>NC_090305.1:45052500-45677500 GCF_039906515.1 Pseudorca crassidens | reverse complement strand
CTAATCTGAGGTGATGCTCACGGTTCACATTCACCTGAATTGGGACAGAAATGTTGTTATGGTTACAGTAATTGGCATATTTTTATGGATTCATTTTCTAATTTGGACCCCATTCCACTTCACTACTTAAACTTACAGTAGTGGCATGGTTTATTACTGTGGGTTCTTTTCATTATTATTAAATTTAATTACTTTTTGCTCCTGTACCCAGATGTGAATAGCATCGGGCTTCTAATCTAATAACACAGACTGTTTGGAAAATATGTACTGTCAATTAGAGACATTTTGTACTAGAAACAATAAAAAGAATCATTAATGAAACGTAGTTTGCCTGTCAATGTACTTGATGCTAGTTAATCAACAGTACCATGAAACTGAAGTCATTAATAAACTTTTCTTGCCTTTATACCAGTGAAGTACTCTGAGTTTTTTTTTTTTTTTTTTTTTTTTTTTTTTGAGTTACGTGGGTCTCCCACTGTTGTGGCCTCTCCCGTTGCGGAGCATAGGCTCCAGACGCGCAGGCTCAGCGGCCATGGCTCCCGGGCCCAGCCGCTCTGCGGCATGTGGGATCTTCCCAGACCGGGGCACGAACACGTGTCCCCTGCATCGGCAGGCGGACTCTCAACCACCGCGCCACCAGGGAAGCCCTCTGAGATTTATTTTTGAAATTAGAATTGTATACCAAAGAAATGGATAGGTGCATTTTGCATATTTCCAGATATGGTTTTCTTCACCACCTACATATAGCAAAACTATAAGAAAAACAACAAAGAAAATAACATTTTGAATTTTCAACCAAAACAGGAAAAAAAAATCCCTGTAAATTTAATTAGTACTTTCATAGATATGGATGTGATGAAGATGAAACTCTTTAGTTATTCTGCTGGTTATTCTCAATTTGCTCCCACATCAATCGTTCCTAAATCACAGGAGGTATTACCTGAACACCCTTGTCCTCTGACTTTGAGTGATTTTGGCCAACAAGAGGCAACAGTGGGAGATTGAAGGGTGGAGAGATCTCTCTCGGTTGGAATATTTCTGTCTGCTTTCCTTCCTTCATCAGAACTCCTCCTGTGGTAAGAACTGCATCTCTCTCTTTCCAGCTCTTTTACTGACTCTGGTAAAATGCCCACCTCTCTCCTGGGTGGTGTTGCTTCCCTACTATTGTGAGTCTCTGGATGCTACAACTTCCCTTATCTGGCCCTGTCCTCCTATCTGTACATATACTTTAACTAAAGGCTCTCCATTTAAGCCATCTCAAAGGATTCTGAGACATGGACTCATATACTGTCAATACATAAAATTAGTCTGTTTTTGGAATCATGGACTAAGAGTTTCTATACTTTTTCATATATGATTCCATGAAAAATATAAGGATAAATTTCAGTGTATTATAAATATAAGGATAAAATTCAGCATATCAAGAATTTTACATGCTGTGAAATTTTTCTGGAGGAAAAACCTCCTATTCTATGTACCTTTAAGGAGAACATCCTTTCTTCACTAGGTGTTTCTCATGACCTGAAGCAATAATGCATAAGAATATAAAAGCACGTTAGTCTTTATTTCATTTGGAGGTAATGTGGCATTAAGAAAATGATGTCACCACTGAATTTTTCAGTAAGTCAGGTCAATCTTATTACTTATGTGTGTTATAATCATGAAACTTAGTAATTTGCACCAAAGTGTTCGAATGATTGTAATTTCAGAAATAATTATTTGCTACCTAAAATCCTGCAAGGGTTCATTGAACCTATCTCAGTGTTTCTATTTTAATATACTCTCAAATGTGCATTACTTATAGTGATTTTAATGTTAATAAAATATTCCATGTTGATTAAAAATCAATAAAATGTAGAGAAAATCTTTATGATCTTCCCTTTGAGGGTACCATTATTATTAAAGAAATACTTCTTTGTAACATTTATCATAAAAGAAATGAGTCAGTCAATATACCACTGAATACAGTAATATTTTCTGATAGATTCATGGGCACCTATCAACACATCATTTCCAATGTTAATGTGTACTTAACATTGGAATTTTAATCAAATGTCAGCAATATATGATATGTTCCTAATATGAAAAACTATAAGCAATTGTTTTAAATATCTAGTATACTTTACATGTAGGTTCAAGAAGGGCAGTGATCATTTCTGACAGATTTGTGTCCATTCTGTCTGATTTATAGCGTAAGGGTCTAATGTAATCCCTGCAACATAATAGGTGCTAACCAAATGCTTAAATAAATGAATGAGTTTCTGGCTTGAAATATCTTCAAAGCATTGGTTAATCTAGAAAAGATTAAAAATTAAAAAAAAATTTTTAACTGAAATTATTTAATTTTCATTTAATGTATTCTCTTCTTTGCTTTAGCATCCATTAACTCTCCCCAAATGTCCATTTAACTGATTATCAGTTGCATTACTAGCTCATTTTCAGTTATGTCCAATCTGCTGTTAAACCCAACCACTGACTCCTCAACCTTAAATATTGTATTTTTTCAGTTCTAGAACGGTCAATTGATTTTTATACCTTCCAATGTTCTGCTAAAATCCCCAATCTCATCTGTTATCCTCTTCAACATATTAACCATGGTTGTTGTAAAGTCTACATCTAATTAGTCCTCTATCAGGAGCACTGTGGGTATGTTTCTATCGTCTATTGTTTTTCCTTTATTTTTTTCCTTATTTTCTTTATTTGTGTGCCTATTATTTTCAAAGGACTGTCAAACACTGCAAGTTTAAAATTGTAGAAATAATAACAGGCTTTAGTTGAAGATGATATAATCCCCAAAAGAGGATTTACCTGTGATAGACTGGGAGCATTTTGGGAGAACGTTCCTCCAAAGTTAGGGCTGAAAATGGTTCAAAGTTGAGCTTCAACCTGTACAAGGCTGACCTGTTTTGACTGCATCCTTACTCCTAGAGTGCAAGACTTCAAGATCCCCACGAAACATGGGAGATATAAAGTACCCTCTTTTGGAGAGCCTAGACCTGGATTTTCCTTTCTCTGAAGTCCTAACATTTTCAAAGACCCCTTTCAGTTTCTCAGCCACTCATCCACCTCACCTGAAATCTACAGAAACCCGTGGGGCTGAAACAGCCCTAAATGACTGGGTAATCCCTCTTATTCTTCACTGCCTTATTGGTTTTTCATGTCTTCAAGTAAGTATTCCTCAACTTCTCTCATTTTTCTCAGCAGGCAAGTTGGCCAAAATTTCCCAAGCTGCCATGCCTGAAAACATAAATCTACCCATAAATTTATTACTGAAGGCACAGGAAAACAAGTTCTAATCAATAGATCCACAAGGATCAGAGAAACAACAACATTAGTTCGTTGTTTGCTAGTTTTCAAAACTCAACCTTAAGATTTTATCTCCCAGCTCCAATAACTGAACCAAATTTTAATCATGTAAGCTGCATAGTATATAAGATGTTTGTTCTATTTATGCTTTTGTTGCAAATATCACTTGTACTTAGAAATGCAATAGGGCAAGAAACAGGAAAATTTTTTTCAATTGACTTCTCTGCATGTTCTCGACACCAACAATATACAATGTACAAATGTGACCTTTCAATCATTATTGCAATAATAGAATGTCCCATAAAGAGAAATGAATAGTTTGTTGGTCTCAGTGATTTCAAAACTATTTTAATACTTAGATAAGAAAAAGGGATATTTTCCCTGCAATTAAGGAAGATAATAAAATGATGCCATTACATAGTAAATTGCCACCTTTCAGAAAACTGTGTTTTTCTCCCTAGGTTCATATCAATCAAATCTAAGGAGTGTCAGTTCCTAAGGACAAAGGACACATACTTTTTATTAGATAGTGAAGAAAACAAGTTATGCATATTTGTCCTTTATTTTTTCTCTTTTCATGCTTTATCATTTAAAAAGAAGGAACATATTTTCACAGAATTTTAACCTTCAACTCCTTCATTATAAGTAAGAGATATCCCTCAGAATCTCTATCTTTTAACATGTCAGTGAAGGGTTTGGAGCTCAAGTGTTTGAAAGACCAAGATTCAAAAGTGGGTGGAGGCAGTGAGAGGAACAGATCGAAGGAAGGAAAAGGAAAAGAAGTACAAGGAAAGGCACAAGATGGAAGAATTTTCCCAAGAGGACAGGTTTCTAGGAATGTCTTAGTTGAGTCTACTATAAGAAAATGTTTACAAACAGCTGGAATTTATTGCTCATAGTTTTGGAGGCTGGGGAGTCTTAGATCAGGTGCCAACATGGTCTGGTTCTGGCGAAGCCCCTCTCCCAGGTTGCAGACTGCCCACTTCTCACTGTGTCTTCACCTGGCTGAAGGGGCTAAGCATCTCTCTGGAGCCTCTCTAATAAGGGTATTAATCCCATTCATGAGGGCATCACCCTCATGACCTAACCACCTCCCAAAGGCCCCACCTCCTAATACAATCACCTTGGGAGTTAAGTTCAACATATGAATTTAGGGAGACACATTCTGACCACAGCAAAAAAGAAGACCAAAATACACATAAATATGTGTACATAGAGTTAAAATATATCCCGAATCTTACAAAATGTACTTATTTTTATTCATCTAATTCACTCATTCAAAGTTATTTCAGAGTCTTTAATAAAAGTTGCATTTAAGAAAATCTTGATAGATTAGAACAGTCAAAAATGACCAAGATAAAATTTAATAGAGATTCATAAAACATTCTACACTTAGATTCAAAATACCATTTAAAATTATGAGTAAGGTACAATTGTTTATAAGAAACTCTACATTTTTTAATATATGCAAGATTAATGTGGGTATCAGAAGCATAAACATCACAATATTAGGTTAAATTGAGAAAGAGTTATGATTTTCTCTGCAAACTACATGGGTCAGGCCACTTCAGCACATTCATATCAACATCAAAAAACTAAAGTACAATCTGCAAAGTGCCCTCACAATACTGAAATACACTGCAGTTTAAATCCACTGTATGAGAAAAAATTACAAAGGAACAGAGCTATGTAGCCTCAGGACAGAGGATGCAAGTTAAGGAAAGTGCAGTTTTGTTCAAACTAAGGTAAATGTTCTTAGCAACTTTAGCTATCAGAAAAGAAAAAAAAGCAAAAGCTTCCTTTGACAGTTTGTGAATTGGTGATTACTGGACATTTTCACAAAATTGTGAAGGAGGACCCATCATCGTTTCATTGTTTCAGATGTATTTTATTTACGTTCAATGTAATCCCCATCCTTCCAAGATCTCCTCTCTGGCCAGTTTCCGGTTAGATGGTAGCACTGAGTTATTCATGCTGGATTTGGAAAGAGAGGGGAGGATGGGTTAGTCTCTAACTGCAGGTGGCTGAGATCACTGGTAGCCCCTTCCTGCTGTTATCGGGTGATCTAAGTGTCCTCTGGAGAATCCTCACTCTGTGCAAAAGATGCTTTCCAGTCGTATTCCCTGGACTAAGCCTCTTCTTACTTAGAATTCCTAGAATGGCCTGCATTTCCCCCCTAATCCACGATTGAATGGGCGTTACATCACCTGAGTTCCACAAAGCACACTGTGAGATACATATGTAACTGTAAATAAAATAATTGGTGGAATAAGAAGTTAGTTTCTCTTTCATATATTTATTTATTTGACTCAAGGACAAATATGTTGTCATATAATGTTTCCAAAAAATGTTATCCTTTTAAAACTCATGCACTTGATACACTGGTTCGAGAAGCAAATTTTATATATATTTGCTGATTACTCTTAAAAAGTGAAACATTGGCTACTTTTGAACTCTTCCATTAATAAAACTGGAACATGAGTAAAATCATCTGTCACTAGTTTTCTACTCCCATTTTTAACGTCTGAAAAATTAAACCTGTCAGATTATATTCAAAGTACTGTTTTCCATTTGAAGTTTTATTTCATTTGTGAGTTTTGCTTTCAGTCTGAATATAGGAAGAAGGGTAAAGCCAAGTATATAACTGAGATATGGGAACAGCCTATCCAAACGTGCAATCAATGGGAGGAAGCCACTAGTTTCGGCTCATTTTGAAAGGTTACTTGTAGGTGTTGAACTCAGAATTATTCCTACACTTAAGGGAAAACTTGTCAATCAGAGATCAGAAATCAGGCTACAAGGACATTAAGCTGGAAAATATGGACAAGTAAGAGGAACGGTCCAGAAACTCAGGTAGGCAAGGGGGGTGCAAAGTCAGGATGGAACTCATGGAGCATTGAGAAATTATTGAAGATTTTTCTTACAAGATGTAAAGATCAAAGTAAAAGGTGAAAAAGAAAACACTGGGCAAAGTAAAGATCAGTGAGAGAAGTAAAGTTGCAGCTTGAGGCTGGGAATAAACATCAAAATTTTCCCACTACATAAATACACACACACACACACCATACAATAAGAACATGCCATTGTGTGAGATAGTGTAATGTCAAATATAATGTTAATTGATAATAATGTCAAATAAATGTACAGGTTCATTTTTCAGGACCCAGTCTGAATTTTAATAATGCTTTAACTGTTTCCTTTCCATAATCCTAATTAACTTCATCTTTTTTGTACATGTCTTAGCCACCTTACTTTTGGAAGATGGGACACACTTTTGTGCAAAATTAGGAAATTATTGAAAGAAACTACAGTCCTTTATTGGTCTCTATCCCCTGCATAAAAACTAAAACAATTTTCCCTTCACTAATTCTTTATCTTTGCTTTAGTGCTTTGGATTTAGTTCATGATATCGTTAAAAAGTATTTCCTGTAAAAGTCTTTTGTTCCTTGCCCTCATCACATTGAACATTCACAGATTTATTTCGTAGTATTTGTCAGGTTTTTTTCGGCCACACCACATGTCATGCAGGATCTTAGTTGGAACACATGCCCCCTGCACTGGAAGCTCGGAGTCTTAACCACAAGGGATCACAAGGGAAGTCCCACTTGTGATGTTTTTATAAGGTATAATATGTTTAATGGATTATAGTGAAAAGCAGAATCTCATTAGACTTTGATGCTGTCAATGAAAATAATCAATAAACAATCTATAATAAGAATAGAAAAAAGCCAAACTGAGGACTACCCAGAAGACAGCCTCTTGGATAACTCTACAAAGCTGCTCCAGAGAAGCAAGGTTTTCATCACAGTTTCATATCTTGTCAGAACAAAGAACATTAAACAAGTCAGGTCTACATTTCTTCAACGTTTTAAAAAAAGAATGGACAAGCACGTACACAGCAAGTCAGCATGGCCTTGGCACCTGGGAAGGGAGTTATAATCAAAGGAGGACCAGGAAGAGAGGCATTTAATCTTTCTTTTTAACATAGACATTCTTTATTTCTGGTCAGTGCACCCTTTTCTTAAAGCAGATGTACAATGTATGTATGATAGGCCACAGAAAGGCTATTTTAGTTAGCAAAAAATTCAAGTTAACTCCTGTGTAAGCCAGAATGACTTCCCTGTATCTCAATATGTGTACATTTCTTTTATCAATGCTAAAAAACTACATTTAATTTCCAGCTTTGCTATTTAATGAATTATGATTCTAAAATTGTAATAATAGTGTCCAGCCCTTGGAAGGCGTTGGGAATATTGAGACATCACGGGTAAACCTCCAAGCACATCGAGTTAGCCCCTGCTCAATTAATACTCATTCTTTCCTCTTTCCCTTGAGACAAATTTTTAAGTTTCTCAGAAATAGCAGATCCCAAATTCCTCTCACCTGTGTTCACACATATCCAGTTCAGAGTTTCTCAATGTATCCAGAGATCACCTGCTTCAGAATGACTGTGCTAGTTAAAAGAAAAAGAATTCATGAGTTCCAATTCTGGAGGTATCTTCGGGACTAAGAGACAGAAATCTATGTTTTTACAAGCTCCCACATGCTATTGATGTTTGAGAGCAATTAAACCACACTTTCCATAACAGTTGACTACTGAAATTGTCCACTTCAATTCTATATAGAAGAAAATCATGAAAAATAAACTTTTTTTAAAGTTTTAAAAATGGACATGAGGATTAATTGTAGAAAATAACACTGGGTGGACAAATAGGGCATGCTGACTGATAAGGAGGTGAAACGTGGGACCTAGCTGACTTTAGAATTTAAGGAAGGGGCTAAAATACATTCTTGAAAGTGCATATTAAATGGAGAGGCTTCATGGTTTCTGTGTAGCTTAAGCAATGCAATAACTGCATTGTGTGCTGTGAGCGGTCAGTTTCTTTTTCGTCATCTTAACAGCCTAAGATTCCTGCTATCAAACTGACTCAGTTTCCAACCATGTTCTTCAGTGCCCTTCATCCTCAAGTGTCCACCTTACAAATGCACCAGACCGCAGAGGTGCAGGAAAAGAGAATCTTGATTTTCTTTTCCAAAGCTTCCAAATTGTATGGTCTCTCCAAAAAGATTCAAAGCTTTCCATAAATGATTCTAAGTGAGACCAATCTCAGGTTTAGCAAATCAGTTATATTTTAAATCCTCTGGGACACAAACAGAGAAAAGTTGTCTTCAGGGAAGTTAACAGGCATATTTTTAGATTTTTTAAAATGTGGACTGAATGCATATATGAAAATACTCAATTTATTTTTCTTAATCCCATTATATTGCATTTTCCTTCCCTCAAGTTTGATAACTGGTTTCCCTACTTTCTCTTCCAAATTAATTATTTAATGTTTCATTATAACATTTATCAAGATCAAATTGAATCACAGCAGTTCAACACTGAGTTAGTTTTCTCAAATCATCCAAAAAATTGATGATCATTCCCTTTATTCCTCTAGGCCACTGTCAAGTGTCATATTTTCCTAATAGCAAACTATTATTTGGTTCTTTGAAAACTGTGCTTACTATCGCACTACTGGGCATATACCCTGAGAAAACCATAATTCAAAAAGAGTCATATACCAAAATGTTCATTGCAACTCTATTTATAATAGCCAGGACATGGAAGCAATCTAAGTGTCCATCAACAGATGCATGGATAAAGAAGATGTGGCACATATATACAATGGAATATTACTCAGCCATAAAAAGAAACAAAATTGAGTTATTTGTAGTGAGGTAGATGGACCTAGAGTCTGTCATACAGAGTGAAGTAAGTCAGAAAGAGAAAATCAAATACCATATGCTAACACATATATATGGAATCTAAGAAAAAAAAAAGTCATGAAGAAGCTAGGAGTAAGACAGTAATAAAGACGCAGACCTACTAGAGCATGGACTTGAGGTTATGGGGAGGGGGAAGGGTAAGCTGTGACAAAGTGAGAGAATGGCATGGACATATATGGACATATATACAGTACCAAACGTAAAATAGATAGCTAGTGGGAAGTAGCCGCATAGCACAGGGAGATCAGCTAGATCTACCCTAGAGGGGTGGGATAGGGAGGGTGAGAAGGAGGGATTCACTTTGTTATAAAGCAGAAACTAACACACCATTGTAAAGCAATTATACTCCAATAAGGATGTTAAAAAAAACAAAAAAAACTGTGCTTACTAAATGACATACTATTTGGTAAGTTCCTGCTTCAAATGTCTAAATTCAGTCATAATGGACTATAGGCCCATTAGTAAAATATACTGTTTAATAATACACCTTCCATTTAAAAGCATTTTATAAAGTACCTCATTCCATTTATTTTTTAAATTTATTTTTGCAGAGTTGAGAGGCAGACAAAATTATTGTCCCTGTTTTACATACAAACAAAATTTAAAAGGTTAAAAATGGATTAACACAAGTTCATATGGCTACTGAGTGGTAGACCCAGAGCCTAAGAGAACCCAAGCCTTCTCATTCAGATTCACTGGTCTCTGCCTTGTACCAGCCTCTGGTTGGTACCACTTTACCACCTCTAGGTGATAATTGGGAACAGTACAGTCCAATCTGTTTAACTCCCAGTTGTAACTTTAGTAAACATATAAAGATATGAAGTAAATACAACACTGTAGACATAGTTGGACTATAGTGAGGGGCAATCAGATATTTAACCCAAGAAGTGTAGCTATTCTGAATTGTTTGCAGCTTTTATGAGGGACCACATTTTAGAAATAGCTACTGAATTTGAACTCTATTTTTCCCCTAATCCGATATTTTATTGGTAGGGAAACACAGAACAAAAGTTCATCTAAAGCAATTGAGCAAGTAGTCCAGTGGCCTGACATGGTCCCTAGGATCCTGGTCACAGAGCTTGCACGGTGGTCCACAGCTAAGGATTGATTTACCTGAACAAGTTGTGGTTGTAGACCTTGAATAAATCCAGCTTATCCTGATTGTCCAATAGTCTGTTTAGAATGTAAACTCAGTGGTCAGTATTTCTTTTATCTCAGAGATTAAAAACAATACTGCATTGTAGACATAGAAAACAAATTTATGGTTACCAAAGGGGAAAGGGGGTGAGGGAAGGATAAATTAGGGGTTTGGGATTAGCAGATACAAACTACTATATATATAATAAATAAACAACAGGGTTAAAAACAACAAACACAAAAACCCCCACAAAAACAAAAACAATACTGCATTGTAAAGAGCACAGAGACAATGTCCAAAACCCTTCAAAGTCCCTTTCCACTTGGTGACCTGGAACAACCTAAATGTCACCAAGGCTCAGATTCCTTGACATTGACACAGATTCAATGACAACTCTGTAGGCAGGCCAAACACCTAATACATATGCGATCTGTCATATTTACCACTTGTGATTATTTTATGTTAATTAGATATTTGATTATTTATGTGTGCAAAGAGCACTGCTGTAGTACATAAAGACAAAACTTCCATCCTGGTTTTGCCGTGAACTGGCCATTTATCCTTAAATAGGTCACTTCTTCTCTCTGGGCCTCATTGTTAAAATGAAATGGCAAATCAACACCACAATGAGATACTGCCTCACATGTGTCAGACTGGCTATAATCAAAAGACAGCAAATAACAAATGTTGGAGAGGGTGTGGAGAAAAGGGAACCCTCCTGCACTGTTGGTAGGAAAGTAAATTAGTACAACCACTATGGAGAACAGTACAGAGGTTCTTCAAAACCTTAAAAATAGAACTACCATGTGATCTGGCAATTTCACTTCTAGGTATTTATATGAAGAAAATAAAAATATGAATTTGAAAAGATATATGTACCCTGTGTTCACTGCAGAATTATTACAATAGCCAATGTATGGAAGCAACCTAAATGTCTATCAACAGATGAATGGATAAAGATGTAGTGTATATGTGATAGAATATTATTCAACCATATAAAAAGAAATCTTGCCATTTACATCAACATGGATGGACCTAGAGGGTGTTTTGTTAAGTGAAATAAGTCAGACAGAGAAACATAAATACCCTATGATCTCACTCATATGTGGAATCTGAAAGCAGAACAAACAGACCAAACAAAAAGAAAACAGATTCATAGATACAGAGAACAAAATGGTAGTTGCCAGAGGAAAGGGGGCTGGGGTCAGGATGAAATAGGTAAAGGGGGGCAAACCTACAGTTTTAAAATAAATAAGCCACAAGTGATGTAACATACAACATAAGTAATATGGTCAATAATATTTTAATAACTTTGTATGGGGACAGATGGTTACTAGAATTGTTTCATAATGTATGCAAAGGTCAAATCACCATGTAATACACCTGAAACTAATATAATAGTGTATGGCAACCATATTTCAGTTTAAAAAAAAAGAAAAGAAAAAATAAAATTACCTTTCAAGATATTAGATTTAAAAATAAAATAAAATAGTTTCTTTTTCCAAATATGCAACTACTATTCTTTAATGATTTACTTCTAAGTTGCTAGAATTTAGTTTTACAATCTTTTATTCCCCTCACACAAAGATTTTCAAGCACTAGCTCTCAGTGTATTTGTAAATAAATGCTCTATAAGATTAGTTATATTCCTAGCTACCATCTCTATATAGATTTTTACATCTGAGTAGCATAATCTCTTATATCAACTCAGCTGGGAACTGACCAAACACTTACAGCCTAAAGTATATGGAAAAATCACTTAATATGAGAATTAATTTATGGAAGAGTAAGATATCCTCTATGTTCATCAGAGTAGGGGCTGCCTGTCTTTTCTTAAAAGATTCTGTTGCATTACTTAGTTGAATATAGCTCAAAACACTGAAATGGGGGAGATTTTAACAAAAGATATGGCTGCTGTACTATCTAGTAAACTTAAAGTCAGTAATGTTTTAAGGGAAATATCTGTTAATCAAAATAAATTATAACTTGGTTTACTTTTTGCAAACTTTTTCCAACTTATCAGTTAGCAGTATAATACAGAAATATTTTTAAGAACTGTATTTTAAAGGTGGAATAAAGCCCAAGCACAGGAAATGCTTGTTTTCCAAGTACAGAAATAAGTTACTTTATGTCCACCACAAGCACAGCTTGCTCTATTACTCACAAGTTTCACATTCAGCCAAGGTCAAAGCATACATTCCCACATCACCTTTGGAAACTTTGTAGTAAGGTTTGCTATAAATTCACCTTTATTTTATGAGCAGGTAGTTTTTCATTCCTCTTAGAAAAAAGAAAATGGCTTTCGGAGGTTGATTCCTTGCTACCATAAATTTTTAATCTTTACTGAGCCCTCACCAAGCACAGAGTCATTTGTGAAGAAGTAAATGTTTCTGTAGTTTGCATAGCACAACCATCACTGGTGAGCATCAGATGATCACCCCACCTCTGCTTCCACATTTTAAGAAGGAAGCATAGAAACTGAAGACAATTTACAGTACAATGAAAGGAAGAAAAGAAGGAAGGAAGGAGGGAGGAAGGGAAGGAGTTATAAAAATAGAACCTAAAATGGTAGATCAGGAGATTAAAGTTACCTGGGTGTTATGGACAGAAGTGTGTGCCCCCAAGATTTGTATATTGAGATTCTAACCCCTAGTACCTTAGAATGTAACTTTTTTTGTAGATTGGGTCTTTAAAAGGTAATTAAATTAAATTACATCATTAGGGCAGGCGCTAATCAAATATAACATGTCTTTATAAAAAGGAGGTTAGGACACAGACACACAGGGAGGGAAGACCATGTGAAGACACAGGGAGAAGATGGCTGTATGTAAGCCAAGGAGAGAGGCCTCAGGAGAAACCAACCTTGCCCACACCTTGATCTCAGACTTCTAGCCTCCAAATCTGTGAGAAAATATATTTTTGTTGTTTAAGTCACACTCAGTCTCAGATACATTGTTGTAGCAGCCCACCAAACTGAAACAGTGGGTAATGGAAAGAATACTGTGTATCAGTTTAATATATGTGTTTAATTAGAAGATTCACTTAATGGATAGTTTTCATTAAATGTATCGGATACATAATTAGGTGAAAGGAAAAGGGCAAATAATTGGACTTTTCCATCATTTTTTTAAGTCAACTGTTAGGTTATTGCAATACATTAGATTAAAATATTCATTATAATTTTTCATTAATGAAAGTGTTGATATCAACTTCATAGACAAAAAAAAAAAAAAAAAAAAAAACCCCAAAATACAGCCTCCATTCAAAAATCAATCAATCAAGTGACATCACTGAGCAAATTTATGGACAATGTTTTCAGTCCTGATTTTGAAAATCACCCTTAAAGACATAACAGCCTGTCTTGAGAGAGGGCTTTACCATACTGAAGAACTGATGGATCTCACTTCCTACTTGAACCTCACCTGAAAAACCCAAAGATCTTTTATACGTAAAAGATTTCTTAAATATGTAATGAAAAATAACACAGAACTAGTAAAATGAAGGGAAATTTTACAAAACAATGAATCAAGCCTTTTATGAGATTGAATTTTTGGTGTTGAAAATATCAAGATCTAACTGATAATTGCTTTAAATTCATGAGGATTTATTGGTTTATATAACTAAAAAGTCTAGGGAAGGAACTTAAGCATGGTTTGATTCTGAGGGTCCCTAAATTGCCAGATTTCTATCTCAAGTTCACAGTAATTCTCTCAGCCCTGTTTTCCTTCACGTGCCAAATACATCCCCTTATGTCTCTCTACATCATAACAAAATAGATGCCTCTGTTACAGGCTTTGTTTTCAGATGACACATAGTCTTTACCTTGAGATAATCGCTCCAATTGCGGCCCACGACCAGCATCATCAGCATCACCTACTAACTTGTGAAAAATTTAAATTCTAGGTCATTTGTCAGGTAATTAGAACAGGAAACTTTACAATTTATCAGATCTCTGAATAAGAATTTCTGGGATTGGGCCCCAAAATCTGTCTTAACAAAACCTCCAAATGATTTTAATAAACACTAAATTTTGAGAAGCACTGTTCCAGAGCAGTGGTTTCAAATCTGGTTGTATGTAAATATCACCTGGGAGAGACTTTAAAATAATATCATGGCCTGAGTCCCATCTCAGAGATTCTAATTTTGTTGGTCTGAAGCAGGAACCAGGCAGTCTTTGCTTTGTATGCAGATTTCAGTTACACAGTTTAGTCAAATAACACCAGCGCCCAACGACATGGCTGAAATTTCAGTTGCAATGGCGCATTAGCTGCCAGTAATCGCATAAGAGGCAAATTTCACTGCTGCTTCTTCAGCCCACAAATCCCTGTGTGAACAACAAATGTGCATTGGAATTGGTGACCCCACTTTTTCTAAAGCAGGTCTGAGATTGGTCACGGCATGTCCATTATTCAGTTCTCACACAGAGCAAATGCGTCTCTCAGTGATATACCCACGTGGTATTATAAAAATGGATTATCACAAAAGGAAATTGGCCAACAAAGCTAAAGGGAAGCAAAGAAAGGAAAAGTGATAATGCTGCAAGTGAAATGCAAGTTAAATATAAAAGAATTTTAAAAGAAATAGCTGACAGTGGGAACATGGTCTCTGCTGCTGTTGCACAGACTCTAGAGGTGAAACCAGAGGACCTCAGTGAAGGCAAAGTTACAGCATAGACAAGGAAAGTGGTGTGAAAGGAGGGACAAAGTCTTCCTTGAGGAAGTGACATCCACAAAAAGTTTCACGTTGAAGAAACTCTTGGAGATATTTCACAACTTTGGACACCCAAAGGGTAAAATGTTGGAAGCTGATCTAAACTCAGAAAAGAGCATGAAGGGACTTCCCTGGTGGTGCAGTGGTTAAGAATTCACCTGCCAGGGCTTCCCTGGTGGCGCAGTGGTTGAGAGTCCGCCTGCCGATGCAGGGGACACGGGTTCATGCCCCGGTCTGGGAAGATCCCACATGCCGCGGAGCGGCTGGGCCCGTGAGCCATGGCCATTGAGCCTGCGTGTCCAGAGCCTGTGCTCTGCAACTGGAGAGGCCACAACAGTGAGAGGCCCGTGTACCGCAAAAAAAAAAAAAAAAGAATCCACCTGCCAATGCAGGGGACGCGGGTTCGAGCCCTGGTCCGGGAAGATCCTACATGCCGAGGAGAAACTAAGCCTGTGCACCACAACTACTGAGCCTGCACTCTAGAATTCATGAGCCACAACTACTGAAGCCTGTGCACCTAGAGCCCGTGCTCTGCAACAAGAGAAGCCACCACAATGAGAAGCCTGTGCACCACAATGAAGAGTAGCCCCCCCTCACTGCAGCTAGAGAAAGCCTGCACACAGCAACAAAGACCCAACGCAGCCAAACTAAATTAAAAAAATAAAGAAAAAAAGGGCTTCCCTGGTGGCGCAGTGGTTGAGAGTCCACCTGCCGATGCAGGGGACACAGGTTTGTGCCCCAGTCCGGGAAGATCCCACGTGCCGTGGAGCAGCTAGGCCCGTGAGCCATGGCCGCTGAGCCTGCGCATCCGGAGCCTGTGCTCCACAATGGGAGTGGCCACAACAATGAGAGGCCTGCATACAGCAAAAAAAAAAAAAAAGGAGGTATGTATGACCAGAAAAAGTAGATTTCAGAGCAACAAATATTATTAGATATAAACAGAATCACTACATTGATCATAAAGTGTTGATTTATCAAGAAGACATCACAATCTTAAGTTCTACCTCTGATTACAGAGCTTCAAAATATGAGAAGGGAAAATTTATAGAACAGCAAGAAGAAACAGACAAATCCAAAAACTTTAGTTGGATATTTCAACACCTCTCTCTCAATAATTGATAGGACAAGTAGAGAACATATCCATAAGTATATAGAAAACTTGAAAAATGCTATAACCCAAATGACAATTAACATTTATAAAACATTTCACACCATGGCAGAATACATATTGTTTTCAAATGCACATAGAACATTTACCAAGATCAACCATATTCTGGACTATAAAACATGCCTTAATATATTTACCAGGATTAAATTAATAAATTTTTCTCATGACAGTGGAATTAAATTAGAAAAAAAATCAATAAGAGAACTATATCTGGAAAATCCTAAATATTTGGAAATTAAGTAGCCTATGTTTCGAAGAACAAACAAAAGAGAAATTAGAAACTGCATTGAACAAAATTAAACACACACTAGCAAATTTGGTGAGATGAAGCCAAAGTAGTATTTAGAGGGAAAGTGTTAGTATTACAAGCTGATTTTAGAAGAGAAAATGTCTCAATTTAAAAAGCTCAGCTTCCAACACAGAAAACTAGAAAATAAGGAGCAAACAAAACCCATAGTTAGCAGAAGATGGGAAATAATAATTATGAAGGCAGTTATTAATGAAATAGAAAGCCAAAAATAATATGTAAAGCAATGAAATAAAAAGCCATATTTCCAAGAAATTTTTAAAAATCACAAGCTGTAGACAAACTGCTCAAGAATAAGAGAAGAAACAAATTACCAATATTAGAAATGAGAGCAGTAACATTACTACAGATTCTACAAATATTAAAATAATAATAAAGGAATATTAATAACTTTATGATAATATATTCAACTTAGATTATATAGATAATCTTTTTGAAAGAATAAACTATTAAAAAAACCTCCTAAAATAGATAATCTAAATAATTCTATGCTATTAAAGGAAGTAAATTTGAAGTTTACCAAAAAATAAATAAATAAAAACTTCTGGCATGGATAGATTTGATGGCAAAATTTATCCATATTTATGGAAGAAATAATACCAAATTTTCATAAACTCTTACAGAAAAATTGAAGAAAACACTCCTCAGATGATTTTATGAGGCTATTATTAAACTAATAGCAAAACCATACAGACATTACAAAAAAAGAAAACTATAGCCCAATATCCCTTATAAACATATTTTAAAAAATTTTAACAAACCAATTCAAAGGGCAATACATCATGACCAAGAGGGAGATTATCAACATTGATTTAACATTTGAAAAACAATGTAGCACCATTTAACAGATTCAAGAACAACAACAATAAATCATCATCTCAATAGGCAGAAAAAGCATTTCACAAAATTCAACATCCATTCCTATTAAACACACTTAGCAAATGAGAAATAGAACTGAATATTCTCAGCTTTATAAAAGGCATCTTGAAAAAACCTACATTTAATATCATATTAATAATGAAAGACTGAATACTCTGACATCAGGATCAGGGTCAAGTTTAAGATGCCTGCTCTCAGCACTATTATTCAACATTATACTGGAAGTTCTAGCCATGGAAAAAGGGGAAAAAACAATAGAAAATAATAAAATGAACCCAGATCAGAAAGAAAACAAAATTGCCTTTGTTCAAAGATTCATGATCATCAATTAAAAAAAAAACACTATGGAATCTGCAGAAATGGTCCTAGAATTCATAAATGAGTTTAGCAAATTTGTAATAGACAAACTTAAAATTTAATTATATTTCCATGTATTAATTGTGACAAATGGAGATTGAAATTTAAAAACAATGATATTAACAAAAGGATTTAAGTACATAAAATGTGCAGTTGTACATTTTACAAAGTTATACATTTTACAAAAGTATATGAAAGTTTTATAAACTGAAAACTAAAAACAACTGCTGAGATAAATTTAAAAATTAACTAAATGTATAGATATACTGTGGTCATGGGGTCAACTCTTCCCAGGTTGATCAATAAACTCAACACAATCCTGTGAAAATCTCAGTAGACTTTCGGTAGCAATTGACAATCTCTTTCTAAAATTGTATGGAAATACAAAGAACCTAGAAGAGCCAAAACAGCTCTTTAAAAGAATAACAAAGTTGGAAGACTGAAACTACCTCATTTCAAGGATTACTATAAACCAATAATTAAGACAGTGGTGTATTCTGTAAATATACAAAATAAGATATTTTTATCTTATTAAACCCACACATATATGGACAACTGATTTAAAATGGTGCTAGAAAAATTGGATAGCTATATGAAAAAGAAAATATAAAACTTGACCATGACTTTATACCGCATTTAAAAAATTAAGTCAAAATATATCCAGTTCTAAATGTAAAACTCAGAATTATGACTTCTTAAAGGAAACAAAGGGGAAATGCTCAGGATCCCTTGATTTGTCAAAATTTCTTAGCTGCAATATAAAAAGTGCATTCGTTTAAAAAAATTGATAAATTTGACTTTTTCAAAGTTAAGCATTAAGCTCTTTGAAAGACATTGTTAAAAGAATGAAAAGACAAGCTTCAAATCTTTCCAAATTGGACACTTTAAATAGGTATAGTTTACTGTGTGGCAATTATTCCTCAATAAAATCTAAGGAAAAAAAAAAGTCATGAAGAACCTAGGGATAAGACGGGAATAAAGACACAGACCTGCTAGAGAATGGACTTGAGGACATGGACTTGAGGGGGAAGGGTAAGCTGTGACAAAGTGAGAGAGTGGCATGGACATATATACACTACCAAACGTAAAATAGATAGCTAGTGGGGGGCAGCTGCATAGCACAGGGAGATCAGCTTGGTGCTTTGTGACCACCTAGAGGGGTGGGATAGGGAGGGTGGGAGGGAGGGAGACGCAAGAGGGAAGAGATATGGGAACATATGTGTATGTATAACTGATTCACTTTGTTATAAAGCAGAAACTAACACACCATTGTAAAGCAATTATACTCCAATAAAGATGTTAATAAAAAAGAAAAACACAAGCCAGAACCTTGAGAACATATCTAATAATCATTTGTCTATCAAAAGATTTGTATCTAGAACAAGCAACTTCAATAACAAGAATATGAACACCCTTCCAAAAAAAACCCAAAAAGGTAAGAAAATAGCCAAAAACTTTGAACAGACATTTCACCAGTAATAGTATATGGATAGCATGTAAGCATATGAAAAGATGATCAACATCATTAGTCATTAGGGAAGTAAAAATTAAATCCACAAAGTCTAAAATTTAAAAAGTCAAGCATATCAAATATTGGCTTTATAAGATTGAAACCCACATGGATGGCAAATGAGAATGTAAAATGGTATATCCTCTTTAGAAAAAAGTTTGGTTGTTTCTTGAAAGTTAACTGTAAAGCAATTATACTACAATAAAGATGTTAAAAAAAAAAAGTTAACCAGATATACATCATATGATCCAGCCATTTCACTACAGGGTATTACCCAATAGAAAAAAAAGGCATATATTCACACAGATTTTTTTCTGAATATTCATAGCATTTTTATTTGCAATAGCCCCAAACTAAAAACAACCCAATATCCATGAATATGTGAATGGTAAAGGAATCATGGTATGGAATGGAATATTACTTAGCCATAAAAATAATAAATTATTGATACACCCAACAACAAAGATACAGCTCAAAACAATTATGCTGAGTGAAAGAAACCAGGGAAAATATTACATAATACATTATTTCATTTATATTAAATTCTATAATATGCAAGCTAATGTATAGTGACATAAAGCAGGTCAGTGGTTGCCTGGAGATAGAGGTGGTTGCAGTGAAGGGAATGAGAAAGGTTTCAAAGGTGCCCCAGGAAACTTTTGGGAGTGAAGGATATATTTATCTTGATTGTGGTGATTCTCTCATAGGTGTGTACACATATGCCGAGACTTATCAAAGTTTACACTTTATTTGCAGTTTGTTGTATGTCAATTTCACCTCAGTTAAGATGATACTAACCAGAGAGAGACAGACAAACAGAGAGAAATTAATTTTGTCTCATAAATTGACACATCTTTTTTTTTTTTGCGGTACGCGAGCCTCTCACTGTTGTGGCCTCTCCTGTTGCAGAGCACAGGCTCCGGACGCGCTGGCTCAGCGGCCATGGCTCACGGGCCCAGCCGCTCCGCGACATGTGGGATCTTCCCGGACCGGGGCACGAACCCGTGTCCCCTGCATCGGCAGGCAGACTCTCAACCACTGCACCGCCAGGGAAGCCCTAAATTGACACATCTTTAATGCTATATTAACTCTCAATTTTCTGTTATTCTTTGCTGTATATTCTCAATCAGCAACTGAACTGACATCTTAGGCCTAATTTTTACGAAGATTATTTCCTATACACCCTTGAGTTTTGTGATTTTTTCTGTAAGTTGCTAATAAACTACTGAAGTATAAAATAGTACTAATATCGAAAATAATTTCCAAATGCTTTAGTGACAAATGTTCTTGGTTTATTTCTTAGATCTCCTGACTTATTTAGAATAATTAGCAAATTAAGCATAGAATTCTGAAGTAAAGGATTAACATTTTAGTAGACATCAGCCTTCATACAGTTTCACAAAAATATATGAAAAAAATAATAATTACATATTTAGGTGACGGTAAGTTAAATAAGACGGTATTATATGCAGTTTGTTATATGTCAATTTTACCTCAGTTGAGGTGAGAGAAAATCCACAGATAATTAAAATATTAACCAAAATATACTAGTGTATTCAATATTTTTTCTTAAAAATTACCCAATAGACATGCAATATATTATACTATTCTCTTTCAGGTAAACAAATGACTGAATTTCAAAAAATTATACAAAAAACCTCAATATTTAATCTTTGCAAAATAAGAAGGAATGTAAAGATGAGAAGGAAGAAAATTAACCAATATTGAGCGCTCATTATCTGCCAGGGACCATGCTAGGTCCTTATTCGATGTTTCATTTAACCAACAGAATCAATCAATCAACAGTTTCAAATTTAATAACAAAGCTTCAGTCTGGAACTTTGATCATGTTTCAAAACCCAATGACAAAAGAGTAACTCTTGTTTCTTTTTTTCTACCATACTTCAATGCCTAATATAGTGTCAGACTTATTGTAGAAGCTCAATAATTTTTTTTCTTGATGAATGCATGAATTATCCATTTACCCCCAAATTTTTTATTTCCCATGATGAACGTTAGAGTAAGACATAATTTTAGTCTAGAGACTATTACATTTAAGAGAAGAGAGAAGCCTAAGTAGATCGCTGTCTGGCTACAAAAGTGAAGACTCCCAAAGCTGGAAGCACTGTGAAGAGAGTCTATGTTCAGGTCCAAATCAAAGAGAAAACTGATTTTTTCAGGACCTCCACAATGTATCAGCCTCAGTGACAAGCTCAATTTAATCAAGCTCGTGAAAGAATAACCTATAAAACAGATTGCTGATGTATTCATTCAAGTGAAATAGATCTTTCAAAGGTCAAGAATATTCTTGTCAGCTGGTCAGTACATCCTGATCAGAGTAATAGAGCCTTTATGGAGAGCAGGTATCATCAGAATATTGCTGGTGAGCAGGGCAATTAGGAAGATGATTATAATGGTCAGGGCCATCAGGCTGTGATTGCCTGAGGCAGCCATCAGATACATGTCCCTCTCCTTGGACGGTCCTGAAATCACTCTGATGTATTCTTGCTCTTTTATTATCTTTTTTTGTGGACTCCATACAGAACTACCTTCACTTAACATATTCTCTTTCAAAATGTTCCAATAACCCAGATTAGATTGCCTTCTTTGTATATCAATTGCATTTCAGTAATGTCTTCTGAAGTTTATACCTAAATTCCTTGACTAAAGTTCAACAATGCCTTTCTCATTTTGATTTCACTTAGGGAAGTATTTTCCCATGGCTATGAACTGTGTCTTAGCATGGAATTGTTGGTTATTGTTTTTGTAGATAGATGATGTCATATATTATAGGTTTAATTTCAATTACCTTAAATTATCATGAAGTTATAATATACAATTTACCATAACCAAGTATGTGTAGTACATTTTTTTAAATAAAGCAAATTGTTTAAACAAAGGAGTTCACTGGAGATATGGTTATTCAAAAAATAACAACCCAAAAGTAATCCAGTACATCATATTCCAAAATATGAAATATCATGAAACTATTTTAAAAGCAAGAACTCTAAGTAAAATATTTAAAATGTAAGTTACTGTGCATTGATTCTATTTTGTTAAAAAGTGAGGGGGAATGTGAATAAATATACACAAATATATCTAAATATATATGTTTACATACAAATGTATCATGGAATTAGTGAAAGGTAATATTACATCAACATGTTAATATAATCATTCAAAGGAGTAGATGGATGGGCAAATGAGGTGAAATTATTCACTGTCTTAATTAACTGTTCTTCATATTGATCAATTTGTTGCAATAAGCCAGTATTTTGATTTTTTAAGTTAAAAAGAGTAAAGGACTAATAAATTCAAATGTTGCATCCTTTGGGTCTTCATTTCCACTTTGATTCCATTCATGTTCATTTTCCATTCATATTTTCTAGGACTTAGTCTTCTTTGGTACCATGCTTTATGGCAGCTCAGAACGATTGATCATCTTGAAGCCACTCACAATATATACATCATTTTATAAGATTTTGTTGTTTTATTGATTTGGGGGGTAGATGTTGTTCCTCTGATTATTCAGTATTATTTTCTACTTATTCTATCTCTGTTCATCACTGTATACTTACTGGCAGGGAGAGGAGGAAGGCAAGAGTGAATATTTTGTGTGTTGGACAGGGAGTGAGTATTGGTTTTGGTACAAAGAGCTACGTGGAGGAGAATTTATTGACATGAAGGCACTCATTCCTGACTTACAATTCAAAGTTCTGAGAAGGACATCTAGATCTAGTCCCTATTTGAGGTTTTTATGGATTGAATTTTGTCTCCCAAAATTCATCTATTGAAGCCCTAACTCCCGATGTGATGCTGTTTGGAGATTGCCTCCCTTTAGGGAGGCAATTAAGGTTCAATGAGGTCATAAATGTGGGGCCCTAACCCAATAGATGTCCTGTCATTTTAAGAAGAGGAATGAGACACCAGAGCTCTCTTTTTCCTGCTCTCTGTCTCTATTTCTCTATCTCTCTCTTGCTCTTCCTCTCTCCCTCTCTCCGCACCTAACCCCCACCCTCTCTCTTCTATACACACACAGAGGAAAGCCATAAGAGGGCCCAGTGAGAAGGCAGCTTCTCACTTCCACAAGCCAGTAAGTGAGCTCTCATCAGAACCCAGCCCCTTCCAACTCCTTGAGCTTGGACTTACAGCCCCCAGAAGTGTGAGGGGAATAAAGCTTCTGCTGTTTAAGCCACCCAGTCTGTTAGAGCAGTACAAGTAGACCAGTACAAGGGTTACATGGCTTCCTAAGACACGGCCTGCAATAAATTATGGGTTTATACTGGAACTTCATTAGCCTGTTATTGACAAAAACTGGAGGCTCCAGTAAGTGGGAAATTAGCACTGATTATCACATGAGATCAGAGACACTCACCATGTATGTTTCCCAGAAAAAATCTAATAGGACAATTCCTTAACTAATGCTACATGGAATACACTAATGAAAGGAGCCCCAGTATCTTTAGGAAGCTATCCTTTTTTGTGACTACCCTTCATAAACCAGGTTGACTGAGGGAAATATCACCACAGAATATGCTCCCCAGTATCAAGAGGAATCATGGAATTCTGCAAAGGCTGGAGTCACATGGCAGTCGCTTACCTTCAAAGACAGTGTGAATATGAGCTATTTTTATCCACAACTGTCCTGTATGTAGGCATTTTCCCACACCAACAACAAATTTTCTAACTCTCTGGACACCGACTTGGTGTCCTAAACTGAATTCTGACACTAACTACCCAGAGAGTTAGCTTCAGACTCCACAGTTTTAAGGTTCAGACCCACAGGACTGTCCTTACTTAAACATCAGTCACAAGTACTGGGTACCCAAGGTACCCACCCTCCTCCAGAACCTGTCAGGCTCAATAATTTGCTAGAATGTCTCACAGAACCAAGAAAAGCACTTACTTGCTCTTACTGATTCATTATAAAGGACATAACTCGGGAGCAGCCAAATGGAAGAGATGCACAGGGAAAGTATGGGGCGTGTACACACATTCCAGCCCTCTCTGGGTGCACCCCCTCCCTGTACCTCACTGTGATTACCAACCCAGAAGCACCCTGAGTCCCTTTCTTTAGGGCTTTTTATGGAAGTTTCATTAGGTAGGCATAATTGATTAAATTATTGGCCATTGGTGACTGACTCAATCTCTAGCCTCTCCCCTCACCACAGGTCAGGGGGTGGGAGTGAAAGTTCCAACTTTCTAATCACTCCTCAGTCTTTCTGGTATCCAGCCCCCAACCTGAACTACCTAGGGAGCCCCAGTCATTTTCCTAACATACAAAGACATTCTTGTCACTTCAGCAATTCCCAGAGGTTTTAGGAGTTGTTTGCTAGGAACCAGGGACAAACACCAAATATTTATGTTTTATAATATCACAGAATATAATTACCACAAGGTGTAATACATTCCTAGTTTGCCCTTATGATGAGCTCATTGGACATATGCCTAAGCTGTGGCTCAAATCCTGGACTTAGAAGTGGAAAGTTGGTGAGCAGAAGGCAGATATTAGCTGCCCCATTGAAAAATTAGAGTTCATCACTCAGTTTCTGATGTCAGTCATTCACCAAAAACTAATGATTGAAAGAGAGACCTGGTCCCCTTGGCTGATGTATATATTGTACATACAGTGTGTATACATATATACAACAAATAAAATTGTGATAATTTCTCCACGAGACCTAAATCCATTTTCTTCCACAATCGTGCACTGGAGAAAGGAGAATACTCAGGATTTGTTGAAGCCTGTTAGATATGGGGCCTAAAGTGATATTAATAACAGAAAATTCAAAATGCCATCCTGTTTCTCAAGTTAGAAGGGTTCTTAAAGAACAGACAATGAGATACATATGTTCCAGAAGGTGGAGATAAACTCCCTGACAATTCAGAGTAATGCCACATCTGTGGAGGTTGTAGGTGTTCAGTGATCTGGAGAATGCCAGGGCATACACACAAAGGAAAGGACAAATTGCTTCAACTTGCATCCCCTACAATTAATAAAGTATTGTTGCACTTTGGGGGCCTCTTTTGATATTGGTGACTGCATATATTGTACTTGGAAATAAACCTCTGAGTCATAGGACAGACTCCTGAGATTCTGGAACAAGACCTTAATTACTTTCCATATGCAAGACATTTCCTGGAATGTTACTAAGCATCTGATCTACAAGATACCACAAACTACATGATTAGAGCTTTCCAACATGAACCATAAAATCATAAAAGTAGTCACAGAAGGCATCCATTTTGTAGAAGAAAAGGTACATTTGGGATTGGACCTCAACCTACCCAGAAGGCACAAATTGATTACCTGAAAAGGTGGCCCACATTTCCATGAAGACAGGTCACAAGGAAATCTTGGGAAGAGACATGAGGATGGATGCATGGGAGTGGACACAGAGCATACAGATATTTTTTTTTACCATGTTAAGACTCATCAGAGAGCATCCATCACACACAAAAACATTACTGAACAATGAGATGGACAGGAATACAGCCAGCCTTTCTCTTCAGTCATCCCAGAGCTGATGCAATAGCCAAAAGATGGAGAAGGCATAGGAATAAGAATCAACTTATGGACCCAACAACTGTGCTCCTTCTCATCTGCCACTACTGAAGTCCAGTCTGCTAGTAGCAAAGACTGATTGTGAGCCCTCAGAAAGATGAACTCCTGAAGAAGTCCAGAGTCACATTATGGCATGTAGATTATTTCAGAACACTTCACTCTGTATGGGGGTGGCTATTTATCCACAGTAGAAATCAATCTAATTATGGTTTGTCTTTTCTTCCCCTAATGCCCCCACCAGTATCCTCATCTGAGTGTTTACAGAATATCTGATTTATTATCATTGTATTTTCCACCATATTGCCTCAGATTAAGGGACTCATTTTAAAACAAAGGAGTTATAACATTCGGTGCCTGCCCTGAGGTCTATTTATCTTACTCCTGCTTGATAGAACAATGAATACTTTGTTAAAAGCTCAGCTGAAGTGACAATTTAAAAACAATCCTCAGCAGGGTTGAACCTCTGCTCCATTGTTGGTTGTATATTCTTCACCAACCAGCGATATATATAGTACTGAGTTCCAAGCAGCTAGAATTTATGGTCCAAAGCCAAGGGGAAGAAGTTGGATTGGAACTGAAGCCAAATCCAGCCTCTGTACCCTGACACTGGAGTTAAATCTCAGAGACAGAGTTTTAGGTGAAGCAGAAAAGAATAACTTTATTGCTTTGCCAGGCAAAGGGGACCACAGCAAGCTAATGCCCTCAAAACCATGTGCCCTGCCCTGGAGGGGGTAGTGAGGCATTTTATAGTATTCAAGGAGCAGGGCATGGTCAGCTCGTGGACATTCTTCTGATTGGTTGGTGGTGAGGCAATCAGGAGTCAGCATCATCAATCTTCTGGTTCCAACCATCTAGGGTCTTTGTGCTTGTGGGAAGAGTAGTTAACTTCTCCCACCTGGTGGGGATTTCAGTATGTGCAAAACAGCTCAAAGATATTGTTATGTGTATCCCTTGAGGGGGAACCAAGACCCCGCCCCAAGGCTGTGTTATTGTTTCTTATGACCTTTCACCATCACTTCCTGTGTCCCAAATTCTGAATTTTCCTCTTTGTCCGTGCAACCTTATATTCTACCTGTCCTGGTTCTCAGACTCTGGATCAACTGGATCCCTGACTGAATCAACAGGCAAAGAGAATAATTATTAAATTGAATGACTAATCAATTTCCATAAGGACCCACAGTTGCTGCTAAAAATGGGAGAGTATATATGGTATCCAGAGTCTTTATCAGAGTAACTCTTGATGCATCTATGCCCAGAGATAATGGTTAAAGGGCTATAAAGAAACCTGGCACAACAAAGGCACGTCAACTAAGAGCTCATCACTTAGGGATGGGGGTCTGGATCTCCACACAAGGGCAGGAACACTTAATGGCTCAAGAGCTATGTGAAGGTAAGGGCTATCCAGCATTAGTGGAGGAAGAGGCAGATTTTGATTAAAAGCAGTTAGCCTCAGGACCAGTCACAGCAATGAAGACTGCAGCTTTTTTACTAATATTCTTTCATTAAGTATTTGTAAATATGGCTGCTGGTACCACCTGGAGTGAGACCTTAGGACCTAACAAAGGGTACAAATGAATCTTAATGGTGTTGCATTTGGACTGTATTGCACATCTTTTAAGAATCACTTTAAAATCAAATCCTGTTGCCCTACCTATTCATCTAACTGGTGCTAGAGCAACAGATATCCTGCAGGCTTCCATCAGCTCCACACAGGAACAGACTGACAGTGCCTGAATCAGGCCTGCTCGTCTCCATTTTATTTACTGCTCAGGGTCTTCTATGATGCTGAAGGGTGACTACCCACCAGAACCTGCTTGGAAATTCCCTAGAACCCAAATGTGTGGAACAGATAATGCCCTGTGGGGGAAACGCTTGGTCCCAGGTGGCCTCTAGAAGCTAGAAAACACAAGGAAATAGACTCTCTCCTGGAGCCACTAGAAAGGAATGCAGCCCTGCCAACACCTTGGTTTTAGCCCTGAGACTCTTGTCAAACTCCTGACCTACACAACTAAAAGATAATAAATCTGTGTTGTTTTAAGCCACTAATTTTATGGTAATTTCTTACAGCAGCAGAAAAGTAACATGCCACTTGACCCACTTTAATTAATGATTATTTCCTTGACCATTTCCCCTTTACAAGACGGCAATTACCTTCAGAGGGTCTTAATTTCTCCACCTCAGTGTCAGGGTAGTATTTCAAAGTGCTACAACCTGAATTCCAGACCCTTCATCTAACTCCTACCCATTTTTCTGTCTTTACCCCTTCAGTTTTTTAATTTGAACTCTAACCCAACCAATCTGGCAACATATTTATCAATTAGATCTTTAGAAAGTAAGCTTTTTATGGCAGATATTTTTCTCTCTTTTACAATCATCATCAATGTGCATTTCCCACCATGAGTGGTATCTGGATGTAGGAGTGTTAAAAAACAAAATTCAGCTGAGTAAATCTGAAGATCTAATTGGCTTTATTGAACAACTCACGAATCCATAGCATCCCACTTAGCAAATAGAACAGAGCTCCGAGGAGCTGGACAAAATGGAAGGATTTTAAAGAAAAAGGTGGTGGGACGAGGAAGGGATAAACAAAAGAAAGGATTGTTTCAGACAAGGTTACCTTCTTTTGGGGGAAGGCAGGGGTCTATGTGGCAAATTAACCTCACTGCTCCTGGCCAGGAAATTTCAGATTGACTGATTAAATGTCACACTGTTACCAAACCAGGTTTCAAGGTGCAGCAAGCCCGAGGTTTGCAGCAGAGAAAGGGAAAGGTGATTGGAGGTAGGAAAAAGGTGAGGTAATCAGTGTTCTACACAGGTGAATCTGAGTTATATGCTTCTTCATGGGACTTATGTTCAGAAAATGGAGGCATCAGCATGACCTGAAGGTGGGGTTTTGGCCCTCTGACATCAAGATGTCATTCACTGGACATTTGCACAGGCCCAGTTTTAGGGTCAGTGGTCCCAACCGGTTCAACCTAGACAAGAGCTGAGTCCAAGTTCCTGAAAAACTTAAGCCCCAGTTACTATAGTGACCTATACGTCAGAGGGGGGAGGGGTGGGGGGGTGGGAGGCAAGGGGTTAAGGAGACTTGTGATATCCTATCTAGGCTTCATGAAGCTTGGCGGGTATGCAATTTGCAAAAATGATTAAGCCAAGCTTGATTAGTGAAGGCAAGTTACAAGTGAACAGCGTTTTTACTAAGCTGTTAGACAAGCCTAAGAGTTTCTGGATGTGACATCATAAAACTCCTAGAAGAGAACATAGGCAAAACATTCCTTGACATAAATTGTAGCAATATTAGATGTCTCCCAAGGCAAAAGAAATAAAAGCAAACATAAACAAAAGGACCTAATCAACCTTAAAAGCTTTTGCACATCAAAGGAAACCATCAACAAAACAAAAAGACAATCTACTGAATGGGAGAAAATATTTGCAAATGGTACAACCAACATGGGGTTAATATTCAAAATACACAAAGAGCTCATATAACTCAATATCCAACAAACAAACAAAAAATCTAAAAATGGGCAGTAGACCTAAAGAGACATTTTTCTAAAGAAGACATACAGATGGCCAACAAGCACATGAAAACTCAACATCACTAATTATTAGAGAAATGCAAATCAAAACCACAATGAGGTATCACCTCACACTGGTTAGAATCAAGAAGTCTAAAAACAATAAGTGCTAGAGAAGATGAGAAAAGGGAACCTTCCTACACTGTTGGTGGGAATGTAAATTGGTACAGCCACTGTGGAAAACAGTTCCTTAAAAAACTAAAAATAGAACTGCCATATGATCCAGAAATTCCACTTCTGGGTATAAATTCAGACACTAATTCGAAAAGGTACACACACGTCAATGTTCATAGCAGCACTATTTACAATAGCCAAGACCTGGAAGCAACACAAGTGTGCCCATCACAGACAATTGGCTTAAGAAGATGTGACATACACATATACACTCCCAAAAGGGAGAGGGTGGAGGAAGGGACAAATTAGTAGTAAGAAATTAACAGATACAAACTACTATACATAAGATAGATAAGCAGCAAGTGTTTAGTGTATAGCACAGGGAATT
The DNA here is from genome assembly GCF_039906515.1 of Pseudorca crassidens. Classification (NCBI taxonomy): domain Eukaryota; kingdom Metazoa; phylum Chordata; class Mammalia; order Artiodactyla; family Delphinidae; genus Pseudorca; species Pseudorca crassidens. Next base: position 45,647,711 of record NC_090305.1, on the reverse strand, counting down.
ATACCCAATATCTTGTAATAACCCATAATGGAATATAATCTGCCAAAAAAACAAAATCACTATATTGTACACCTGAAACTAATGCAATATTGTAAATCAACTATACTTCAATTAAAAAGAAAAAAAGAATTTCAGTTAGTCATCTCTTTCTGTAAACCCTGTGGGGCACAGGTTTAACATTCCCGGGAGGGGCTGAAACTGCAGTTAGGTATTGTCTTGATTTGCTGATGTGGGCTTAGCACAAGTGATTTCAACTTTGGGCCTATTGTTTCTTTGTTTGTTTGTTTAACATTATATTAGTTTCAGGAGTACAACATAATGATTTGATATTTTAATTGATTAGACCCCATATAAAGTTATTATAAAATATTGGCTATATTCCCTGGCTGTACATTATATCCTTGTTACTTATTTACTTTATACTTAACTGTTTGTACCTCTGCATTCCCTTAATCTATTTAGTCCCTGCCCCAACCCCTCTCCCCAGTGTAGCCACTATTATGTTTTCTGTATCTGTGAGTCTGTTTCTGTATTGTTATATTCATTTGTTTGTTTTATATTTTAGACTCCAATATAAGTGAAAACATATAGTGTTTGTCTATCTCTGGTTGACTTATTTCATTAGTTTAATATCCTAGAAGTCCCTCCATATTGTTACAAATGGCAAAATTCCATCTTTTGTTATGGCTGATATATAACAACTTCTTTGGCCATTCACCTCTTGATGGACTCTTAGGTTGCTTCTATATCTTGGCTATCATAATGTTACAATGAACATAGGGGTGCATGTTTCTTTTTAACTTAGTGTTTCCATTTTCTTTGGATGAATACCCAGGAGTGGGAGTGCTGGGTCATATGGTAGTTCTATTTTTAGAACTATTTTTGACATACATCCATACTGTTCTCCACAGTGGCTGCACCAACTTACATTGCCAACTTACATTGCCACCAGCAGTGTTCTAGGGTTAATTTCCTCCACATCTTTGCCAATATTGGTTACTTTTAGGTTTTTTTGATGATAGCCATTTTGACAGGAATGAGGTGATATCTCATTGTGTTTTTGATTTGCGTATTTCCCTGGTGATTAATGATGTTGAACATCTTGTCATATACCTGTTGGCCATTTGTGCATCTTCTTTGGAGAAAGGTCTATTCAAGTCCTTTACCAATTTTTTTTTTTTTTTTTTTTTGCGGTACGCAGACCTCTCACTGTTGTGGCCTCTCCCGTTGCTAAGCACAGCCTCCGGATGCACAGGCTCAGCGGCCATGGCTCACGGGCGCAGCCGCTCTGCGGCATGTGGGTTCTTCTCAGACTGGGGAACGAACCCGTGTGTCCCCTGCATTGACAGGCAGACTCTCAACCACTGCGCCACCAGGGAAGCCCCTTTACCAATTTTTTAAACAAGTTATTTGAGTTTTGTTGTTGTTATTGAGTTATAAGAATTATTTATATATTTTGGATAGTAATTCTTTGTTCAATATGCAGTTTTCAAGTATATTGAAATGGGGAAGTATTTTCTCCCATTCCATAGGTTGCCTTTTCACTCTGTTGATTCTTCCCTTTGCTGTGAAGAAACTTTTTAGCTTGATGTAGTCTTACTTGTTTACTTTTGCTTCTGTTGCCTGTGCTTCTGGTGTCATATCCAAGAAAGTATTGGTAAGACCAATGCCATGAAGACTTCCCCTATGTAGTGCTCTAGGAGTTTTATAGTATCAGGTCTTATGTTTAAGACTTTAATATATTTTGAGTTGATTTTTGTATATTATGGGTTCAATTTAATTCTTTTCCATGTGAATATCCAATTTTCCCAACACCTTTTATTGAAGAGACTATCCTTTCCCTATTGTGTATTCTTGGCACATTTGTTCACAATCAGTTGACGATCATGCATTGGCTTATTTCTCACTACTCTGTTCCATAAGTCTATATGCCCATTTTATGTCAGTCCAATAAATACTGTCTTGATTACTGTAGCTTGGTAATATATTTTGAAATCAGAAAGTGTGATGTCTCCAGCTTTGTTCTTTTTCAAGATTGTTTTGGCTATTAGGGGTCCTTTGTGGTTCCATATGAATTTTAGGATAGTTTTTTATTTCTGTAAAAAAAATACCATTGATATTTCAGTAGGGATTGAAAATAAATTAATATGGAAAACATCCTCAATGCATATAAGATAATTTTCCAATTTGGTATATTGAACCCTGGTATGGAATATTTTACAAAATTCCAGGAAAAAAACCCAAAGCTACTCAACAAAGATTTCACACACCTCCAGTGGAGAATATTTACCCAAATTAAGGGGAAAATGAAATCTGAGTACTGTAAGGGTACACTATGTTCTAGGACAAATAATGTTGATCATATTGTATCAAAAACATTTTCTCATTCTATTACTGATTTTCAAGGATAAACAAAGAATACTTTAGGAAGAAAAAAACAAATCACCTTGAATACAAAAGCTGTGATAAAAGAACTAGTATCATGCTTTATGACAGGTGATAATGGAACAATATCTTCAAAATCTAAAGGGAAAGTATAAATCAAAAATTTTACAAATAACCAATTCAGAATGCACTAGGAGTATAGGATAATAAAAAGTAATCCTCAAACAAAATATAACTCACAAAAGACTGAACGTTTGAATGTTTAAAAAAGGTGACTTGACTAATTTAATGGATAAGTATAAGTTTGGATTTCTAGCACTTGAACCCACTACCTATTTTGAAGGAATCCCACACAGGTGAGCTCTGTCTCAGGTCTCCTATACAGAATATAGAGGATATTAACTGTTCCCTTTTCTCATGTTCTGACAGCTGGTCTGTGGACGTGTGCAATAAGTGTGGCCAAGATGCTCCCATTCAATAGTGAGTGTGGCATCCCGTTTAAGGATATTTAGATATTTTTATGGATACTGGAATCAAAGAAGTATACTGTTGAAAGGCAATAAACATCCAAAAGCCGGGCTTCCCTGGTGGTGCAGTGGTTGAGAGTCCGCCTGCCGATGCAGGGGATGTGGGTTCGTGCACTGGTCCGGGAAGATCCCACGTGCTGCGGAGCGGCTGGGCCCATGAGCCATGGCCACTGAGCCTGTGCGTCCGGAGCCTGTGCTCCGCAATGGGAGGGGCCACAACAGTGAGAGGCCCACATACCGCAAAAAAAAAAAAAAAATCCATAAGCCTAGAAAGAAATAAGCAAGGGCAACAAAGTTCATCATTGCAATGTGTATCCAGTCTTTTCAATGATCAAATCAGTAGCAAGTGCCCAGCTGTCAAATGGTTAAATACTGAGAATGCTGGTCATGCAGTAGCATCTTGTTCATCACTTGCTTCCCTGATCCCTGCCTGAGCCTAGTTCTTTAACAATCCTATAAATCCTTTGAGCTACTCAATAGCATTAGAATAAACTTATTTATTCTCTCCTCATGTTACACAGTGAATTTCTACTGTTGGTGACCAAGAACCCTCAACAATGCAATAATGAAATTCACTTAGCCAAAACATAAATCAAAGTTAAGAACTCGAGTTTTGAGTGGCTGGCTATAATTAAACAATTTTTAAAATTTCAAAATAGTTGAATTTTCAAGTTAAATTCAAATTAATTTTAAATATATTTAATTTAATTTAAAACTATATACTAACATATAGAAATACTATAGTGTTTTTATAAAACTATTTCTATGTGTCTTACTATTTGGTTTTGCATCTGTGTTTATCCTTCGAAAGATATATGGAAGAATATTTATCTTCTATTAGTGTTTCTTACTTTGGAGTGTTGGGTTTAATTTCATTATAGAAACTTTTTTTATACTTTTCTACATTGTTTAAAATATTACAAAGTATATTTGTAATTTTTATATAACTAACAAAATTATTATTTTAAAAAGTTAGAAAGTAAGATTTATATGGCTTAAAACAAATAATATTTGCAAGTTCTGTTTTCCTCTGAAAGGGCTACATGTTAGTCAAGGAAAAGGATTTGTGATTGAATGACAGCGTGCTGTAATGAAAAAGGCATTAAGACCTAGAATTATTCCAGAGTTGTGGCTGTGTTTCACTGAAATATTGATTACTTTCACTGAGTCTCTTTTCTTATCTGGAAAATGAAAGAATCTAACCAAGAGTCTTTTTGTTCTTACATTTATAAAATTCAATTACTAATGTTTAGAATCAATTATAAAGGCAAACAACTTCCATACATTATACATATCTTCAATATATAACTTGTACACACATTTGATGAGTATCTTTAAGCCAATGACACATGATCATTTTGTTCTCTTGTATAAGAAGTTTGGGGAATAATTTCCCTCATTTTTCTGTGAATTAGGTCCCATATTTGATCAGTAAGCTTCTTTGAGAAGTCCAGTTTCAATCGTCACTTTATCAAATACTGTAAGCAAAAGAAAATAGATCAATTTCCTATTTTCTTTGCCAACATCCTTAGTTTTATAGAAACTGCTCCTAACTTGCAAGAAAAATAATGCCATATTAAACTTAATATAACATTTAACATGCTGGCACAGTTTAAAGCACTTGACATATATTCATTCATGTCATCGTGACAATGTTATCATTTCCTTTCTATAAAGGAGGTAATCACCCAAGGCCATACAGTGAGTGGTGGAAGTTAAATTTAAACCCAGGCACCAGTCTCCTGACTCTTCAATATAGCACAGTATGCAATACCTTCTAAGAAGTTAATAGTTTGATTCTGACCATCAATATGGAGCATTCACCATGTCAGACATTGTTAGGCACTAGAGATTCAAAAATGCATAGCCGCTCTGCGGCATGTGGGATCTTCCCAGACCGGGGCACGAACCCGTGTTCCCTGCATCAGCAGGCGGGCTCTCAACCACTGCGCCACCAGGGAAGCCCTGTTTATTTCTTTTTTGTAAGCTTTTCCCCCTTTCCTTTTAGTAAAATAACCATAAAAATGGTAATATTGTATTCTATACTAAGTCACTGTCACCTCATTAACTTTCTTTACAACTTCTCAAAAACACAGGTTTTCCACTTGTATCAATGCAGTTTGATTTGCTTCCCTCATACACAAGTTGTTTGTTTCTCTTCAACACTCCTAGTACCACATTTGAAAGTCCTTCATTGTTTCCCATCTGTCTGTCATCTCCTCCAAACTCAAGGAAAGCTCAGGGACTAATGTATCCACCTGCATCCTCTCTCTAGGAATGGGATCATTTGGATAGACAATGGTTTTCAAGTTTTCAATTAGCTGTAGGTCTCAGTAAAGCATCCTCTACATTGTTTCAAATGCAAGGGTTTATGTGCTTGTGTTTGAAGGTGTGTTTGTGTTGTGGAGGTCGGGAGGATGCAGAGGGAGAGAGGGGAGGGAGAGAGCTAGTGGTCAGAAATATAAATTCCTTCATTCTTGAAATGATTTTATTCTACTCAATAGCACTTAACTAGAATTAAATACCAATATTAAAATCATCCACTCATGTAACAAACATTTTGTGAAGTGCCTACTAAGCCCTTTATAAATTTCATATTATGAAATCAAATTTGCTTAAACTATTAAGAACTTTGAGCTATCTAAATTAAAGATGTGTATATCTTTATAATATCTTTATGTATCTATATCTTCATAATATCCATTTTTAAAGGTCTGAGGCTTTTATCCTTAAATATCAATTTAACCATAAAATGCTGATTAACTAGTTAAACATTTAATAACTAATTAAAAAATATATTCCTCTGCTTTTATTATAAGCCATTATTTTATTCATTGTTTTGTATTGGTTAATAGTCACACCGTAAGATGCCAACCAAAAGTCTTTACTAATCTGGTCGGAGAAAGAAACATCAACCCACCTCTGTGAAACACCTCACTGCATTGTATCAGCTGTTGAATTATCACTTCAGTTCTATCACTCCTATTCTTCATCTAAAAATAAAATATAAACCTACCATTATAAGATTAAGTAGTCAATATCCCTCATATCATTTTCCAGATTCTGGAGAGTACTTTTGAATGTTGACTTTAAAAAAAAATTTATAGATTAATTAATGGAAATATTTCCAGATACAGTTTTTCTCTAAGCAGCATTAGTTATGGTATCATTTGTCATCCGAAATTATCCCTTGAACTGCTGAAAAGCAGTTGATTCCTAACTAGCCAAAAAAGAAGATAATTTGGTTTTCAAATGTAGTTTAAATTGACATGTTTTTTAATCATGTACTAGAGGACAAAATGTAGAAGTTTTTAAGTATAGGATGTGTCTACATAATAGCAACAGCCCCACCCTCCCTCAGCTAACCTAATATTTTAAATAGCAAGGAGTACCATTTGATGAGACTACCTCTAAAGGCTAGTTTGTGTGAAACTAGCAAGTGCCTTGGTGTCAATGAACATTAGCTATCTGAGAATCCTGTTTTGCCTTCTGAATGTGAGACTTAAGGATGTGGATGGAAAAAAACTGTGCCATTTTATTCTAAAGGATATAGTTTTGTTGCATGTTTATGAAAATTCTGAAGACAACGAATTAAATGCAGATATTACATTAGAGAATTAGAGGTTCTCTCCTTGAATGTGAAAAGATAGTCTTTGGACAATGAAAGAGAAAATGTTAAGTTTTAAAGGAATGATAAATGGAATTTATACTTATAACCCTCTCCAAAGAAGAAAGAATGTGAACTCCACAGCTCTATTTTGTCCAGTGTTATTCCATGTGGTTTTAGGAGGGATTTTGTGGGAAAAACTTTGCGTTAAAATAAATTAGGAAATACTGAGTTGAACAAAGTGAAACAAATGTCTTTATTACTGAACTGCTCAGATCCATGGAGGTCCTACCTTATGAGTTTCTAGGAGGAGCACATTGGCTGCAGTAGGTCAGCACACACAAGACAAGGCAAAGCAGGGTCTGAACAATTTGACTGGTAAAGACGAGACAAGACACTTTTAGACTCAGACAGTTGATTATTTATACACTGAAAGGAAGATCTGCCAAAGGTGCCAGATCCCTGCCGTCCTGTCCACACACCCAAAATGACGACACTGAAGTGAAAGAGGCCGATGACTCTGATGCGTTTTGATGTTCTCTAATGGGTTCAAGACTGCAGCTAGGTGGTTCAAGATTCTGCAGCTCTGTTCTGAGGAGGGCAGGGCAGAGAACCCCACAATTCATCAGAACCCAGGAGTGATAGGAAAGAGTTTCACCTTATTTCTGGGTGTGTCTGTGAAGGTGTTTCTGGAAGATTAACATTTGAGTCAGGCCTTTGGACTTGAACTGGGACTTACACCTTTGGCTCCCCTGGTCTTCCGGGTTGGTGCTGGGACTCCACTACCAGCTTTCCTGGGCCTCCAGCCCAGACCTGTGACAGCAGGTCACAGAACTTCTCAGCCTCCATGATCACATGAACCAATCCTTCAAAATAAATCTCTTTCTGTTTCTCTCTTTCTCTCTCTCTTTCTCTATCTATCTATCTGTCCATCTATCTATCTGTCTTATTGGTTCTGTTTCTCTTGATAACTCTGACTAATGCACCAACCAAGTGTAGAGGAATGTGCAAAGAGGGGGACAGGAATTTGAGGGGAGCAGAAGCTTCTATCCCAGAGGAGCAGAAGAGTAGAAAGCAGGATGTAAGTGAAAAGCTACAGGCAGATGGGCTACATATGTAATGGATTAGGTTCATACGGGCAGCAGAATTCTTCGAAGCTCAATTTCTTAGGATGAACGAGGAAGTTCCAACTATACAGCTATATTATAGTCTGGTTTGAAAATATCCTTAAACAGGCTTATTCGTGAAGCTCATCTTTCTACACACCACTCTCTGCCTATCTCCTTACTCTATATTTCAACATTACTGAAATATTCATCTATAACTAAATAGACCAGGAACTCTAATGCTAGTAGGAATTAGCACATACTGTTCCTTGCCCCTGAGATGATCTTCCAGTCCACCACCTCCCGCTCATCTGGCCCAGTCCTGAAGCATAGGTGGGGGCAGCCATGCCACCCAGGCCCAGGCTCTTGGGCATGTGATGGGAGTGGCAGCCCTGATGATCTCTGAACTACCTTCAAGGTAAATCTTCCACTGTCTTGAATAATAGCACCTGGTTTCTGATGAGATGGCTTATCCATATAATCTTATCAAACAATCACTTGGCCACATCCTAACTGTTCTTATTTTTTTGAAATATAGGTAGCTCTCCTACCTTTTTGCTTAACAATTCCATCTTCAAGTAATTTCTCTCCTTGCGTTTTACTATAAACAGTCAAGGAATGAAGCTGCACTACCAACACTTTGCTTAGAAATCTCTTCAGCTAAATGTCCAATTTCAATGCTCACAAGTTCTATCTTCCATAAACAACAGAACATGAACATGACTCAGCCAAGTTATTTGCCCCTGTATAATGAGGATCGCCTGTCCTCTAGCTTCCAATACCACAGCCCTCATTTCTGTCTGAGACCTTATCAGAGTGACCTTTATCACACATGCTATTCATGAGTATTTATGTATTCTTTGAAAGGATTAAGGTTTATCTACAGCTCTCATCTTCTCTTTCTAAGTTCTCACCAGAATCACCCTTAACTTTCGTATTTCCAGCAGGCACCTCCAAACTCTTCCAGTCTCTGCACATTACCCAGTTCCAAAGCTACTTCCATCTTTTTAGGTACCAATTTCTGTGTTGGTCAATCCGGGCTGCTACAGCAAAGTACCATAGACTGGGTGGCTTACAAATAACAAACATTTATTTCTCACAGTTGGAGAGACTGGAAGTCTGAGACCAGGGTGCCAGCATGTCAGGTTCTGGAGAAGCCCTCTGCTGTGTTACAGGCTTCTCACAGGGTGCAGAGCAGATAAAGAAAGTAAGCTCTCCTATGACTCTTGTAAAAGCACTAATCACACTCCACCCTCACGTCCTCATCTAATCCTAATTACCTCCCAAAGGGTCCACCTCCCAATACCATCACATGGGGGGGTAGCATTTCAACATATGAATTTTCAAAGAGTACAACATTCAGTTCATAATAAAGTCATAGATCAGACTGGGGAAAGGACCATCAGAGGCAACAGAGGACAGACCAGGAATTTCACCCACTTGTGCATCAGCATCAAATGACTTCTGGGAAATAAAATGATCCATATTCTAGATGTGAGATGAGAAAGACAAGTGGAGAAGAGGTCTATTAGCTAAACCCTCTTTTTTCATGCAGCATATAATTAATGTCTCCCCTCAATAAAAACCACTATGTTTGCAAAATATTTCACTTCATCTAGATCACTCAAGCTTTTGGGAGTTGCCAACTAGATGAATTAAATTAAATTTTTAAACCAGAGTGATTCAGTACATTTACTCTGCAAAAACAGAGTCATGTAGGATCAGAGCAAGGAAAGATTTAGTGAGAAAAAAGAAGAAATGTATTTCAGGTAGAAAATTTATAATGCCTTGTGCTGTTCCTGAATTTTTTATGTTAACTATTAGGTACACCGCCAACAGAGAAAAAGTGAATATTTTACTTCACTGTTTTTTCTTTGAACACCTACAAATTCAATTTAAGTTAAATTTATTCTGATTTCACTATATTTTTATAAAAAGAACAGAGAAATGACTTAATAAAATATGATCAGATGGCTTATAGACAAAGAAGCATCATCAATTTTTGTGTACAGTTTAAAAATTACACAAAACATCTGTAGACTAGTAATGAGTTTTGCTAGTTTTCCATTTTGTGCACATTCTTGTTCAAGATACATAATTAAGTGTGCATTTTGTTACTGAAATCTTCTGACTCAGTCATTAAAATAAACTTTTTATTTTCAAAACGGTTGCACTCACATTTGTTAATCTGTTGTTTTATTTGTCTCAGTTTTCAAAATATAATTAATCTGTATTGATCTGCTTGACAAACAAAATGACCTCTTTGCGGAGCTGTCATCCTATAGTTGGCATTGCCTTCTTCCCACTGAAACTCTACATTGGATTTAATCTTTTTAAAAAAGTTTACAGACAAATAAAAAGAACATAGCTCTTGAATAATAAAAGTATAAAAAGAATACTCAAGGCTCCCCAAATCTTGGCTCATTATGACACTGGAAAAACTAGAGCATTAGGTCCCAAAGGCTATATATTTGAAAATATAATAAACTCTATGGTAAAGAGAAGAGTTAAAAAATATTTCTACCCAGTAACCACTTCCAGTAACAACTTTCTTTCCCAAATTTTCAATTAATTATATCATTAGTTCACATTTCAGATATGACTTATTGCTATTAAACCTAGTTCAGGGCTTCCCTGGTGGCCAGGTGGTTAAGTGTCCACCTACCAGTGCAGGGGACATGGATTTGAGCCCTGGTCCAGAAAGACCCTACATGCTATGGAGCAACTAGGCCCATGCACCACAACTACTGAGCGTGAGCTCTAGAGCCCACAAGCCACAACTACTGAGCCCACATGCCACAACTACTGAAGCCCATGTGCCTAGAGGCCATACTCCACAACAAGAGAAGCCACCACAATGAGAAACCTGCACACCACAATGAAGAGTATCCCCCGCTCGCCACAACCAGAGAAAAGCCTGCGTGTAGCAACGAAAACCCAATGCAGCCAAAAATAAAATAAATAAAATAAAAAATAAATTTATTAAAAAACCTAGCTCAAATCAAGAATAAAATAGCAATAAAATTTCTCAAGGCAGTGCTTAAAATTTCCTATTATATGACATGTGTATATGTCAATTAATTTATGACAAAGGAATTAAGAATATCCAATGGAGAAAGGATAATCTCTTTAATAAATGATATTGAGAAAACTGGACAGCCACATGCAAAAGAAAAAAACTGGACCCCTATCTTATATCATAAACAAAAGTCAACTCAAAATGGATTAAAGATTTGAAGGTAAGATCTGAAACCATAAAACTCCTAGTAAAAAACATAGTAGATAAGCTCCTTGATATCAGTCTTTATGATTTTTTTTTCAGTTCTGACACCAAAAGCAAAGGTAACAAGAGCAAAAATAAACAAGTGGCTCTACATCAAACTAAAAACCTTCTGCACAGCAAAGAAAGCCATCAACAAAATGAAAGGCAACATATGGAATGGAAGAAAATATTTGCAAACCACATGCCCAATAAAGGGTTAGTATTCAAAATATTCAAGGAATTCATACAACTCAATAGGAAGAGAAAAAAAATTTTTAATTGGCAAAGGACCTGAATAGACATTTTTCCAAAGACATACAAAGGGCCAACAGGTACAGGAAAAGATGATCAACGTCTCTAATCAAGGAAATGCAAATCAAAACAACAATGAGGTATCACCTCACACCTTTAGTATGACTAGAATCAAAAAGGTAATAGGTAAATGCTAACAAGAATGCAGAGAAAAGGGAATTTTTGTGCACTGTTGGTGGGAATATAAACTAGTATATACATTAATGAAAACAGGAGGAAGGGTCCACAAGAAATTAAAAATAGACTTACCTTAAGATCTAGCAATCAGGCTTCCCTGGTGGCACAGTGGTTGAGAGTCCGCCTGCCGATGCAGGGGCCACGGGTTCGTGCCCCGGTCCGGGAAGATATCACATGCCGCAGAGCGGCTGGGGCTGTGAGCCATGGCCACTGAGCCTGTGCATCTGGAGACTGTGCTCCACAACAGGAGAAGCCACAGCAGTGAGAGGCCCACGTACCACAAAAAAAAAAAAAAAAAAAAAAAAAGATCTAGCAATCAAACTTGTGGATATATATCCAAAGGAAAGGAAATCTCAAAGATATATGTGCACTCACATAATCATTTCAGCATTATGCACAATAGCTAAGGTATGGAAACAACCTAAGTGTCCACTGATGGATTAATGGATAAAGAAGACATGGAATATATATACAAAGAAATATTATTCAGCCATGAGAAAGAGGGAAATCCTGCCATTTGTGACAACATAGTTGAATCTGAAGGGGATTATGCTAAGTGAAATAAGCCAGATAGAAAAGGACAAAAACTGCATAGTATCAATTGTATATAGAATCCAAAAAAAAAAAAAAAAGTCAAACTCATAGAGACAAAGAGTAGAAAAGCAATTGCAAAGGGGCTGGGGGCTAGGGGAAATAGGGAGGACTTGGTAAAAGGGTACAAACTTTCAGTTATAAAATCTGAGGGTCTAATGTATAACATGGTGACTACTGTTGATAACACTATTGTATAATTGAAATTTGCTAAGGGAAGAGAAATTAAGTGTTCTCAGCAAAAAAATAAATAAAAGGTAAATATGTGAGATGATATGATGGGTAATTAACTTAGTAGAGGAATATTTTCACAATGTATACATATATTAAATCACATTGCACACTTTAATATCTTACAATTTTTTCAGTTATACCTCAGTTAAAAAATCTCATGTTATATGCAAATTGTATTTGAGAATTTTGTGAAAAGTGCATGCCATATCAAAATGAATAATTATTGAAATTTAGTATTGTGTAGTAGAATAGTAAAACTGTACTTTTATAATAAATAGTATTTTTGATACATATTAGTATGTTTTTGCCTATTTTCTCACTCTACTTTGAATATTCATGTGTTAGAATTATTCAAAATATCATCTAAAATATTGTAGAAGTATAGAGATTTTTACTGTTTGTTTTTCTATAAAGAGAACAACCTATGTGGCTATGCTCTTCCTAAATTGTCAAAGAAAATTACTTGATTTTAATACTATGATTATAATTCAGATGACAACATTTCACAAGCCAATGATTTGGAAGTACACCGTCTTATTTTATGTATTTTAACACGTTTATGGAGTATCTTAAAATCATAAAATGTGGGAAACTTATGAGAAACAAAGATCATACAATCATTTAATGTATAGGATTTAATCTTGGTTTTCATAAATAATAAAAGTGCTTCAATATATTTTTATTTTTCTAAACATCTTTATTGGAGTATAATTGCTTTACAATGGTGTGTTACTTTCTGCTTTACAACAAAGTGAATCAGCTATATATATATATATATATATATATATATATATATATATATATATACATCCCCATACCTCCTCCCTCTTGCATCTCCCTCCCATCCTCCCTATCCCTCCCCTCTAGGTGGTCACAAAGCGCACTGGGCTGATCTCCCTGTGTTATGTGGCTGCTTCCCACTAGCTATCTATTTTACATTTGATAGTGTATATATGTCCATGCCACTCTCTCACTTCGTCCCAGCTTACCCTTCCCACTCCCTGTGTCCTCAAGTCCATTCTCTAAGTCTGCATCTTTATTCCTATCCTGCTCCTAAGTTTTTCATAACCATTTTTTTTTGGATTCCGTATATATATGTTAGCATATGGTATTTGTTTTTCTCTTTCTGACTTACTTCACTCTGTATGACAGATACTAGGTCCAGCCACCTCACTACAAATGACTCATTTCACTTCTTTTTATGGCTGAGTAGTATCCCATTGTATATATGTGCCACATCTTCTTTAACCATTTATCTGTGAATGGACATTTAGGTTGCTTCTATGTCATGCCTACTGTAAATAGAACTGCAATGACCATTGTGATACATGACTCTTTTTGAATGGTTTTCTCAGGGTATATGCCCAGTAGTGGGATTGCTGGGTCCTATGGTAGTTCTATTTTTAGTTTTTTAAGGAACCTCCATACTGTTCTCCATAGTGGCTGTATCAATTTACATTCCCACCAACAGTGCAATAGGGTTCCCTTTCCTCTACACCCTCTCCAGCATTTATTGTTTGTAGATATTTTGATGATGGCCATTCTGAGTGATGTCAGGTGGTACCTCATTGTAGTTTTGATTTGTATTTCTCTAATGATTAGTGATGTTAAACATCCTTTCATGTGCTTCTTGGCAATCTGTATATCTTCTCTGGAGAAATATCTGTTTACGTCTTCTGCCCATTTTTAGATTGGGTTATTTGTTTTTTGATATTGAGCTGCATGAACTGCTTGTAAATTTTGGAGGTTAATCTTTGTCAGTTGCTTCATTTGCAAATATTTTCTCCCATTCTGAGGGTTGTCTTTTCATCTTGTTTATGGCTTGCTTTGTTGTGCAAAAGCTTTTAAGTTTAATTAGGTCCCATTTGTTTATTTTTGTTTTTATTTCCATTTCTCTAAGAGGTGGGCCATAAAGGATCTTGCTGTGATTTCTGTCATAGAGTGTTTTGCCTATGTTTTCCTCTAAGTGTTTTATAGTGTCTAGCCTTACATTTAAGTCTTTAATCCATTTTGAGTTTATTTTTGTGTATGGTGTTAGCGAGTATTCTAATTTCATTCTATTACCTGTAGCTGTCCAGTTTTCCCAGCACCACTTATTGAAGAGGCTGTCTATTCTCCACTGTGTTCTTGCCTCCTTTATCAAAAATAAGGTGACCATATATGTGTGGGTTTATCTCTGGGCTTTCTATCATGTTCCATTGATCTATATTTCTGTTTTTGTGCCAGTATCATACTGTCTTGATTAATGTAGCTTTGAAGTACAGTCTGAAGCCCAGGAACCTGATTCCTCCAGCTCCGTTTTTCTTTCTCAAGATTGCTTTTGTTATTCAGGATTTTTGTGTTTCATTACAAATTGTGAAAATTATTGTTCTATTTCTGTGAAAAATGCCATTGGTAGTTTGATAGGGATTGCATTGACTCTGTATATTGCTTTGGGTATTATAGTCCTTTTCACAACATTGATTCTTCCAATCCAAGAACATGGTATATCTCTCCATCTGTTTGTATCATCTTTAATTTCTTTCATCAGGGTCTTACAGTGTTCTGCATACAGGTCTTTTGTCTCCTTAGGTAAGTTTATTCCTAGGTATGTTATTCTTGTTGTTGCATTGATATATGGGAGTGTTTCCTTAATTTCTCTTTCAGATTTTTCATCATTAGTGTATAGGAATGCAAGAGATTTCTGTGCATTAATTTTGTATCCTGCTACTTTACCAAATTCATTGATTAGCTCTAGTAGTTTTCTGGTAGAGTCTTTAGGATTCTCTATGTATAGTATCATGTCATTTGTAAACAGTGACAGCTTTACTTCTTCTTTTTCGATTTGGATTCCTTTTATTTCTTTTTATTCTCTGATGGCTGTGGCTAAAATTTCCAAAACTATGTTGAATAAGAGTGGTGAGAGTGGGCAACCTTGTCTTGTTCCTGATCTTAGTGGAAATGGTTTCAGTTTTTCATCATTGAGAATGATGTTGGCTGTGGGTCATATATGCCCTTTACAATGTTGAGGTAAGTTCCCTCTCTGCCTACTTCCTGGAGGGTTTTTTTCCATAAATGTGTGTTGAATTTTGTCAAAAGCTTTCTCTGCATCTATTGAGATGATCATATGATTTTTCTTCTTCAATTTGTTAATACGGTGTATCACATTGATTGATTTACATATATTGAAGAATCCTTGCATTCCAGGGATAAACCCCACTTGATCATGGTATATGATCCTTTTAATGTGCTGTTGGATTTTGTTTGCTAGTATTTTGTTGAGGATTTTTGCATCTGTGTTCATCAGTGATATTGGCCTGTAGTTTTCTTTCTTAATGATGTCTTTGTCTGGTTTTGGTGTCATGGTGATGACCTTGTAAGATGAGTTTGGCCTCATAGAATATCGCTCTGCTATATTTTGGAAGAGTTTGAGAAGGATAGGTGTTAGCTCTTCTCTAAATGTTTGATCGAATTCGCCTGTGAAGACATCTGGTCCAGGGCTTTTGTTTGTTGGAAAATTTTTAATCACAGTCTCAATTTCAGGACTTGTGATTGGTCTGTTTATATTTTCTATTTTTTCCTGGTTCAGCCTCTGAAGGTTGTGTTTTTCAAAGAATATGTCCATTTGTTTGAGGTTGCCCATTTTATTGTCATATAGAGATGACTTGTAGTAATCTCTCCTGATCCTTTGTATTTCTGCAGTGTCAGTTGTTACTTCTCCTTTTTCATTTCTGATTCTATTGACTTGAGGTTTCATCCTTTTTTTCTTGATGAGTCTGGGTAATGTTTATCAATTTTGTTTATCTTCTCAAAGAACCAGATTTTAATTTTATTGATCTTTGCTATGTTTCTTTCATTTCTTTCTCATTTATTTCTGTTGTGATCTTTATGATTTCTTTCCTTCTGCTAACTTTGGGGATATTTTATTCTTCTTTCTCTAATTGCTTTATGTGTAACGGTAGGTTGTTTATTTGAGACGTTTCTTGTTTCTTGAGGTGGGATTGTATTGCCATAAACTTTCCTCTTCGAACTGTTTTTGCTGCATCCCATAGATTTTGGGTCATCGTGTTTTCATTGTCATTTGTTTCTAGGTATTATTTGATTTCCTCTTTGATTTCTTCAGTAATCTCTTGGTTATTAAATAGTGTATTGTTTATCCTCCATGTGTTTGTATTTTTTAAAGATTTTTTCCTGTAATTGATATCTAGTCTCATAGCATTGTGGTTGGAACAGATACTTGATATGATTTCAATTTTCATAAATTTACCAAGGCTTGATATGTGACCCAAGATATGAGATCTATCCTGGTGAATGTTCCAGGAGCACTTGAGAAGAAAATGTATTCTGTTGTTTTTTGATGGAATGTCCTATAAACATCAGTTAAGTCCATCTTGTTTAATGTATCATTTAAAGCTTGTGTTTCTTTATTTATTTTCATTTTGGATGACCTGTCCATTTGTGAAAATGCAGTGTTAATGTCCCCTACTATGATTTTGTTACTGTCAATTTCCTCTTTTCTGGCTGTTAACATTTGCCTTATGTATTGAGGTGCTCCTATGTTTGGTGCATAAATATTTACAATTGTTTTATCTTCTTCCTGGATAGATCCCTTGATCATTATGTAGTGTCCTCTTTGTCTCATGTAATAGTCTTTATTTAAAAGTCTATTTTGTCTGATATGAGAATTGCTACTCCAGCTTTCTTTTGATTTCCATTAGTATGGAATATCTTTTTCCATCCCCTCACTTTCAGTCTGTATGTGTCCCTAGGTCTGAAGCGGGTCTCTTGTAGACAGCATATATACAGGTCTTGTTTTTGTATCCATTCAGCCAGTCTATGTCTTTTGGTTGGAGCATTTAATCCATTTACATTTAATGTAATTATCGATATGTATGTTCCTATTACCATTTTCTTAATTGTTTTGGGTTTGTTATTGTAGGTATTTTCCTTCTCTTGTGTTTTCTGCCTAGAGAAGTTCCTTTAGCATTTGTAGTAAAGCTGGTTTGGTGGTGCTGAATTCTCTTAACTTTTGATTGAGGTTTTAATTTCTGCTTCGAATCTGAATGAGATCCTTGCTGGGTAATCTTGGTTGTAGGTTTTTCTCTTTCATCTCTTTAAATATGTCCTGCCACTCCCTTCTGGCCTGCTGAGTTTTTGCTGAAAGACCAGCTGTTAACCTTATGGAGAGTCCCTTGTATATTATTTTTTGTTTTTCCCTTGCTGCTTTTAATATTTTTTCTTTATATTTAATTTTTTATAGTTTGATTAATCTGTGTCTTGGCATGTTTCTACTTGGATATATCCTGTATGAGACTCTCTTAGCTTCCTGGATTTGATTATCTATCTCTTTTCACATATTAGGGAAGATTTCAATTATAATCTCTTCAAATATTTTCTCCATCCCTTTCTTTTTCTCTTCTTCTTCTGGGACCCCTATAATTCGAATGTTGGTGTGTTTAATGTTGTCCCAGAGGTCTCTGAGACTGTCCTCAATTCTTTTCATTCTTTTTTCTTCATTCTGCTCTGTGGTAGTTATTTCCACTATTTTATCTTCCAGGCCAGTTATCCGTTCTTCTGCCTCAGTTATTCTGTTTTTGATTCCTTTTAGGGAGTTTTTAATTTCATTCATTGTGTTGGTCATCATTGTTTGTTTGCTCTTTAGTTCTTCCAGGTCCTTGCTAAACATTTCTTGGATCTTCTCCATTCTATTTCCTCGATTTTGGATCATCTTTACTATCATTACTCTGAATTCTTTTTCAGGTAGACTGACTATTTCCTCTTCATTTGTTTGGTCTTGTAGGTTTTTACCTTGCTTCTTCTTCTGCTCTATGTTTCTCTGTCTTCTCATTTTGCTTCACTTTCTGTGTTTGGGATTTCCTTTTCGCAGGCTACAGATTTGTAGTTCCTGTTGTTTCTGGTGTCTGTTCCCAGTGGCTATGGTTGGTTCAGTGAGTTGTGTAGGCTTCCTGGTGAGGGGACTGGTGCTTGTGTTCTGGTGGATGAGGCTGTATCTTGTCTTTCTGGTGGGCAGGACTGTGTCCAGTGGTGTGTTTAGGCATATCTGTGACCTGATTATGATTTTAGGCAGCCTCTCTGCTAATGGGTGGGTTTGTGTTCCTGTCTTGCTAGTTGTTTTCATAGCCTGTCCAGCACTGTAGCTTGCTGGTTCTTGAGTGGAGCTGGGTCTTAGCATTGAGATGGAGAGCTCTGGGAGAGCTTTCACTGTTTAATATTATGTGGAGCCGGGAGGTTTCTGGTTGACAAATGTCCTGAATTTGGCTCTCCCACCTCAGGGGCACAGGCCTGACACCCGGACAGAGCAACAAGATCTTGTCAGCCACACAGAAAAAGAGAAAAAAGAAAAAAATATATATATATATTGTTGCTCCCAAAATCCACTGCATCAATTTGGGGATCATTCATTGTCTATTCAGGTATTCCACAGATGCAGGATACATCAAGTTTATTGTGGAGATTTAATCAGATGCTCCTGAGCCTGCTGGGAGAGATTTCCCTTTCTCTTCTTTGTTCGCACAGCTCCTGAGCTTCAGCTTTGAATTTGTCCCCGCCTCTGCTTGTAGGTCCCCTGAGGGCATCTGTTCTTCACTCAGACAGGATAGGGTTAAAGTAGCAGCTGATTAGGGTGCTCTGACTCACTCAGCCCCGGGGAAGAGAGAGGTACAGAATGTGTGGTGAGCCTGCAGCAGCGGAGGCCATCATGACACTGCAACAGCCTGAGGTCTGCCATGTGTTATCCCGGGGAAGTTACCCCTGGATCACGGGAACCTGGAAGTGGTGGGCTGCACAGCTTTCCAGGAGAGGAGGTGTGGATAGTGACCTGTGCTTGCACACAGGTTTCTTGGTGCCTGCAGCAGCAGCCTTAGCGTTTCATGCCCATCTCTGGTGTCCTAACTGATAGCCATGGCTTGCCCCTCTCTCTGGACCTTGTTTAGGCAGTGGTCTGAATCCCCTCTTCTCGCCACCCTGAAACAATGGTCTCTTACCTCTTAGGCAGGTCCTGAACTTTTCCCGGACTGCCTCCTGTCTATCTGTGGTGCACTAGCCCCCTTCAAGTTGTGTTCCCACAGCCAACCCCAGTCCTCTCCCTGGGATCTGAACTCTGAAACCCGAGCCTCAGCTCCCAGCCCCCACCCACCCCGGTGGATGATCAGACAAGCCTCTCAGTCTGGTGAGTGCTGGTCAGCCCCAATCCTCTGTGCGGAAATCTCTCCACTTTGCCCTCCGCACCCCTGTTGCTGCGCTCTCCTCCGTGGCTCCGAAGCTTCCCCTCACCACCCCCCATCTCCACCAGTGTGGAAACTTTTCCTCTTTCACAGTTCCCTCCCAGTGGTACAAGTCCCATCCCTATTCTTTTGTCTCTGTTTTTTCTTTTCTCTTTTGCCCTGCCCAGGTACATGTGGAGTTTCTTGCCTTTTGGGAAGTCTGAGGTCTTCTGCCAGGGTTCAGTAGGGGTTCTGTAGGAGTTGTTCCACTTGTAGATGTATTTCTGATGTATTTGTGGTGAGGAAGGCAATTTCCACATCTCACTCCTCCACCATCTTGAAGGTCTCCATAAGGTATAATTGATGTGACACTTTACAGTGACAGCAGTGTCTATTCTCAGACCAGCTGTGCTTTAGTTTTTGTGGTATGTGTAAGATGTGGTCTGTTCCCTCAGAACTATTAGTGCACAGTAATCACCCCTGCTGTCGCATCCCCTCATCCTTGGTGTAACTCAAGCCCTCAAACCTGTGTACTCCCAGCTCTGTCCTCATCAAGCTGGGGGAGCCTCCACATCCTTCATCTAGGCTCTGATTGGAGCTCCTCTGCTAGAGAATCTCTTGCCAGGGAGAACTTTGGTGGGCAGCTAAGTCTCTGGTGTGCAGGGCTCCACTTCCAGGGCTTCAGGAAACAAAGGAAGTGTAATCTGCAGTCCCAGGATGCAATGGGCTCTGGCCATCTCTGAGACCTATAAGTTCTAAGTCTATTTATCTCTCTGGCTCTTCACCCCCAATTCATCTCCTGCAGCCTCAGAAGGAGCCGTCCTCTTCTCTGCAAGCCAGGAAACTTCCCTGAGGTCATTTTCTGCATTCTCTTTACTCTGGCTCACAGGACCACAAATCTTTATTCTTTCTGGTTTCTGCAAAAGAAATCTGAACTTTCAAGACTACTTTTTTTCCCTCTGTGGGTATTAAAAATTGTGTTTGAAAATCAAAGCTACCCATAATTTCTTTGTTCCTTTTCTCTGGCTGTATCTCCCTTTCCCTAAACAAAGAAGGGTCCATTCCATGAACAGAAAGCCAAAGAGTAATATGAGTTCCTGGCATTGTTTTAAAGGTGATATTTCAAAAGTATAATCCCACCATTACACATAAAATGGCATGCGAGCTGACCCATGTGTTTTAATTTGTTACCAAAGTATTTTGTACCATGTTGAGCGCTCTGATGCAAACTCTTTGCCTGTTATTTGTATATTGATTTACATGTTTTACTGAGATGAAGTGGGGTTATTGTCATGACTTAGAAATGTTTGGGGGGGATAGATGCTTCTGCTATCTAATTATTATCAGAAACCAGTCCTGTGTATACATTAGTAACCAAATAGTTGATTAATTATTACCAAAGCCATTTTAGCAAACATCTTTAAAATTTGATTTTTAAAAAATTTGACACGTAAAACTAAAATGATACTCCACTATATTCTCCAAGCCACATCAATTCATTACCTATATACAGCTTGTTTCTAGTTTATCTTAGAAGGTACATAAATGGCATACATAGCTCCAACCTCAACATTCTCTAGGTGTTTCATATGTGTATGTTTGTGTGTGTGTGTGTGTGTGTGTGTGTGTGTATTTGCCTTGGCTTTTCTTACAACTAAAACAACCATCTCTTCAAATACTACATGATATCACTTACATGTGGAATCTAAAAGAGTTGAACTCATGGAACCAGAGAGTAGAATGATGGTTACCAGGAACTAGAGGGTAGGGGAATTAGGTAGATGTTGTTTCAAGTATGAACTTGTGATGAGTAGATAAATCCTAGAGATCTAATGCACAGCATAGTGATTAGGGTCAACAATACTATATTTTAAACTTCAAAGTTGCTGAGACTAGGTCTTCATTGTTCTCACTTCAAAAAAAGTGACAATTATATGACAATATGGGGCTGCTAGTAACACCACAGTGGTAATTATATGGTAACACATGTGCATCAAATCAACACAGTTTTTACACCTGAAATGTATACAATGTTATATGTAAATTATACTTCAATAAAAAACTAAATAAATAAATAAAATAAAGTAAAGCAAAATTGTCTTTTTATCTTCTTTGGAAGTTTATTAAGCCCCAAATCATCTAGAACAGAAACGAGGTTTCAATTGTCTCTTTTTGCTCACTTCCACGAAGACTAAGAATGGCATTCCATATCAACTCTCTCCCCCTTTATTGGGTTCTAAAATTTCTGCCCTACCCCCAGCTCAGCTATTAACAACACACAGTTGTGCACTTATTTCATAAAGCATATACAAGTGCTCCAGCCACCTGTCAAGGAGTATAACTTCAAAAGCTTTTTCTCGAAACAGAAAGCTTACGAAAGCTCAGTAGAGAGAAACGGAGTTAATGGGTGTTCAATTCTTTATCCCAGTAATATAGCAGGAAGGATACCGACTCATTTATTCTTAAAATAATTTAAAATCTCTCCCCCAAATAAGCTAGATTATCAGAGAGCCACACACCTGAGTCCCATTACTTTTGTTGTTCTCTCCTTCTGTAAGCGTGTTTTGTGCTTTGGTATTATGCCATCAACTTATATTAGGAAATTATCCTATGAAATATGTCACCAGGTTTATGGTATAAATTGAACTTCAGTATCAAGAGTAATCATGTTTCTCTTTATAAAAGTGTTATCCAATAAACTCTAAGTTTCAGGACTTGCATTCCCCTCCGCCACACACACACAGCTGCTAAAAAGTTTAATGTCCCATTTGCGCCACACTCCTGGCAAGCATACTATATCCTAACCCAAATAACTTAAATAAGTTGTCTACAACATGTTCTCAACCCTATTTTCCCTTTACCTTTCATTTACTAGGGTTTTTTTTTTTTTTTTTCTTTTTTTTTGCGTTATGCGGGCCTCTCACTGCTGTGGCCTCTCCCGTTGCAGAGCACAGGCTCCGGACGCGCAGGCTCAGCGGCCATGGCTCACGGGCCCAGCCGCTCCGCGGCATGTGGGATCTTCCCAGACCAGGGCACAAACCCGTGTCCCCTGCATCGGCAGGCGGACTCTCAACCACTGCGCCACCAGGGAAGCCCTACTAGGGTTTTTATCCTTGTTTTTTTTAATTTAATTTTTATTTTATATTAGAGTATAGATGATTTACAATGTTGTGTTAGTTTCAGGTGTACAGCAAAGTGATTTAGTTATACATATATCCATTCATTTTTAGATTCTTTTCCCCTATAGGTTATTACAGAATATTGAGCAGAGTTCCCTGTGCTATACAGTAGGTCCTTGTTGATTATCTATTTTATATATAGTACTGTGTATATGTTAATTCCAAACTCCTAATTTATCCCTCCCCTGACCCTTCCCCTTTGGTAACCATAAGTTTGTTTTCTATGTCTGTGAGTCTGTTTCTGTTTTATAAATAAGTTCATCTGTATCATTTTTTTTAGATTCCACATGAAGTGATATCAGATGATATTTGTCTTTCTCTTTATGACTTAGTTTGATTTGATTTATCTTCGTAAGTTGTCTTGCATCTTTTTTTTTTTTAGGAGGAGGGGGGAAAAATAAAGAAGTGTAAGTATATTCTGTTTTGAGTTTTTAATCCTATGTCATCAAAATTATAATTTAGTGTTTCGTCTTTTCTCCTTGCTCAAGTACATGCCCTTGCTGTTGGGCACCAGAATCAAAACATAGGATAAAACACCTTCCAAGAAACTTCAGACCACGTGATATTTAACATGAAACTTTAAAAAAAATATATAAATTATATGGGTTTTTGTATATCCAGACATTTGTGTTTTACAGCTGTGGAGAAATATTTTATTTATCCTATAGAAAATGATAGCAGTCTGTGTGTACTACATTACATTTATGAAATGCCAATGCTCTACGCCAGATTTCATTCTAGTATTTTCATTCTGTTTCTTTCATTATATATGTTGGAGGTGTTGTAAATGTTCAGCATTATTTTGATTTTCTATTTGTCATGGCTATGATTTTAGGTGGAACTAGTTCAGAGCAATTTTGCAGTTGTAAAAGCTGGCTTGTGGATTCCTTGTTTGTTATTAGCTTATTAAAGAACCTCTTACAAGTTATTGTAATGAATAATGAATTGTTTGCATGCCTGTTTCCTTCATTAGACTCCAAGTTTCTGCAAGGAATATTGTCTTACTCATTTTGAGATCTCTAGTACCTGTACGGGATACAGAATACAGTAGGTATTTCATGACTATTGAATCAATTTTTTAATGAATAAAATAAATCAGAGTTTTTATAATATTCAACCAAGACCTTGTAAAATGAGATAATTTGTGGTGCCTCTTTTATTCAGTGCTTTAAATTTCCAATTTCTTCCATCTCCTGGGTGTATTGCTATCCAGTAAGATTTCCCTCCAAATAATACCTAAAATTTTAACCAAGCAACAGCATAATTTCCCCTCAAGATTACCACCTTTAGAGATTATACATTTATACATGATCCACAACATTTTTGGAACTCTACTATTTGAAATATCTTGATAATGAATATATGTACATACATGCATATATTTATGTCCACTAATTATATATCCTTAGCATTCAGGGATTGTAACATTAAATGAGAAATAAATTTCTGCACAAATATTCACAATTCAGTGGAAGAAACAAGCACAGATGTTATTCTAATATAATATGATTACCATTAAATATTAGATATTTCATTGTTTTGAACATTTCCTCATTCTTAAGCCATTATCAAGTTCAAGCCATATCAGTTAATTTATTTTTCTAGTGCACAAAATATGTGCCTTCTCAGCTTCTTTCCCTTGGCTCCTTCTTTCTAAGGAAGGTTCCCTTTGCCAAGCTCACCTACCTGGCTGATGTGCTGAATCACTGAGCTCCTCACCTGCCTGCCTTTTCTTATTCAGACAAGATGCCACCCTTGGTGGAGCATGGGCTGTAGCCTCCTGAGTGGTTGCCAAGTGAAGGAATGACACAGCCTAGAAAGGCAGGAAATGTTCTTGCGTAGAAGTTTCCTTGATCAGTGAGAAATGGGCAGGAAAGGGAAACACACAGACCCATCCCTCCTTCTTTTCCTCTCATCCTCTTCTCTCAGGTGTGATTTCTCCTCTTGACCCTCCCAAGGAAATTTTCACGTGTACAGAGAATGTGCCTCTTGCTAAACATGGTCCTATGTTACTTTGTTGGTTGTGCCGTGGTGGCCAGTTTCATCCTTTTCTTTGTGTTGTGTCCTTTGTCCTTCATCCTCAATGCCTTGGGCTTGAACTTCCCAAAGTGTCAGCACTTCAATCCTCCCTCAGGCTTTGATTTCTAAAGGAACAAGTCTAACACTATACTTAAAAAATTAAACGCAGCAGAATTTGGAACTGACTCACTATTTTTTTAGGACATAATCTCTATTACATAAATCTTATATTAAGACGTTCATTGAAGGTAACTTTTCCTTATACAGAAAAGGTAAAGATGCTAAGTGATGTAATTAGTTTCCTATATTAAGACAATACTTATAAATGAGTTTTTCTGTTGTTTTTTTTTTTTCTGTACATATACACACATACATTATGTTTGTTGTCTGGAGAAGTTAAGCATGAAAATGTATTTGGCTGGAAACTATTTTGAAGGATACAATAAAAACTGGTTATGCTCTGAACTCTAATTTTTTATGATATGAAATTATGAAAACTTTGGAAAATTAAAGTGAAGTAAATTTCAAGTCAATAAAAAGAAGTAGCTCTAAAAATAAGATATATTTTGTATAGTGAACCAGGACAGTACCTTCCACTGCAGGTCAGTAGCATATATGCTGCAAGTTGAATATTGGAAGAGAGAAATCTAATTTTATGACCACTCATAAAGATTTTCAAAGTAGGACAATGATATGGGTAATAAAACATTACATTCAGGATGCAAACAAGTCACCTACATGGGTCAGGAACAATTTCCTTTTGCCTATGTATTCAACATTTGATTTGTGTGTGTGTGTGATGTGATGGTAGAAAAAAAAAGCACTTGCAGATAGCACAATGGGTACGTTCCAGAATATGGAAAAATATTTCCTCACATTTAGGATTACTTTTAAAAAGCAACATAAAATAAACTAAATTAGTTATAAAGGCCACTCTTATCAGCATGAAGGGGCTGAACTCCAACTTATGACTCCATTCTCTACTTGGTTGATGTCACAAGATTGTAATGTTTTTGTCTTGATAAGAGTGGTGGGGGAAAATAGAGGTTGGCCTGGTTTTCTAAAGCAAAACATATTTTTCCCACTGTATCTTACAAGATCAATATAAGTGTAAAAGACAATAGTGACCAGAATATAACATTCAATAAAGTATTTTTAAACTTAAGTTTTCAAATTAAACTCATGACAAAATCTCAGAAGAGGGCTTCCCTGGTGGCGCAGTGGTTGAGAGTCCACCTGCCGATGCAGGGGATGCGGGTTCGTGCCCTGGTCAAGGAAGATCCCACATGCCGCAGAGCGGCTGGGCCCGTGAGCCGTGGCCAGCCTGTGCTCTGCAACGGGAGAGGCCACAACAGTGAGAGGCCCACGTACCACAAAAAAAAAAAAAAAAAAAAAAAAATCTCAGAAGAAAAATAAAAGAACATAGCACACTGGAGAGATCTCCATTTCCCCTCCAAGTTTGTCCTCTACACTTACCCACCTGTTCTCTGTCTCTGACCTGGATGGACTGGATCATCACCCAGAAAAAGGGCTTCCCTGCCCTCTGGATTCTGGGCACATTGATCGATAGGGAGCCCTACAACAGATCAGAGGAAAGGACACAAATATGAGCAGTTTATTATTTACTCCTCTAGGCTAGATGTTTCCCTGACAAAGGAAGGCGGCACCCTAAGTTGATGTTGAATATGGATGCACATCACCTGTGTCTTCTGCCTGGTCACTCAGTTAGTCTGGGCATCAGCCTCCTAGGCTTTATCTGAAGTAAAATGTCTAAACTAGTGGAGCAATGCATTGGCATCCAGAGCCCATATTCTAGCAAATATCTATTTTCTAATATAAACCATTCACTTTAATGTATTTTATTACTATTTTCTTTGACTTATGTCCACACCTGAATATTCCCCCAATGCTTACTTCAACACCATGGTGCCCATGCATTTCCAAGTGTTAGAAACAACCAAAGCAAAATTTTTAAAGAGGTAATGAGGAGCAATGGAAGATTGCAACTAACACACTTCCAAAAGTATTCCCCTTCCCATCAACCATCGAATGACTTCTCACTTGCTCTCCTTTTTAAATTTCTCCTCCATAAACCACATAGTAATGAGCTCACAAAGTATGAAGGGCCTCCTCATGGCAAGCTACACTTATTAGGGTCAAAATTTGGAGAAATATGTTTGTTGTGTAGTGGGATAATACTTAAAGATTTTAACTTGAAAGTTCCTCTTTTCCATCTTCCATTTTCTTACTGACAGAAAAGCTCTTCCTTGTTTTTTGACCCTGAAAAGAGCCATAATCACACCCTAGAATACTGAAAGGCTGGATACATTTCTTTGACTAGAGCACACATAAGAGTCTGAAGCCAAATCATTTTATCTTTGCAGTATTTCTAAAGTTGGAAAAAAATATTTTTGTTATGGTTTTGAGTTTCAAAAGGACTTAGCTTTAGAATCTGTGGCCAAATGTGAAGGACAAGAAAAACAATTTACAAAAATTAATGAGAAAGTTTAGAAGAAGATCGCATATTAGCATAAATTCAACTGCTTTGCATGCGTGAAGATGATCAAAGCCTTCCTTGAGTAAGGAAGGAGCAGATGTGGAGAAGATCAAAGGGAAGCTGAACTGGGTTGCAGTGCTGCCTGGGCCCTGGACAAGGTGCCCACTGTCTTCCCTGAAGTCACAGGGGACAGAGTCCCTGTGGTGTGGTCACAGCGCTTCACTTCATTGAGGAAATGAAGCCTACTAGCTCTACCAGTAAAGTAAATCTTGGAGCCACTACAAAGTTTTTATGGAAGAAAATTTCCTTTCAGTAATTCCAAACGTTACCCCTAAAAGTATGGTCACAGTTTTAGACTTAGCTGTGTTTGAGTGACTTCCCAGTAGATTGTAAACTCAGGACACAATGCCCACAGGCACATGGCAGGCACTCTGTAGGTATGATCCTTAAATGTTTATTGAATGAATAACTAAACCTTGTAATGTAGCTTTTCTTCACTTTTGTGGTGATGCAATCAGTAGAACTAAAACACAGCAAGATTTTCAGGGAGTTACAAAAGTCTACGTTTGCCAATAATGTAATACTTTATGTTCATTTTACATGTAAGGATACCATCCACAGAATGTTTTTAAATATACTTTTTAGCTTCAAAATTATTTATATTGTGTGATTTTACCAATAAAACCCCAAACACAACTTTCAAATTAAATCAGATTTTCCATTCTGATAGAATTTCTCAGTAAGTTTAAAGAAACTAGCAGATTGGCAATCCTGGCAAATATGGGAATCACTCAATTCAACTTGGTTAAAAGGCAATTCCTTTATACCCTCTTAGAATGAAGTTGTTCTCTCTGATATCTTATATACTCCAGGGTTGTTGAGAGCTATGTCAATGATTTTGCATTGGTGTGGAAGTAGACAAAACACTTGTAAAAATGTCTTAATAATTGTAGAGATTGGTGCTTCCTTGTTTATCCGTACTTTAACCCAGTATAGATTCTAGCTGATAATGAAAGAATGGATTGTGTGGGTCCTTTTAGCTCTACAACTGTGTATAGATTCACCCTGCATTATTGATTCACCCACTCAGCTACTGTCCTTCCCTTAACAAAGGCTTTACAAATGCTGCCCACGTCTGGTGCTGAAAAACCCCAAAGGTCAACTGAAAAACACACAGCATTTTTTTTTCTGAATGTCTGCTGATACAGTCATGACATTTTTTTCTTTTTAATATAAAGTCATCAATACTCCCAGAAGCTATGAATATCTTATTCACCAACGTACATTAACTACTACATACCTAATACAGTGAAACAGAGTTAGCATTGCACTTGCTTTGAAAAAAGAGGTGGGAAAAACTTTATTTAAGAAACATATAGTTATTTTCTAATGTAATCCTAAATATAATTTCAAGGAAAAAATATTGAATACAAATATGTTTTGAAAGCACAAATTCCAAATATTCATATCTGTTTTTATATCATAGGAAATAGCAGTTACAGATTCAGAAACAGACTCTTATTTTCCAAATTAATGCTTTCAAAAAATATTTGGGTTTTATGCCACTTCTTGTGCAAATTACAGTTGGATTATCACTGGTTGTTTTATTTCATAATCTAGTAGCAAACCTCTGAAACTTAAAAGAAATTATAGTGGTTCACTTTGAAGAACAATTTTAAAATCTACATTAAGTATATATTTAATATATTTCGAAAACTGTATATTAATATACTATTTAATATATTAAAATTATATAATAAATATACATATATAGTCATTCTCAATTAAAATTGTAACATGGAAAGAAGTCTATTGACTATGCCAAATTCTTTTCTAATAAGTTTCATGAGAGAGACTTACAAATTAATTATTCTACAAGGATTGTTGTTTGTTTGCTGTTGGGTTTGATTGAGGTTTCAACTTTCTCATTTACTTAAAAAAATCTAATTCTTTGTCTTACTAATTTATAGACCAAAAAGATAAAGCTTTATAGGATATTTGATAAATTCTTCCTTGAAATAACAAAGAAGACTAATATAATAGTAGTTAATGGCTATTTAACAGAGTATGTTTTTCCCCAAAGAATTAAAATGTTTACCATTTTATCTCTAATTATCAGAATTATATTTAATTTAATTATACCTATTCAATAAATGCTATGTCTATATAATATGGGAGAATCAGTCATTTTGATCTTGGATGTCCTCGGCCTGCAGTGGCTTGAAGCAGGGTTTCGGTTCTCGGCCAGGGATTGAGGTTGGGTTGCGGCAGTGAGAGCACCGAATCCTAGTTATTAGACCAGTGGTCAGTGACAAGGCCCTGGCCCTTCGGCTTTGCAGAAAATAATTCCCACAAAGACAGAAGGTAGTGAAACAAGTAAAGTGTTCATTAGGAGGAAAAGAGTACAGTACATGTGGATAGACACACAGGCAAACTTAGAGGGAGAGTCGCACCCTTGTGGTAGAATAAATCACTTATATGGGGTATTTCTTCTGGGTTTCCTTTGGCCATTCATTTTGATTTGCCTGGTTCTGAGTCTGTATTTGGTTTATCGCAGGATCCTCCCATGTGTGCATGAGTGTCTCTCAGCCAAGATGGATCCCACGGAAGAGGCCTATGAGTGGATTTGACATCACTCCCCTTTTGACCTCCAAGGAACTTTCTAGTTCGTAAGGTCTCTTTGACTTCAAAAATGAGAAATATGTGGTCGCTTATCTTTTATCTGGGCAGGGCCCAGCGTACTCTCTCGATTGTCCTGCTATTCTCATCTTGGAATATATCCACAGGGAATGAATCTCCAATTGCTTGCCCTGGGGGGCCCATCTACATCCTACCTCAATTTGGTTAAAAACTGATGTAATTGGTTTAAAGGCTCTGCATATGTCTACTAATAGGTGATTGATAGGACTTATTTTTACTACTGTAAACTGAGTAGTACCAATGAGGACAATGTACTTTACTGACATTAATGTAAATTTCACTGGCCTCATTTGTTATCCATCTTCCACATGTTTCATGTTTATCAGATATTTTCTATGGAGCTCCCAGTACAAAATAATGTTTCCAACTTTAATTCCCTAATAATATAAGTCCCTATAAAAGAAACAACAGCCCTTGCTTTAATTTTAACTACTTCAGTTCAGTTTTAAAATTCCTTGATATTTAAGTTAAATAATTTTTCTGACATGTTTATGGGTAAACTTTATTAGCATACTTTCTAAAAGCCTTATGTATGTGATCCTAAAAAGACATATCTTTTCAGGTTGCCTATTATTCGTTATCTATTTCTATTCAACTAATTTCACTTTGAGTAGTAAGAGTTACGGGAGTTTTAGAGGAGATTAAGAAGTTGACATTGTTGTAGAATTATTTCTACAGACTTGGTGCATATGAACTTTCTAAGCAGAAATCAGATGAATGTAGATTATAAAATGAGGCACCTATTCACTTCATGATGCAGTTTCTGCCTCCAGCTTTCTAATGACTATAAGTTATTACCATTAGACTGTGGTTTGGAATTTAGAGAGAAAGCAAAATTCCTAGTCTGTGAAAGAATTAAGCATCAAATCAGGTCACTTTTACTTTAAAGAAGATTTCTTTTTACCTATACTTTTCCAGGGGGATTTGTGCACAGTAGGAGAAATGCCCCACAGCCAAGGGGCAGAGGGGTGGGGGACAAGGGCCTAGACTGCAGAAACATTTAGGAGAGTCAGTAACAACTTCTGAAAGAGCACTAAGACTGGTTAAACATATTATCCTGGATTTATACGTAATGTTTCAAAATTTTGACCTTTCACAGTACACAAAAAATTTAGACAAAGGAGCCAATTCAGGTTAAGTATTTTATCATATTTTAGTCATAAATAGACACTTAAAGTTTAAGACCCTCTGCTAATTATAAAAAATTCCAGTAGATATTTTTCCATCCCAGAGGAAGCTCTATTATGATTTGAGTCCTCAAAGTAAGCCACTTACAACAGCCCCATTAAAAAAATCACTTGAAATATTTCAGCCTTCTTAGGTAAGTTATATATGTGACTTATTAAAGCTTTTCTTATTGCAAATTGTGTAAATCTGGAGATAGGCATTATGAGTTTTAAAAGAATAACAATAGGAAAACTTTCAGAATAGAATCGTCAAACTTTTAGGCTCTATTGAAGACATTAAGATTACCCGATGTGTTTTCAAGGTGCTTTCTCACATATTTTAAAAAGAATGGTGATTAATTCCTGTGGCATTTTTAAAAAGTCATTTATTCTTTGAACGTATTTTTTTGTTTACTAGAATAACTGAACCTTTTAAAATTTTTATCATTTTTTCTTACTGGCATTGTTGAAGAGCAGATACCTGAATATATGAATTAATGAAAATATTGGCATTATTATTTTTAACTAATTTTAAATTAATATATAGAAACTTTTAAATGTAATTTTTATCATCTCAAACTAAACATTGAAGAAAACCTTCAAATAATTTTAACATAAGCTAAGACTTTGCAGTTTTCCTCTAAGACTCAGAAAAAGAATACCAATTGTAACCTTCAGATTTTCTCACAATTTGAAGAAATATCCAGAATTCATGATCTTAACTTTCTCAGTTTTGATGGGTAAATGCAGTCAGTAACATAAAATAAGGTGGTATTTCAATGGATAAAAATAGAATAAAATGATTTATTTATTTTGTTTTTTGTCTTTCACATCTCTATTCTATGCTTATTATATTACCAATAATGTATTTCCGTAAATGCTGAGGTGGTCTAAACAGCATCCATTCCTTTTTTCCTCCTTTAAAAAAAAATTAGTCTGTGCTCTGAGTATTCTAAGCCAATCATATTAACCTTTGATAATGGTTGTTTTTGTTTGTTTGTTTGTTTGTTTCAGAAAGTCAGAGTTAGGCCAAAGGTACTTTGCATTCTCCTGGAGATTGTTACTGTCCTAGGACAGGATATATAGATCAATCAGACTGAAGAAGAGGGCTTACTAAATTCCATAATAAAAGAGAGTTTCTTTTTCTCACCATAGGTGAGTAGGATAATGTTGCCCAGTAGGTGATGACAATCATCATCTGAACAAGAGAAAAGCCAAAGCCAAGACCAAAAAGAAAGAAATGCTGAGTGGCAAAGAGATGGAAGCAGAGCCCTGATGGTGTGAGGCCAGAAGGTCCTACCTCCAGACCTCCTGCTCTGTGAGATGAGAAAAAGTATTATATTCAAGATTTATTTTACGTGTAGCCAAAAGCATCCTAAATGATACATCTTCTTAAGCATATCTTTAAGTACATTGTAGCAAATTTTTACTGTTGAAAATTTATGTTTATTGGTTCATCCATTCATTTTAATACCTCAGATGACTTCCACATTAATCAGATAAAACAAAAACAACCTATTTTATTCTTCCAGTGACCTGACTAGTCTGAGAACTTAAGACTGGTTACTTACAAAAAGTACAAATGGTACCACATCCTCACTGCCTCTATCATAGAGCAGTATACTGTCACAGTGGGTAATTACCCACTGAGGATGGATGCCTGTTGTGGTATCAATAGCTCCTTTTGGATCTGCTAGCTGACTTCTAGGTCCCCTCCAAGTTTCTTGCTAAGAAAGCCTAAGAATTATGGTTTTCTCTAGATATATGCCTAAGAGTGGGATTGCTGGATCATATGGTAACTCTGTTTTTAGTTATATCTGGAGAAAATCATAATTCAAAAAGATACATGCACCCCAATATTCATTGCAACACTATTTACGATAGCCAAGACATGGAAGCAACCTAAATATTCATCAACAGATGAATGGATAAAGATGTGGTACATACATATAATGGAATGTTACTCAGCCATAAAAAAGAATGAAATAATGCCATTTGCAGCAACATGGATGGACCTAGAGATTATCATACTAAGTGAACTAAGACAGAGAAGGACAAATATCATATAATATCACTTATATGTGGAATCAAAAAAAGTGATACAAATGAACTTATTTACAAAACAGAAACAGACTCATAGACTTTGAAAACAAACTTATGGTTACCAAAGGGGAAAGGTGGGGGGGATAAATTCAGAATTTGGGAGTAACATATACACATTACTATGTATAAAACAGACAATCAACAAGGACCTACTGTATAGCACAGGGAACTCTACTCAATATTCAGTAATAACCTATATGGGAAAAGAATCTGAAGAAGAATGGATATATGTGTATGTAAAACTGAATCACTTTGCCATACACCTGAAACTAACACAACATTTTAAATCAACTATACTCCAATATAAAATAAAAATTAAAGAAAAAGAAGAATGAAAGAATGTAAGGAGAGTTCTTGAATCCAAACTCCTTTCAATTAAAGGGGGCACACCAAATTGGACCAATCTTACCCGCTGCTTAAAAATAAATAAATAAATAGCTGCAACAACAACAACAACAACAACAACAAAAAGAAATCCAAAGATGATGCCTTTGTTCTCAGGAAAACATGCAGGTAAGAATTTCCCCTCAGCCTCAAGCCTTCGTAGTGTCCTCCACTTCTGCCCTTGTTCATCTTTCAATCAAACACATACCTAACCCTCACTCATAATCCAATCTTATCAATTTTACATCAGATATGTTAGGTTATTTTTCAGTAGCTTATTTCCTTCTAAGGCCTACTTCTATTAACAAGAGTTTATCAGCTCCTACTTGATTTTGCTTCAGATAGAAATGAATAATGCATTAAAATTAAAGTTAGAATATCTTCATGACCAAGTCTCACTAAATTGCACAAAATGAGTTCTAATTCACTTTCTCATAAATATACATTGATGCTCAAACATACAAAATAGCTAAATTTAAACACCTTCAACATGAATATTACCTTCCTCTTTTACCAAGAAAGGATGATAATATCTTTCAGTAATTCCTCAGTACAAACAGGCTAGCAACTTGTTTTTCCTCATAAGAAAAAAAAATTACAAAAGGAGTTTTAAGCAGTCTCTTATACATCAAAAATATTTACTGAATACTCTACATTCATGGAAATTTTAAGTGTTTAAGTGGATATGTATATTTACAGATGATGTGAATGCAAGATGTGACTCTTGCATTCAAGTGAGTCAAAAAGCCTAGAGAAAGAGAAATAAAGCAAATGAAGAAATAATTTAATGTTAAGTAAAAATTTCCAGCACCAAAGGAGAAGAACAAAAATGGTAGAAAAGAAACGAGGAAGGAGAAAGCATTTCCAGTTGAGAAAGGCATTCAAC
Organism: Pseudorca crassidens; assembly: GCF_039906515.1. Taxonomy (NCBI): domain Eukaryota; kingdom Metazoa; phylum Chordata; class Mammalia; order Artiodactyla; family Delphinidae; genus Pseudorca; species Pseudorca crassidens. The sequence continues at coordinate 45,613,374 of NC_090305.1, read as the reverse complement.
TGACTAGATGACACTTTGACTAATTTTATTTCATCATTTACAAGAAGGTGAAGTTACTCTACATGTATAAGTTAAGGCAAAAAAAAAAAAAATTAAGATTTATCATTAAAAATGGGTGAATATTATTTGCTAAAGGAGTGTGTCTGAAATTGACTTTTTAAATTACTGTTTAAATTAAGGACATATGAAAGCATTATTTTCTACTTCTTTGTCTGAAGAATGTCTTTCATTCCAAAATTTCTGTTAAAAATAGGAAACTGCAGTTGAAATTGTCTACCTTAGAATGTTAGCCACTATTTAACCTGGATCTCCCAGAAACTGTGCTCTAGAATATATTCTAGTTTGTACAAATTGAGACCAGAAGACATCTTTAAACAGAATTCTGTACCCTACATAACCAACCTTCAAGAATAAAGAAAAATAGGAATTTTTCAGATTAAAAAAAAAAAAAAACTATGAATTTTTCACCAGTAGACCTGCACTACAATAAAGGCTAAGTAGACTAAAAGAGTGTGATACCAGATTGAAACTCAAATCTTCAAGAAAATCTGAAGAACATTGAAAATGATATACATATGGATAAATTTAAAAGACTGTTTTCCCTCTTAATTTAATTAAACATATATTACAGTTTAAAATATAATATTGTCTTGTGACAGATAGCACTCATGTAGCTCTAATATGACAACTGTTATGTATGCAGTGGGAGGTGAGGTAAATAGACCTAGACAGTAGCAAGATTTCTACATTCAGTGTCAAGTGGTACAATAGTAACTCTATATATATTGCAAGATTTGAAGGATACATATTGTAATTCCTAGAACCACCACTAAAAGAAATGCAAAGTGAGATAGGTGAAAAACAATCAATAAATTAAGACTTTATTTGAATTCATATTTAATAATTCTAAACAAGGCAGAAAAAATGAAAAAGAGCAAAATAACAGCAACAAAAACAAAAAAGGTAAAATTGTAGACCTAAATACAACTGTATAATTAATTGCTCACTACCTAAGGTCTCAGAATAAAAGCCAGCCATAGATTATCAACATGGATTTAGAACAAACAAATGAAAACTAACCCTATGCTATCGACAAAACCTACTTTAAAAACAAGTTGGTTAAAAGTAAAGGAAGGAAAAATAAATGTCCCATGCAAACAGGAAATATAGAAAGGTGACAGTGACTGCTTTAATGTCCTATAAAGTAGACTTCAACACACAGAGGACAACCAGAAATAGAAGCTGCATTTCATATGATAAAGCTTCAATAAATTGAAGAATCTGTATTGTAAATACATAACTTACAATAAGAGAGCTTTAACTAAGTGAAGAATCAAATCAAATGCTTTTGTTGTTTTGGGGATTAAAACTTTTATCCCTTTCAAGAGAAAGCTTTGAGCTATTTGTGTAAATATATTGAAATCATGTGGGTGAGATTTTAGAATCCCTTCATATGAAAGATCAGCCAAGGAAATTAAATAATTTTGCAAATAATCTAACTAAACCCCCAACCACAAAAAAATTTTAAAGAAAGGAGTAGGTAACCCCCAAATACCTTTTCACTTTGAAAATGTGTCTAGGACACTTTTTTGCATTTCAAACTTTCCACCTATTCCTGAAAGAGGCTGGAGTCAAAGCATAGATTTACTTTCCTGTCTATATCTTCTCAGGTGGGTTTTTGAATAGTTGGTATCTTTTGCTGCAACCAAATCTAAGAGATCGCCCTCCCTTAGATATAGAAACAGTCTTAGGATAGAAAATAGACCCTTATAGAAACTCTTATCAAAAATAGTATTTGGAATTCAACAGTATGACAGTTTTGGGGTAAGGGAAAGAACACTTGGTTAGCAGGCCTGTGAGCTTTCCTGTCTCATGCACCTATAACATGAGGGGCTGTGATAAAGGAGCTGAAGGCTTTCTGAGCCTCATTTTTCTCATCTGCAAAATGCAAGTTACAAAGTATGTGGCTCAAGGTTTTCCCCACCTCTGACCTTAGGGACTTTGTCTTACAGATATGGTGGAGAACAATGACAAGCATCTTCAAGCAAGTAGTACACTTAGTGCGTTATGTAGCAGAGAATTTGTAAACAGTTACCAACACTAAAAAGTATTTTAAGTTACACAGCTTGTTCATTTTTACATTTTCTTAACAACAAAAACAAAAAGAAATCATAAGTATTCGATAAATCAATGAAAGAAGTTTTTTTTTTCTTTTCCTAAAAGAGGAAGAATATCTTAATTGTTTCTATTTTTAAAAAATCATTTATTTCAATGTCACCATATCCTCAATAATGTGGAAACAAAGCAGATTTAGATTCACGCTGAGCCTTTACTTATACTGACTTTTATGCTTGCATAATAAACACAAAACATTTATGTGTAAAATACATGAAAGACAGTGCTGTGAAATACAAAGCCAGTTAAGTCTGACTCAGAATTCACTTATTATTTCCACTTACCCTCAGAAATACACAATACTGAAATAAATCACTAGACTTATTTTACAATGGTGGCAAATGTCAAAATTACAAACATCTGGGCTCATTTATCTTTAAACACAAATAAAAGATTTCCATGTCCAACATGACATATGTTCTATAAGATACACTGGAGAGAAATTAGATCTGAAGGAAGGATATTAACATGTGATTTGAGAAAATTCAAATGGCAATGAATACAAGGTACTGATTTTCATCTCCTTTAAAAGTATAATTGACACATTTATAAAGAATTTACTATGGGCTTCCCTGGTGGCACAGTGGTTGAGAGTCCGTGTACCACAAAAAAAAAAAAAAAAAAAAAGAATATACTATTACATGCAGCATTTGTGTTTCAATTTGAAATTTAATATTTATGAAATATAGAACATATAACAATTCTATGTTCATGCAAATCCTGGTTTCTCTAAAATTTAAATAGCTTAATAAAGAATAGGAAGTATATTTTACTTCATAATAGAGACTCATTCATTTCTTTTAATGAATAAAATAGCACATTTTCTTATTTTGTAAATGGTAATTGCATTTTGTGCTCTAATAGGTAAACCTAAATTTATATGAAAACTCATCTAAGTAGTAACCATAATGTTAAAGATGACTATAAAATTCTTCCATTATTAAATATCTTAGATTTTGAGTAAATGTGATTTTGTAGTCTTTGTTTTTCATCCTCCTAATTACTTTGACTAGATTTCATATCTGAACTTTCTTGCTAGATCAATCAATTCTGTTTAAAATAAGTTTGTCCAATTTAATCTCTGTTATAGTATTAAGGGGACATTCCCCTAAGAACTTAAAAATAAAAGAAATAAGATTACTCTGAGACTTAATCTTTAAAATCAACATCTAAGAAAAGAGTTATGAAGCATCTTAGAAAAACACACTGGCTCTCAGCCCTGTGAGACTGGCACATACCATGAAGGCTTAGGTATCCCAGAAGTCCACAGCCCTCGGGAGGTAAGCTGCCCAAAGCAGGAACTTGTTCACAAGTATCCACATCTTCTGTACTTAGACCACAGATCAACATTCTAACCAAGGCAGTCATCACATACTGAAAGTAAGAAGACAGAGGGCTTATGGAGAGAGACCGTCTGGGAACCCCACCCAGTATGGGTGTTTTCTCTTAGTAAGTGTGAAAAGTGAAATAAAATGGAGTCACTAGTGCCAGAGGGTTTCAAGTGGAGTGGGAGGCGATTAAGGAGGTGGACCTTACCTATGTCTTCATCAGGTGGAACCATGAACTTTTGAACTGGATCGAAAAACAAATATTCCAAGGACTCTGCTAGGAAAACTGCAACTTGTTAGCCTCGCTGCCTTTTCCCTCCCTCTAGTGATGGTCTTAGCGATCAATAGCCTTCAGCCAAGGCTAGCTTCTGCCTCGGGCTCCAATTAAAATTCTTTGTAATGCAAACCTTCCTTCTTTGCCTTTAAAAGCCCCTGACTGGGCTTCCCTGGTGGCGCAGTGGTTGAGAGTCCGCCTGCCCATGCAGGGGACACGGGTTGGTGCCCTGGTCTGGGAGGATCCCACATGCCATGGAGCGGCTAGGCCCATGAGCCAAGACCACTGAGCCTGCGTGTCCAGAGCCTGTGCTCTGCAACGGGAGAGGCCACAACAGTGAGAGGTCCACATACCGCAAAAAAAAAAAGAGGTCATGAAGCAAGAGCTGGTGCAATTCAGGAAAACATAAACAGACAGCAAAATCATTTCAGAAAGGAAGACAAAAACTATGAGGAACTCTAGAGTCTGTCATACAGAGTGAAGTAAGTCAGAAAGAGAAAAAAATATACCGTATGCTAACACATATATATGGAATCTAAAAAAAAAAAAAAACAACATAAAGGTTCTGAAGAACCTAGGGGCAGGACAGGAATAAAGATGTAGACATAGAGAATGGACTTGAGGACACGGGAAGGGGGAAGGGTAAGCTGGGATGAAGTGAGAGAGTGGCATAGACATATATATACTACCGAATGTAAAATGGATAGCTAGTGGGAAGCAGCTACATAGCACAGGGAGCTCAACTCGGTGCTTTGTGACCACCTACAAGGGTGGGATAGGGAGGATGGGAAGGAGACGCAAGAAGGAGGAGATACGGGGATATATGTATATGTATAGCTGATTCACTTTGTTATAAATCAGAAACTAACACACCATTGTAAAAAATACCCCATAAAAATTAAAAAAAATAAAAAATGTGAGGAACTCAACAGAGAATAGATCCCATAGAGAGCCCAGAAAGAGACATATGGAAAGAAAGGAGAAAGAACAAAATGCAATGTAAATGAAGGCAGAGAGGGAGTGAGAGGATTGGGCCACAACAAAAATATAAGTGATAGGCAGAGGCAGTCCAATGTAGCAGAAGTGGAGACTTCTGAGAACAAAATAAAAGCAATAAGATAGAAATTAAAAATATAGTTCCAGAGAAGTTTCCTGAAATAAAAGAAGGTTCAATTCTACATATTGAAATGTCTCCTTGTCTATTAATCTGAAAGGTTTAACACTAACATATTCTGCAAACACATTGAATTTTGAAGTTAATTTTTAAAATATGTTGGTGAAATATGCAAACAGATTAATTCATTTGAAAAAGAAGAAAATCAGTTTCGCATCACATTTCTTCACAGGAACAATCAGTGTCAGAAGAAAGTGAAGCAACACATAAGACATTCAAGGAAACAAAGTGAGGGCCAACCTATCCTTTAAATAGAACTGTTTATAGCTATAAAAAGTTTTGAACAGCAGAGATTAGAAAATGTTTGCATAAGCCTTTTTGAGAAAACTACTAGAAAACTCTGGCCATGCAAGAGTTGACTAATGAAAATTTAGCTCCTTCTGCCAAAATTGTCACTTGATACATTTAGAAGATTTTATAATCAAGAAGTAAAATACTCTAGTGGATGAACCAGAATATAAACCAACTGTTAATGCACCAGAGTTAACTAGTTGTTCTTCTGGTTTATGGCTCTAAGTAGAGAAGTGCAGGGGACACACTGGTGATGCCTGTGAGGTGGGGGTCAGCAGTTCTACTACTAACCAGCTATGAAATGTTGCTAGAAAATTGTCCTGTATTTTGGAATTTTTATTTCTATGTGGACACATTTATAATCTGATGTGTAACTGAGATGAAAATTAAAGATCAATTGCTTAGTTTTGGAAAGAGAAAAGGTATATATACAATGTAGTCTTGTCCCATCTGTGTGACTCTGGGATGTCAGAGCATCACTCTAATTCCTTGTCTCTGTTTTCTTTTTGTAAATTGTGGTGGCATAAACAATAAAATAGTTTTTTTATGCTTTTCTGTGTATTTTATTTTGCTGTTCTTTCTATGAAGGCTGAATAACTTGTATTTGTTTGTTCAGAAAATATTTATTTAGCACTCATTATATGCCATAGACTGTTCTAGTGAATAATAAGACAAAAATCCCTACTCGTCTGACCTTACATTTTAGTTGCTGCTGGAGAAGAGAAAATAAACGATAAACATGATAAATACATTGTATAATATGTTACAAGGTGAGAAGTACTATGAAAACAAATAGAGAAGAATAAGAAGGTATAAGAAGTACCTGGGGGGGCTTCCCTGGTGGTGCAGTGGTTGAGAGTCCACCTGCCGATGCAGGGGACACAGGTTTGTGCCCCGGTCTGGGAGGATCCCATATGCCGCGGAGTGGCTGGGCCTGTGAGCCATGGCCGCTGAGCCTGCGCATCTGGAGCCTGTGCTCTGCCATGGGAGAGGCCACAATAGTGAGAGGCCCACGTACCGCAAAAAAAAAAAAAAAAAAGTGCCTGGGGAATGATCCTGTTCTTAAAAGGGAATTCATAGTAGGCCTCATTATTGGCCATGATTAGGCAAAACTTAGTTAATCATTTTTTAAATGAAAAGTTTTGCCTTTTGAGATTCTCTAGAACAATTTCCAAAGCCTGGAAATTAACTCTCCTTTTTAAAAAATTGGACTAATTATTGATTTCGTAACTGACTTTGCTCTCCAAAGAATCAACCCAGCATTTACACCAAGTCTATTTTATTATTCCAATATATTGATTCTGATTTTAAGTATATTTGTTTCTTTTATTTTCTCTCCTTAGATAAGTTTTGTTTTTCATTTTCTAGCCTCTTATGCTAAAAGTTTTGTTGTTTTATTTTCATTCTATCTCATTTAAGAAAACAAGCTTTTAGGACTATGAATTTTTATCTGAGTAATTTTTGTTACATCTAATGAATTATGATAAAGAATGTACTAATTACTGTTATTCTCTAATTTGTAATTGCAATTTAAATTTTTATTATACCCAAGAGTCATTTAGAGACAGTTTTCTTTTTTTTAATTTCCAAGACTTTTTGTTTATACTCTAGCTATTAATTTCTGGTTTATTGTATTATGGTCAGCAAAAGGGATCTGGATTATTTTATATTTTCTTCTTATTAAACTATTCCTCATCATCTAATATGTAGTAAACTTCAGTAAATGATACCTGGAAACTTGAAAATAGAGGATATTCTTGTCAGTTGGAAATAGATTTCTATGTATGGCTAGATATATCACTACTGTATATATGATTATGCTTTTGTGAGTTTATATCTCCAATGTTTGGTGTAGTATTCATTAAATACAAAGGTGTCTATTTTAATGTGTATTCTATTTTGATCAATAAAAGACTCTTCTTTAATAAAAAAAATTCTTCTTGTTTCTAGAAAAAGAATTTAGCAAAAAAATGACAAAATAACAAGTAGATTAAAATGTGTTGGCTGAATTCACACATGCAAAGAAAGTAGACCAATACACACACACACATACACACACACACACACAGAGTAAAGACAAAGTTGGAAGAAGTAAAAAGAGACTAAACACTGGGAAATACAATAAGGGATAGTGAGAAGTAAATAAAGTGAAAAATCTTTAAATTTTTAAATTACTGGAGATAAAATAATTGAAATATGTACAATCAAAAGAGAACCAATATTCTCATAATTTGGGTTCTCTAAGAAAAACAAAATCAGCTATTCATAACTGAAAGCACTCTAATAAGTTTAAAGTGTCCGTGCATACCGACTTGATGAAGAGAGTCCTGGTTTGCACCTGTTTACCCAGTGTCTGTGCAGTTATTACTCTATTCCCTATCAAAAGAGACTTGTTCTTGAAGATATATTATAAAATCACTCTATGTACAAAGGGAAAATAGAGGGCAACTTCTTTCTCTATAGTACCATTCAGTATCAGAAGGTAATTGAATAATATTTAAAAACAATTCAAGTTAAAAAGTTTGAACCTAGAAATTTACATCCAGCAAAGCTCTATCTTTGTTATAAACACTACAGATAAACAGTTTTGAACATGCAAGAACTTTGGTAATACTGTTCTTGAAGTAGTAGCTTACTATTACTTCAAAAGTTAATAATAACTTTTTAGCTTACTAAGTTAGTAATAACTTTGGTAACAGCTTTTCTTGAAGAAACTGCTAGATGCCAACTTTAGCTAACTAAAATATGGCTAGAGGAATTCAGCAAAAAGATGAAAAATGAGCATTTAATATTTAACTACCTAAGATAAATAATAGAGAAAAGGGGATAAAAATATTTAATAAAATTTTTATGTAGAAATAAGGCTTTTAAAACTTTGAAAGCAGAAGGAGAAAAGTTGCAAAATAGAATAAGATTGTTGTTTAATACATTTTAAAAGCTAAGAGGCAATAAAAATATTATTTAAATTAAATAATAAAGGTAGTAGCATATTTAAGACCAAAAATGTAAACACTAAGAAAATTTACACTGTTTACTAGAATAATGGAAGAAAATGAACTTCCTAACTGTGATAAGAAACACAAAAACAAACAATAAGTGAAAACAGACAATAAAGTAAGAGACCTTTAAGAAAAAAACCTAAAAAGAGAAAATATCGCATATGGCAGAATTAAAACCTCACATACCTGTCATAACATTAAATGTAAATGAATTTAACTCACCTATTAAAATAACATATGCAGATTAGATCAAAAGCTAAATAGCAATGCTAGGATGTTTATAAGAGACACTCACAAAGTGATTCTTTAAAGTTAAAAATAAAAGAATAGGGCTTCCCTGGTGGTACAGTGGTTGAGAGTCTGCCTGCTGATGCAGGGGACACGGGTTCGTGCCCCGGTCTGGGAGGATCCCACATGCCATGGAGCGGCTAGGCCCGTGAGCCATGGCTGCTGAGCCTGTGCGTCCAGAGCCTGTGCTGTGCAATGGGAGAGGCCACAGCAGCGAGAGGCCCGTGTACCGCAAAAAAAAATAAAAATAAAATAAAAGAATAGGCAACTGTAAACAAACAAGCAAATATTAATGTTGCAGCCATAGTATAAAACCACATGAATTTCAACCCAAAAGTATTAAATTTGGCAAAAAGTAAATTTCATGATACCAAAAGGCTACAACTAATAATAAACATAGTACAGTTATGAATGTCATAACTGAATATCAAATAAGAGCAAAAATGTTATGTCAGAAATTATAGGAGATAAAAAGAGCAGCAGCAACAAGATTTTATTTCACTTCTCTTACTTTATTACATATTGAATTAGAGAAAAATAAGTGTCCATTGAAAACTTGAATAAATAATTAATAAGATCAATCTAATTTATGTATATGAATTTGGTCACTGAAAATAAACAACATGCCTTATTTTTAAATGCCTGTAAAATACTGAATGAAATTAGAACACTCCCTAACACCATATACAAAAATAAACTCAAAATGGATTAAAGACCTAAATGTAAGGCCAGACACTATAAAACCCTTAGAGGAAAACATAGGCAGAACACATAAATCACAGCAAGATCCTTTTTGGCCCACCTCCTAGAGAAATGGAAATAAAAACAAAAATAAACAAATGGAACCTAATGCAACTTCAAAGCTTTTGCACAACAAAGGAAACCATAAACAAGATGAAAAGACAACTTTCAGAATGGGAGAAAATATTTGCTGATGAAGCAACTGACAAAGGATTAATCTCCAAAATATACGAACAGCTCATGCAGTTCAATATCAAAAAAACAAACAACCTAATCCAAAAATGGGCAGAAGACCTAAATAGACATTTCTCCAAAGATATACAGATTGCCAACAAACGCATGAAAGGATGCTCAACATCACTAATCATTAGAGAAATGCAAATCAAAGCTACAATGAGGTATCACCTCACACTGGTCAGAATGGCCATCATCAAAAAATCTACAAACAATAAATGCTGGAGAGGGTGTGGAGAAAAGGGAACCCTCTTGCACTGTTGGAGGGAATGTAAATTGATACAGCCACTATGGAGAACAATTTGGAGACTCCTTAAAAAACTAAAAATAGAACTACCATAGGACCCAGCAATCCCACAACTGGGCATATACCCTGAGAAAACCATAATTCAAAAAGAGTCATGTACCACACTCTTCATTGCAGCACTATTTACAGTATCCAGGACATGGAAGCAACCTAAGTGTCCACCGACAGATGAATGGATAAAGAAAATGTGGCACATATTTACAATAGAATATTAGTCAGCCTTAAAAAGAAATGAAATTGAGTTATTTGTAGTGAGGTGGATGGACCTAGAGTCTGTCATACAGAGTGAAGTAAGTCAGAAAGAGAAAAGCAAATACCGTAGGCTAGCACATATATATGGAATCTAAGCAAAAAAAAAAAAAAAAAAAACGTTCTGAAGAACCTAGGGGCAGGATAGGAGTAAAGATGCAGACGTAGAGAATGGACTTGAGGACATGGGGAGGGGGAAGGGTAAACTGGGACGAAGTGAGAGAGTGGCCTTGACATATATACACTACCAGATGTAAAATAGATAGCTAGTGGGAAGCAGCTGCATAGCACAGGGAGATCAGCTCTGTGCTTTGTGACCACTTACAGGGGTGGGATAGGGAGGGTGAGAGGGAGACGCAAGAGGTAGGTGATATGGGGATATATGTATCCATATAGCTGATTCACTTTGTTATACAGCAGAAACTAACACACCATTGTAAAGCAATTATACTCCAATAAAGATGTTAAAAAATATATTACTGGGCTTCCCTGGTGGCACATTTGTTGAGAGTCCGCCTGCCGATGCAGGAGACACAGGTTCATGCCCTAGTCCGGGAAGATCCCACATGCTACAGAGCGGCTGTGCCTGTGAGCCATGACCGCTGAGCCTGAGCATCCAGAGCCTGTGCTCCTCAACAAGAGAGGCCACACCAGTGAGAGGCCCGTGTACCACAAAAATAATAATAATAATAATAATAATAAATAAATAAAATAAATACTGACAGTCATTAACTATTGAGAAGGCTACAGAATGATCAATAAGGTAGGTCTGACTGATATATACTAACTCTGGCCAAAGGGAGGAAACATTAACATTTACATGCCTAATATCTAGAACTAAATCAAAAATTACCAGACATGCTAAGGTACAGAACCAAATAACTTGAAACAAAAGCAGAAAAAAAAAAAAAGAAAAAAGAATAGTAACAGACCCAAGAGGACTGAAATCTTGGCGTTAGACATGGAATTTAAATAACTATGATTAATATATTTGAACATAGGTGAAAAATGAAGAACTGTACCACATAATTGGAATCTACATAGAAAATCAAGTAAAAATGATAGAAGTTAAAAATAATATTGCTGAAAATAAGAATTCAACAGATAGATTTAAAAGCAGGTTAGACATGGCAGAAACTAGGATTAGTATAGCTTTAAGATAGAAAATATGTAAAAGATAGATAACAAATTCAGAAAGTTTTTGGAGTCCAAGAAGTAGAAATGATGAGGAAGAAACAATAAAGGGTATTAGCCAAGAATTTTTCAAAACTGGTGAAAGACATCAAGACAAAGTTTCAAGAAACTTTTCATACTTCAGGCAGGGAAAAACAAACAACAACATAAAATAAAGGAAGAGGGCTTCCCTGGTGGCGCAGTGGTTGAGAGTCCACCTGCCGATGCAGGGGACATGGGTTTGTGTCCCTGTCCGGGAAGATCCCCATTGCCGTGGAGCGGCTAGGCCCGTGAACCATGGCTATTGAGCCTGCGCGTCCGGAGCCTGTGCTCCACAACAGGAGAGGCCACAACAGTGAGAGACCCGCATACTGCAAAATAAATAAATAAATAAATAAAAATAAAGGAAAAAAGAAAAGAAAACCACACCTGGCCACTAGCACAGAGGGATGATGAGTGATATTTGGGAGAGAACAGGAGGGAAGTGTCTGGCTGCTGTTCATATTTTACCTCTTGACCCAGAGGATGGTTACAGGTATTTTCACTCTGTGAAAAGTCATAGAGTGTGCATATTACTGTTTGTATATTACACTTCAGATTACAAGTTTAAAAATGACTCTAAATGTTTGTTTCTTGTTTAGTAAGCTACTAACTTCCCTCCCCTGCCCCATGGCCACTGAGTCTCATAGAAGGAAGAAAGAAAGATAACACATTAGAAAAAATGGGATATAACATGATATAGGAAGTGAAAAGTAAAATCTGTCCATTCCTGCTGGGCAGATTTCAGAAAAATGAAAGACAGGAATAAGGGGGAGTGAATACAGTACACATCTTTGTTTCACTGTCTCCTAGTGGAGCTCCAGAGGGGAATGTCCAGTAAAATATATTAAACCATGTTTATGGAGACAAGGACCACTGGGAAGATTGTATTGGGTTGGGCAAAAAGCTTGTCTGTTTTTTTCCGTAAGGTGGCTCTAGTAGCACTTTGTTGTCTTTAACTTCATTCAAAACAATTTTGTTAGATTGTACTGTGACAGCTGTCATATCACCGTGCATTTAAAAAAAAATAAAATTGGTAAATGTATAGCCATTTTAATATTGAAGATGGAAGAAAAAAGCAACATTTTCTGCATATTATGCTTTATTATTCCAAGAAAGGTAAAAACGCAACTGAAATGCAAAAAAAAAGATTTATGCAGTGTATAGAGAAGGTGCTGCGACTGATCAAACGTGTCAAAAGTGGTTTGCGAAGTTTCATGCTGGAGATTTCTCCCTGGATGGTGCTCCATGGTGGGGTAGACCAGTTGAAGTTGATAGTGATCAGATTGAGACATTAATTGAGAATAGTCAAGGTTATACCACACAGGAGATAGCCAACATATGCAAAATATCCAAATCAAGAATTGAAAATCATATGCACCAGGTTGGTTATGTTAATCACTTTGATGTTTGGGTTCCACATAAGTTAAGCAGAAAAAAACTTTCTTGACCGTATTTCTGCTTGCGATTCTCTACCGAAATGTAATGAAAGTGTTCCGTTTTTAAAACAAATTGTGACGGGCAATGAAAAGTGGATACTGTACAATAATGTGGAATGGAAGAGATCATGGGGCAAGCAAAATGAACCACCACCAACCACACCAAAGGCTGGTCTTCATCCAAAGAAGGAGATGTTGGGTATATGGTGGGATTGGAAGGGAGTTCTCTATTGTGAGCTCTTTCCAGGAAACCAGAGGATTAATTCCAATCCCAATTAGACCAACTGAAAGCAGAACTCAACGAAAAGCATCCAGAATTAGTCAACAGAAAACGCATAATCTTCTATCAGGATAACACAAGACCGCATGTTTATTTAATGATCAGGCAAAAACTGTTACAGCTTGGCTGGGAAGTTCTGATTCATCTGCCATATTCACCAGACATTGCACTTTCGGATTTCCATTTATTTAGGTCTTTACAAAATTCTCTTAATGGAAAAAGTTTCAATTCCCTGGAAGACTGTAAAAGTCACCTGGACCAGTTCTTTGCTCAAAAAAGATAAGAAGTTTTGGGAAGATGGAATTATGAAAGGAATTATGAAGTTGCCTGAAAAATGGCAAAATGGTGAATATGTTGTTCAATAAAATGGTGAAAATAAAAAATGTGCCTTTTATTTTTACTTAAAAACTGAAGTCACTTTTTGGCCAACCCAATAGGTACTGCTCACCTTCTCCCCCTGTCGTGTGCAGGCAGCTTATATCCTCTAGGAGGGAATCCTTTCACAGGATTAATGTCAACGTAGGAGGGGGCACAGTGCCGCGCTGGGGCAGATGTCCAGGTGAATGACCCAAGGGAGGTGGCAGCCCTCTGGTTTCTGTGCTGTGTGTGCAGGGGACCCACGAGCTGCCCCATGCACAAGCGAGAGGTGAGGGGAGAGGGGGAGAGGGTGTTGCAGGAGAAGCAGAGCCTCACGTCAGGACAGAGGGACTGCTGTGCATGGGGTTTGCTCTTCAGGGCACAAGCTCCTGGAGGAGTGCCAGGAATCATCCCAAAAGCCAGAAGGCATCAGTGGTATCACTCACACCTCAGTGTTCACTTGTACAAAGGGCAGAACCGAATTAGCACCGGCCCACAGAAATTGCTGAGCTTCTATGAGTGTCTAGATGACAGGCAAGGATGAAAGGCCCCCCTGCCCTTCCACAACTGGGACAAAATAGCCCCCTTAGATCTCCAGCATGCAAAGTGGTGGTGGGGGTGCAGCTGTAAAACAGGAAGCAGTTCCCTAGAGAGACTGAGCAGTTTTAATAAGCTCAGTCACTTCAAATAAAGAATTTACTTTTGAATAGACTAATTATTTAAACAGAAACATTACTGTATGAACTGGCACATAAAAAACATCAATTACAATAGGAAATGAAAATGCTACATATTTTTTAGCATATCAGAGGCTAGGGTATCAATTTATGACCCCACTCCATCAAAGAAACCAATTAAATAACATATACCATTTCATACCTTCTAAACTAACCAAAACCTAAAATAATAATTCCAAATGCTATTAAAATTATGGTAACAGTATTGCACTTATACGCTGATGACAGAATAAACTAGAACATAATTTGGCAATAAAATTCATGAATTATAAGTAGATCATGATAATATACTTTTCTAAGGAAATAGTTCATGAAAATCCATTACAGCATTATTTATAAGATGAAGTACTCAAGAACAACTTAAATGGCCAGTAGCAGGAAATAATTTAATAAATTCTAGTACATCAACTCTGTGGAATATTAGACATCCATTAAAATGTAAAATTATTAAAAACTGCATTGATATATAGAATTATTTAGTGGAAAAATAAAATAAATAGAATATAAAATTATTCTATACACCTACAACTATATAAAAATTCTGTATGCATTTGAAAAAATCTGGAATAACAAAGAAAAAGTAAACATAGTTTAACCATAGAGAGTAAGAGAAAAGATGGATTCCTTTTAAAAATATAGTTTTGTCATTGTAATAGTATTTTAAAATTTTAAATACAGAATAAGAGCTAGTCTCCATTACTGGAAATCAGATTCTGACTTTATGCCTAGATTCCACCAATTTGCTGCCCTCTTTCCAAGAAAGCAGAGTAGAAGACTTCAGACCCTATAACCCCGTTAATCTGGGTTTGATTCTTGATTTAACCACCCATTAACCATGAGACTACAGGCAAGTCACTTAGCCTCTCTCTGGCCCATTGTCTTCCTCTGTAAAACAGGATTAGTAGTACCTACCTAACAGTGTGATGGAGAGGATTAAATAACTTTTCATATTAAAGCACTTTTTCTAAGTCCTAATAATTATTAAGCATTCTGAAAGTTAACCGTTGTTTTCTTATTGTTGTTTTTTTTGTTTTCTTTTGTTGGGTGATGGGGACAATACATCATTGTTCATGAACAAAGCATGTGGCAAACACTGTGTGATTCTTGAATTAGCTTCAGAATCTAATGGAAGAGTCTGAGTGCACCTGTCTTTTTGTTTTGATTATTTTTATTTGTTTGCAGCATAGTTAATGTATACAATCTCTTCTGTTGGTATTGAATGGGTAATTTTAGTAGCAAACAAATTGACTTATTTAGAATTGGAATTTTCTTTCTTCTTAGTGGTGTCTTAAAGAAAAATAAATAATGAATCCATGCAACTGACTGATGATGTTCAGAAAAAAATGTTTGAGGATCTGAACTTCCCACTTTTCAACATATGTTGTATTTGTTGTCATCAGGCAAGCAGAAGTGATATCTTCACCTTCATGTACATCAACTACATTTGCTAACAATCACCATCAGTGAGCTCTGAATGTTCCACAGAGACATTAAGACCACAATCAATCTTTTCATGCTGGAACATGAATTTTATAGGCTCTTTTACTCTCCAATCATCCTACATGTGTACTGAAATGAATTTATATGGGAATTTACTTAAAATAAGCTTTTATGCTTTCCTTCCCAAGTTTTTTTCTTCATAATATACTCTTGAAGTGAGAAAAATGAACGGCCCAGATAACAATTATTTGAATGAAAAATAATCAAGATATGTTCAGGTCTTCCTCTTCCCTTCTCTAAATGTTTCTTCCCTCCCATAACTAACCTCTCTCTTTCCCTGTCTCTCCTGCCTTTTCCCCACATATATTCCCTTTTAGACTCTGAGCATGTAGATGGGTGTGAGCCATTATATGTCTCTGCTGACTCTTGCCATAGAGAGTGGATGACATGGGACACCATTAGTGAAGACTCAGTAATACAAACACCCTAATCTCAGTACCTTTAAACAACAAGGCATATTTATCATGGATGCTCCTGGTCCCTCCTGGTCTGGCTACAGCTCTGCCCTGGGTCATCTTCATTCTGGGAACCAAGCTAACACAGCAGCTATTGTCTGGAATCACCATATCATAGAGAAAGGCTGAGGCAAGTCACACTTCTGCTCTGAACCCTTCTTTCCGGGAACAACCTGGATCACTTCTTACATTTCACTGGCAAGGCAATCACCTGGCCAAAATTAACTTTGAAAAGCAGGAAATTCCATTCTACAGACCTCAAGAAGGAGAATCACAAATATCTGTGAATAGCATTAATGACTATTGCAAAGTACAACCCTAAACTAGAGATGGCGTGATTCCTTATGGCTGCATGATCAGTACCAAAAAGCGTGATCCTTCCTGGTAATTACCATTTTAAGCTAATAGTCATTCCTTCATTGAAAACTAATATTTTAGAATTATTCTTTCTTTTGTATTCTTTCTTAATCAAGGAAAACAGTTTTAAAAGATGACATATACCTCCTTCAGACATTTAAAAGAACATATTTTCTGCTCTTCATGGCAAAACAGTTTAGAACCAAATTGTGTGTACATGTTGGTTGGTTGGTTTCTGTGGTGGGTTGGTTGGTAGGTTGATTATGTTCAATGAAGGTCTTGCCCAAAGCTTAGGAAACAAATCAATAATGAAAGCTGTGGGAAGAATCTCCCTGAGAAGCCAGAGGTGTTTACCTAACAGAGCTAAGTGAAGTCTAGAGAAAAATTTAGAGCTTTTATTCCATTACATGGACATTTGGGATTAGGGTAATAAAAATTACCCAACGTGTTTGTTATGATTTATGCTATGTAATAATTTTCCAGTAAGTGGTGAAAGTGTTATGATCAGCATGGAAAAGCACTGAAACCTATTTTACATTCAGGTGGTTTCCTTCAATAGTCTGATTTTGAGCACATCCATGTTTGTTTTGTTTCTGAGATGAAAAGACATTTTGACTCCACACATAAATAAAAGAACCAGTTATTATCTGACAAATTATTAATTATTTGTTTATATGGTCTCCATTGGAGCCCTCTAAACCTAGGGAATCCTGTTTAAGCACTAGCATTTATTTATTTCTATTTTCACCTCACTTTTACAACTTTTTCTATGCCTGTAAGAACAATTTTCCCCAAAGATCTCAAATAAGTACTTGAATAAAACTACAATATAAGCATAGCTATAAAGAATGCATTTAATTTCAAGGGCTGCTATAAAGAATTTTACAAATGACATGAGAGGGTCCTTTTATTGTCCCCAATTTCATTCCATAGCCTTCCTAACAGCTCTCCTGAGAGCAGAGATGGGCTAGTGTCAATCCTTTTCGTCAATTCACCCTGTTACAAAAGAAGAACATTATCCTGACATTATGGGCATTGTACTAGTTATTTGCAGGGTCCCTATTGTAACTTTCTCTCAAATATAGTGCTGAACACAGATGTAATTTCTGAAAAACCTGCAAGTATTTTTGGCATTAATGTGATAAGCTCAAATTTTGTCTAGGTAAGCTGAAAAGAAAACAACCCATTAGCTAAAAACAAATGTCTCCTAGAATCAGCACCAGCCCCCAGACTAGTTGCAAATTGGGAAAAGAGACTTTTTGTTTCTCCTCCTCTGAAAGAGCTTCCCAATGAAAGCCCATCTGGACCGGCTGTTACTCAAATATCTGTTAAAGTTTCTATGGTTAGTTATCAGATAATTACCCCCTTCTGAATCAGGATATACCAACTTTGGGTCCACAGGTTTCAGAGTTCTACAAATGATCTGTTAAATTTTTAAATTTTGTACTTTTGTGATGGTTATAATATAATAATTTTTTTACAAACCTAGGCAAAAATGGTGGAAGGGTTGCCCAATCGCAGGACACATGCTAGTCTGAGAGTTCCAAACGCCCCACATCGCTGGCCTTGGTCATCATCTTGGACTCAGGCATTGCCCCTGAGTCACAAACAGATCTCATTTGGGTCTAAGAAATGGTTCCTGCTTCCTGCTGCAACCTCACAGGGCCTCCATGGGAGAGCCAGACTCTCAGAGAGAGTGGATACAGCACTTCTCAACCCTCCAGACACCCATCTACCCTCTTTCCTCCTGTGTTAGCATCAGACAACAATCCAATCCTTGTCTCTGCTTTTGACCTGCTGGGAAACCAGACAAAGTGCTCTCAGTGACAGAAGACCAAGAGCAAAGACAGGCTCTGGTCTGACACCAGCTTGGTAAGAGATGGATTGACCTTGAGCAGCTATTTAATCTAAGCCTCAGTTTTCCTACAGTCTAAAATGGGAAAAATTACAGGGATTTTTTGAGGCTTTTATGTAAAAATATGTAAAGCACCCAATACAGTAACTAGCATGGTAGGTGCTCAAAAGAATAACTATTACACAATAATTAAATTAGAGAGACTAAAATTGTTTAAAGACCTAAAGTACAAGATACATGGCTTTACCAAAGGCATTTTAGGGCTACGTGTTAAGTTCTCAGAGGGTGAATTCCACCCTACCCTGAATTCCAGGCTATGTTTCCAGCTCTGAGAAGCCAAGACTTCAATGAAGGTGGGCTGCTCTGTAGGCCATTCCTTGTAGTTTAGGGGGCACTTAGTCTAAACACATAATGGAGGCAGCCTGCCTTGTGTGATTTCCAGCAATTAAAGATGACACTAATATAACAATGTGTTTTGAAATTTCGTTTTAAAAAAATAAGAATTCTCTAAGTTAGTGGGTAGAATTTATCAATTTCTAAACTGAAATTATATCTCAAATAATATTTCCTATCATTTTTTGTGAGTGTCCCACCTTTATTTAGAAAAATAATTATAGGGAATTAGAATTGTGCTAGAAGAAGCCAAAGATGATTGCACAAATCCAGGCAAAAAAAAAAAAGTTACTGAATAGTGAATAAGTTTATTAAGTATCTCAATTTCCAGATACCTTCACAAGCATCTGGCAGGTGCTGGATCCTAGGCCATATGATAGGATATGGAAGAGAGGGTTTACTAGTTATTTAAGTCAAGAATAGCACCAAACATCCAGGCAAGTTGTTTGGTTTTGCTTTCCTTTAATGGGTTTTCAAATGTAGACCAGTATAGGAAACTTCCAGTAAGTTGCATTTGTAATCTTTATAGCATCAGTCTTTAAATTTCTTCAATTGATTTTAAAACAAATCTGTAGATACAGAGAAGTCACTTATGACTTAAGCTAATTTGTAAAGATCAGCACTTTCTCTTCGTATGTCAATCCTAGCATCCATCTCCACCAGTACCCCCACTCCCAACAGACCGAGATTCTTGACAGCAAATATCAGACTTGGCAACTTTGATATCAATAGTTTCTACACAATAAATATTGAAAGAATAAATAAATGAATAACTATAAGAATGATAAAATGCAAAGTAACTAAAATTTTGTGCAAGTAGACCGAAATAATACTAATACAACCTAAGTCAAAAGATAAGGAATACCAAAATTAAGCAGGTTTATTATTGAAAGCTATGTTGAAAGGTAAAGAGGAAAAACTACTCCTGCCAGGAAAATGAAGGCGATTCTCAGTTGTGAGTTAAAGATGTATAGAAGTGCAGATACAATGTTCTGTTACTGGAGGGTGTTGGCAAGAGATACAAATTAAGGAAGATTTCTAAGATGAGTAGAAGAAATTAAAAAAAGAAGAAAAAACCAGTCTTGATGCTTGTCCTCTCATTCTTAATTTATTTTTACCTTATACCTATAGGATCAGCTTTATCATAGAAAGGATATTTTAAAATTCATATGGTTTTCTTATAAAATGTTTTCAGATGACAATTTTATTCATTTTTAGAATGCATATTTTATAATCTATTGTAAATCATATGTGAAATATTCACACATACCTAGCAAACATTAGTATTTTGTTTTGTATCTGAAAAGAGCTAATGTTACACAGAATCCAATAGTCAAATAATCAGACATATCATTGGTGGATAGCAAGCTGAACACCATTGGCTCTAAAGGCTGGAGAGCCTAACCTTGGTTTAAGATGAACTTTATCCTGAATTTGGAAGAATTTTACCGAGGTTAGAAAAGTTTTCATAAGAACAATGTTGAGAATCTAATCTATGATGCAACAATTCCACCCTGAGTATTTATTCAAAAGAAAGGAAATCACTACCTTGAAAAGACATCTGCACCCCCCCATGTTCATTGCAGCATAATTTACAATAGTTAAGATAGGGAAGCAACCTAAGTGTCCATTGATGGATGAAAGAATAAAGAAAATATGGTATATACATAGATTGGAATATTATTCAGCCTTAAAAAGAAGGAAATTCTGTCATCTGCAACAACATGGATGGACCTTGAGGACATTATGCTTACTGAAATAAGTCAAACAGAGAAAGACATATGCTGTATGATCTGATGTGTATGTGGAATCTAAAAAACAACAACAAAAACTCATAGATACAGAGAACAGATTGGTGGTGGCCAGAGGCAGTGGTTAGGAGGTGGGCAAAATAGGATGAACCTGGTCAAAAGGTACAGATTTCCAGCTATAAGATAACTAAGTCTTGGGGGTGTAATGGTGACTATAGTGAAGAAAACTACGCTGTATATTTGAAAGTTGGTAAGAGAGTAAATCTTAAACGTTCTCATCACAAGAAAAAAAAACTTTGTAACTCTGTGTGGTTGATAGATGTTAACTAAACTTATGGTGGTAATGATATTTCAGTGCATACATATACCGGATCGTTAGACTGTACACCTAAAACTAATTCAATATTATATATCGATTATATCACAATAAAAAAGAAGAATCTAGCTTAAAACAAACAAAAAACAGAATATAAGTTTGAATAAGATTTAGAGAAAATATCATGAACGTGTCATCTTTCTTTGAGTTACTTTTTGTTTACATGTGTGAAATAAAATTATTAATTATGATAAACTTTTTATAATCATATTGTGACAATTAAATTAGACAATAGTAACATATGACATTTAGATTTTTTTAGAAAGTAAGTGAAAACATATGAAGCAAAAAGAGATTCCCATTAGAAGTCTGATACTTCTGCTTTAATCAGTTCCTTTCTTCAGCATATATTTATTGAGCACTATTATACACCAGTCATTGTGATAGATGCTGAAAATCACCAAATTATAATCCTCACAATGACCTAATGGAGTAGGTATTATCCTTTAAACTAGACATCAGGGACTTCCCTGGCGGTTTAGCAGTTAGGACTCCGTGTTTCCACTGCAGGGGGCATGGGTTCAATCCCTAGTTGGGGATCTAAGATCTCGCATGCTGCATGGTGCAGCCAAAAAAAAAAGAATAAGAAAGAGAAAAAGAAAAAAAATCAAAGACATAGCATGAAAAAATCTCAAAAATAAAATAGAATAGACACCAAAGTCTTGGGATATAGTTGACACACATTATATATTTATCAAGTGAATGAACAAATGAAAAAATGGTTCTGATAAAGAATATTAGGTAACTGACCCCAAAACACTCACGACTTAAATCCAGTTTGTTCTGGCTCCAGAAGTGATATCATTAATCAAGAGAGGGTGGGGAGAAATATATAGATACATAGATGCACGTACCACAGTCACAAAAGCCCTCCTTCCTTCTAGGACTTGGGACTCCAGTGCCCACACTCCCATCGTGATCTACAGAATTGCTGAAACTTCTGCTCAGATGCTCAGCCTCTCAGTCAGGACTGAGAGAGCAAAGCAATGCAAAATATGTCTCATCTTATTGTTCTTCTTTTAAGATCTGAACTCCTCCTGTCCTTATTACCTGGGTAGTAATCCAAGGTGTTCAAACTGATATTTTATGTTTTAATCAGGTTTTGAGTTGTTTTCAAGCTACATTTCATGATTATCAGGGTCAGAAATCAGAGCTGGGATTTTGAAAGCAAAGCAGGTTGCAATACTAAACACAAATATTTAAATTTAAATAACAAATTTCCAGGTTGGTCTTTCCCCCATTAGTAAAAGTCTAAAAATTTTGGCAAAAAAATGTTATCAGTATATCACCAAGTATGATCTCCAGAGTTACTGCATTCAACATACTGAAATATTTAGTAAACATATAGTTTCTGAGTCCCATTCCAAAGGTAATGAATTAGAACACTGGGGATAGAACAGGGAATTTTTATTTTTAATTAATTAACTCTCTGGCCTATTCTTTGAATATTCTTTGAATTTCAATATTCATTGAAATTTCAGGCTTCAGATCGTGTTGTGTGCAAAGAAATAGTTTGACTACATAAGATATTTACGTATCATTTGGTGAAGAAAAATCACAGGCTTTAAAAATGTATTTTCACAACACAAACTTCTTATAATCTGATATGCTTTACAGTATCATATAGAGTTAAATAAAAGCTCAAATTTGACTCCTAACTTGTCTGTCTCTTAACTGTTTGATTTCACACAAGTTACTTAAGCAATCTGAGTCTATTCCCTTACTTACAATATAGGGACCCCCATACTGGCAGGGTGATGATAAAGACAATTAAGTGAGATAGTGTCTGTAAACTGCCTCACACATAAGAGGCACACAAAAAATTGTAGCTTTTACTGTAATGATCATAGATAATGCTCATTTACAGTTGTTCATTTGATTTTTTGGCTTAGATGAAAGCAGTAACTTTAATATTCAGAATCCTAGTGTAGGAGATTAGAAGAGTTATCTTTGGATAGGCAAGTTCATTACAGAATTGTGTTAAATAAAACCATAACATGACTACCCAGTCTGAGTAACACGTGTCAATCTAGGATTAACTTGACTGCTCCAAAATGACAGCATATTTGTATCATTTTTGAGATGATGACAGTGAATGATACATGATGATGCAGAAAACTATATGTCACTAACACTGACTTCAATAAAAATGTTGAGTCAGTTGTCTCTCAACAAATTTAGTAGTCTATTTTTTAAGGTCTTTTTTAATTTAAAATTATAATTTTCAATGTTTCTATTAAATCTTTTCTTTTGATGTTAACATATGGCTCAAGTTATCTTTTACCTCTAAGCCAGCCTAACCATTTAAAATTATTTTACATTTCTTTGACATCAGTTAATATTATGAACTATCAAAAAGAATAATTCTTCTGAAACCTCTAATAGCAAGACAAATTTTTATTTTGTATATTATATTTGGGGAATATACAAAATGCTTTGAAGAACTTGTGGTATAATTAAAAGTGTCTTTTCAAAGATCATCATTTGCTCAGTTTAAATGATATGTCAATTCAATCTGTCATGAGTGGAGAGTGTTCTTACTTTATACTAAATTTAAAAACAACTTTTTCATATTACAAAACAAAACTTCACTGTAAAAAAAATATATTTATTGATTTCTGGTTTCCAGTTCCACATGTAGGAAACTTGAAAGTTGTCACTCTGCCCTAACAAGTAAAAAGCTGAACAGACTGAAAAATCAACAACTCTTCTTGGCTCCATAATAGAGGGGAGGACACAGGGCAAACTGCCACCCAAGATTGGAGAGAGAGACAGGTGAGTACAGGAAGTCAGGTGAATACTGTAGCAGAGGCTTAAGAGCAGAAACCAAGGGAACTAGGGCCAGGAGAGGAAAACATGATGGTAATTGACAGATTGCTGGAGGCTCAGTGTAGATAAGTCTGAGAGTTTAAAACTCCAGGGGGAATCCAGTCATGAGGAGGTCCCCACAGTATTGTATTACATACAGGAGCATAACCTGGTTCCCACAGTAAATATCTGAGAAAAATCCACTTGCACTTCTAGCAGGGCAAGGGGAAAGGGAACTAGTTTGAAATGTACCAGAGTACTCTGTAATAACCAGAAATTACAGACCAATGTTTCTCATGAACACAGATATAAAAAACTTCAACAAAATATTAGCAAATCATATCCAACAATCTATAAAAAGAATTATACACTACAGCCAAGAAGGATTTATCCCAGGTTTGTAAGACTGGTTCAACATTTGAAAATCAATTAATGGAATTTATTACTAAATAGCTAAAAAAGAGAAGCACAGGATCATATCAATAGATATATAAAAAAAATTTAACAAAATCCAATACCCATTCAAGATAAAAATTATAAAAGGGAACTTCCTTACCTTGATAAAAAAAAAATCTGCAAAAAACCAATAGCTAACATTATACTTAAGCAAATCAAAGCTTTCCCACTAAGATAAGGAAGAATGCAAGGCTGTCTCTTCTCACCACTCCTTATCAACATCATACTACTGGAAGTACTACTTAATGAAATAAGACAAGAAAAGGAAATAAAAGGTATATAGATTGGGAATTAAAAAATAAACTGACTGTTTACAGATGGCATGATCATCTATGTGAGAAATTTGAAAAAATTAACAAAACAAAAAACCCTGCAATTAATAAGCAATTATAGCCTGCCCTTTCCCTGTCTACACTATCCCCCAGTCATAATTATTATTCTGATTTTTATTCCCATAGATGAGTTGTACCTGTTAACCTCATATAAATGAAAGCATATTATGTATTCATTTGCACCTGGTTTCTTTCACTCAGCAAAACATATTAAAAATGTATTCATGTTTTTGCATGTATCAGTATTTTGTTCTCCTTATTGCTGAGTAATTATAGCCCAGAGTATGAATATACCACAGTTTATTAATTCATTTTCATACTGGTTAACATTGATTGTTTCCAGTTTAGGAATTTGCCCTTTAAATTGCTTGGCACTTCTGCTAAAAATCAAATGACATTATCTGTCTCTTTCCAGGCTTTCTATTCTATTTCATTGAATTATTTATCTATCCTATGCCAAAAACACTCTTGTCTTAATTACTCTAAGTTCATAGTAAATCTTGAAATGTGTTCGTGTGCATTTTTCATTTTTCTTCATGATCACCTTGCTGTTCTGGGTCCTTCACATTTTCATATTTATTTAGGAGTCATCTTGTCAATTTCTACAAGTTGGGTGATATATGTCCTATTTCACACAGCACAGTCCCAGTTTATTCCTGTTGTTTTAGCTTAATTAATCATCCACCCATATATCACCCTGCTGGGTTTTTATTGTGATATTGAATATGCAAATCATCTTGGAGTGAATTAAGATCATAAGAGTACTAAGTCTCCAATCTCTGAATATGGTATATCTTTCCGTTTGTTCAGGTCTTCTTTAATTTCTCTCAGCAGTGTTTTCATTTCAAGTGTCCTCACTTTACACTAGCTTCCTGCATTTTTACCATGTGTGGTGGTTTTAAAACATGTCCACAAATTCTTCGCTACTCCTCACTCCAAGAGTTGAGATTAATTCCCCTCCCTGGAGTGAGGTCTGGGTTTAGTGAGTTGCTGCTAATGAACAGAATATGACAGAAGTGATGGTGTGTAACAAAAGGACTTTGCAGCTTTCTTCTTGTATCTCTTAGATCACTTGCTCTGGGGAAGGCCTATTTACAAGTCCTGAAGATACACATGCAGGCCTACAAAGAGGTCTCATGGAAAAGACCAGAGGCCTGCCAACAGCTGTGCGAGTGAGCCATCCTGGAAATGGATCCTGCAGCTCCAGTCAAGCCCAGATGATGTCGCTCTGGCTGACAGCCTGACTGCAGCGTTGGGAGGGGAGGACCCTGAGCCAGAGCCACCCAGCTAAGCCACTCTTGAGTTCCTGACCCACAGAAACTGGGAAATGATAAATGTCTGTGCTTTAATCTGCTAACCTGTCATAGAGTAATTCGTTATTATAGATAGATTATAGATTATAGATTCGTTATAATAGATAACAAATACATGTATAAAAATGAAATTTCATGTGTGTGTGGCAGGGGGGCTGGTTGTATTTAAATATTAATAGTATTAAGTTACCTGGTTGGTGGGAATATGAACCATTTAAATATTACATTTTACATTTCTATGTGTGAAAAATACATAATAAGTAAAATGGAAAAATAAACCTTGACACATAGTCCTAAGAATTCTGTCACCAAAACCAAGGAAGTTATTTTGCAAAGCAAAAAAATTATAAACTACTTACTGGTCTTTATCACAGTGTTCTCTCAGTGATGAGACATTATCATTAGGTCAAATTTGTAATAATAATAAACAGAATAGTCACATAATTTAAATTTCAATTGTCCTTAGTGAAAAATCCTTTCTCAAATGTTATTGCAAGTTTTATATTATGCAGGTTTTTCTTGGTTTAGGGAGCAAGAAATTTTATTGGTCTTTACAGTTGCTCTAAGATCCATGGCAGTAGAGCAGGCAAGGTACAAAATATATACATACTAGGATATGTGAAGTGAGACAGTCTATAAAAATAGCATGCTGTCATCTGCCTTGTGGCTCTGTACACTTTATCTTATTTTAAGGGCATACACACTTGTGTATAGTCTGAAATTGACATTTTATATCTTATTATATATATACACATATATATTCATATACATAATTTTAAACTATTTTTCATCCAAGCTTTGTAACATAGCAGGTACTAGAGGAAGGTGGAAGAAAGAATTAAATGACTTTGATCAAGTAATTCCAGATTTAGTAGAAATTCTGCAAACAGGGTGATCATATAATTATCACCTATTCCAAGACAATTTTGAGAGTGAAGGGGGATGATTAATTAAGCTAAAACAACAGGAATAAACTGGGACTGTGCTGTGTGAAATAGGACATATATCACCTTATCTTTGAAGCTTGAAAAATATTTACCCAGAAAGTAAGAATATTTTACTTTTATCACCTCTCCTCTAAAAACTCCAAGGAGCTCATATCTAAGATCACTTCTACAAATTTGATGATAGAATTTAGTCCCTATTTAGATTTGCCAATTGTAACACACATTTAATGAGATTGATCTTTTTAGTATGGTTATAAACAAAATAACTGTCATCAAAATTAAGTACAGCCCATATTTACAAATGAAACCTCTAAGAGCTTTTCGGCAGTTTTGAAAACTAATATCCCTGCCAGGGAATATTACAGGGAATGTAATATTGAAGATTGGTACAGCACTTGAAAAGTATAATTATAGTTGTTAAATACCATGAAATCTGAGCCAGGAAAGTGAGTAATCTTGTGAATAAAGATGCTATAAATGTGATAGAACTGAAATGAAGAGTAAGAAAAATGGATGGGACATCAGAAGAAAGCCAAATAGGAAGACAGATGTGATGCTTGTTAATAAACGTGCACTCACACACACACAAACTCATCACTGAGTTTCCTGTGGAAAATATTACTTAAAGTGCCACCTGGTAAGCATAAAGTACAATTTCACTTCCACCATCCACCACTTTTTCTTCTAACACAGATATTTGAACTGTTTAAATGAATTTACTCTCTACTATTTTGGGTGAGTCTATCTAGTATAATTCTATTATGAAATCATAGTTCTTTTTTATATTTAGCAATAAAGCATTTTGAAACTATTTAAAAGCTATTCTTGAAGGGTTGTGATAGCTTCCAGCTGGCAATTGCATTGAAATGCTTTTTAGGTATCATTCGGGTTACTATATGGATTAAGGCCAGCTCCCACTGAGATGGTGGAATTTGAAAATGCAGACTAAATCTGAGAAGATTATTGTGGTGCACTCTTCTCTCCAGGAAAGCAACGCTAATCTCCCTCACCAATAGGAGATTAATATGGGTTAAGATGGTGACTATGGTGGGCAAGAAATATACATTAAATTGAGAATATGAGTTGATAGACATTTCTGGAAACCGATCTGTACATAGATTCAAATTTTCACATATAGATAACATTAGATGTAGAATTGCATTTTTTAGGAAATTGTTATAAGGTAAATAATAGGTAAATTGCAAAAACACAAACAAATTAGGACATATTTGTAACACTTTTGACAATAGTGATAATTAGAAACAACCCAAAAATCTAGCAATAAAGGTATGATTCAGTTACAAATGATAATGTATTACACTGAGAGATGTCTACAAAGTATTGTTAAGGAAGAATTCAGGTTCAAGTTTGTATGCTGGTGTGTGAATGCATGTGAACACCATTATTTCTCTCAGTAATAAACTGACACATTTACTTCCTGTTCTATCAACTATAAACACATCACCTAGCTTCCTATCTTACCCTGATGACATGAGCTGCCATTCCCTGGCCTTTTGCCCACTTTTCACCTCCCCACTGTCGTCTGTATTTCTACTTTATCAAGGATGACAATATTTATGTTCTGTTTTATAAGTACATCTAATTGTTTTACATTTGTCTTCACTGAAAAACAATAGTGCTTGTACTATTATGTCTTTGTAATTACAGGCTCTGCTTGAACAATAATTCAAAATCATAAAAACTGCAAACACTATAATATATTATTGTTTTTCCTGGCATGTCTAATGCTTTGTAAATTGCCTCTCTTTCCCCTTGCACCCTTTTCATATCCTCAGTACCGTTATACTTTACTACAACTCTCTTCTAAACTCCCTCTCTTCCCTCCCCTCGTAGAACTCCCTGCAGGCATCTTGGGTTCTTGCCTCCATCCTGGAGGGCTGCTCTCTAGAAGTACTAAACAGTGCTCTTCCTGGAACTTCAGGTCCCTGCTCTCCTGGATTGCATCATCTCTTTCTGAATGTCATGTCTTTCCCTTTTTATGCTAATGTTTTGGAAAATGTCTTCAATTAATTTTCTAAGGAAAGGCACTTAGGAAGTAAAGTTTATGAATCCTTGAACATGTATTTTGTATTCAGTTCTCAGATTTTATTTATTCCTAGGGGATTTTTTTTTCTTTTTACTTTTATTAAGTAAAGGGAAAAGGAAATTCACCTACATAATACAAAGGTTCCAGTTTGATCAAATTCCACAAAAACCTTTCCCTCCTATGTGATAAGTGCTGCTGCCTCTATCAGAGCAAACTTACTCTGCTTCCCAAATCCACAGGGGACATGTGAGTAACACTTCCTCACAGAGCTGGCTCACACTGTGGTGCACACGCTCAATTCCTGCTCTGTCCCAAAAGGTGAGGGCAGAGGGCGTGATGGTTCTCACAGAACTACTTTACAAATAGACTTGGGTTGACTCTTCAGAGGAGTCTCTTACGACACTTTTTAAAGAGATCTGGTGGGAATGTAAATTGATACAGCTACTATGGAGGTTCCTTAAAACACTAAAAATAGAACTACCATATGACCCAGCAATCCCACTACTGGGCATGTACCCTGAGAAAACCATAATTCAGAAAGAGTCATGTACCACAATGTTCATTGCAGCTCTATTTACAATAGCCAGGACATAGAAGCAACCTAAGTGTCCATCGACAGATGAATGAATATAGAAGATGTGGCACATATATATCATGGAATATTACTCAGCCATAAAAAGAAATGAAATTGAGTTATTTGTAGTGAGGTGGATGGACCTAGAGTCTGTCATACAGAAAGAGAAAAATAAATACGGTATGCTAACACATATATATGGAATCTAAAAAAAAAAAAAGATTCTGATGAACCTAGGGACAGAACAGGAATAAAGACGCAGACATAGAGAATGGACTTGAGGACACGGGGAGAGGGAAGTGTAAGGTGGGATGAAGTGAGAGAGAGGAATGGACATACATACACTACCAAATATAAAATAGATAACTAGTGGGAAGCAGCTGCATAGCACAGGGAGATCAGCTCTGTGCTTTGTGATCACCTAGAGGGGTGGGATAAGGAGGGTGGGAGGGAGACACAAGAGGGAGGGTATGAGGATATATGTATGCAATAGCCGATTCACTTTGTTATACAGCAGAAACTAACACAACATTGTAAAGCAATTATACTCCAATAAGGATGTTATAAATAAATAAATAAATAAATAAATAAATAAATAAATAAATAAATAAATAAAACTACTAGTAAATTAAAAAAAGAGAGAGAGAGATCTGAGCAGAAAGTAGGTCAAAGGGCCATGGAAGCACTGCTGTGTGTCAAATGGAATGTCCCTGTTTGCGGAGTCATGGCGCCTAACAGAATCTGATCAGGCATTGTATGAAGACAAGGACACACTGGCACTGTGGCTTATCCAGTTAGTGTGGAGAAAGAGTCCTGGCATGGCCAAGAGTTCATAGGTGTGGACCCAAAAGTAATCTCGCTAAGCCTGGATTAGGTTGGCTGGCAGCATTTTGTGTCTGTATCCATCATAGAAGGAAAGAGCAGTGGTGAAGCAGAGCATGGGAATGCCTGTCTGGACACCGGTACTGATTGCCTGCCGTTGGGAGTCCTGGCAGTTTCCACAGCCGACTTAAAGAAGTCATCTAGTAGTAGATTCAGAAGCCCTGGGTTTCGATCAAATGCATCTTTTATCTTTCCTAGGAATACACTCCTGCTGATGCAGCACTCCCTCCACATCAGGGCAATGCCACCATAGTTGAGCGTCCAGCCAAATTCAGTGGCTACCTGTCCTAGCAACATAAAGCCCTGAGTATAAGTGATGATCTTGGAAGCATAGAGGGCCTTTTGAATGCCCCCGGGAATGATTCCTTATCTCCTTCAAACTGGATCTTTTGAGGTCCCTTCAGCTTTCTGCTGGCTTGGATCCTCTCATCCTTCAGAGATGATAAGCATCGAACAAAGACCGCTTCTCTGATGAGGGTGACAGAGACACCGTACTCCGGGGTCGAGATGGTGGTCAACTTCCCAGTGCCCTTCTGCCCCCGCACTGTCCCTGATCTTTAACAGCAGGTATTTTCCATCGGTCTTGGAACTTTAAAATATTGGCTATGATTTCAATCAGGAATGACTCTAGCCCTCTCCTATTCCATTCCTCAAAAGCCTTTGCCATCTCCTTGTGCTCCACACCCAAGATGTTTTTCATCAGGTGGTAGGCCTTGCAAATCAGCTGCATGTCTCCATACTCTACCCTGTTGTGCACCATCTTCACAATGTGTCCTGCCCACTCATCTCCCACCCAGTCACACCAGGGTCCTCCAGTCCCCACTTTCACAGCGATGCCTTGGAAGATTGCCTTGATGTGGGGCCAAGCCTCCTTATTCCCTCCCTGCATAAATGATGGGCCATACCATGCCCCTTCCTCTCCACCACTAACTTCACTCCCCACAAACAAGATTCTCTTGGCCTTGGCGTCTCAACACTGTCTTGTGGTATCCTTGTATTTAGAGTTTCCTCCATTGATGATGATGTCACCAGTGTCCAACAAGGGTACCAGTTTTCCAATAAAATCGACAGCCAGGACAGTCTTCACAAGCAGGATGATTCACCAAGGCTTCTTCAGCTTGGAGACCACCTCCTTCAAGGAGTGAGCACCAACCACCTTGGTGCCTTTCGCCTCATTGGCCAAGAAATCATCAACTTTGGAGACTATCCTATTAAAAGCACAGACCACAAGGTCATGGTCATTCATATTCAAAATTAAGTTCTGCCCATGACAGCCAGTCCAATCAGGGCAATATCAGCTTGGGCCATTGTAGTGGCAGCAGAGCGGGCTGGAACAAGGAGAGGCAAGGCACAGATGACCCTCCTTAGGTATATTTTTAATATATTTTTTTCATTCCTTCATAATTTTGGAAGCATTTTTATTGAGAGACTGAATATACAAGTGGACAATGCCCAGACCATATATAAAAATAAAACTCTGACATAGAGAACAGACTTGTGGTTGCCAGTGGGGAGATAGGGGGAGGGGGAGGGGGATTCAGAGTTTGGGATTATCAGATGCAAACTATTATATATAGAATGGATAAACAATAAGGTCCTATCGTATAGCACAGGGGACTATACTGAATATCTTGTGATAAACCACAACAGAAAAGAATATAAGAAAAGAATGCATATATGTGTATAAATGAGTCACTTTGCTTTACAGCATAAATTAACACAACATTGTAAATCAACTACACTTCAATAAAATAAATAAATAAATAAATAAATAAATAAAATAAAACTCTGACCCCAAATCTGTGGCAACCAGCTTAGGAAATGAAGCCATTATCTAAAGAGCCAGGAAACCAGCCTACTATCTACAAGTCAGACTTGTAGGTCAGATCACTGTCTCTAACAAAAAATCCAGGAAGATCAAACAACAAACCCTTAAAAAAAATTGACCCAAAATGGCCAGAATTTGATTAACAACTGACAGCTTCTCTAAGTCTTGTTCCCACTTTCAATTTAGTGCCAACCAGAGAAAGCCAAATACACACCTAACCAATCACATGGGATGCCCTGCCTCTAGCAAGCCCACCTACAGATTTCCAACACCCCAGTCTCCAATTAGAGCACACCTGAAACCTTCCCTTTTTTTCAGTAAAAAGCTTTCCCAATCCTCTGCCTGCCTTTGAGTTTCTGGCAAAACCAAGTGATGGTGGCTGACTCCCTTGCTATAGAAACATGTGAATAAATAGCATTTTCTTTTTCTCATCTGTGTGGTCTTTGTTTATTTCCACATTATATATAAACTTCTAGAATCCAGGGCTACTCAGAAGCCTGATAACAGTGTGACTTTTTAAAAAAAAAAATAGATTTGTTGGGATATAATTCACACATATCATACAAGTCACCCATTTAAAATGTACAATTCAATGGCTTTTAGTATAATCACAGAGCTGTGCAACCATCCCCACCAAAATTTTAGAATATTTTCTTCCCCCCAGAAGAAATCTGTACCCATTAAAGTCACTCCCCCTTTTCCCGCAACCTCCACTTCCCTAGGCAACCACTAATCTCCTCTCTGTCTCTATAGTTTTGCCTAATCTCATCGTTTCATATAAAGGGAATCTTAAATATGTGGTCTTTTGTGACTGACTTTTCATTTAGGAAAATATCTCCAAGGCTCATCCCTGTTGAAACACGTGTCAGTACTTCATTCCTTTTTATGACCAGATAATATTTCATTGCATGGATACACTACATTTTATTTATCCTTTCATGAGTTGGGGTGTTTCCAGCACTACATTTTATTTATCCCTTCATGAGTTGGGGTGTTTCCACTTTGGGGCTATTAATAATACAACTATGAACTTTATTTACAGCTTTTTGTGTGAATATTTGTTTTCATTTCTCTTGGCTGGATACCTAGGAGTGGAATTGTTGGGTCATATATATGGTAACAACGTTTAACCTTCAGAGAAGCTATCGGACTGTTTTCCAAGGCAGTACACCACTCTCCACCCCAACAGCAATGTATGAGGGTTTCGATCCATCCACATTCTCACCAACATTTTTTAACATCTGTCTCTTTGATCATAGCCATCCTAGTGGCTGTTAGGTGGTATCCCATTGCTGTTTTGGTTTGGATTTCCCTGATGGCTAATGATTATTGAGCATCTTTTCATGTGCTTATTGGTCATTTGTTTACTTTCTTGTTCATTAAAATCCTTTGTCCATTTTGTAAATTGAGTTATTTTTCGTTTTATTGTTGAGTTGAAAGGTGACCTGTTTTTTAACTTTGTTCTTTTCTTTCTGGAAACTTGAGCATCCTGAATTTTCACAGTAACATGTCCAGGCAAACATCTTTTCTTCCCATTGCTGGGCACCTGGTAGGCCCTTCCAACCTAGAGACTCATGCTTTGGTTCAGTGTTGCCTCCTTTATCATTTCTCTGATGGTTTATTACCCTCTTCTTTCTCTTTCAGGGACTTCCATTTTTAGGTAGCAAATCTTGAATTTATCCATATGTGTTTAATCTTTATTCTCATATTTTCCTTTCTTGTTTTTGGTCCTTTTTATTCTTTTCCTAGATTTGCTTAATTTCTTTCTGTACTCTTCAACTGAGTTTTTCCATTGGTTACATTTTTATATGTTCCTATTTTACAGCATATTGCTCTTATTTAATAAATGTAATATCTCTCTAAAAGATCTCTAAAGATACCAGGTATAGAGAGAATTTTAAAATTCTCTTCTGTTTTCTGGATTAATCATTCCCTCTTTGGCCATTGTTGCTAATTATTAACATTGCTCTTTCTTTTTGACATTCCTCATTTGTCTGGTCATCCTTTAATGCCTGTTTGAATTTAAGGTTAGGACAGTAGAAAATCTAGCAGAGGCCTTTGTACTGATGGACAAAAGTTTACCAACTTGCAGGTTTCATCTTCTGTTGAATCAGTGGCAAGTCAGCTGCTGTGAAAGGCTGAGATGTTGAAGGCTTCACTCTAGAAGTCTAGTTGCCACATAAAACACCTGGTTTTACCAGACAGTCCTTTACATTCCTGTAGATATGAAGCCTCCATTCTTGTTTTTATTGTGGTAAGTAAACATAACATAAAATTTACCACTTTACCCATTTTTAAGTGTATAGTTCAGTGGCATTAAGTACATTCATATTGTTGTGCAACTATCACCACCAACCATCTCCAGAACAATTTCATCTTCCCAAATTGAAACTCTGTGCCCATTAAACACTAACTTCCCATTCCCACAAATCCCCAGACACTGTTCTACTTTCTGTGTGTATTGTTATTTACTTATGTTCTTTTTTTTCTTTTTTGAATTTTATTTTTTATACAGCAGGTTCTTATTAGTTACCTATTTTTTACATATTACTGTATATATGTCAATCCCAATCTCCCAATTCATCCCACCACCACCCCACCACCACTTTCCACCCTTGGTGTCCATACGTTTGTTCTCTATATCTGTGTCGCTATTTCTGCCTGGCAAACTGGTTCATCTCTACCATTTTTCTAGGTTCCACATATATGCGTTAATATGTGATACTTAACTCTGTATGACAGTCTCTAGGTCCATCCACATCTCTACAAATGACCCAATTTCGTTCCTTTTTATGGCTGAGTAATATTCCATTGTATGTATGTACCACATCTTCTTTATCCATTTGTCTGTTGATGGGCATTTAGGTTTCTTCCATGACCTGGCTATTGTAAATAGTCCTGCCATGAACACTGGGGTGCATGTGTCTTTTTGAATCACCGTTTTCTTTGGGTATATGCCCAGGGGTAGAATTGCTGGGTCATTTTAGCTTTTTAAAGAAGCTTCATACTGTTCTCCATAGCGGCTGTATCAATTTACATTCCCACCAACAGTGCAAGAGGGTTCCCTTTTATCCACACCCTCTCCAGCATTTGTTGTTTGTAGATTTGCTGATGATGCCCATTCTAACATGTGTGAGGTGATACCTCATTGTAGTTTTAATTTGCATTTCTCTAATAATTAGTGATGTTGAGCAGCTTTTCTGTGCCTTTTGGCAATCCGTATGTTTTCTTTGGATTGATGTCTATTTAGGTCTTCTGGCTTTTTGGATTGGGTTGTTTGTTTTTTTAATATTGAGCTGCACAAGCAGTTTATATATTTTGGAGATTAGTCCTTTGTCCGTTGATTCAATTGCAAATATTATCTCCCATCCTGAGGGTTAATTTTTCATCTTGTTTACAGCTTCCTTTGCTGTGCAAAAGTTTTTAAGTTTCATTAGGTTCCATTTGCTTATTTTTATTTTAACTTCCATTACTGTAGGAGGTAGGTCAAAAAAGATCTTCCTGTGATTTATGTCAAAGCGTGTTCTTCCTATATTTCCTCTAAGAGTTTTATAGTGTCCAGTCTTACATTTAGGTCTTTAATCCATTTTGAGTTTATTTTTGTGTATGGTGTTAGGGAGTTCTAATCTCATTCTTTTACATGTAGCTGTCCAGTTTTCCCAGCACCACTTATTGAACAGACTGCCTTTTCTCCATTGCATATCCTTGCCTCCTTTGTCATAGATTAGTTGACCATAGGTGCATGGGTTTATCTCTGGACTTTCTATTCTGTTCTATTCATCTATATTTCTGTTTTTGTGCCTGTATCATATTGTCTTGATTACTATAGCTTTGTAGTATAGTTTGAAGTCAGGAAGCCTGATTCCTCCAGCTGCGTTTTTCTCCCTCAAGATTGCTTTGGCTATTCGTTGTGTCTCCATACACATTTTAAGATTTTTTATTCTAGTTCTGTAAAAAATGCCATTGGTAATCTGATAGGGATTCCACTGAATCTGTGGACTGCTTTGGGTAGTATAGTCGTTTTCACAATATTGACTTTTCCAATCCAAGAACATAGTATATCTCTCCATCTGTTTTTGTCATCTTTGATTACTTTCATCAGTGCCTTATAGTTTTCTGAGTACAGGTCTTTCACCTCCTTAGGTAGGTTTATTCCTAGGTACTTTATTATTTTGGTTGCAATGGTGAATGGGATTGTTTCCTTAATTTCTCTTTCTTATCTTTCATTGTTAGTGTATAGGAATGCAAGAGATTTCTGTGCATTAATTTTGTATCTTGCTACTTTACCAGGTTCATTGATTAGCTCTAGTAGTTTTCTGGTGGCATCTTTAGGATTCTCAGTGTATAGCATCATGTCATCTGCAAACAATGACCGTTTTACTTCCTTTTTAATTTGGATTCTTTGTATTTCTTTTTCTTCTCTGATTGCCATGGCTAGGACTTCCACATCTATGTTGAATAATAGTGGCAAGAGTAGACATCTTTTTCTTGTTCCTGATCATAGAGGAAATGCTTTCAGTTTTTCACCATTGAGAATGATGTTTGTTATGGGCTTGTCATATACGTTCTTTATTATGTTGAGGTAGGTTCCCTCTGTGCCCATTTTCTGGGGAGTTTTTATCATAAATAGGTGTTGAATTTTGTCAAAAAGCTTTTTCTGCATCTATTGAGATGATCATATGGTTTTTATTCTTCAGTTTGTTAATATGGTGTATCGCATTGGTTGATTTGCATATATTGAAGAATCCTTACATCTCTGGGATAAATTCCACTTGATCATGGTGTATGATCCTTTTAATGTGTTGTTGGACTCTGTTTGCTAGTATTTTGTTGAGGATTTTTACATCTATATTCATCAGTGATATTGGTCTGCAATTTTCTTTTTTTATAGTATCTTTGTCTGGTTTTGGTGTCAGGGTGATGGTGGCCTTGTAGAATGAGTTTGGCAGTATTCCTTCCTCTGCAATTTTTTGGAAGAGTTTGAGAAGGGTGGGTGTTAGTTCTTCTCTACATGTTTCATAGAATTCACTTGTGAAGCCATCTGGTCCTGGACTTTTGTTTGTTGGAAGATTTTTAATCACAGTTTCAATTTCATTACTCGTGATTGGTCTGTTCATATTTTCTATTTCTTCCTGGTTCAGTGTTTGAAGGTTATACTTCTCTAAGAATTTGTCCATTTCTTCTGGGTTGTCCATTTTATTGGCATAGAGTTGCTTGTAGTTGTCTCTTATGATGTTTTGTATTTCTGTGCTGTCTGTTGTAACTTCTCCTTTTTCATTGCTAATTTTATTGATTTGAGTCCTCTCCCTTTTTTTCTTTATGAGTCTAGCTAAAGGTTTATCAGTTTTATTTATCTTCTCAAAGAACCAGCTTTTAGTTTTATTGATCTTTGCTATTGTTTTCTTTGTTTCTATTTCATTTATTTCTGCTCTGATCTTTATGATTTCTCTCCTTTTACTAACTTTGGGTTTTATCTGTTTTTCTTTCCTTTAGGTGTAAGGTTAGATTGTTTATTTGAGATTTTTCTTGTTTCTTGAGGTAGGATTGTATTGCTATAATCTTCCCTTTTAGAACTGCTTTTGCTGCATTCCATAAGTTTTGGATCAGAATGTTTTCATTGTCATTTGTCTCTATGTAATTTTTGATTACCTCTTTGATTTCTTCAGTGATCTCTTGGCTATTTAGTAACATATTGTTTAGCCTCCATGTGTTTGTATTTTTTAAGGGTTTTTTTCCCCCCTGTAATTAATTTCTAATCTCATAGCGTTGTGGTCAGAAAAGATGCTTGATATGATTTCAATTTTATAGAGGCTTGATTTGTGAGTCAAGATATGATCTATCCTGGAGAATATTCCATGTGCACTTGAGAAGAAAGTATAATCTGCTGTTTTCAGATGGAATGTCCTATAAATATCAATTAAATCTATCTGGTCTATTGTGTCATTTAAAGCTTGTGCTTCCTTATTAATTTTCTGCCTGGAGGATCTGTCCATTGGTGTAAGTAAGATGTTAAAGTCCCCCACTATTTTTGTGTTACTGTTAATTTCCTCTTTTATAGCTGTTCGCATTTGCCTTATGTATTGAGGTGCTCCTATGTTGGGTGCATGTATATTTATAATTTTTATGTCTTCTTGGATTGATCCCTTGATTATTATGTAGTGTCCTTCCTTGTCTCTTTCTGTATTTTAAAGTCTATTTTATCTGATATGAGTATTGCTACTCCAGGTTTCTTTTGATTTCCATTCGCATGGAATATCTTTTTCCACCCCCTCACTTTCAGTCTGTGTGTGTCCCTAGGTGTGAAGTGGGTATCTTGTAGACAGCATATATATGGGTCTTTTTTTTTTTGTATCCATTCAGTGAGCCTGTATCTTTTGGTTGGAGCATTTAATCCATTCACATTTAAGGTAATTATCGATATGTATGTCCCTAATACAATTTTCTTATTTCTTTTGTGTTTGTTTTTGTAGGTCCTTTTCTTCTCTTGTGTTTTCCACTTAGAGAAGTTTCTTTAGCACTTGTTGTAGAGCTTGTTTGGTGGTGCTGAATTCTCTTAGCTTTTGCTTGTCTGTAAAGTTTTTGATTTCTCTGTAGGATCTGAATGAGATCCTTGCCAAGTAGAGTAACCTTGGTTGTAAGTTCTTCCCTTTCATCACTTTAAATATATCGTGTCACTCCTTTCTGGCTTGTAGAGTTTCTGCTGACAAATCAGCTGTTAACCTTATGGGAGTTGCCCTGTATGTTATTTATCATTTTTCCCTTGTTGCTTTTAATAATTTTTCTTTAGCTTTAATTTTTGTCAATTTTATTACTATGTGTCTTGACGTGTTTATCCTTGGATTTAACCTGCCTGGGATTCTCTGCACTTCCTGGACCTGGGTGGCTATTTCCTTTCCCATGTTTGGGTAGTTTTCGACTATAATCTCTTCAAATATATGCTCAGTCTTTTCTCTCTCTCCTCCTTCTGTGACCCCTATAATGCGAATGTTGGTGCATTTAGTGTTGTGCCAGAGGTCTCTTAGGCTGTCTTCATTTCTTCTAGGTCTTTGTTAAACATTTCTTGCATGTCTTCGATCTTTGTCTCCATTCTTTTTCCAAGGTCCTAGATCATCTTCACTATCATTATTCTGAATTCTTTTACTGGAAGGTTGCCTATCTCCACTTCATTTAGTTGTTTTTCTTGTTCCTTCATCTAGTACATAGGCCTCTGCGTTTTCATTTTGACTATCTTTCTGTGAATGTGGTTTTCATTCCACAGGCTGTGGAATTGTAGTTCTTCTTGCTTCTGCTGTCTGCCCTCTGGTGAATGAAGCTATCTAAGAGGCTTGTGCAAGCTTCCTGATGGGAGGGACTGGTGGTGGGTAGAGCTGAGTGTTGCTCTGGTGGGCAGTGCTCAGTAAAACTTCAATCCACTTGTCTGCTGATGGTGGGGGTGAGTGCACTCCCTGTTGGCTCTTTTACCTGAGGCGACCCAGCACTGGAGGCTACAGGCTCTTTGGTGGGGCTAATGGTGGACTCTGGGAGGGCTCACACCAAGGAATACTTCCCAGAATTTCTTCTGCCAGTGTCCTTGTCTCCGTGGTGAGCCACAGCCACCCCCAGCCTCTGCAGGAGATCCTCCAACCCTAGCAGGTAGGTCTGGGTCAGTCTCCTATGGGGTCACTGCTCCTTCCCCTGGGTCCTGATGCACACACTACTTTGTGTGTGCCCTCCAAGAATGGAGTCTCTTTTTCTCTCAGTCCTGTCAAAGTCCTGCAGTCAAATCCCACTAGCCTTCAATGTTTGATTCTCTAGGATTTCCTCCTCCTGTTGCTGGAACCCCGGGTTGGGAAGTCTGACTTGGGACTCAGAACCTTCACTCCAGTGGGTGGACTTCTGTGGTATAATTGTTCTCCAGTTTGTGAGTCACCCACTCAGATGTTATGGAATTTGATTTTATTGTGATTGAGCCTCTCCTAACAACTCATTGTGGCTTCTCCTTTGTCTTTGGATGTGGGGTATCTTTTATGGTGAGATCCAGTGTCTCCCTGTCTTCCTTCTTTCAGCAGTTAGTTGTGATTCTGGTGCTCTCACAAGAGGGAGTTTATTTATTATGTTCTATTTCATGCATTTTTGCTTTGAGTTCTGTGCTGGAGGTAAAGATGTGTGGGAAGTGAATATTATCCAGCTACAATCTTTCCATTTACCTCCACGCCCTTGTTTTCAAGGCTACACTCACTTGGACCCCTCTCCTAACCCACAGGGTTTGTAAGGTGAAGCCTTTCTGATTTGTGCCCCTCTTTGGACATCTTCTAAGTTGTGGTTTCCTCTCCCTTTCTGAACTAGGCCCTATTCCTTCACTCACTCTCTACATCCTGTATTTTCATAAAATCTTTCACACACCATTGAACCTCCCTCCATGTCCTATTTCTACATTTTTATTCCTAGTACGATGAGTTTTTGAACTCAGTAGTAGATATCATTATATGTTCAACCTGCCATATTAAAATATAAGCCTGTGCTAAAAATTTTAAACTCTTGAATGTTACCAAGTCTACTTAAACAGACATCTAATAGTTTTATATCTAAAATCAGTAACAAAATTCAAAGAGGTATTTTTCAAATAATAAAAATTCAAAGAGGTATTAAGAATCAGTATATGAGACATGTAATTTTTCATAAATAAATTTAAATCCTAGACTCCTATACATAGCTCAGATATAGGTTTAAAATCAACTACTTTTGTGACTACCATATTTAAGTTCTTTAGTAATTCTTTACTATTAAAGTCTCAGCAGAGTAGCATATTGTCATTAAATAGGCATTTACTGTGTATTCATGAAAGATAATGAGGAACTGGATTCCCATTGTTCGTTATGACCATACAGGAAAGAGATCAACATAGAAGCCGACTTTTAAGTCCAGGTTTGGGCATTTATTAACTTTCCTTGGACAATTTTCTCAACATCTCAAGTCATTTTTCATCTGTGAAATAGGTTTAAAATGACACCTATTCACAGGACATCTGTGAAAAAATAGATAAAATAGATAAAGCAAAATAGATAAAGCACGTGTAAGTCTGGGCTTAGAGTAGATGTTAAATAATGGCTACTAGCCATTATTATCCAAAGTTGGACTCCACTATCACTCCCTGTGGGTCAGGGTCCTGGGTCTAACAATGGCTGTGCTACTCAACCTCATTGTTGAAGTGGGGATGATACTGAGCCTACAATTAAAGGGTCATTTTGAGGATGAAAGGCAATAGAGATACAGGATTTAAAACAATGCTCTTATTATCCTCATCTGCACCATCACTACATGATTATTTGGTCTCTCTAAAGCAGACCATATTATTTAACCTAATGCCTACAGAGTCACGGTGAAAAGCTGAATCCAAACATTATTTTATGATCATGCCACCTCCCCACTCATTCTTTTCCTTTGCTCCTCTGCCCTCCACCCCACCTCAAAATATTTAAAGTCATTTTTATCTTTACATGTTGAACTGATATCATATTTATAATATTCCACATTTGAATCATCACCAATGGCCTATGGAATTAATAGCTGTCTTTATTATCTTTAAAAATAACTGAAATCTACAGAAAACTGCTTCACTTTTAACTTCTGTTGCTTCTACATTTCACTGAATTTTAAGTGTGCCTTTCCTGAATTGCTGCCATGTTATTTTTTCCTTCAGTAAGAAGGAAAATTGTTAAACTTCATTGCAAATGCCTTTAAGAGTTTTCTAACATTTTATCTTAACAACCTGATCTAAAAATTAATCATTATTTCCACAATAGAGTTTTCTTACAGGTGGAAATGCAGTTCCATTTAATAGAGATTGAGTTATCTACAGTAAGTTGCACTGGCTTTCAGCCAAAATGGACAAGAAACTCAAATTTTACCAAGTCATGATTTTTTTCAACCTGCTTGCTTGTAAAGCCTATTTTGATTATCTAGGTGTCATCTAAGGAGATGATACTCTTACTTATTTTCCTTTTTAGAGTATGTGTCTTTATACTTGCCAATCCCTTTTCCTGGGCTCCCCTTCCCATTGTGTCCACCTTACAGCCCCCACCTGTTCTCCAGATCCAGCTCACTGTCACCTCTGATGTTTTCTTTTTAAATTACTGAGTCCCACTTACATGCTCCTCTTCATTCCCTCAGAATTTCATCCCTACCTCCACTATAGCCCTTACCATTATACATAGCAATTGCTAAAGACCAGTTCCACCCACTGGACTGAATCTGAGTGGAAGTCAGTGTGGGTTCTTCTCTAACTCTCTAATATTTTATGATCAATAAATGTCTGGGGCTTCCCTGGTGGCGCAGTGGTTGAGAGTCCACCTGCCGATGCAGGGGACACGGTTCGTTCCCTGGTCCGGGAAGATCCCACATGCCACGGAGCAGCTGGGCCCGTGAGCCATGGCCGCTGAGCCTGCGTGTCCAGAGCCTGTGCTCCGCAACGGGAGAGGCCACAACAGTGAGAGGCCCGCATACCACAAAAAAAATTTAAAAATAAATGTCTGTTGAAAGAAGGACTTAATAAGTCATCTCATTGGAGGACATCAGCTACTTTCTTTTGCTCAAATCTCCTCCTTTGGGAGAACAATGCCCAGACCCACATATCCTCAGAGACCCATGAGGTGATACAGACTTTGGTTCCAAAGATGGATGTGTGGTCTAGGAATGGACAATCAGAGAACTCAAGCACTTCATCCAACTGACCACTAGGACTAAGTCAAGAATGGACATGTGACTTTTGTGGGCCAAGGAAGGTCATTGCAAGGAGAATTTGGAAAGATGCACTTTCTTTTCTCTGGGACCACCACTAAGAGTGATCAATGTAAGACTAGAGTTGATGATGGCTGTCTTTGCCACCACACGGAAACACTTTACCAGAATGAAGTTAATCCAGAAAAAATAAGAGCTAAAGAATGGCTCAGGACAAACTTCTGCTGACATCATTTGATTCTCAACTCCAGACATGCCTAAAATCCATTCTTATCTTCTCCCATTACATAAGTTTTTTGTTTTCTTAAGCTAGTTTGCGTGTCATTTCTGTCACTGGCA
This sequence comes from Pseudorca crassidens, assembly GCF_039906515.1. NCBI lineage: Eukaryota > Metazoa > Chordata > Mammalia > Artiodactyla > Delphinidae > Pseudorca > Pseudorca crassidens. The sequence continues at coordinate 45,570,360 of NC_090305.1, read as the reverse complement.
ACAAAAAAAAGTCCTGGAAAAACACAGTTACTCTCTCAAACAAGGTTGTGAACATTTAAACCATGGAGTAAAACACACTATTATTGGCTGCGTAGGTACCTGACTTATACCTTTGGATGCAGTGGCATACTGCTGTAAATAATAAGCTAACCCATCACCAACTATTTTTACAGGAACAAATAAAAGATAAAAAATGTTTCCTTCTTCTTTCAAAATCCCCTGACACAGCTCTGCTATGAGATTAAAAGTATATGCTCATATTCAAAAACAAATATATTGTGATTTTTCTTATTGTCAAGTTGATAAACAAAAGCCAGCAAATGAAAAAACTACATCAAGAAAAATATTTTTAAAGTTAACTATTTCTTCCTTCCACAAGAAAGAGTGGGTTTTTGGAGATTTGATAACATGAGAATAAACCGTGCTGACATACTGAAACCCCAGTTGTGAAGATCCATTGCACACATTCTTGAACTTTAATATGCATAGGAGTCATCAGAAGGTATGCATTAAACATTAGGATTCAAAGACACCATCCCAAAGATTCTGGTTCATTTGCTAAAGTGGGACCAGGAATCTAACTTTTAAATAAGTACCCCAGGTCAGTCTGAATTAAACTGTGCCTTGCTCTCTGAGGTAAAGGGAATCATAAAATTATGAAACTTGGAGATGAGTCTTTCCTTACAAGGTGAGAAATGAAACTAGCTTTCACAAAAGGAAATATTAAACAGAGAAAGTGTTAGATTTTAGAGTATTATTTTCTTAGAATGCATAGGACAAAAGATATGGAAGGCCTCTTTCGCCCAGAAAAATATAAAGCCCCAGTTCTATTTCTTTCTCCTTTAGAAACTAGTTTATTTCTTTATTTTTTATTAAATGGGACACAGAAAATTGCTTAGAAATAATATGGCTTCCTGAACCTTACATCCAAGGCATAAAATTGGGTACATTCTTGGAACATAAAATGTTAGATTTCAGAGGAATCTTACAGGCCATTTAACCCAACCATTATCAGATGTTGGACTCTTTTCTGTACTATTCCTTAAAAGTGGTCATTCAATCTCTGCTTGAACACATCCAATGACCCAGAACTAATTACTTCATGAGAAAGCAATTATTTTCTCTTATGGTCAAAGTTTGTGTTTGTTTGTTGGTTTGTTGGTGACAGATATTTTTCCCCTTCCTTTAGGCTAAAATATACCTCCCAGTATAGGATTTTCATCAGTCTTAGGTCTGCTTGCTCTGTTGACACACAAAAAATATAGCTGTCCTATTTGAAAAGTTATCAGGAGGACACCCTCTCAATTCTCTCTTTTCCAGATTAAACAACCAGTTTCTTCAGCTCTTTCTTTCCTGCCTCAGTTTCTAGATATTTTCCCCATCTGATCACCCCCTGCCCTTTATTCTCCTACTTGTTCGATTGCTCTCTTGATTTAGAGGATTTAAGGAACGGGGTAAATATGTTATTCTGGTTTTCCAAAACTAATTCACGAGGATTAAAGCTACTCTTAACAAGCCCTCTTGGTGCATCATACTCTCAGCAGAGAATAAAGAAAGATTCTTTTAACTGAGAGCAATAAACATCAGGAAAGTGGCAATGCTAGTTTTTCTTCCCCGAACCTGCAGTCTCAGGTGAGTAAGAACCCCATGTGTCTCTCATTTGAGGTGATGGTATGTGTGCTTTATGACTCCCTGGACCCAGAGAATGTTTCCTCTTGGATCGCCGTTTCCAGGTGCTTGTTTAAAAGGCAGGAACAAAGGGTGTTGACACATCGGTCATCCTGTCCTCAGGGCCAGCTGTTCCTCCTGCAGTATTGGTGCCCTTGCTACCAAGATGGTGATGCCAAAGTGGACGCCTGGCTTGTTTACTTTCTCATTTGAAGTGAGTCACTAATTTTTATTAGATCAACATGTAACTTTCCTGGTAAGATCATTTTTTAATGCTAGAAAGAGATCATTTTAGGGATCCATCTTTGCTGTCTGGAACCAGGATGTTATTTTTGTTTTAGTTTTTTTTTTTTTAAATATTAGTACTTGTCATGTGAAAAAAAATTTGACGTTTTCTTGCCCTTTATTCATCCCCCAAGGCACAAGAATGATAAAGAAGCCCCTGATTTACTTGTATTAACAATTCAAGTTTTAGATTTGCTTCACAGGCTGGTAAGAACTTCCCTGAGCCTCAGAGGAGGCCCTCAGACTGGCCAAGTCCAGGGCATCTGGACCTAAGTGTAGAGTGTGACCTTTACCACCAAGAATATTTACATGATGTAAAGTGGTAGGTGCTGCAAGAGAGGTACAGATAAAGTATTTTGAGAATATGAAAAAGAAGATATTGTTTCAGGATAAAGTAAATAAAGTTTGAGTTTTCAGAGAAAGAAGGGCAAGAGATTCCAGGAGAGGGGGCTCCTGTGGGAGGAAACTGGGGGAAGGAGCTCGGGGTGGTGGCTTCATCCGTAACCTAACACAAGAGATGAGAAAATAAAGTATTACAGCAGAGATAAAATAGCTCATGAATCCTGAATATTCTTTTCTAAAGTGATTTACTGCTAATGGTATTAAAATATGTAATCAGTTATTTCTATTCTTTATGATAAAATCAATTAAACAAATTCGTAATGCAAATGAACTATTCTTTTCCAACTACAGGGACCCAAAAAGTAAAACACTACTGCACTAATTTTCAGAGCCATATACTGCTACCAGTAATTTGCTCTTAAATAAAGTAGTCTGATTCTGACTAGACATATATGATAAAGTAAAATGCAGAAGATATTTTAAACACCGAGTACATATTATATGACTCCTGTAAAGTTTACAAGCACAAGCTTGAGGTTTAATTACTAATATCTCTCAAATTTCATTTATTTATTTATTTATTTATTTATTTATTTATTCTCATTAGTCATCCTTTTTCTTTTAAATATTAACTCTGCCATTTATTTATTTATTTTTAACATCTTTATTGGAGTATAATTGCTTTACAGTGGTGTTAGTTTCTGCTTTATAACAAAGTGAATCAGTTATACATATACCTATGTTTCTATATCACTTCCCTCTTACATCTCCCTCCCTCCCACACTCCCTACCCCACTGCTCTAGGTGGTCACAAAGCACCGAGCTGATCTCCCTGTGCTATGCGGCTGCTTCACACTAGCTATGTATTTTATGTTTGGAAGTGTATATATGTCCATGCTACTCCCTCACTTTATCACAGCTTACCCTTACCCCTCCCCATATCCTCAAGTTCATTCTCTAGTAGGTGTGTGTCTTTATGCCCGTCTTGCCCCTAGGTTCTTCGTGACCATTTTTTTTCTTAGATTCCATATATATGTGTTAGCATATGGTATTTGTTTTTCTCTTTCTGACTTACTTCACTCTGTATGACAGATTCTAGGTCCATCCACCTCACTACAAATAACTCAATTTTGTTTCTTTTTATGGCTGAGTAATATTCCATTGTATATGTGTACCACATCTTTATCCATTCATCTGTTGATGGACACTTAGGTTGCTTCCATGTCCTGGCTACTGTAAATACAGATGCAATGAATATTTTGGTAAATGATCCTTTTTGAATTATGGTTTTCTCAGAGTATATGCCCAGTAGTGGGATTCCTGGGTCGTATGGTAGTTCTATTTTTAGTTTTGTAAGGAACCTCCATGCTCTTCTCCATAGTGGCTGTATCAATTTACACTCCCACCAACAGTACAAGAGAGTTCCCTTTTCTCCACAGTCTCTGCAGCATTTATTGTTTGTATTGTTTAATGATAGCCATTCTGACCGGTGTGAGATGATATCTCATTGTAGTTTTGATTTTCATTTCTTTAATGATTAATGATGTTGAGCATTCTTTCATGTGTTTGTTGGCAATCTGTATATCTTCTTTGGAGAAATGTCTATTTAGGTCTTCTGCCATTTTTGGATTGGGTTGTTTGTTTTTTTGATATTGAGCTGTATGAGCTGCTTGTAAATTTTGGAGATTAATCCTTTGTCAGTTGCTTCATTTGCAAATATTTTCTCCCATTCTTAGGGCTGTCTTTTTGTCTTGTTTATGGTTTCCCTTGCTGTGCAAAAGCTTTTAAGTTTCATTAAGTTCCATTTGCTTATTTTTGTTTTTATTTCCATTTCTCTAGGAAGTGGGTCAAAAAGGATCTAGCTGTGATTTATGCCATAGAGTGTTCTGCCTATATTTTCCTCTAAGAGTTTGATAGTGTCTGGCCTTACATTTAGGTCTTTAATCCATTTGGAGTTTATTTTTCTGTATGGTGTTAGGGAGTGTTCTAATTTCATACTTTTCATGTACCTGTCCAGTTTTCCCAGCACATCTTATTGAAGAGACTGTCTTTTTTCCATTGTATATTCTTTCCTCTTTTATCAAAGATAAGGTGACCGTATGTGCGTGGGTTTATCTCTGGGCTTTCTATCCTGTTCCATTGATCTATATTTCTGTTTTTGTGCCAGTACCATACTGTCTTGATTATTGTAGCTTTGTAGTATAGTCTGAAGTCAGGGAGCCTGATTCCTCCTGCTCTGTTTTTCTTTCTCAAGATTGCTTTGGTTATTCAGGGTCTTTTGTGTTTCCATACAGAGTGTGAAATTTTTTGTTCTAGTTCTGTGAAAAATGCCATTCATAGTTTGGTAAGGATTGCATTGAATCTGTAGATTGCTTTGAGTAGTAGAGTCATTTTCACAATATTGATCCTTCCAATCCAAGTACATGGTATATCTCTCTATCTATGTGTATCATCTTTAATTTCTTTCATCAGTGTCTTATACTTTTCTGCATACAGGTCTTTTGTCTCCTTAGGTAGGTTTAATCCTAGATATTTTATTCTTTTTGTTGCAATCGTAAATGGGGGTATTTACTTAATTTCACTTTCAGATTTTCCATTATTAGTGTTCAGGAATGCTAGAGATTTCTGTGCATTAATTTTGTATCCCACTACTTTACCAAATTCATTGATTAGCTCTAGTAGTTTTCTGGTCCTATCCTTAGGATTCCCTATGTATAGTATCATGTCATCTGCAAACAGGGACAGGTTTACTTCTTCATTTCCTATTTGGATTCTTTTTATTTCTTTTTCTTCTCTGATTGCTGTGGCTAAAACTTCCAAGACTATGTTGAATAATAGGGGTGAGAGTGGGCAACCTTGTATTGTTCCTGATCTTAGTGGAAATGGTTTCAGTTTTTCACCATTGAGGATGATGTTGGCTGTGGGCTTGTCATATATGGCCTTTATTATGTTGAGGAAATTTCCCTCTATGCTTACTTTCTGGAGGGTTTTTATCATAAATAGGTGTTGAATTTTGTTGAAAGTTTTCTCTGCATCTATTGAGATGATCATATGGTGTTTATCCTTCAATTTGTTAATATGGTGTACCACATTTATTGATTTGCATATACTGAAGAATCCTTGCATTCCTGAGATAAACCCCACTTGATCATGGTGTATGATCCTTTTAATGTGCTGTTGGATTCTGTTTGCTAGTTTTTTGTTGAGGATGTTTGCATCTATGTTCATCAGTGATATTGGCCTGTAGTTTTCTTTCTTTGTGACATCTTGGTCTGGTTTTGGCATCAGGGTGATGGTGGCCTCGTAGAATGAGTTTGGGAGTATTCCTCCCTCTGCTATATTTTGGAAGAGTTTGAGAAGGATAGGTGTTAGCTCTTCTCTAAATGTTTGATAGAATTAGGCTGTGAAGCCATATGGTCCTGGGCTTTTGTTTGTTGGAAGATTTTTAATCACAGTTTCAATTTCAGTGCTTGTGATTGGTCTCTTCATAGTTTCTATTTCTTCCTGGTTCAGTCTCGGAAGGTTGTGCATTTCTAAGAATGTGTCCATTTCTTCCAGATTGTCTGTTTTATTGGCATACAGTTGCTTGTAGTTAACTCTCATGATCCTTTGTATTTCTGCAGTGTCAATTGTTACTTCTCCTTTTTCATTTGTAATTCTATGGATTTGAGTCTTCTCCCTTTTTTTCTTGATGAGTCTGGTAATGGTTTATCAATTTTACTTATCTTCTCAAAAAACCAGCTTTTAGTTTTATTGATCTTTGCTATTGTTTCTTTCATTTCTTTTTCATTTATTTATGATTTCATCTTTATGATTTTTTTCCTTCTGCTAACTTTGGGGTTTTTTTGTTCTTCCTCTAATTGCTTTAGGTGTAAGGTTAGGTTGTTTTTTTGAGATGTTTCTTGTTTCTTAAGGTAAGGTTGTATTGCTATGAAATTCCCTCTTAGAACTTCCTTTGCCACATCCCATAGGTTTTAGGTCATCGTGTTTTCTTTTTCATTTGTTTATAGGTAATGTTTGATTTCCTCTTTCATTTCTTCAGTGATTTCTTGGTTATTAAGTAGTGTATTGTTTGGCTTCCATGTGTTTGTATTTTTTACAGGTTTTTTTTCCTGTAATTGATATCTAGTCTCATTGCGTTGTGGTCAGAAAAGATACTTGATACGATTTCAATTTTTTTAAATTTACCAAGGCTTGATTTGCAACCCACGATATGATCTATCCTGAAGAATGTTCCATGAGAACTCGAGAAGAATGTGTGTTCTGTTGTTTTTGGATGGAATGTCCTATAAATATCAATTGAGTCCAACTTGTTTAATGTATAATTTAAATATTGTGTGTCCTTATTTGTTTTCATTTTGGATGATCTGTCCATTGGTGAAAGTGGGGTGTTAAAATCCCCTACTATGATTGTGTTACTGTCGATTTTATTGCTGTTAGTATTTGCCTTATGTATTGAGGTGCTCCTATGTTGGGTGCATAAATATTTACAATTGTTATATCTTCCTGGATTGATTCCTTGATCAGTATGTAGGGTCCTTTTTTGTCTCTTGGAATTGTCTTTATTTTAAAGTCTATTTTGTCTGATATGAGAATTTCTACTCCATGTTTCTTTTGATTTCTATTTGCATGGAATATCTTTCTCCATCCCCTCACTTTCAGTGTGTATGTGTCCCTAGGTCTGAAGTGGGTCTCTTGTAGACAGCATGTATACGGATCTGGTTTTTATATCCATTCAGCCAGTCTGTCTTTTGGCAGGAGCATTTATACCTACTACATTCAAGATAATTATCGATATGTATGTTCCTATTATCATTTTCTTAACTATTTTTGGTTGTCTTTGTAGGTCTTTTCCTTCTCTTCTGTTTCTTGTCTAGAGAAGTTCCTTTAGCATTTGTTGTAAAGCTGGTTTGGTGGTGCTGAATTCTCTTAGCTTTTGCTTGTCTGTAAAGGTTTTAATATCTCTGTCAAATATGAATGAGATCCTTGCTGGGTAGAGTAGTCTTCATTATAGGTTTTTCCCTTTCATCACTTTAAATATGTCTTGCCACTCTTTTTTGGCCTGCAGAGTTTCTGCTGCAAGATCAGCTGTTAACCTTATGGGGATTCCCTTGTGTGTTATTTGTTGTTTTTCCCTTGCTGCTTTTAATATGTTTTCTTTGTATTTAATTTTTGATAGTTTGATTAATATGTGTCTTGGCGTGTTTGTCCTTGGATTTATCCTGTATGGGACTCTCTGTGCTTCCTGGACTTGATTAACTATTTCCTTTCCGATATTAGGGAAGTTTTCAACTATATTCTCTTCAAATATTTTCTCAGTCCCTTTGTTTTTCTCTTCTTCTTCTGGGACCCCTATAATTCGAATGTTGGTGAGTTTAATGTTGTCCCAGAGGTCTCTGAGACTGTCCTTAATTCTTTTCATTCTTTTTTCTTTATTCTGCTCTGCAGTAGTTATTTCCACTATTTTATCTTCACTTATCCGTTTTTCTGCCTCAGTAATTCTGCTATTGATTCCTTCTAGTGTATTTTTCATTTCAGTTATTGTATTGTTCATCTCTGTTTGTTTGTTGTTTAATTCTTCTAGATCTTTGTTAAACATTTCTTTCATCTTCTCGATGTTTGCCTCCATTCTTTTTCTGAGGCGCTGGATCATCTTCACTATCATTATTCTTATTTCTTTTTCTGGAATATTGCCTATTTCCATTTCATTTAGTTGTTTTTCTGGGGTTTTATATTTTTCCTTCTTTCTGGTACAGAGCCCTCTGCCTTTTGATCTTATCTATCTTTCTGTGAATGTGGTTTTTGTTCCACAGGCTGCAGGACTGTAGTTCTTCTTGATTCTGCTGTCTGCCCTCTGGTGGATGAGGCTACTCAAATTTTATTTTATGTGAAAAACTCTTGAGAATACTGTGGATGGTCATTATCACCACTTACTACACTGTTGACCTACCATCCAATCTCTGCCTGCACTTATACATATTAGGCTCCAGCTGGTCTGGGGGTTACGTGCTCATGGTCATTATGCAGTTAACTTCTTCTATCTGGTGAGGGTTTTAGTGTCTATATAATAACTCAGGAATGTGGACATATCCTTCAGAGAGGAGCTAAGGATTCTGTGACTCTGTTATATGGTGATTTACTTTTTAATTTGTCATCAGTTCTCCTGGCTATTTCTTATTACTACATGTTCACTTTCTTTTCAATCATTAATTCTTGAGCCAGCCTTTTGTGAGTCAGGGGAGGCCTGGGAGACTACAGCTTTTCTACAAACAAGAGGTAGGCAGAGGACATGAGGGGGGCAGTCTTTCCCAGGAAGGCCCCATAGGACCCTGCTTGGTTACAGAAGGAGGAAAAGAGAGGGAAAAGAACAGGCAGGGGCACTAATTTTCTTCTCTGACAAACTGAGGAGTCAAGAGATACAGACTCTAGTTAATGGAAAGAGATCAAGGTTAAGTATGGTATCTATATTACGTATATTACTGATTGCATAGGTAAACAACTGAGGAAATAAAACAGCAATAGTAGGCAAAGGTATGCAAAAATTTGGGGGGTTGGAAAGTGGAAGTTGGCAATAAAGTCCACTGTTGGTAAGAAAAGAAAGAGTGGCAGAAGTCAACTGCAACAGAGGAAACCACTGAGAGGCTTTGCCCCTGGGATCAGGCCTGGGTGGGATGGGTGGAAATGGATACAGTTAGGAACTGCTGTTTTTCATAACCAGCTCTTTCATGCTATTTTATTTTCCATTCATGTGTTTGTATAATTTATATTTTTAAGTTAATATAAATAATGAAAACAAATTTTCTATGTACAGCCAATGTTTCTTAGTAACAAAACTGAAATGATTTATAAATTTTTTTATATTGTTAAGAATAGCAACAAACACACAAGCCAATTTTTTGCATATTTCCAATTTATTTTGAAAAGCATTCTCCAAGTGTGACTCTTTCTGCCTTGGGAGGTTGAGTCTGAATAAAATATAAAATGAATTTAATAGTTATAGTTCAGATAAGGAGGTTATGTCTCAGGGGTTCTGGTTTCTTGATTTTTTTTTTTTTTTAACCATTCACTGTTGACTTAACATTGCTCCTTTTCCTGATGGGTTGTCACTGCAATAGACTCACAGAATAGCTATGCTTATAAAAACACCTAAGGGAAGTTACCTGGTTACAAAAAAGAAAGATAACTGTTCCAAACAAGTAATATACTGAAAAAAAATGCACAAAAACGAGATTAAGGGACTCCAAAGGGAATTTCCTGTTAGGTGTCTGGCATAAGCAAAAGCAAAGATGATTTCTGTTATCAAGTGGAACAGAGAACATACCTAAGATTATTTGAGCATAAAAATGGGGTCTTATTGCTTTTTACCTCAAGTCTTTATTCTTCTTTTTGGCTAAATCTACAAAAGCAAACAGACTTTAAAAGCTTAAAATCTGTTTCACCTTAGTTACTTCACACACACTTTGTTTGGAACAGTGAGCTTTTCCCCAAGAGCCCCTTTTCAATTCTTTCCATATTAAACCATTTTTTACATAAAGTTGTTATACTTTATAATACTCAATACGTATACAACTTAAGCCCTGAAGCAAGTATCCAGTGAACTGTCACTAAACTCAGTAATTTAAACAAAAGCACTTGGGGTCCCAATTTTTAGGATATTTGAATCAACTTTTCATTTTACATACTGCAGGCAATTATATAACTAAAGTCAAAATTGTAGTTGAATTTTAAAATCTATAATGATTTTCCTCATTGGACAAAACTGTCTCATTTTATCAGAAACAATTTAGCTATCTCTAAGGATTTGGATTTTCTTCTGAGTCTTTCTTAACAGAAATATCATTATAAATAAGGATTGAGCCACTGAGTTGGTATAATTAGCAGGTAAGGTTAAGCAGGCTGAAGAGGCTACTTCCTGCTGCCCAGACCCAAGATGGGTAACTTGCCAAATGCAACCAAATATATTTGTCCTTAGTTACTTACTGCTCATAAAATCTTCTAATTCTCAGGATGCTCACTAGTCCCCTTAAGATTTTTGTTAGGTATCTTCTTTTTTTGTTAGGGTACAGCTTTTTGTTGACTGTGTGTTTATGAGAAATAGGAATGCATTGAATGATACAATAGTATCAATTGTTAGAGAAATGCCCCAAAGTAAATGTAAGAGAAATTACTGAGAAGTGACACCTGTGATAATAAATAGAAAAGTGGACTGGCAGAGTCTGAGCAATTATTTTCATAAAATGATGCCAGACTCTTATTCTCAAGTGAGAATCATCACTTTGATATTTTATAGATATCATGTTATTCAAAATTATATTCTCTGTGTCAGCACAACATGGGATTCTAAATTTTCATCTTAAGAAATGTTTCATTATAGTATAGGGTAGCATAGTAACAAGTTGGAAAATAATATCCATTTCATTTTGAAGTTGTTTTTTCTTTTAATTTGGTAATACAAGCATCTCTACCTTAAATTACATATCCTTGGCAAAGATACTTTTAGCTCAACTCGGTTTAACAAATATTTATCCTGTAGCTACTGCAAATCAGTGCTGTATTAAGCATAGAAATTTCAAACATAAAGCAAAGAAATGCAAGAAAGTTGAGAAATATTTTTCTCATATACTGATGTGAATTTAACAGCGAAGTCTTTCAGGAGAACAATTATGAGGTTATGTATTAAAAACTTTAGTACCTTTGATCCAGCAATTCCATAAGTTTAGCTTAAGATAAGCTTAATAGGAGGAACAATGCATGCACAATGTATTCACAATATGGCACATTTATAATTCCCTCTTTAAATGCAAATGTCAGTATATATTTTTTTATTTTGATATTCTCCTCACTTTGGGGTCATATATGTACCTTGACTATAAAACAGAAATTTACTGAGGGACAGAGTAGTTTAGAGAACTATTCGAGAGAGACCCTCAGAGAATTATCAGGGAGAAATTCTAAGTCTTTGAAAAGAAAAGGAAAAGGTCATAGAATAAAAGAGGAAACTATCACTATCATTAGGAAATAGAAAAAAAATTATTCTCCCCATTGCCCACTGACAGATGAACTGTGGGATTCACAGTTTATAAAGACTGCATGATCTGAGGCAGCTCACAGGTCACTAAATCACATTGAATACAACAGGACAAGGGATTACCGTGTAAACATTAATAAGAAATGCTGTGGTTTCCAGCAAATCCAAAAGAAAAGACTCTTTCACACATATTCAGAACTAATAATCAAGTTTAAGGAAGCAGTTGGCATCTGTATTTATCTACAAGAAAACATTTTTTTTTATATTAGCTGTAATACTATTAAATTTGTAAGAGCATCTATCCATTTATTTCAAATATTCTCTAGAGTTGCGTGGGTTAAGGAAGGGTAATAGGAGAATGGTAATAGGAGGGGCAACAGGAAGATGAAAGGGCAATTTGAGAAGCCAATTATCTTTGTCAGAACTCATAGAATTATATACTTAAAGGGGTGAATTTTACAGTATGTAAATTATACTTCGATAAACATGGCTTATAGAATAAAAGAAGTCAATTATCTGGGAGAAATTTGGTTGGGAATCCATCAATTTCCTTAAAATTGCAGTTATTCAGTTGACTTAGATTAAAGTTGAATTCTTAGTAAGTGTGAAGAAATAATTTTAAACCTTGATTTTGAAGTTCAAATTTTCTAACCAAAGTGTTCTTGTTTGGATGGTGGGGTATTGTTCTTACCAAACTAAAGCTTAACTAGGTTATAAATGTCATTTGCTAAATGTTTCTAAGGCAAAATCGGTCCCTAGAGCCTGTGAGTTAACTAATCAAGTAAGCATTGCATACAGTTAATTTAAACAAGCTTCTAGACTGAAAGGCAAGACTAAGAAAGATTTGTGATCCAAAAGTAAAGTGAAAAAATTGCGTCAAAATTAGGAGAAATTTTAGGCATGGTAGTTGGTTTTTGGTTTTTCACTCTCATAGAAGCAACATGGAGTGTCATTTACTTTTCTTTCCTTCCCATGCGGAGGATGTTGGAGGCCCACCTGGTTGAATGGAACTGAAATAATAGACAATACCTTTATAAACTAAGGAAGAGGGGACTGCAAGAACGATTTCTCAGCTTAAAAATCCCATTGTCACAGTTGCGAGATAATAAAATACCAGCTGATATTGAATTGTGGAAGTCTAGGCACAAAGAGTTTACAGAAGAAAATTTTACTAACATGTTTTATTAAATTTAGGATTAAAATAAACCTTCAAAGTAAAAGTTAAAAGTTTGTAAGAATGATACTTAAAGTTGCTTTCTATTAAAAACTTTCATTAAGTACCAATTTCTTGAAAGACAAAACTACCAAAACTCACTCAAGAAGAAATAGATAACATAAATAATCCTATTCTTTTTTTTTAATTGAAGTATAGTTGATTTACAATGCTGTGCCAATCTCTGCTGTACAGCAAAGAGACTCAGTTATACACATATAGACACTTTTTTTATATTCTTTTCCATTATGGTTTATCACAAGACATTGAATATAGCTCCCTGTATTATACATCAAAATCTTGTTGTTTATCTGAATAGTCTTATTCTATTAAAAATACTAAATATTTCATTAAAAATCTTTTATCAAGTAAAACTCCAGGCCCAGATGGTTTCACTGGTGAATTCCACCAAATATTTCAGGAAGTAATAGTTTCACTTCTGCACATTCTTTTCCAGAAAAATAGAAGTGGAGGGGACGCTTCCCTACTCATTTTCTGAGGCTAGTATTACTTTAATACCAAAAGCAGACACATTACAAGAAAAGAAAAATATAGACTCAAGAGCATATTCCTCAAAATTATAAACACACATCATGAACATATTCCAGATTCATTAAACATTCTTCGAAACACAGTTTTAGTAGCTTCATAATAATACACAGTATTAGGTATACCTTAATCACTTTTCCTACTGTTGGAGGGTGTCCTAAAAGAGCCAGTCATTTTCCTTCTTTTCCACTCAAAAGTCTGTGCCCTTATTCCTTATGCAGTAAGACAGATTCTCATTGGAATCTGTCTCTGAGGAATTTGTAGTTGAGAGACCAAGAAAACTGAACACTTAGCATAGGTTCTAGGCCTTTTTGGGGTCTGGGGAGAAGCCATGGTTGAGTTTTATGTGCTGCTGAGCAAAGTTGCAGAAGAAGCTGGAGAATGGATCAAAAAAGCTGCTAAGTTTTTTGTTTCCATATTTATTAATATTATCCTGAATGCACACACAGAGTTCTGGCGTGGAACAGTTTAATTATTATTTACTTTACAACAGATAACCTTATGAGTACCCTGTGTCTCACTCATTTATGGGAAGGCCGTGAAAGCTAGATGTTATCCTACACAAATGTAGGGTCTGTAGTATAGGAAGGAAAGCCAAAACCTGATGAATCTAAGTGTCCTCTCCCTTCCAGATAAAGAGAAAAAAGCCTTTGTTCCCTGGAAATGATGCTGGGTTCCCACTCCAACCTTCTGAAAGGCAAATAAATTTACCCAGGAAAGATAAAAACCAATGTCCAACTTCACAATCCGGGATGTCTCCACATCCCCGATCTCACCTGACTCCTTGAAATCAAAATACATACCTCCACAAATAAGTGATATCATAGGGTATTTGTGTTTCTCATTCTGACTTACTTCTCTTAGTATGATAATCTCTAGTCGCATCCATATCACTTATATGTGGAATCTAAAATATGACACAAACGAACCTATCTATGAAGTAGAAACAGATTCACAGACACAGAAAACAGACTTGTGGTTGCCAAGAGGGAGGGAAGGTGAGAGAGGGTTGGACGGGGGGTTTGGGTTAGCAGATGCAAACTATAACATATAGAATGGATAAACAACAAGGTCCTACTGTAAAGCACAGAGAACTATATTCACTATCCTGTGTAAACTATAATGGAAAAGAATATTTTAAAATGTATATATATGTACAACTGAGTCACTTTCCTGTACAGCAGAAATTAACACAACATTGTAAGTCAACTATACTTCAATATAAAAAAAAAAGAAATACATACCTCTGGAGTTATGTAAATTTCTCTGGAGTTATCACTGTTTTAACTCACTTCCCACAGCTTATTCTTTTAGCCAGGTCCCAGGTTTCAGTAAAATTTGCTCAGAAAAATTCCTAACTGCAGAAACACAAAAAATATTTTCTTTACCACCCCTCAAACCCAGGAAAGACAAGAGGAGCACCAGAGATTGATGTGAAGAACACAACTGTCTTGGATACAGATGACTTTTTCTTAGTTTTCTGTCTGGGCTAACAGAAAACCAAGCTAGTTGTACTTCCTGCTCTTGAATTCCATGAACTATTTGGGAATGCCTGTACAAATCACTTTCCCCCATTCCTTCAGCTAGCTACCATGGGTTTCAGATGCATGAAGCAAAGTAACTCCAGATGAGGAGAGATATTCAAGTTGTTCACAATTCTTCACTAAAGTAAAAATATATTTAAATATATATTTTAAAAGAGGATAGACTGTGTATTAAATGGCATAGACTCTTTAAAGTTAATATCTATTTAATATCTTTAAAATTAATATTTATTAATAAAATGATATCCAGTAAGGTTGCAAAAAGATGTTACAATCTTACAGAACATACAAGTGCTCACTTTACCACATCATCTCTAACACTGAGTATCAACACTTAAAACTTTGCTCATTTGTTAGGGCATATGAAAGTGGTACCTCACTGTGTGAATTTGCATTGCTACAACTAAAAGTAAAGCTGGATATTATCACACAATGGTTTTCTACTTATACTAGAATCTATTGTGAGCTACGGATCTGTTGTTTTTGTACAGATAGCAAGTTGCTTTTTCTTTTTCATGGTGCAAAAAGGAATTACATGGTTTATTTCTTGAATGTTAAAAGATAGTCTCTCTTCATACAAAAATAGGAAGAAGCAAGTATAAATGTACCATGATAAACAATTATTTTTAATTTTCATAAATATTTTATGAAATTTCAGGGGAAAGTATATTTAGGCACAGGAATCAATTATCTACAGTGCAAAGTGTGACTAGAATATTTGTACTCAAAAATCCTGAAACTCCTAAAATAACATCTAAAAGAAGAAGCTGTATTAATTTATCTCTACTCCTTTAACCTATGCTATGTCTTATCAAACAACATATAGAAAACCAGATGTCTTTCATTTCTATTACCTTATGACACAGCAAGTTCTCTAAACTATATCTGAGCATTACTTATTTTGCTATTTTACCCCCAAGCAGTTGTACCAATTCAGAATGAAATGCTACTTCTGATACATCTACATGGGAACAGATGTACAACTCAGGTGCTAAGTTGTTGCATTTATTTTTAGCCATGTAGTAAAATGAATAGCTTGTATGTATTTTTATGATTTTTTTCCCTTGACCTTATCTAAGAATACCTTTGTACAAAATAAAAGTGTGGGTCAAACTTTATAAAAGTAAATCAGTATAAATATATTTACATTTAAATCACAGGGGAGGTTTAATTAAAATAGATAATAGATAATATAATATTAATAGAATAATAAAATAGAATAAAATAAAATAGATTATAAAATTTTTATATAAAATAGCAAAATAACACTCTTCTCCTATCTGCCATTAATGTTGCCAATATCAAAATATATTATAAAAGGATTAAAAGACCAGCCTTTTATTTTTTTAAATAAATGATTTTATATTCTAAATCTCAGAAAATTTTAGTGATCATAAAACTTAAAAACTTGTTCAAAGATTCTGATCATTTAATAAACACAATAACATCTATAACAATTAGTTTCACTGTTACTTTTACATTATATAAACATACATATAGACATCTCTATTTATTTTGATATATAATGCATACATTCGTGGTAAAATTAATACATCCTCTACATTCAAGCACTGTGATGGATACTGAGTTTGCAATTTTATTTGAAAATGAACTTTAAAACATTAATATTGAGACCCAGAGGCCCGTGAAGTTTTCTTAGGTGTTTTATGAATTATAGTTCCTTGGTTTTCTATACCTCTCTGAGTCTCATAGCCTTTGCATTTAAAGATGATGTATGCCAGGTAATCTGTAAATATCAGAATTTTAACTATGACACAGAGATCCTGTTTACAGAGATATTTATATCTCCTCACGACATAGCAATGTGTTCATTCATTAATTTATTTAACAAATATAAACAAAATAAAAACCTCCAGACACACAGTCTGAGCCCTGCCAAAAGAACGTTGTTTTTTACTCCTGCCCTCAATTAAGTCTGTGGCCTGTGGCTTAGTGGATCTATTAGAGAAACAAAAAACCTAGTCCCAGTTTAAAATACAGACTAGCCTGACACAAGAAGCAGCATGCCTTTTACTGGAGTAGTAGTTACTTCTGTTGCTATAGTCTTTATACACCATAGTTTTGTTTTTTTTGTTTTTTGGTTTTTTTTTTTTGCGGTATGCGGGCCTCTCTCTGTTGTGGCCTCTCCCATTGCAGAGCACAGGCTCCAGACGTGCAGCCTCAGCGGCCATGGCTCACGGGCCTAGCCACTCCGCAGCATGTGGGATCTTCCCGGACCGGGGCACGAACCCGTGTCCCCTGCATCGGCAGGCGGACTCAACCACTGCGCCACCAGGGAAGTCCCCACCATAGTTTCTTTATACACAGTTGCTGATATTTAATTTTCAAAAACTTGCAAGACATGGAAGAGACAAGATGATTTGACACATTGTCAAGAGACTAAAATATTCAGAAGAACCAGACTCAGAGATTTTGCATATGTTAGAATGATCAGACAAGGATTTTTTAGTGTCAAGATTTTGTTAACTGACATAGTGGAAAAAGCATGCAAAATCTGTGAACAAGTGGGAAATTTCAGAAGAAAGATAGAAACTATTAAAGTAAGCCCAATATAAGTGGAGAAGTTGTGGGAACAGAAATAAAGGTATCATGGTGGACTTATCAGAAGACTGAAATAAGCAGAGAAAATAATTAGTTTGAAGACATGTCAATAGAATTTATCAACACTGATGCATGAAGGAAAAAATATTTTTTTAAAGAAGAAAGAAAACTGTACACGCCATCTGTAAATCAAGGTCAAGTGGTCAAACATATATGTAATTGGAGAAGAGAGGACAAAAAGAGAAAATATAAGGGAGAAAGAATGGTGTCACATAAATATTTAAAGAGATGATGTTTTCTCAATAGTTGAAGTTCCTTTTATACTGACTCTCTCACACATAACAACTATAAACTGGATAGAAATACCATCAATAAATCAATAAAATAAATTTTAAAAATCAACCTTATAATAATCAGAAATTCTTAATGTTAATATAGTCATATGTAGCAACACTTACCTTTAAGTCATTGCATTTGTGTGTTGTTTATGAAATTTTTCTCACATCTAAGTTATAAAAACATTTCATATAATATCTCTCAATGCTTTATTAATTTTCAGGCGTGTTGTGAAAGTGGAGTCTATATTTTTATATCTGGAGGTCTATTTGTTTCAACTACATTTATTGAAATATGCATGTTTTGCCAACTGTTCTGTTGTGCCATTTTACCATAAATATTATGCTTATACATTCATGAAAATTTTCAGATTTTCAGTTTGGTTCCGTTGGTTGACTACCTGGTATTTTGTGCCAATACTGCACTATTTTAAATATTGTGCTTATGTTATATTTATCTTTGCATTTCCATATGAATTATATAAGCAATTCAATACTGTCAATTATAACAAAAAAAACTGATGGGATTTTGATTTGGATTTCATTGCATCTAAAGATCAATATAGAGGAGAACTGATACCTCTACAACACTGAGTTGTAACTCTGAATAGATGGAATTAGTGAGCTAGAATGATGATAAATTGTAGAAAAAAGAAAGATGTTTATATTTTAGACCACAGATTTGGAACAACTATCAGTGATGACACATCCTGGATTTGGCTGTTGGAATGAGTGGATAAGATGAAATTCAGGTAAAGGTAGTTAAAATTCAGGACTACCAAAAAGAGGGAAGGAGGGAGAGGGAGAAAGAATTTGAACGCACTAAGTGGAATATACATTACAAATACTTTCACAAAGGAATATAGAAAATGGAAGACATGGTTTAGAGGCACATGAGCCAATTTCAAAATCTTCAGCAAATGTGAGGCTAGATTGGGATATTTATCCTTTGTGGTTACAAAAAGTGTTAGAAAGAGGATGTAGTTGGTCTCAAAGCAAAATGATGTTTCAGAGAAGGGGAAAGAAGTATTTAGATGTAAGCAGGACAATGAGTATCAGCTGAATGTAGAGTTGGGGGGAAATGTAACAATTCCTTAAAAACCTGATTCCTTGTTCATTGAGGCAAAAGGATGAAGGGACTGTTCAGTCAAACATTCTAACAGGTAGAATAGATTTACCATGAAATAAAGGGCACAATGAAAGTTTTTTTAGAGGGTAGAGTAGTGTGAGAGTGGGTCAGAAGACTAGAAGCAGTTGATAATAAGAGTATGAGACAAGGGAGAAGGTGACTTGGATTGGAGTACAGAATACTACCAGAAAAGTTAGATATCTAGGGTTGAGTTGGCCTGAACTTTCTGGGCCGTGTGGATTTTGTTGCGGTTGGGTTTGTGTGTGGTTCTAAGAAGCTCTACTTTTAGTGAGCAGATGAGATACTAGATAAGTTGCATCCCAGGAATAATATCAAATTAAAAGAAAACCTGAAGCCGTTGTGCAAAATTTGTTATAAGCCTTGCAATGTTATTTTTTTAAAGGAAGATTGCTATGTTTATACATTTTTCTAAAGGTGAAATACTAAACAAAAATTTGCTTCTATTTCTAAAAAGTATACTTGAGTATGTGTGAATTTTAAATCAAAAACCTAGATTCCAAGCTGAGGTTTCATAAAGTAAAATGGTATGTTCAAACTACATATTGCTCATCATAATTGAAAATAATAAAAAGTGTTCTTCCAGTGAATGCTGGGCTGTTAACAGCTCTTAGTAGAACTAACAAAGCAAATTGCTTTTCATTGTAGTTTTATAACATGATTAGTTTTATAACATGTAGTTTTATAACATGATGTAGTTTTATAACATATAGTAGTACATGCCCTGCTTACTATTTTTGCAAAATTGTGCTGGCTAGTATCATGATTTTACTTTCCAAAGTGAACTTGAGATGAATTTTAAAATTACTCTGTCTAGCTTCAAAAAACATAGTAATGAGGCTTAGAATGTAATTACATTAAACATACAAATTAGATTGAGAAAAATTCAGTTGTTCTGGAGCCAGCTCTTAGCAACACAGAAAAGCCAATTGTTAAATAATTCAGGAATTTTACCAGGTGGTTTTAAATTCCTGGTATCTTGAAATCAGCCATGGTGGAAATTTTTACACTATGGAAATCAGCAAATGCAACAAATCATGGCTCCCTGGTTTACCAGTACACCACTGGAATAATTTATGATATTATATATTTATGTTTCTTTTAGTTATTTCAACAAAGTTTTTTAGCTGGATTTATTTTGATCCTATACATCATTTCTAGGCAGTTTATAATTTATTAGCTATTGTGAATGCACTCTTTTCCTTCTATTGAAACTCCCAAATAACAAAAAAAAATTGACTTTTTTTGCATTTTTTTCCATCTGGTTAATTTATTGATCTCTCTTATTATTTCTAATAGGTTTTCCAGTAATTCTCTTAGGTTTCCAAGATAGGCCATTATATCATATGCAAATTATGGTAATTAAATATTTCTTTTCCAAAAGATATACTTTGTAATTATTTCATTTTCTATTCAGTAGTCAAGAATTTCTGGGAATGTATAAAGTAATATGAGTAGAGGGTTTTAGTGTTTCATTTTGTACTATTATGTTCACTTTTAGGTTGAAATAGGCCCTCTTTATTATGTTATATCACCACTCATAATTTTATGCTGTGGTGGTAGCAATAGTGAGTGGTGGCGGACTCATTTGTGGTGGTGATGGTGGTTTTGTGGTTTTCGTAGCTGTTGTTTTTAACCAGAAATAAGTTCTGTGGATTGTGTGCCAGTGGATAAGAGCACAAGCGCTTCAGTCACATTTCCTGGGTTCATGTCCTGAACATGACTTTGCTATTTCCTAGTTGTATTTAAGCTATCTGTGCCTTGGTTTTCTTTTCTGTAAAATTGGTAAAATAATAATAATAGTACTTATTTTTTGATGGCTTTGTGAGAATTCAGTGAGCTAAGTTAATAGAGTACTTGGAACAGTGCCTGGCACAGTCTAAGCATTCAATGAAAGTTAGTAATTATTATTAATTAATACCCTCAGAGAAACTTTTTAAATTATATTTTTTTCCTTTAACATATTGAAATGATATGTTATTTTAGTACTGTTCTTGCATTCCTGGGATAAAACATACTAAGTTGTATCAATTTCTCTTTTTTAATTTTTAAAAATTTTATTAAAATATAGTTGATTTAAAATGTTGTGTTAATTTCTGCTGAACAGCAAAGTGACTCAGTTATACATATATATATTCTTTTTCATATCCTTTTCCATTATGGTTTATCACAGGATATTGAATCTAGTTCCTGGTGTTATATAGTAGGACCTTGTTGTTTTATCAATTTCTCTTATAACCAGTGAAGTCAATTTGCTACCAAACTTTAAAAAAATTTTTTTCCAAAAATAAATAAGATTATTCTATAGTTGGGGAAATGTCTACGTCAGATATTGAGATTAGTATTCTTTTGACTTTATAAAATGTACCTGGGAAGTTTATAGCTCTTTCTGTACTCTGAAACCATTTACCTGGCATATAATATATCTTCTTTTTTGTTCTAATGATATGTACTTGAAGGATTTTGTCCTTTTTTCTTGATCAAACATGCTAAAATTGTGCATATGTTACAGGATTTATTGCAAGTAAAAATCTCTTGAAATTATTTATAATTTCTACTATTTTGTATCTTCCAATTTATTAATGTCTGTGTTTTGTTTTTCTCATCCCCTTTCATTTCCATTGGCTTGTTTCTCTGTTTCTAATTTCTTTACCTGAATGCTCAGTTCATTTATTTACATTCTTCCTTGCTTAGTAACAAAGCATAATTTATTGCATCTTTAAAATGCATATTGAATAACCTGAGTCATTTTTCATTTGTAATTTGGAAAATTACATACACCAGTGATAGATGGTAAATTACAACTCCTGTCATACCCCCCACTAGCACCTATGAATGTGAATATTCACTGTTAATCTTTAAAAATCAGGACACACCCTGAAACTGGAAGCAACCAAGATGGCCTTCAATGGACAAATTAATAAACAAACTATGGTACATCCATACTATGGAATATTATTTAATGAACAAAAAGAATAAGCTGATAGTCTATGCAACAATGTGGATAAATGTTATATGAGATTGCTTAAATGCGTATGCTTAAGTGAAGAAAGAAGTTTCACAAGGACATATACTGTATAATACTATATATATGAAATTCTGTCAAAGACTAAAGTACAGAGATAGAAAACTTATGAGTGGTTGTCAGGGGCTTGAGGAGGTGGAAGGGTTAACCAGGTGAAGCACAGAGAAATTTTAGGGCTATGAAACTTTTCTGTCTGGTATTGTATGGTGGACACATGACATTGTGTGTTTGTCAAAGCTTCTAGAACTTTACAAAGAATAACTGTGATGAAAACATCTAGCTGTATGAACACTTGATTGAGTTGAAAGTTTAACGTATAATTCATTTAAATCAAACAATCATCATTCATGAGCTCTATGCTTTGAGTTTTGTTTATTTCATCTGTGGAAGGGAGAGAGGAAAGGCAGAATTGCAAAACCCCTGACTCTAGAGTCAGATAAACTTGGGTTTGAAATCCAATTCTAGTACTTCCTAGTTATTTAAACCTTGGCACATTACTTAAAATTCCCATTGCTAAATTTTCTTCCCTATAAATTGAGAAAATAGTATCTGCCTCAGCATTGTTGGAGGATTAAATATTAATGCCTATAAAACTCTTAGCCTGGACTGTAGTTTCATGTTCAATAAGCTACATGCTGTCTTCCACAATAACTGTGTTTATTATTTCTCCTTTTTTTTTTTTTTTTTTTGTATGTATGTGGGCCTCTCACTGCTGTGGCCTCTTCCGTTGTGGACCACAGGCTCCAGATGCGCAGGCTCAGCGGCCATGGCTCACGGGCCCAGCCGCTCTGCGGCATGTGGGATCTTCCCGAACCGGGGCACGAACCCGCGTCCCCTGCATCTCAACCACTGCGCCACCAGGGAAGCCCTTATTTTATTTTTAATCTTAAAATGTTTTTTACTATTTTATTTTGAGTTTTTCTCTAGGCACAATTTAACTTTTAACCAATAGGTATCCAGAAATAGGAAATGGAGAGAATAAAAAGAAGTGAAAAAAGGGGGGAAAGACTAAAGGAAAAGATAATAAAAGATTTAACAACATGCTGCATACAGGTCTTTTTTTAAAAAAAATAAATTTATTTATTTGTTTGTTTTTGGCTGCGTTGGGTCTTCATTGCTGCACGCGAGCTTTCTCTAGTTGTGGCGAGCAGGGGCTAACCTTCGTTGTGGTGCTCATGCTTCTCACTGCGGTGGCTTCTCTTGTTGTAGAGCACAGGCTTTAGGTGAATGGGCTTCAGTAGTTGCAGCATGCGGGCTCATTAGTTGTGGCACACAGGCTCAGTAGTTGTGGCTCATGGGCTCTAGAGCACAGGCTCAGTAGTTGTGGTGCATGGGCTTAGTTGCTCCTTGGCATGTGGGGTCTTCCCGGATCAGGGCTTGAACCTGTGTCTCCTGCATTGACGGGTGGACTCTTAACCGCTGCGCCACAAGGGAAGCCCTGAATACAGGTCTTTAGACTGAAAACTCTCCAGAGCAATGAATGACTAAAGGCCCACATCTAGAAATGTACATATAACATTGTAAAGCCTCAAAGATAAAGTCCTAAATGCTTTTAAGGAGGAAAAGAAAAGCTACTACAAAGAAATAGGTATCATTTTAACATAATATGTCCCATCAATAAACTGGATTCCAGAAAACAGCACAGCAATAGTTTTCAAGTTTTGAGGGATAAATTGGGGTCTAAAATCCAAAATGCCAATTTATCCATAAAATTAAGTGAAAAAGAAAATCATTTCAAGTATGCAAGAGTGTTGACTTTCCACTCCCATCTCTCACCCCCGTCCTCTCTTAGGAAGTTACTTGAAGTCATTTAGAAACAAATGGAAGGAGTAGATCAGGAGCAGTCAGAAGTGAAATTCAGGGAAGAGTGGACTCCACCCTGAGTTCTAGATGCCTGGCAGCCACACAGAGAGGGCCAAGGAATTAAAGGGCTCTGCAGTGCCTGCAGGAAACAAAGGACTGGTATGACTGAAGTGGTTAAAAATAACAGAACTGTGGTTAATAGTACAGTATTGTATACCCGAAGGTTACCAAGAGTAGATCTTGAGCATTCTCAGCACAAAAAAGAAAGTGTTGACTATGTTAGCTATGTAAGGTGATGGATATTATCTTGATCTTGGTACTTATTCTACAATGGATATGTGTAACAAATCATTACACTGTATCCTTTACATTTACACAATTATATGTCAGTTATTCCTCAATAAAGTTAATAAAATAAAAATAAATGAAATAAAAGACCTTGAGAATGTGACAAAGGCTCATTTCACCTCCCTACTAGCAATATTATTCTTCAAGAGTTAGGACATGAGTTATTTTAGGAAAGAAATGGTTCTCCAATGAAAAATATTTACAGTCTAAATAATGTAGTCACTGTTTACTGGTTATCAGCTTTCAGGAATAGATGTATGAATAAAATCTAGTGGGCTTATTTTCTCCATTACCTCTTTCTGGATCCCTATTGGTTATAGAAAAGATAACCTGGGTATTTTCTCTGTGATCTGTTTTATTTCGCTTTTACTGTCTTTGTCTTTTTTTTTTTTTTTTTTTGCTTTACTTTTGGAGATAATTCTTCCAACTTGATTTTCTAGCCCTTCAACTGAATTATTTCTACTCGATTATATTTTTTTCTATTTCTAAAAGAGAGAAGACAGCTCACTGACAAAGTAAAAGTGTAGGACTGAGATCCCAGCTCCCAGAGGCCCCCACATTCCTAAACTCATGGCCTCCTTCCTCCAACTTCAAACCCAGCCTTCATGAGCTGAATCCCTCTCATGCTTCAGACTCTACTTCTATCTCATCCTTCTCACCCAGCCAGAGAAGCTGTCTGCTTTTAAGTACTGATGTAATTAGACTGGACCCACCCAAATAATTCAGGATAACTCCCCCTCTCAAATTCCATACCCTTAACCACATCTGCAAAGACCCTTTTGCAATGTAAGGGACTTACTTATATTCACAAGTTCTGAGAATTTGAGTTGGATATCATGGAGCATGGAGGGTACAGTTCTGTCTACCACATGGACTGTACTATATTTATAGACACGATTGTACTATAGACCTATAGACTCAAACTGTGCAGTTCTTCACACAGGGTCTTACATGTTGTACATAAACTATACAATATACTTATACATTGTATATAGACAATACTATCATGCAGTTGTTAACGCAGGGTCACACACATTGTATATGTTCAGTTAACATTTATGGATTATTTAGAATCTCATCATGGTTATTCTTCACCATCTTTTTATTTTAAATATACTCCCTATTGTTTTCCTCATTGTCTCTGGCAAAAATACTACCACCTACTTTAGAGAAAATATAAATAGTCCTGCCATTTTAGAGCATTCATCAACCTGACGCTATTACAACTCCTCTATCCCTCTATAGTTTGTCATTTAAAAATCACTTCTTATTTGCTATTTTTCCTTCTTTGAGCAATATTTACAGTCTCTTCTTCAATTTCTTTTTCTAATAAAATGGTTATCCTTGTCATCCATCTCTCCCTGTTACCCTTTGAAACTTACCCTTGATAAGAGATTTCAATTTTTTGTAGAAAGCCCAATACGGATACCAAGGAGTTAATGATGGAGTGCCATTTGTTGTATCAATTTCATCTGAAACACAAGGATAATGTTCCCAGCTGTGGCATCGTGCTCCTTGGCAATTTCATCAGACAGTGCCAGCCGTTATTGTAGAGTTTTGGGCTTGTCACGAGGATTAAGCTGTAGTAGAGATGTTTCTGCCACCTCAGTGCTGTATAGTACAAGTTGGTTTCAATTTTTTTCTCTAATTCTTGTTTTTCTCTCTATTCTTATTTTGTTAAAGTGCCTAGGAGATCTGTATCTAGGTAAAATCTGCATTGTGACACATGCCTTCTGGGGCAGGGGAGGGGGAGAACATGCACCATATCCACTTTCAATAGAATTTTAGTATGATTTGAATATAATTTCCTTTGTGAATAAAACTAAAATGAAAAGTTTTTATTGCTTTTGTTATAAGCGTTGTTGTTTATGTGTAACAGCTTTTTAAAAATAGTAAGCAAAAAAATCTAAAAAGAGTACATTCCTTTGTTAAATATTTTTTAAATACACAAGTTACTTGTTTAACTTTTCTAATCTATTGTTACTGTCAGTACATAAAACAGAAATGTTTCTTAATAGAGTGTATTCAGTGAATGTTCTCCTTATCTTTCTCATGAATTCATTTGCTAAGTACGGTTGTTAAATTGCTAACTAACCATCAGTGTCAAAAAGAGTGATCTAGTGTGTTCATTTTCAACTTAATTCTAATGTTCTCTAAGCAGCCTCATTCCTTTTGACAGTATGATGACTCCAAATAAGACATACCATAGAACCACCAATCTTAAAACTGTAATGGAACTTAGTGATTTCATTCATTTTACAGATGACAAAACTAAGAATCAGTAAAGTTAAAGAATATGTCTAGGACTTCCCTAGTGGTGCAGTGGTTAAGAATCCGTCTGCCAATGCAGGGGGCATAGGTTCGAGCCCTGCTCTAAGAAGATCCCACATGACGCGGAGCAGCTAAGCCCGTGTGCCACAACTACTGAGCCTGCGTTCTAGAGGCCGCAAGCCACAACTACTGAAGCCCTCGCGCCTAGAGCCCGTGCTCCGCAACAAGAGAAGCCACCGCAATGAGAAGCCCGTGCACCACAATGAAGAGTAGCCCCCACTCGACGCAACTAGAGAAAGCCCATGTGCAGCAACAAAGACCCTATGCAGCCAAAAATAAATAAATAAATAATATTTTTAAAAAAGAATATGCCTAAAGTCACACAAATGACACACACACTAGTGACAGGACCAAGCTCAGAACTCAGTTCTTCAGCCCCAGTCCTGCTCTCTGCAATCCTCCACTGGCCACCCTAGTCCAAGTCCATGGTCTGTGATCCTTAGTTCTAATCTTCTGTCTGAAACTGACCTTGTACCAGAGACCCACCTCCACCTCCTATCCACTACCTTCTCCACACACCTTCTTCACCAGGCTTCATTCTCCCTCTACCCTGTTTCTGCCTCTGAGCCTTCAGTACCCCTTCCTCATTCCGAGAGAGCTCTCCAGACACAACGGGCTGTCCTGAACCTTCTGCAGGGAGTGCTCCCCTGTCATGAGGGGGCTGAAACAACAACAGATGTCCAACTACTACAGATGAGAAAAAAGCACTTATAAGACTCAGAAAGTTCAGGAATTATGATAAAACTCAGTGCTTTAGACCATAAGCAACTTGAGATACAGGCTCTCTTAAAATAAATAAAGAAAGAATGCTATATACAATGAGTTTCTCATCCCATTTTGCATCTCATCCTGGGAAGACTGTATATGAAGAATTTCTCACTCTATTCTTCATCCCATCCTGAGGATTCCAGTCCAGGCTTTATTCTGAATGCCAGCTGGATTCTTCTCTTTGAAATAGATTGTTATTACAAATTCCCATGCAATGGGTTTGACTAGCTCCATGCCTCGCTCACTTTCCTACTCAGGATAGAGCACTTAAAATTTCCTTTTCTTTAGCCTTGTTAATTGAAAGTTTTGCATTTGATTTGGAAGGTGATTAATTCTTTCTTTAGGTGGCTGTTCTAAGGGAACAAGACTAAAATATTTCTCTGCAGGTTGGGTGTCACTGAAGAAAGTCTGTCCAAGTCCATCAAAGTGTGGCTCAGCCCCACAAACAGAGGACGTGCTCACTGATAAATTTATCACCTCCAGAATCTTCAGAGCAATGGCATTCACACCCTTCAACTCCCTCAGGTACTGAGATGTAAGGTAAGGGCTGCACTTCTGAACAGGAGAGGAATGATATTTCTTGAGATGATTATAAATGGAGTAGTTAATAACAAAAAGGCAACCTGAAAAAGAATCCTGCTGGAAATAATGGAGTAATATCTTTGTTAAAGGAGAAAATATTTGTATCTTAGAATGAAAAAGGAGATGGCAAATAATGATATTAATCATAATTCTCCAAAAAATAAGTACAAGAAAAAATGTTTTCCTGTTGACTCCTATGCCTACTCTTCCTGCTGCCTATTGTATATAGTAAGTACATTAAGGAAATAAGTAGGAAAATAATACATTGAAATAAACAGATTATGTTAATGGGCAAAAATAGTCAATATATATTAAGATTTAATCACATGGCATTGGACAAAATTAATCAAATCTTACATCACCCTGGCTTGCAAAGAGTTTATGATCTAAAATGATAGTGCCAAAGGCATACACTTTAAAAGCTCAGTTTGACTTATGCAAGAGAGATTTTTTTATAATAGTTTTGTTTATTTTACTATTGGGGAATATTTTCAAGTCACACTACAGTGCTGTTGAATTCCCTCTGGGAAAGAGAGTATGAAGGAAAACAGGACAGTTGAGAGTTATGCATGGGTAAGACTGAAAAAAAAGAAAAGGACAGAATGTCACTGCATGGTGTTGTGTCTTTCTGAGAGTTAAGGCCTAACAAAATAAAGAAAGTACCTCCAAAAGTGCAGGTTCTGAGACCAGTTCAAACCTCCCTCTCTCTTGAGTCGGTGTCACTATCCCAGAACCGGGACTAATTTGAGGCCAGTACAGTGGGGTGCCTGTGTGTCCAGAAGAGGCCTGACAGCCCAAGTTAGTCCACAGGCTTTCAGACAAACAACTCTCTTCCAAACATGGACACTTTCTGGGCCAAATCTGTACTCTGTAATTTAAACCAGAATCAGTCTAATTTTCTGGAGTCTGAGGATGGAGTGATTTTTACCTTACAACAAGATTTCTCTGTAGAGTAAGTTTCTACCAACAGACCTGTTTAATCCTTTTTTTTTTTTTTTTCTGGTATCAAGAAAGAAAAAATGGTAATGAAATACTGTAGCCTAAATATAAATAAATATGGGTCAACTGTCTATTATTGAATCAACCTTTATTAGGGGTTTGAAAATCGTGGTGAACCTCTCATTCCAATCAATACATTTGGGCAGCACTAAAGTGTGATGATCAGACAGCTGGGTCCTCACCTGTTGGCAGGAAGAGTGCATTTCATAAGAGTCTACTTTTATATGAAAACAAATGAGAAAATGATGCAGGGAAGGCTGGCCTAGAAATTGTTAAATAAATGCAAGAAAACTAGAACAGAAAAGAAAGTGGGGATAAAATGGCAACTCCTGTATCTCAAAGGACAGAAGTTAAGCCAGGATAAATCACTGTCATGTTTCTTCCTCCTATGTAAAAAGTAAGTGTTAAATAGAATATCACTTCTGTTTTGTTTCTTACTATTGCAGACTGACCTTTAAAAAAAAAATATTCAAGCCACCCGTAGGTTTTGTTTTTTCTCTTTCTAGCAAACACAATTCTTTTTTGTTTTTAATGAATAAAGTTGTAAAATATTTAAAGTGTACATTGTGGTGATCTGATACACACATACATTATGAAAGAATTCCCACATCTAGTAAATTACCACGTCCATGATGTCACATATTTATCTTTTGGGTTTTTTTGGTGAAAGCATTTAAGCTCTCTCCTAGCAAATTTCAATCATATAATACAGTATTATCAACTACAGTCACCATATTTTACATTAAATCCTCAGCCCTTATTCATCTTATAGCTGAAAATTTTTATCCTTTTACCAACCTGTCCATATTTCCCCCACCCACCAGCCCCTGGAAACCACTCTTCTACTGTTTCTACAAGTTTGAATTTTTTTAAGAGTCCACACATAATTAACACCATGTAGTATTTGTCTTTCTCTTTCTGACTTATTTCACTTAGCATCATGGCCTCAAGGTCCATCTATTTTTCACTAATGGCAGGAATTCCTTCTTTCTCATGGTTTAATAATATTCCATCATATATGTATACCACATCTTCTTTATTCATCCATCCACTGATAGACACTTATTTCCATATTTTAGCTATTGTGAATAATGCTGCAATGAACATGTACAGAATTTCTTTGATAACCTGTTTTCATTTCATTTAGACATATACCCAGAAGTAGGACTGCTAGGTAATATGGTAGCTCTATTTTTAATTTTCTGAGGCATAGTGTTTCCCATAATGGATGCACCAATTTACATTCTCACCAACAGTGCATAAGGACTCCCTTTTCTCTACATATTCGTCAACACGTGTTATCTCTTGTCTTTTTGATGATAGTCATTCTGACAGGTGTGAGGCGATATCTCATTGTGGTTTTGATTTCAATATACCTGATGATCAGTAATGTTACATACCTTTTCATGTACCTGTTGGCCATCAGTACAACTTCCTTGGAAAATGTCTATTCAGATCCTCTGCTCATATTTCAATCAGATTGCTTGTTTTTTTGTTGGGGTTTTTTTTGTGGTTTTTGTGTGGTTTGGGGTTTTTTTCTTTCTTTTCTTTTTTTTTTTTTTTTCCTTTTTCTTTTCTTTTCTTTTTTTTTTTTTTTTTTTTTTTGCTATTGACTTATATGAGTTATTATACATTTTGGATATTAACCCCTTATTAAATATATGATTTGAAAATATTTCTCCCAGTCAGTAAGTTGCCTTTTCATTTTGTTGATGGATTCCCTTGCCATGCACTAGTTTTTTAGTTTGATGTAGCCCCACTTGTCAATTTTTGCTTTTGTTGCTTTTGGTTTTGGTATCATGTCCAAAGGATCACCTCCAAGACTGATGTCAAGGAGCTTGTGTTTTCTTCTAGGAGTTTTATGGTTTCAAGTCTTATATTCAAGTCTTTAATCCATTGGAGCTAATTTTTGTGTGATGTAAGATAGGGGTCCAGGTTCATTCTTTTGCATGTGGTTACCCAGTTTTCCCAACATCCTTTATTGAAGACTCTATCTTTTCCCCATTGTATAGTCTTGGCTATTTTGTCATAAATTGACTATATATGCTTAGGTTTATTTCTGCCCACTTTATTCTGTTCCCTTTATCTATGTGTCTGTTTTGGGGCCAGTTTTGAATACTATAGCTTTATAATATAATTTGAAATGAGGAAGCATAATGCTTCTACTTTATTGTTTTTTCTCAAGGTTTCTTTGGCTATTCAGGGTCTTTTGTTGCTCTGTACAAATTTTAGGATTGTTTGTTCTAGTTCTGTGAAAAATGCTATTGGAATTTTGAAAGTGATTACACTGAACCTGTAGATTGCTTTGGGGAGTATGGACATTTTAACAATATTCATTCTTCCAGTACATGAACACAAAATATCTTTCCATTTATTTTTGTCTTTCTCAATTTCTTTCATCAATGTCTTATAGTTTTCAGTGTACAGATCTTTCATCTCCTTAGTTTTTTGTTCCTATTTATTCTATTTTTTTTGATGCAGTTATAAATAGGATCGGTTTCTTAATTTCTGTACTATAGTTTGGTATTAGTGTCTAGAAACACAAGTGATTTTAGTATATTAATTTTGTATCCTTCAACTTTACTGAATTCATTTACTACTTCTAACATTTTTTGTAGAGCCTAGGGTTTTCTATATGTAATATTGTGCCATCTGTGAATAGAGACAGTTTTACTCCTTCCTTTACAATTTGGATGCCTTTTATTTATTTGTATTGCCTAATTGCTCTGGCTAGGACTTCCAGTACTATGTTGAATAAAAGTGATGAGAGTGGGCATCCTTGTCTGGTAAACCCAATCCTCCTTAAACTGAACATCCATCCCACTTTATTTCAACTAACAGTCAGGCTTACTCCCTGAATATGAAACACTCTATAGTATGAAATACACATAATATATGAGTAATGGATACTTTAGACAGCAACTAATAACAGACCCTCTGAGTAATATAATGCCTACCAGGCCAAAACAGAAATACAACTTAACTGGTAGTAGGTCCTAGGGAATTATGTAACATTCCCTAGACAGTGTGTTTTTCATGAGTCACAAGACTACAAAAATACCTTCTTGCAATATGAACTGCATAAAATGAATTTTTTGGTCTGAGAGTCAAAAACATTTGCTTAGGTTGAGCAAAACTGTTTCATGAGCCAAGGCTACAGTTTGTCCAAACATTTTCAGAAGCACATTTAAATGCTCTAATGTCTCTATGGATTTTTTCCCCTCCAGTGAACTAGATTCAAGTTAATGGGAACAATTAAATCTACTTTCGTCAGACCTCTTAACTGAGTTTTTCCAAGTTTTCTTTTTTAGCTGACTTTTGAGATTTCTTATTTGTTCCATCAGAGTCTCTTGTAATTAAAACCTATTCTGACCTGTGAAATGCATGATAAAACAAAAACACTTAACAATATTTAGAGGTTGAGTGGATGTGATTTGTGGGATGACCGTGTACAGCATTGTATGAAAATACAGCTCAGTGTAATGTCTAATCTGCTGTGACATTCAAGTTTTAAGTGATGCTCAAGGAGATGGAAGGATTGGCTCCACATACATCCCAACCTACACTGGTCTTCTGTCTGTTAACTTGCTAATGAACCATGATTGAGTAAAGTAATGAAGAGTTTACAGAGAGCCCCAGGAAACCAATTTCCAATTTTGCAACCAGCAGGCTTTAACCTCACTGCAGCCTTAGCTAATTTTGTCTGGAAGCGGACTTGGGTACTAAATGTCATCCCTGCCTTCTGATTCAGACAGACTTTTCTAATCCCCGTATGCCTTCTGATTCAGACAGACTTTTCTAATCCCCGTATACTTGCCCATTAATGAATGTCTTTTCATAAGATCCATTCTGTTTCTCTCCTTGGTTGTTATAAATAGGCTGAATAGCTAAAAATTGTTACAATGAAACATAAAATTTTAACCACTTTGAAAATTAGAAACATTGAAAAGCACCGATCTTATGTCTGACCTATGTAAGGCAGGAAACTATATGTACGAGAATTGTCTGAAATTAATTTATGATAAAATTAAGCAAAAATTGTAATAATTATGTAGTGTGTATATCTATGGTTTAAAAGTGTTTTTTTTCTTTTTTAATGTCTTTCAGTGCGTATCCAATCATTCATTATAGTTTTTTGTTTTTGTTTTTGCGGTACGCGGGCCTCTCACTGTTGTGGCCTCTCCCGTTGCGGAGCACGGGCTCCGGACACGCAGGCTCAGCGGCCATGACTCACGGGCGCAGCCGCTCCGTGGCATGTGGGATCTTCCCGGACCGGGGCACGAACCCCTGTCCCCTGCATCAGCAGGTGGAATCTCAACCACTGTGCCACCAGGGAAGCCCGCATTATAATTTTTGACTGTAAGTAAAGATGTAAGTCAGGCTTCGTTGATAATCCCCAGGCAGGTGAATGAAGCAGGTTTCCTTCAGACAAGGCCAAAAATCTTTTAACTTTAAAGCACAGTAAAGAGTAAGAATAATTTCTCCTTTTATTCTCACTTCCATTAACTCCCTCATTTAAAACTGTCTGTAAATGATCACTCATCATCATGAGCCCCTTCTGGTTTAGTTAATCAAAGAAATGGGAGTAAACTGCATCTGTTTACTATTCTTAAAAATAAACTTTATATACTCAACAAAAATTTTGAAGAATAAGCATGGAAATGTGTACAAATTGGAGCTGTTGACAGCAAACGTGTAGCTGGTGGCAATGCCTTCACCTGGTGACAACACAGGAGTCCCCAGCCATAACTTCAGACACACTGGGCTAGGCTGGTATGTCACTAACTAGTCTTAATCTGTTTAAGAAACATTTGGTTCCATATAAATATTTGGTAAATGTGAGCATGTCTGTCTCTAATTCCAAGGAAATAGCCCATATTTTTCTTTGATTATTAGAGAAGCACCAAAGTACAATTTATTTCTACACACGCTCCTTAAAATTGACTGTTCTCGCATTTGAAGTCGAGTGGGAGAAAGCTGTCTTAGAGCTGATTCTAATGACTCAAGGAAGGAAGTATTCTCAAAGATAAAGAAAAACCAGGACCCTTTAATGCTGGTGTGTAAAGATGTAAGTCAGGCTTCATCAGTAATCACCAGGCAGGTGAATCAGGCAGGTTTCCTCCAGAAAAGGCCAAAAATCTTTTCACTGGGAGGCACAGTAAAGAGTAAGAATAATTTCTCGTTTTATTCTCACTTCCATTAACTCCCACATTTAAAAGTGTCTGTATATGATCACTCATCATCACGAGCCCCTTCTGGTTAAATATATCAAAGAAATGGGAGTCTGTTGATAGCTTTTCAAGATGTAGGCTGTGCTACTCAATTGGGGGGTGGGAGAGAAACAAGGCTCTTTTATTCCTTTCCATTTAAAAAGTACAGAAAGTAAAATGCATCACCCAGATGAAAATGACTCTAGACATTTGGGCTATGATACTGTTATCTCTGAGATCCTTTTCCACTGGTTTCAGCTGAGTGCAGAATGCAGGCCTCTTGGGGATAAAAATCTAAATGCTCCAATGGCACTGAAAGACCCACATGCCGGTTAGCATTAGCAAAGCTGGACATTTCTTTTGCATATTCCTTGTTTGAGTAGGATGCCTATTTTAAATTGTAATGTACAAGAAGGCAAGATATGTAAACTTCAAAGCCTATGTATTTTCAATAACCTTGCACAAATGTGAAATTCTTTTTTGCTTTCACAGTTTCATGCTTGTCCCAGAGTCCGATCTAATAAATGCTGACACTCTTGGCTCAGTTTAATTAACAAAGAGCAAGCTGTGTGGAACACAGCACTGAAGCAGGGCCATGGAGGGCTCCAAGCATGCTACTGCCAATCATGGATCAGAGTGTACTTCCAAAGGAGCCCTGGGTGAGACATCCTGGCAAGGTCTCTGCTGCTAGGCAGGATGTTCTCATGGAAAATGCTTTTCATTTGCTCCTTAATTGTAACTGCCTACACATTTTATAATAATTCCAATATTTTAAATCTGGGAACCTCTCTAAAGTTTACAGATGCTTTTTGTGCATTATCTCACACAACCCTAGGACAAGCATGTTTGTTTTTGACACAAGAGGAAATTGAGGCTCAAGAAGAAAAAGGATTTAATCAAAACCATAAAGCTACAAAGAGTCAGAGGTTGGATTTGAACCCAGGTTTTCTAGCACCAACCCATGTTTTTCTCTTTTACAAGAGCTTCCTAGAAAGTTCAAGTATAGAAACACACGATTGTGACCATTATACATGCAGGTGATAGCCACAGGTGCACTGCAAACTTAGCAGCTCTAGCAGTGGTTTTATCATCTAGCACAGAACTTAAGTGGCAAAAAGAAATGTTATAATAAATGTTTACTGAATGAGTGACAGTATGTGAATACAGTAAACTGTTGATATTACATAACACTCCTCACATCATGTAACATGAAACATAAAATAAAAGTCAGTGAAAGCATTCTCAGCTTAGTTGTTCTTTGATTTGCTCACCTATAATCATAAATGCAGCACGTACAACTTAGTTTTTCTCAAGGGGGGCAGACTGGGTGTTAAAATTTAATATTGCTTATTACAAAACATCATTGCAGTGCAAAAAATGAGAGAATGAGCTAATATACTAAACAGAAATGACATTAATTCAACCATATTTCGTGAGGGGGATAAGTTCAATTCCCAGTCAGAATATCATGGCTTTTTCCAGTATTTAGCTCCATGAGACTGAATGTCCATCTCTCACTGCAAAACACATGGATAAGTAAGGAAGACACATGAATGTAGTTCAGTAATGCAAATGATAGGGAGAGAGTAGGATAATTAAATAGTTTAAAAATCCCACCAGGGGATTAAAGACAGAGTGGGAATTTTAAGGGAGTTTGGGAGACTACTGTAAGGTAATGACCACTGAAGAAGAGAATCCAGTAACTTAGCAACAATATACCCTACCTTGAAGGAAGACCAGGTACATTCAAACTCCAGGCACACTCAAGCCACAAACCCTGATAGTTAAAACACAGACAATTGATATGGGGTCTGAATCTTGTTATATGATGTCAGGGAGTTAACAGTCCTTGAAGAGTAACATTTCTGCATGTAGCCAAGACAGGGACATAGATGAAAGGGGAAAGAAACTGGGGAAAAGGGACATTATACTGAAACCTGAGATGAATTAACATACTTTAGTATATGTTACCACCCTTCTGCTAATATACATATGATTTAAATAGTGCCATGGCAGTTAGACCCAGTAAGACCATATAGGGTCAGAGGAGGAAGTAATGATGTAAGCCCTTGACATCTACCCAAAAATAAGGAAGAAAGTGGTCTTCTCCCCTCTCCCCTTTTCCTTTGATTTCAAAAATGTAGCCTTCTTTGTTCCTGGGAGTGCACCCCCTTACCTGCCCACTTGTATCTCTCACAAGAGTCCTATGCTAATAAACTCTTTGCCTGCTACTTTGCCTCATGCTGAATTCTTTCTGTGTTGAGACAAAAGAACCTGAGCTTCAGTAAGTCCTGACCCCAGGTGAATGGTTTCAATTAAAAGACAGTGGGTTCAAGTCCCCTCCTAACTTAGGGGTCCTGATTCTAGTCCCAATCTGAGTTTTGGCTGGGTTCATGACCCATCTGAGCAGGAGTCCAGTTTCACAAATGGTAGTGGAATCAGGACTTCTTACACATTACTAGCAAAGACATGCACACTATGTGGTTGGTGCTATTTTAGATATTTTTTGCATGAGGACAAGCAAACAGAGTTGAATTTAAAACATGGTATTCATTAACACATGTAACATTGAATGGGCATATTCCCTATACCAGACAGGAGGAGAGAGAAAAGATGCATAATATAGACTCTATCTACCTGAAGATGCTCAGTCCTCCTGACTTGGAACTCTTGAGTGTGGGGGGACATTGCAGTAGAGGCAGTGAGAGAATTATATGGCAAATGAAGATGTGAATTTCTACCCTCACTGTGTCCATCTGCAGCACTGACCAGCAGTTCAGTTTTGGTTGAAGGAGTTGTGTCTCAAGGTCCAGCCCTCCCCTACACATCATGGAATGCAACAGGCTTAGGGCAAACTACTGGAATCTTTTCTCTTCCACTGTAGTCTACTAAAGTATCAAAAGAGGCTGCATAACAATTCAGTCATGGAGACAAAAATTTTGGGTTGGCCAAAAAGTTTGCTTGGGTTTTTCTGTAACATCTCACGGAAAAACCTGAACGAACTTTTTGGCCAACCCAATAGAATCATGGATTCTTTACTCTGAATGAAGAATTACTCAAAAATAGTAATTATTATAATACAGGATTGAAAAAATAAGTTTAATCAATGCCCTCAGGTATTCACACATAAAATACCTTTAACTTATTGGTGAAATTAACAGAACTTATGAAAATGTAGCCTGTGACAAGTGAAAGTTCAAGGAGATAAGGGGTAGAGTGTATTTCTAGATAAACACTAAATATTACAAGGAAAGAAGTTTTGTAAAAGTAGGTTGACACAACCATTTGACCCATTGAAATTTAACAAAGATACAAATATTCATGGTTTTAGGCTTCCATTTTTTCATAACATGGTCTATTTTTTCTGTAATTTTTTAAAGAGCATGTTTTGTACACAAATCCTCTGCTGCTAATTGAAAATGTATTTTGAGGGAACTGCATCAGTGAAACACTTTATTCATTTCCAGTAACATTCGATGACATTTGCAGAAATAGCTCTCCATTATCTCCATTGTGTTACTTGGTAAATTTAGCAGAAAGAAGGGGATGGAAAAATATGAAAACACGAAATGTGAAAATAATGAAACTTTAATGTAGCACAAAAACTGTGACAGATGTAAAGCTACAAAGAGTCATTAAATTCTTCCCAGTCCATCTCTTTTTATCTCCCTCATCCCTTCACTATCAATTATTCCTAAAGTTGTTCCTTTTTCCTGCTAGACTAAGGGAAGCAACTTGCTTGTTATCTCTCCCTCTAAACCAATCTCTGGCACCACAGTGTGACCCCCAAATTGCGTGGCATGGAATTTCTCTTAGTGAAGAAAACTGTGGTGATTCTATCAGAGATGTTTTTAGTCATTATAGTAGCTATAGTGTTTATTCTTAGATTCATTCTCAAAAGGGCTAATGCTGTATTTTGCAGGAGTCAGGTAACTGACTCATCATAAATTTGTCCATTGTTTCCCAGACTCACAACATATTGCAATAAGAACTATGTTGGTCTTTCTAGCATGGATCAATGCCTATGAAGATAGCCTTAAACTGTGCTCATTTGTCATTGTCAACTATAGATAGCCTCCTAAACACATTTAAAATAAAATTATACTGGAATTGCCACATGCTATCAGCTTTATTCAAAGTAATAAGAACTATTGGCTCTGTAGGGCCCAATTTTAAATTGTGGGAGCTGACAAATGTGGTCATTCATCCACAGCAATATTTAAAGCCATTAGCTCATACCATATATAAAGAAAGAAATACCTTACAGTAGAAACCTCTTTTCTTTGGAGGATTTTTAGTGCCACTCTCCTGCTTTTTGATAACTCAAATATAACTCCTAGTCCTACAGAATCACAAGAAAAATCCAGGCAGGTGCAGTAAAGATGGCTGGCTGGTAGTTACATGCTACTAAATAAAGGTAACATCCAAGTAATTTACTCTCTAGTAGGCCTGAGATTAGGAAAAGGCAGAGTGGGGTAGAGGATGAATATCTAAAAGGAGCAAGGGATGTGGATAAGGAACATCAGAAGCTTTCTTTATTCATATCTTTCCTTTGTATATATCCCTAATTGAAAAATGTGATTCCAGGAATTAACCTGCATGGCAACCCTTCAAATTTTAGGATCACCTTCCAAGGTAGAATAGCAAAGTAGCTGAAGACATGTATGTTGGAATTGATCTGAGTTCTGACACACAGCTACTGTGACTTTAAGAAAATTACTTAAATTCTCTCTGATAATATGTGCAGTGGAGTCACACCTTACATGAAAAAATAAGATTATAAACTCAGAAGAAAAATATGTAAATTACTCTCGGATATTCCTGTGTAGTTTTCTCTTTTGTTCTTTATAAACTCTTTCCATAAATTTTTACAAGGAAGTTGACAAATCTTTCCTGGTCTATGAAATATCATGCTTCACTTTTTGTCAATGATCAGGAATTCCTAAAATTATGCACACATGTTTACATTCCCACCAACAGTGTAGGAGCATTCCTTTTTCTCCACACCCTCTCCAACATTTATTATTTGTAGACTTTTTGATGACGGCCATTCTGACTGGTGTGAAGTAATATTTCATTGTAGTTTTGATTTGCAGTTCTCTAATAATTAATGATATTGAGCATCTTTACATGTGCCTGTTGGCCATCTGTATATCTTCTTTGGAGAAATGTCTATTTAGGTCTTCTGCTCATTTTTTAATTTTCTTTTTTTATGTATTGAGTTGGCCAAAAAGTTGGTTTGGGTTTTTCGTAACATAGAAAGCCCCGAACGAACTTTTTGGCCCGCCCAATATATGTTAAGCTGTATGAGCTATTTGTATATTTTGGAAATTGATTCCTTGTTGGTGGCATCATTTGTAAATATTTTCTCCCAGTCCATAGGTTGTCTTTTCATTTTGTTTATGGTTTCCTTTGCTGGCAAATGCTTTTAAGTTTAATTAAGTCCCATTTTTTGTTTTTATTTCCATTACTGTAGAAGATGGATCCAAAAAAATATTGCTGTGATTTCTATCAAAGAGTGTTCTGCCTATGCTTTCCTCTAGGAGTTTTATAGTATCCAGTCTTACATTTAGGTCTTTAATCCATTTTGAGTTGATTTTGTAAATAATGTAAATCGGTGCAGTCACTATGGAGAGAAGTATGGAGGTTCCTTAAAAAACTAAACTAAAAACCTTAAAAGAGTTACCATGATCCTGCAATCCCACTTCTGGGCATATATCCAGAAAAAATTCTAATTCAAAAAGATACATGCAACCCTATATTCATAGCAGCACTATTTACAATAGCCAACACATGGAAACAATCTAAATGTCCATTGGCAGATGAATGGATAAAGAAGATGTGGTGTATATGTACAATGGAATATTACTCAGCCATAAGAAAGAATGAAATAATGCCATTTGCAGCAACATGGATGGACCTAGAGATAGTCATACTGAGTGAAGTAAGCCAAAGAGAGAAAGACAAATATCATATGATATCACTTATATGTGGAATCTAAAAAAAATGATACAAGTGAACTTATTTACAAAACAGAAATAAACTCAAAGACATAGAAAACAAACATGGTTACCAAAGGGGATAGTGGGGGAAGGGGGGAGACAGAGAGAGATAAATTAGGAGTTTGGGATTAACACATACACGCCAATATATATAAAATGGATAAAAAACAAGGTTCTAGTGCATAGCACAGGGAACTATATTCAATATCTTGTAATAACCTGTAATGGAAAAGAATCTGACAAAGAATAGAGATGTATAGATGTAACTGAATTACTTTGCTGTACACCTGAAACTTACACAACATTGTAAATTAGCTATACTTCAATTAAAAAATAGTTTAAAATTACTCACACAAGATTTTCATACCTTTTGTCCCTAAATATTTCAGATGTTTTAAAGAGGTGTATGAATTCAGACTTGTACAATATCATAGGGGAAAATTCTGCTACCATGACCACCGCATTTTTTTCCTACACAAGGCCATAGACTTGAATTTCCTTCTTAGTAGAAGTTCTTCAGTGCAAATAGCAGAAACTCACAAAAGCTACTTAAACAAAGGAAAATGTGTTGTAAGGATGTAGGAATAGTTTATGGAACTCATAAACAGCTGAGTATCTCAAGGTTCTGGCATCAGCAACTGAAAAGTGTCAGGAAACAAAAGTACTCTGAGTTGTGGGGACTTCATGGATTTGAGTTTGCTTCTCTGAACATAATCTGTCTATTCTTTTTCTCTCCCTGAAAACTAGGCTTCCCTCTCTCTGAGAAGATTATGGATCAGTATCTCCCCCAAATGAGAAACTCAGCCAATGAAGACACAGCTGACATGGGCTCAGGAACTTCTGCAACAGAAAAGAGGATCTCCTCCGCTGAGGTTTTGTTAGAGGTTGGTGATCATCTGATATAAAAATGGCTGTCAGTGTTCAAGCACATAGATAAACATTTCTCAAGGAAAAGGTTCTGGGTGAGGCAGATTCTCCAAATGATTCTTCCAAAATACCACCAACAGCAGATACTTGCGTATGGAGGAGGTAGGAATTCTTAAAAGAATTTCTCTAGGGTTCATTAGCAAAGAAGAGGTAAACCAGATAACCACAAGGGAAACATTGTGAGGTCCTAAGAAATTAAGGGATTAAGATTTAGTTGCGTGATCCCCTTAAAAATGATCACCCAAGGGCAATTAAAATCATATCTATATGTAGCATATCAGAACATCAGAGAAAAAAGTACATTTCAAGTTACCTAAATGATTTCTTAAGAAACTTCCTCTGAGGTGCTGTTTAAGTATAGCCGGATTTTGTTTATGGTTATATAACTCACTATACTTCTTTGTTAATGACAATATTGG
Organism: Pseudorca crassidens; assembly: GCF_039906515.1. NCBI lineage: Eukaryota > Metazoa > Chordata > Mammalia > Artiodactyla > Delphinidae > Pseudorca > Pseudorca crassidens. Next base: position 45,529,273 of record NC_090305.1, on the reverse strand, counting down.
TTTTAAAATCCAAAGCAGTCAATCAGAAATAATAACCTGTTTCTGAAACAAAATATGAATCTTGAAAAACCCCAAGGGTGTAATAACAAGTTGTCTATCATGCCTGCAGAAAAATCTTTCATTTTGATAAATAGTCACAAGAGTGTAAGATTGCCTTTTTTTTTGGATTTAAGACAACAGTTTTTTACCCCGTGAATGTGCTACTAAATATCTAGAAATTACATTTTCATATAAATTTCATTTTTCAAAAAAACCACATGATTTATCCCATTTAAATAAATCAAGAAAACACTAGGATATTCTATTCAATGTATGCATTAGTTTTATTCAGGTCACTAACTTTTGCAGAATTTACTTAAACAGTTAATATTTTCCCAAGAATAAACTGTATCTGAATATAAGAAAAACTCACACAATATGCCATTAACACTTCTCCATCCATGGCTCTGAGGAAAACACTGTAAATGTTTTAATAAGGCAGACACAATTTTTTATTGAAGTTTATGACAGTGTTTTAGTGGTGAATTTCAAAATAATGTTTTCTTCTAAAATTGTCTATTTCTTCTAAAATTGTCTATTTCTAGGAATTGATGTTAGTTTCATAGGATATTCATTATTTTTGTATAATACTCTACAGAAATTTTTCACTCTTTTATTTCCATCTGTGATGGGAACTGAAGATCATACTTAATCTGAAAGACCTCCTAATAGGAGTTTATTATGTGCAATTAGTTTATTATGTGCCACTCACTGTGTTAAGTTCTTTATATTGATGAAATCATTTCATCCTCCTAATAATAGTATAAAGTAAAAAGCATCATTATCCCCATTCTAGAGATGACAAAATGAGGCTTAGATAAGTTCTGTACCGTAACCAATGTCTCAAGGCTAATCATTGATAAAGCCGGTATCTGACCCGTGTGTAGGACTCCAAAGTATTGTCTACTACATTACAATGTTGTGTCAACAAAAGGGTTTTAGTAAGATGAATAATTATCCTCAGGTTGACTGGATCCCAGAAATAATATACTGGGTGTTACATGCCAGGCTCTCTCCTTCCTCAATAAGGTTAGAAGAATTCTGCTGTGATTCACAGAATCTGTGATGAGTCTGAGGCAAAGTGGTTCTTTGATTGATGAGAATCTGTGTCATGTGTCATCAGGTTACCCTTTCCCTTAAGACTGTGCTTTTCAATCCTTTTTCTAGAACTTAGAATTCACTTCTCCAGGTAAGTAAAATATTCAGTCTCTGGATATTATCTCTGAAAATAAGAACAAGGGGTAGGGGACACTAGTCCTCCATGGAGAAGCAAATCAAAGCAGGTCCCCACGGACAAAACTGAGAACACACCACCAGGACCTTAGGCTGAGGCACCCAGCCCTCACCTAGCCCCACTCACAAAGCCAACTGAGGATATTTCCAAAACTTCAAAGCCTCAACTTTATTTTAACTTTGAACATTTTATATACTTTTAGGATAAATTTGAGAGAATTTTCAACAGAAATATTTACTTCGTATTTTTGTGGCTATTAATTCAATCCCTGGATGGTTATCAAGCACTTGCAATTTAGAATATCTCTTTGTAATTCCTGGATTTCTTTTCCTAAAGTCTGACATGTTTAGAATATCTTCATTTTAATAGAATATTTAAGTCTTAATGAAACTGATAGAATGACCTCTTCTTAAACTCAGACAAAATATTCACACCATATTGTCAATGGACCTAGTTATTATCCTTTTATCCTTCAAAGACTAATTCCCTGCCAATTTGGATTAAATTTCTGTTGCATAATTACCAAGAACCTCAGGAATCTCCATGTCCTTTGCAGGCTTAAAAAAAAAAGACCTTTAACTTTGCTTAATCACTTTCTTGTCCACAAGGATCAAGATACGTGATGTCTGCCCTTTATCCCTAGAACTTCTCCAAATTCTTCCCCTAATGCACCAGTGAGTGATTTCTTATATTTAGTATATGTTTGCTCTCTGTATTTTCATGATGCTATAAAACTTTTGAGCTTTTTAAATGGAGTATGGGCATCAGTGACAAACAGTACAGGCACTGAAGACACAGCATGGCTGGTTTGAGTTTTTCTCCTTCGCCAAACAGAACTGGACTTATTCATTCATAAATCTTTTCTTGTTCTTTAAGCAAATGTATATTGATCTGAGTTCAATGACAAAACCCAAACCGGATAAAATCAAAGAATATGAAAAAAATAGAAGGAGCCATTGTGCATCTTTACTTTTTGTCTCCTAACTGGGCTTCCCACACCCATTCTTGCTTTCTCACAGATTCATCTCTACCCAGCAGAGTATCCTTTTTAAAACATGAACCTAAACATAAAACACCAGGCTTTAAAACACAGAACACCAGACTTCTGCTTAAAGTATTCAATAATTTCCTATGGATTTCTGGCAAGATCAAATCATTGAAAGGCCTAAAAACAGAAAATCTGAGTCTTGCCTACCAAAATGACTTTTCATTATTTTAATCTTTATTTAACCTTTATTATGTATATCTTTATTGGAGTATAATTGCTTTACAATGGTGTGTTAGTTTCTGCTGTATAACAAAGTGAATCAGCTATATGGATACATATATCCCCATATCACCTACCTCTTGCGTCTCCCTCTCACCCTCCCTATCCCACCCCTGTAAGTGGTCACAAAGCACAGAGCTGATCTCCCTGTGCTATGCAGCTGCTTCCCACTAGCTATCTATTTTACATTTGGTAGTGTATACATGTCCATGCCACTCTCTCACTATGTCCCATCTTACCCTTGCCTCTCCCCATGTGCTCAAGTCCATTCTCTATATCTGCATCTTTATTTCTGTCCTGTCCCGAGGTTCTTCAGAAACATTTTTTTTTGGATTCCATATAAAAGGCTTGGCATATAGTATTTGTTTTTCTCTTTCTGACTTACTTCACTCTGTATGACAGACTGTAGGTCCATCCACCTCATTACAAATAACTCAATTTAGTTTCTTTTTAATGGCTGAGTAATATTCCATTGTATATATGTGACAAATCTTCTTTATACATTCATCTCTCAATGAACACTTAGGTTGCTTCCATGTCCTTGCTATTGTAAATAGTGCTGGAATGAACATTGTGGTACACGACTCTTTTTGAATTATGATTTTCTCAGGGTACGTGGTCAGTAGTGGGCTTGCTGGGTGGTATAGTAGTTCTATTTTTAGCTTTTTAAGGAACCTCTATACTGTTCTCCACAGTGGCTGTATCAATTTACATTCCCACCAACAGTGCAAGAGGGTTCCCTTTTCTCCACACCCTCTCCAGCATTTGTTGTTTGTAGATTTTTTGATGACGGCCATTCTGACCAGTGTGAGGTGATACCTCATTGTAGTTTTTATTTGCATTGCTCTAATGATTTGTGATGTTGAGCATCCTTTCATGTGTTTGTTGGCAATCTGTATATCTTCTCTGGAGAAATTTCTATTTAGGTCTTCTGCCCATTTGTGGATTGGGTTGTTTGTTTTTTTGATATTGAGTTGCATAAGCTGCTTTTAAATTTGGAGATTAATCCTTTGTCAGTTGCTTCATTTGCAAATGTTTTCTCCCATTCTGAGGGTTGTCTTTTCATCTTGTTTATGGATTCCTTTGCTGGGCAAAAGCTTTGAAGTTTCATTAGGTCTCATTTGTTTATTTTTGTTTTTATTTCATTTCTCTAGGAGGTGGGTCATGAAGGATCTGGCTGTGATTGATGTCATAGAGTGTTCTGCCTACATTTTCATCTAAGCGTTTTATAGTGTCTGGCCTTACATCTAGGTCTTTAATCCATTTTGAGTTTATTTTTGTGTATGGTGTTAGGGAGTGTTCTAATTTCATTCCTTTACATGTAGCTGTCCAGTTTTCACAGCACCACTTATCAAACAAGCTGTCTTTTCTCCATTGTATATTCTTGCTTCCTTTATCAAAGATAAGGTGACTATACGTGCATGGGTTTATCTCTGGGCTTTCTATCCTGTTCCATTGATCTATATTTCTGTTTTTGTGCCAGTACCATACTGTCTGGATTGCTGTAGCTTTGAAGTCTAGTCTGAAGTCAGGAAGCCTGATTCCTCCTGCTCCGTTTTTCTTTCTGAAGATTGCTTTGGCCTTTCAGGGTCTTTTGTGTTTCCATATGAATTGTGAATTTTTTTGTTCTAGTTCTGTGAAAAATGCCGTTGGTAGTTTGATAGGGATTGCATTGAATCTGTAGATTGCTTTGGGTGATATAGTCATTTTCACAATATTGATTCTTCCAATCCAAGAACATGGTATATCTCTCCATCTGTTTGTATCGTCTTTAATTTCTTTCATCAGTGTCTTATAGATTTCTGCATACAGGTCTTTTGTCACCTTAGGTAGGTTTATTCCTAGGTATTTTATTCTTTTAGTTGCAATGGTAAATGGGAATGTTTCCTTAATTTCTCTTTCAGATTATTCATCATTAGTGAATAGTAATGCAAGAGATTTCTGTGCATTAATTTTGTATCCTGCTACTTTACCAAATTCATTGATTAGCTCTAGTAGTTTTCTGGTAGCATCCTTAGGATTCTCCATGTATAATATCATGTCATCTACAAACAAGGACAGCTTTACTTCTTTTCCAATTTGGATTCCTTTTATTTCTTTTTCTTCTCTGATTGCTGTGGCTAAAACTTCCAAAGCTATGTTGAATAACTGGTGAGAGTGGATACCCTTGTCTTGTTCCTGATCTTAGAGGAAATAATTTCATGTTTCACCTTTGAGAATGATGTTGGCTGTGGGTTTGTCATATATGGCCTTTATTATGTTGAGGTAAGTTCCCTCTATGCCTACCTTCTACAGAATTTTAATCATAAATGGGTGTTGAATTTTGTTGAAAGCTTTTTCTGCATCTATTGAAATGATCATATGTTTTTTCTCCTTCAATTTGTTAATATAATTTATCACATTGATTGATTTGCATATATTGAAGAATTCTTGTATTCCTGGGACAAACCCCACTCAATCATGATGTATGATCCTTTTAATGTGCTGTTGAATTTTGTTTGCTAGTATTTTGTTGAGGATTTCTGCATCTATGTTCATCAGTGATATTGGCCTGTAGTTTTCTTTTTTTTGTGTGTGACATCTTTGTCTGGTTTTGGTATCAGGGTGATGGTAGCCTCGTAGAATGAGTTTGGGAGTGTTTCTCCCTCTGCTCTATTTTGGAAGAGTTTGAGAAGGATAGGTGGTGGCTCTTTCTAAATGTTAGATAGAATTCGCCTGTGAAGCCATCTGGTCCTGGGCTTTTGTTTGTTGGAAAATTCTTAATCACAGTTTCAATTTCAGTGCTTGGTCTGTTTTTGTTTTCTATTTTTTCCTGGTTCAGTCTTGGAAGTTTATTCTTTTCTAAGAATTTCTCTATTTCTTCCAGATTTTCCATTTTATTAGTATATAGTTGCTTGTAGTAATCTCTCATGATCCTTTGTATTTCTGCAGTGTCAGTTGTTACTTCTCCTTTTTCATTTCTAATTCTATTGATTTAAGTCTTTTCCCTTTCTTTTTGTGATGAGTCTGGCTAATGGTTTATCAATTTTGTTTATCTTCTCAAAGAACCAGCTTTTAGTTTTATTGATTTTTGCTATCATTTGCTTCATTTCTTTTTCATTTATTTCTGGTCTGATTTTTATAATTTCTTTCCTTCTGCTAACATTGGGGATTTATTATTTTTTTCTCTAATTGCTTTAGTTGAAAGGTTAGGTTATTTTTTTGATATTTCTCCTGTTTCTTGAGGTAGGATTATATTGGTATAAGCTTCCCTCTTAGAACTGCTTTTGCTGCATCCCATAGGTTTTGGGTCATCATGTTTTCATTGTTATTTGTTTCTAGGTATTTTTTTATTTCCTCTTTGATTTCTTCAGTAATGTCTTGGTTATTACGTAATGTATTGTTTAGCATCTATGTGTTTGTAATTTTTTTTCCTGTAATTGATATCTAGTTTCATAGGGTTGTGGTCAGAAAAGATAACTGCTTGATACAATTTCAATTTTCTTGAATTTACCAAGGCTTGATTTGTGACCCAACATATGATATATCCTGGTGAGTGTTCCATGAGCACTTGAGAAGAAAGTGTATTCTGTTGTTTTTGGAGGGAATGTCCTATAAATATCAATTAAGTCCATCTGTTTAATGTGTCATTTAAAGCTTGTGATTCCTTTTCTTATTTTTATTTGGATGATCTATCCATTGGTGAAAGTCGGGTGTTAAAGTTCCCTACTGCGGTTGTGTTACTGTTGATTTCCCCTTTTAAGGCTGTTAGCATTAGCCTTATGTATTGTGGTGCTCCTATGTTGGGTTCATAAATATCTACATTTCTTCTTCTTGGATTGATCCCTTGATCATTATGTAGTGTCCTTCTTTGTCTCTTATAATAGTCTTTATTTGAAAGTCTATTTTCTCTGATATGAGAATTGCTACTCCAGCTTTCTTTTGATTTCCATTTGCATGGAATATCTTTTTCCATCCCCTCACTTTCAGTCTGTATGTGTCCCTAGGTCTGAAGTGGATCTCTTGTAGACAGCATATATATGGGTCTTGTTTTTGTATCCAGTCTATGTCTTCAGTTGGAGCATTTAATCCATTTACATTTAAGGTAATTAGTGATATTTATGTCCCTATTACCATTTTCTTAATTGTTTGGGGTTTGTTATTATAGGCCTTTTCCTTCTCTTGTGTTTCCTGCCTAAAGAAGTTCCTTTAGCATTTGTTGTAAAGCTGGTTTGGTGGTGCTGAATTCCCTTAACTTTTGTTGTCTGTAAAGGTTTTAATATCTCTGTCAAATATGAATGAGATCCTTGCTGTGTAGAGTAGTCTTGGTTTTAGGTTTTTCCCTTTCATCACTTTAAGTATGTCTTGCCACTCTTTTCTGGTTCACACAGTTTCTGCTGAAAGATCAGCTGTTAACCTTATGGGGATTCCATGCATGTTATTTGTTGCTTTCCCTTGCTGCTTTTAATATGTTTTCTTTGTATTTAATTTTTGATAGTTTGATTAATATGTGTCTTGGTGTGTTTCTCCTTGGATTTATCCTGTATGTAGCTCTCTGCACTTCCTGGACTTGATTGACTATTTCCTTTCCAATATTAGGGAAGTTTTCAACTATAATCTCTTCAAATATTTTCTCATTCCCTTTCTTTTTCTCTTCTTCTTCTGGGTCCCCTATAATTCAAATGTTGGTGTGTTTAATGTTGTCCCAGAGGTCTCTGAGACTGACCTCAATTCGTTTAATTCTTTTTTCTTTATTATGCTCTGCGTTAGTTATTTCCACACTTTTGTCTTCCAGGTCACTTATCCGTTCTTCTGCCTCAGTTATTCTGCTATTGATTCCTTCTAGAGAATTCTTAATTTCATTTATTGTGTTGTTCATCATTGTTTGTTTGCTTTAGTTATTCCAGGTCCTTTTTATACGTTTCTTGTATTTTCTCATTCTATTTCCAAGATTTTTGATCATCTTTACTATCATTATTCTGAATTTTTTTTCAGGTAACCTGCTTATTTCCTCTTCATTTGTTTGGTCTGGTGGTTTTTACCTTGCTCCTTCACCTGTTGTGTATTTCTGTCTTCTCATTTTGGTTAACTTACTGTGTTTGGGGTCTCCTTTTCACAGACTGCATGTTTGTAGTTCCCATTGTTTTTGGTGTCTGTCCCCAGTGAGTAATGTTGGTTCAGTGTGTTGTGCTGGTTTCCTGGTGGAGGAGACTGGTGCCTGTGTTCCAGTTGATGAGGCTGGATCTTTTCTTTCTGGTGAGCAGGGCCACATCTGGTGGTGTGTTTTGGGGTGTCTATGAACTTATTCTGATTTTATGCAGCCTCTCTGCTAATATGTTGTTTTCCTGTCTTGCTAGTTGTTTGGCATGGGGTGTCCAGCACTGGAGCTTGCTGGTCATTGAGTGGAGCTGGGTCTTAGTGTTGAGATGGAGATCTGTGAGTGAACTCTCGCCAATAGATATTACAAGGGGCCGGGTGGTCTCTGGTGGACCAAGGTTCTGAACTCGGCCCTCCCACCTCAGAGGCTCAGGCCTGACACCTGGCTGCAGCTCCAAGACTCTGACAGCCACACAGCTTAGAAGAAAAGGGAGAAAAAAGAAAGAAAAATAATAATTATAACTAAATTTAAAAAATATTAAAATAAAAAACTTTAAAAATTATTTAAATAAAACTTAAAATGTAACAATAATAGTAAAAAAAGAAAAGAGCAACCAAACCAATAAACAAATCCACCAATGACAAAAAGTTCTAAAAACTATACTAAGATAAACATAAAAATCAGGAACAAATCAGTTGCAGACAGCAAACCCCAAGTCTACAGTTGCTCCCAAAGTACACTGCCTCAATTTTGGGATGATTCATTGTCTATTCAGGTATTCCACAGATGCAGCGTACATCAAGTTGATTGTGGAGATTTAATCTGCTGCTTCTGAGGCTGCACAGAGAGATTTCCCTTTCTCTTCTTTGTTCACACAGCTCCTGGGGTTCAGCTTTGGATTTGGCCCCGCCTCTGCTTGTAGGTTGCCCTCTGGTGTCTGTTCTTCACGCAGCCAGGAGAGGGTTAAAGGAGCAGCTGATTCAGGGGATCTGGGTCACTCAGGCTGGGGCAAGGGAAGGGGTACAGAATGTGGGGTGAGCCAGTGGCGACAGAGGCCAGTGTGATGTTGCAAAAGCCTGAGGCATGCCATGTGCTCTCCCCAGGAATTTGTCCATGGATCACGGGACCCTGGCAATGGTGGGCTGCACAGGCTTCTGGGAGAGGAGGACGTGTGCTTGCACACAGGATTCTTGGTGGTTGCAGCAGCAGCCTAGTGTTTCATGCCCATCTCTTGTGTCCACGTTGATAGCCACAGCACGTGCCCATCTCTGGAGCTCTTTTAGGTGGTGTTCTGAATACCCTCTCCTCGTGCACTCCAAAACAATGGTCTCTTGACTCTTAGGCAGTTCCAAACTTTTTCCCAGACTCCCTCCCAGCTAGCTGTGGTGCACTAGCCCCTTTCAGGCTGTTTTCATGCAGCCAACCCCAGTCCTCTCCCTGGGATCTGACTTCTGAAGCCCAAGCCTCAACTCCCAGCCCACACCCACTCTGGTGGATGAGCAGACAAGCCTCTCAGACTGGTGAGTGCTGGTCAGCACCAATGCTCTGTGCAGGAATCTCTCCATTTTGCCCTCTGCAACCCTGTTGTTGCGCTCTCCTCCGTGGCTCCGAAGCTTTCCCCCCACCCAGCCCCCCCACCCCGTCTCTGCCAGTGAAGGGCCTTCCTAGTGTTTGGAAACTTTTCCTACTTCACAGCTCCCTCCCAGAAGTAGAGGTCACACCCCTATTCTTTTCTCTCTGTTTTTCCTTTTTTGTTTTGCTCTGCCCAGCTACATGGGGATTTTCTTGCCTTTTGGGAAGTCTGAGGTCTTCTGCCAGCGTTCAATAGGTGTTCTGTAGGAGTTGTTCCACATGTAGATGTATTTTTTATGTATCTGTGGGGAGGAAGGTGATCTCCACGTCTTACTCCTCTGCCATCTTGAAGGTCCTCAAGATGACTTCTTGATTCAGCTTCATGGTCTGATTTCAGGCCCTTCAACATGCCCTGTTTCCTCTCACCACAGGACATTTGCACAGGTGTCCTCTGCCTGGAATGCTCTCTCTTCACCCACACAGCCCCATTCTGACAATTTCCCATTCATTTCTTAAATTCCCATAAAGATACTGCTCCTTTGGGGAAACCTTCTCTGAACGCCTCCCCTCAACCAGATTGAGTAACCAGTTATATACTCTGACTTCTGAAATAAGTTTTTTATCACTCATAATTGTAATTTGCAACTTTTATGACTATTTGGATTGATATACAACTCTCTCATTATCATGTAAGCTCCAATAGGGCACAAAGTAAGTCTGTTTAGGTTTACCATTTTGTCTGCATCACCTAGCAAAGTCCTGGAAAATGGAAATATTCTTGTTGGTTAAATGAATCAATTGGTGTTTCTGGGCCAGGCTTTTCTAAAACACAGGTCTGTAAAATCATTATGTTTCTTGTATTCTACATTTAGTGTACCAATAACCTGGACCACTGCAGCCTGAACAATTCATTCTCATAATTCAGCAAAGGGAAAAGAGGACTTTTCAAGCCATTGACTGTAGCATTTAGATTTCTTCACACTATTATTTTTTGCTCTGCTATAATTGTGGTCTGAGTCAAAAGGAAGCATAATCATATCATAAGACCCCTGCGGCAGGTAGGGAGGTTAAAGAGTGGGAAGCAGTCACTGGCCAGGAATATGTGTAGACAGACAGTAAGAAACCCCTAAGCTGTGGTCAGTATCAAAGCAATGGTTAGAGTAATTCAGGACTATAAGAACACAAAACCTCAGAATTGGGGAATCTGTAATAGAGGAGAAATGCAATAAAGAACAGCTGGGTCTGGGAGGAGTTTTGAATTTACATGAGAACTGAGCGATTACCACTGTATTTCAGATCCTGGGTATGGTCATCTGAAAAGAGGGGCCTGGGTTCAATATAAGAGCTAAGGGATCAGTTCCATGTCATCAAAGTCTTATATGATGATGAAAGGTAAGTCCTTGAACATGGAGGGAAAAAAGTTGTGCCACGTCTTTCATGGCTTCCAGAACATGCAAATATATATCAATTCTGTGAAATGATGAGAAAGTCCATTTTAAACTTCTAGTCTCTATAATATCTGTAGACTATAAAATGCTAACATACCTGACAAGTTCTAGGTTTTGGAAAACCACAAAGATGTGGACAAGCAGTGGTAACAAATCCCTAATCTAAAACGTACACAAATTCAGGTGCACAATTCCACAAAACCCTGGATCTACACAAAGTCTGCAAGCTTCATCTTTAATTATGTTTTTCAACATTCTGGTTCATAAGCCAAACTGTCCCCAGATTTGCATGGTAACCATAGTTATCAACACCATATATTCTTAGTGGAGAATGTTGCTGATTCCTGAGAAACACTGTTGTTAGTAATTTAGGTCATGCTACTTATCTATTAAACTGCTGGTAACAAGTGTGTGGAAGGCTGAATAGTGGGTTCTCAAAAGAACATGTGAGTCTTATATGACAAAAAGGGGGTTTTCAGATGTGAGCAAGTTAAAGATATTGAGATGTGGAAATTGTCCTGGATCATCAGGGTGGGTCATAAATTCAATCACATGTGTCCTTTTATGAGAGAAGCAGAGGGAGATTTTACCACAGACAGAAGAGGAGAAGGCAGTGTGACCACAGAGGCAGAGGTTGGACCAATACAGACTCAAACTCAGGAGTGCCTACTGCCACCAGAAACAGAAAATGACAAGAGACAGACCCTCTCCAGAGCCGCATGAGGAAGTGCAGCCTCGATTTGACCCCTGATACTGATTTCCTACTTCTGGCCTCCAGAACTATCAGGGAATACATTTGTGTTGTTTTGAGCCACAAACGTGTGATGATTTGTTACAATGGCCCCAGGAAGCTAATACAATGTGTACAAGTTGTGTTCAAATTTCCCAAGAAGTAAAAACCAACCATTTGATTAAGGCTGCCATTTTTGTCAATGAGAAAGGAGTGTCCACCCTTCCAGCCAGGGAGCTGGCTTCCTCACAAACCTAAGTCAGGACACCCAAGACATCTTTGTACATTTGTTCATACTTTTGTGCCAAGTTTCATTAGATAACAATCACAACTATTTGAGAGCTCAAACTACAGGAGTATCCCTTCAAGAAAATATTTATACACTATAATTTAAAGCAAAAAAAGACCCTATTATTCAAATTGTCTTATAGTTTACTACAGCAGGCTCAACAGAACACTTGAAAAACATGAGTGCAGACACCATAAGATGATTGTAATTCTGTCCACAAACATTTCAGGAACAGACCTTAGGAGAAATAAGCCAATCAGAGATAAGCTCCCTGCCCTCACTTCAGTGTAAGAGAGCTGGGGGCCACGGGTCTCTGTGAGGCACGAGCCCCACTGATGGGAGACCAGTGAGGCTGCTGGTCCTGCATTGTCCATACCTTGTGCTGATGCCGACTTAGGGTCAGCCCCATCCCTGTCCTCAGGATGGAATAGATAACCCATGTGTCTTCTAGCACATTCACTGGATCCATCTGGGGAAATCAAACTATGCTGAAGTCATCGTCCCTCAACCTGGAGTTGGAAGAAAGGGAACCAGCAAGTTGGCCTCATCTCCTTTAATGATTTTCAGAAGACCAATAGGACTAATCCTCTTTAAAGTGCCTGAGATAAAGCTAATTCAATTAGCTTCAAGGTAATGTTGTGCTAAGGAAGACTGTGCTGAGTGCACTGAATATCTCACTCCTCAAGCACCTGGGTTGTCTCTAGGACTGGTTCCATCATCACATCCTTCTCTTCATTGTTTTCACTTTGACCCACTATTGCTGAAAGTGATGCTTCCCATGAAGCATTTTTTCTAAATTCACACCACAGCTGGCACACTCCTCAACTCAAACAGAGACAGTGACTGTGAGGGTGATTCACACACCCAGTACCTACTTCTCCCCATTAGGGGCAAGTTAAAATAAAGGTGGAGAGGCAGGGACTGTGTGTCTGGGAGAGCAGAGACTCCAACACCCAACACAGTTCTCCCTCAGATGTAATTACTTCAGATAAAACAGCATAATTGACAGCAAAATCACTGCTTCTTGTCTCTCCTGCTTCCCCTTGGACAATTGGATCTAGTTATTCTGATATTGATAAGATATTGGTAAGATGACTTATCAATAGTTACATGTTTTCTCCTTCATGCGGAAGTGATAGCTTAGCCATAGCACCAGTGGAAATCAAAACTTGAATTACTTACACATTATCAACAAGAAAGAATATTCTTCAAAGCTGCTGAAAACCCTTCTTCAAAGTTTATTAGCTCTAGAGCAAGAACATTTTGTCAATTGCCTGTTCATCGAAATAGTCCACTTGTTTCAAAAGACAATAATGTTCTTGAAACAAGAACTGTTTCCAAGGAGAAACGTCATATCTGACTGTCCATCATTCTTATCAAGAACATAAAGCACATGAGAATTTACGATAGGCTTATTACTAGCAACTATGTAGTATAGTCTACATTCTATAGGCTTAGTTGTCTAACAAGGAAACTATTCTAAGTTTAATTTTTATAGATTTAACAACTGTGGAAGTATAAGACCTTGCTTGAGGCTTGAATAATAGTGAGGAGATCCCCATAAACTAAAAAGCCCAGGGGTGTAAAAGGCCTTACGGTCTGCAACCAAGATCAGCTTCACTCCACCCTAGCCCCTCTCCCATACATACTTTTTTTCAGCAGGATAAAAAGTCTAAAAAGAGGCTCAAATGCCAACAAAAGGGAAGAAAGATACGAGATAGGTTTGTACAGGAAACAGGTTATATGTTTACGCGTGTCAAACAGGAAAAGAGCCTATTAAGCTTTGCTTTATTCTTTGCCTTGTATTTCTCATGACCACACTATGGGATCATTACAATCCTCATTATACAAATGAAAACTGTAAATGATGGGCTCAAGGTCACCTAGGCACGAAGCTGCTTCTGGATTTCAAGCCGAATCTGGGCTACTTTGTCTGACTCCTCAGCCAGGGAAAGTGCGCATTTCAGCAGCTCAAAGTCTTGAGGCTTAAATGCACAGTTTGTCTACAGTTCATAGTAAAAGCCTTTCACAAAAGTTGTACATTCTTTCTGTTCTAGACTAGCTGAATTCTGGCGTAGGATTTCTCAGTCTTAAATTGCTAATAAAGTTTATATTTAATGTATCAGGACCCTTTTTGGAACCTTGAGGTTGAAGTTTAAAGACATTGGACTGGTGAGAATTTTTTACTTTCAAGTGATAACTCAATCAAGCTTAAACCTAAACAGAACATCTGGAGGGTGAAAAGGCCCGTGGAGCTGGCTAAACATAGTGGATCCAAGGACTCGAATGTCAGCCCGATGCCCTCTCTTCCTCCGTAGATTTTATCTCTGCTTGCCCAGGCTGGCTGTCACCAGGGGCCTGGGAGTATGACTTGGGGCAGCTCCAAGCAAGCAGCTTACAACTAGTGACAAGAAAAATTTTAAAATAGAAATAAGAGTTCTTTCTCATGTTTTCAAAATCCCCAGGTGAGATCAGACATTATTACCACCTTCTGGATACTGCGATCTCTTGTGGGCCAGGAGAAGGCCCTATAGTGTCTGAGCCCTTCAGTCATAGTCAGGAGTGGAGTCATTACCTGGACCAGGAGACAGCATCCTCATGACCACCTGAGGAGTTACCGTGAGAAAGGCAACCACACCAAGTTGGATCTACTACAAACACACTACATACATACATATGTATGGAAATACATACCAGACCTGCTAATGAGGGTTCAGAGGCCAGGGCCAAGTCAATAAATTCAGATGTATTTGGAAGAAAAGCAAAGGTTGATTGACTCTAAAGAAAGTAGAAATTCAAAGTAGTCCAAGAAAGAGTTATTTGGAAGATAACTTTACAGCCTTCTGTAAAGCTACTTTGGTGAAAATAAAAGCTGATGAGGGTCCTTGTGAGAATGTTTGGGACACTCTGTATTTGAAAGTGGAAAGAAAAGATTTGCAGACAACTGTAAACTCAGCCTGTGCTTTTGCCACCTTCTTCATCTCTTTTAAAGTAAACAACAGAAGAGTAACAGCTGATCAAACAAAACAACTGAAACACAAAACATGTCTGTACAATGTGGTCAAATTAAGATGCCACTGGTAGTAAATGCTCTGAAAGGGCGTTATTCACTGGGACCAACAAATTCAGGAAACAGCTATCATATAGATAAAGAAAATACTGTAGTAAACAGCCACTGAAAATGTTTGGAATAATACCTAAGGTGATGTTAAACAACCATATTTTGAAGTTAAATGAAATCATAAAGGAACTGGTTAAGTTAAACTTAAGTTTAATTAATATTCCACAGACTGTGCTAAATGTCCACATATTTTTTTTTTATTGGAGTATAGTTGATTTACAATGTTGTATTAATTTCTGCTGTACAGCAAAGTGATTCAGTCATACATATATATATTCTTTTGCATATTCTTTTTCATTATGGTTTATTATAATATATTGTATATAGTTCCCTGTGCTATACAGTAGGGCCTTATTGTTTATCTATCCTATACATAATAGTTTGCACCTGCTAATCCCAAACTCCCAATGCTTCCCTCCCCCACCTCCCACTTGGCAACCACAAGTCTGTTCTTTATGTCCATAAGTCAGTTTCTATTTCTTAGATAAGTTCATTTGTATCATATTTTAGACTGCACACATAAGTGATTTCATATGATATTTGTATTTCTCTGTCTGACTTACTTCACTTAGTATGATAATCTCTAAGTCCATCCATGTTGCTGCAAATGGCATTATTTTGTTCTTTTTAATGGCTGAGTGATATTCCATTGTGTATATGTACCACATCTTCTTTACCCATTCCTCTATCAATAATGTCCACGTATTTTCTGATTTAATCCTCACAATCCCCTTATGAGGTCTATCCTGTTATTAGTGTCCATTTTAAAGGAAACTTAAGTACCATGAGGTTCATTTGTTCAAGGTCACACTGTGAGTGGATGGCACAGCCAAGATTTGAAGCCAGGCTGCCTGACTCTAACATCTGTACTTTCAATACTATCCTATAGAGACGTATAATTAAGGAAAAAATATAAGGATATAGTAAAGCAAGAAAAAATATATTACTCTTCCATGCACTGTGCCTGCCTCTCACCTGGGATTATGGCAAGAATAAAACGTTGTTGTGTCTGGTATTCTAAGTGATTTCCTTCACCCTGGACCAGCACACACTGGGAGTGTGAGCAGCCAACCCAACAGGAAGTTAGACCACGTATTTCACACTCCCCTTTGCTAACTCCCAGCATGAGGTGAGAACCAAGTCTGGTAGCAGCTCTCTTATTCTTGGTCTATTCTTGGTCCCTATTCTTCCAAGGGACCAGATTCTTCAAGCTTCCTTCACCTTCTCATCATCAAACTTGTTCTCCTGAAAGTATAGACCAATTCATACTAACATACTAACATACTAATAGGCTTAAGTTTCGATTAAAAATATAAAAACCCTTGAGTCAAATACGTGATGCCCAAGTAACAGAATAATCTCAGTCATGAGCTGGTGGGAGAAGCACTTGGCAGCTGATGGGGAGCAGAGAGATGAGGGTGGGGCCGGAGGGGAGTCAAACACCTTCACGATGCTCCTAGAACCCATCCTCACAGCTGCTGTGAGCTCGGTGTGTTTCGCTCCAGTGGTGCCAGCTACATAAAAGGACTCAGGCAGAGTTAGGACAGAAATAACATTTGCACAGACTTCCAAAAAGCATATAAAAAGCCAAGGACTAAAATATTTGAATATAAACCTAATGGACATGTATTTGCCAGTAGAAGAGCCTTGCACTTAAGCAAGTGTTCAAACATATTTGTTGAGCTGAGTGATGAAGACAAATGAGGCCCTGGAGGGATAATCCTGCCAAGGGCACTGCTCACCAGCAGGGGCTGAGGGGTGGTCACTTGTGTCCACAATTTCCAAGCCTTCCTGGCATACTCGGAGTTGCAGCAAGTAAAAACCGACCCCTCTGTTGTGTACAGCACCCCCCTGGCAAGAACCTTTGAGGTGAAATTCACTGAGGCTCTGATAGATGTGGAACTATTTGGCTTTGTGTGTACTTATAAGCAGTATTCCTGACTCTGTAATTACTGTCTTAGGTAGGAGTGCTCATTACTGGGCTCTCCCACTAGTGAGATAGACACACATGTACATCCATCTAGCTCACTAGTAGATATTAGGAATCTACTAGGCCACGAAAAAATAATAAGAAATAGAACAGAGCTTGCACACACACACACACACACACACATACACAGAGAACACTAAATAAAAATGCACTATTTTTTTCCACATTTAAACTCAGTTAGAAAATTTTATTAGCTATCTTTATTTGCTTATTCTTCAAATGAACTTCAAAAATTTATTAGCTCTTCTTACTTGTTTATTCTTCAAGAGAAATTTAAAATTACTAACAGTTCCAAAAGAAATATAATGGGATTATTATAAACATTGCATTATAAATAAATTTTTAACATTCTTTTTAAAATATTCTTTCCCATTATGGTTTAGCACAGGATATTGAATACAGCTCCCTGTGCTATACAGTTGGACCTTGCTGTTTAACCATCCTATATATAATAGTTTATATCTGCTAACCCCAAACTCCCACACCATTTGTCCTTCAACCCCTTCCCCCTTCGCAACCACAAGTCTGTTCTCTAGGTCTGTGAGTCTGTTTCTGTCGGTAGATAAGTTCACTTGTGTAATATTTTAGATTCCCCATATAAGTGATATCATATGTCATTTGTTTTTCTCTTCCTGACTTACTTCACTTAGTATGATGGTCTCTAGGTCCATCCATGTTACTGCAAATGGCATTATTTCATTCATTTTTATGGCTGAGTAATATTCCATTGTATATATGTACCACATCTTCTTTATCCATTCATCTGGTGATGGACATTTAGGTTGTTTTCATGCCTTGGCTATTGTGAACAGTATGCACTAATTTTGAGAACTACAATCAAAGAGCCACTAAAACTCACCAGCAGTGCCAATGTGTTTTGAGAGAGGTATGATAAAAATGCAAATCTGAAGTTGCCTATAAAAACAGAGGTGGAGAAAAATCAATTGTTTTTAGAAGAGCTCTGTTATCCATGTGTGAGAGAAGCAGAGAGCAGGTGGATGAGAAGCAGGTAGCAGAACCATGAAAGCTGGAGGGGGCTAGGATTTCAGGTGGGGCTGAGAAACTGGAGAGAGAATTGATAAAAGAATTGTAAGAGAATTGATAAAAATGCTAATCCAACTGAATTTAGAAGCCTATGTGGATTTCAGAGGAAAAATATATTTGGATACTAACTTTCCACACAAATCCCTCATGATTCACCTGTGATTGCTTTGAACTCATACAAGTAGGACTTTCTGATATTTTTTAAACTTGAGATCTTTGAAGTGTGCCTTTGGTTTTCCTAAGCTGAAGTAGGATGAGGTGTTTTGAGACCTTTAAATTCTCAGCAAAATGTCCCAACGTACTTCAGAATTTTGGAAATGAATTTGCATTACTATAATAAAGGGTGTTTTAAAAACAACTAATAGTCTTTAGTTATTAATGGGTTTTATGTATCCTGTATCATTCACCTGGGTAGGTATATATATATATATATTTTTTAAATCCTCAAATTGCTGATTGACCCAGAAATCAAAGCCAGTGCTCCCAAAAACTTTAAGTGTGATCAAGAATTTGTAGAAAAGCGTCATATTAGGAGTTAGGAGGTCAGGGTTCAAGCCTCATATCTTCAAGCTGGATGACCTGTACAGGTTTGTGTTGCTATCACAGCTTTCAGGGCTGCACCCTCCCCATGTAAAGGAGAGAAATGGAAGCACAGTTTTCGACAGGGTCAATTCTGCCCTCCAAAGAGCATTTGGGAAACTTGGTGGGACCAGAGGTTAGGGCGTTCAGTTGACAAGATGATTTTAAGGTGCTATTGGGATACCAGATACCCTGCAATGCTCAGGACAGTTCTACACCAGGAACAATATTTCCACATCATACAAGATTTTCAAGTGTCCCACCAGACATTCACGTAGGTGTAAAACCTGTTTGTTTATGTTTATATAATCCTAGAACCTAATTCTGTTTTATATGATTTAATAGTACATGTGTGTATGTGTGTGTGTTGGGAACAGTTCTCTGAAAAAATTCTTGATCATATTATTTTATTTTAAGATCTGTGTCTAATATCTGTATCACTTGCGAGTCTGCTTTCATTCTCTGTTTTTTTCTTTTGGTCCCATTAGTCAATATGCTTGATAATTTTTTCTTGAATGTTGGATGTCAGGTTGAAAGTTTGTAGAAACTTTGGCCATTGTTATTTTTCTCCAGAGAGGATTTATTTTAGCATTGAGCTAGGATTTAAATTAGGTATTAAGTTAATTCAAAGATGAGTTTCAGTCTTTGTAAGATATGGTGCATTTCTAGGCAATAACCCTTCAGAGTCCCAGTCAAGGGCCTAACCCTTCCTCCTTGGTGGAACCTGAAATCTAGTTTTGTCCCTCAGGCACAATGAGATTTCCAAAAGTCCTGCTTAGTTTCTCAGGCTGTTGGTGGCAAGTGTCTGCCCAGCTTCTTGGCCCTCAGTGGTCACTGCTGAGTCAGCCAGTATCCGGAGGGTGAGGCAAGGTGTGAGTTCTGTTCTCGTAAGGATCTCAGCTCCTTCAGTCCTGGCTGCCTTGGTAACTCTGAGATGCTTTTCAACAGTTTATTTTTCTCCTCATCTGGCTTTTGGTAGGAGGTTTCAAATGCCCAAATTTAATCATTCACAGCAGGAAGTAAAATTCTGGCATGGTTTTAAAATGCACCAAATTTTCTAGGAATACAGCTATTGTGTATATGGAGGATTACACTTTGTTTTGTTCAGAAATGTATTGAAATAGAAAATCACATTACTGATGACATCAGTGGTACTGGAGTCACCAATATAACACATTTTTACAACAATCTGCATTTACTAATGTTGCATTCACGATGATTCTGCATGTATGTGTGTCTATACTTGGTGTTTATTTCAAAATGTTAAATAAAAAGAAAATTTTTCTTCCCTTAAATCCAAAGTCATTCATTGTAAATATGTGCAAGACTCTAAATGCACTGCTATATCTTCTAGCATAGTTGTCCCTGGGCTGCTATGAGTTGAAAATGAGATGATATCTTCGTCCCTCTCTCCCTACCCTCTCTGCCCCCAGCACCCATACTTATTCAGCTATAGAAATTCATAGGTTCATTTCATGTCAGTCCTGAACCTGAATGTAGAAGAGAATTCTCTTGGGACCTTCACCTGCATTGCCTAGAGTTTAGATTCTCACCTGGAAAAGCAGGGCATCCCTAGATGTTGGTGATGGCAACTATTAAAGAGTGCTACAATGGCACAAGCTGAGTGTCCGAGGTTAGTGTGCAGGGGAGAAGGGGTTGAGCTTTCTTTGAGACTGGAAGGTGACGGGGCTGGAGGCAGCTCAGAAAAAGCACTTACCAGGGTAAGGATGTAGAGAGCATGCTCAAAGGAGCAAGAGCCAAGGGGATGGACAACCACACATGTACCCAGAAAGTATGTGGTCCATATCAGAGGGAAGGATGGGGCTGCAGGTCCCTGGAGGAGAAGGGAGAGTTCTGTCATGCCCACTAAGGCAGCCTGAGAAAAGAAATGCGTTTGAACAGCTGCCTCAGTGATGGTGCCAGATTTTAATGAACAACCAGGTTAAGACCTTGCCTCCTCTTCTAGTTCCTCTGTACTGATGGTTCTAAGGAGTCAGAATCAACAGCTAACAAGTGGGTGGCTCAGCAAGACAGAATCCTCGATGCAATTTGCTGTGCCGCATGCCAGTCCCCAGGATGAAAGCTGTGGAACCCAGTTACCTCTGAGCTGGACTTGGGGGTGTTCCAGGGTATAATCAAAGGAAATCTTTAAACGGCATATGGAATGAAAGTTTTTTGTTTTTGTTTTTTAACAATTTTATTGGAGTATAATTGCTTTACAATGATGTGTTAGTTTCTGCTTTATAATAAAGTGAATCGGCTATATATATACATATATCCCCATATCCCCTCCCTCTTGCATTTCCCTTGCACCCTCCTTATCCCACCCCTCTAGGTGGTCACAAAGCACCAAGCTGATCTCCCTGTGTTATGCGGATGCTTCCCACTAGCTATCTATTTTACGTTTGGTAGTATATATATGTCAATGCTACTCTCTCTTCATCCCAGCTTACCCTTCCCTCTCCCCGTGTCCTCAAGTCCATTCTCAACATCTGCATCGTTATTCCTATCCTGCCCCTATGTTCTTCAAAACCTTTTTTTTTTTTTTAGATTCCACATATATGTGCTAGCATATAGTATTTATTTTTCTCTTTCTGACTTACTTCACTCTGTATGACAGTCTCTAGGTCCATCCACCTCACGACAAATAACTCAATTTCATTTCTTTTTATGGCTGAGTAATGTTCCATTGTATATATGCACCATATTTTATCCATTCATCTGTCAATGGACACTTAGGCTGCTTCCATATCCTAGCTATAGTAAATAGTGCTGCAATGAATATTGTGGTACATGACTCTTTTTGAATTATGGTTTTCTCAGGGTATACGCCCAGTAGTGGGACTGGTGGTGGCTCTATTTTTAGTAGCTCTATTTTTAGTTTTTAAGGAACCTCCATACTGTTCTCCATAGTGGCTGTATCAATTTACTTTCCCACCAAGAGTGCAAGAGGGTTGCTTTTCTCCACACCCTCTCCAGCTAGTGTTGTTTGTAGAATTTTTGATGATGGCATTCTGACCGGTGTGAGGTGATACCTCATTGTAGTTTTGATTTGCATTTCTCTAATGATTAGTGATGCTGAGCATCCTTTCATGTGTTTGTTGGCAATCTGTAAACCTTCTTTGGAGAAATGTCTATTTAGGTCTTCTGCCCATTTTTGGATTGGGTTTTTGTTTTCTTGATATTGAGCTACATGAGCTGCTTGTTAATTTTGGAGATTAATCCTTTGTCAGTTGCTTATTTTGCAAATATTTTCTCCCATTCTGAGGCTTGTCTTTTCATCTTGTTTATGGTTTACTTTGCTGTGCAAAAGCTTTTAAGTTTCATTAGGTCCCATTTGTTTATTTTTGTTTTTATTTCCATTTCTCTAGGAGGTGGGTCAAAAAGGATATTGCAGAGATTAATGTCATAGAGTGTTCTGCCTATCTTTCCTCTAAGAGTTTGATAGTGTCTGACCTTACATTTAGGTCTTTAATCCATTTTGAGTTTATTTTTGTGTATGGTGGTAGGAAGTGTTCTAATTTCATTCTTTAACATGTAGCTGTCCAATTTTCACAACACCATTTTTTGAAGAGGCTGTCTTTTCTCCATTGTATATTGTTGCCTCCTTTATCAAAAATAAGTTGAACATATGTGTGTGGGTTTATCTCTGGGCTTTCTCTCCTGTTCCATTGATCTATATTTCTGTTTTTGTGCCAGTACCATACTCCCTTGATTACCATAGCTTTGTAGTATAGTCTGAAGTCAAGGAGCCTGATTCCTCCAGCTCCGTTTTCCTTTCTCAACATTGCTTTGACTATTCGAGGTCTTTTGTGTTTCCATACAAACTGTAAAATTTTTTGATCTAGTTATGTGAAAAATGCCATTGGTAGTTTGATAGGGATTGCATTGAATCTGTAGATTGCTTTGGGTAGGATAGTCATTTTCACAATGTTGATTCTTCCAATCCAAGAATATGGTGTATCACTCCATCTGTTTGTATCATCTTTAATTTCTTTCATCGGTGTCTTACAGTTTTCTGCATACAGGTGTTTTGTCTCCTTAGGTAGGTTTATTCCTAGGTATTTTATTCTTTTTGATGCAATGGTAGATGGGAATGTTTCCTTAATTTCTCTTTCATATTATTCATCATTACTGAAGAGGAATGCAAGAGATTTCTGTGCATTAATTTTGTATCCTGCTACTTTACCAAATTCATTGATTAGCTCTAGTAGTTTTCTGGTAGCGTCTTTAGGATTCTCTATGTATAGTATGTCATCTGCAAACACTGACAGATTTACTTCTTCTTTTCCTTTTGGGATTCCTTTATTTCTTTATCTTCTCTAATTGCTGTGGCTAAAACTTCCAAAACTACGTTAAATAATAGTGGTGAGAGTGGACAACATTGTCTTCTTCCTGATCTTAAAGGAAGTGGTTTCAAGTTTTCACCACTGAGAACAATGTTGGCTGTGGGTTTGTCATATAAGGCCTTTATTATATTGAGGTAAGTTCCCTCCATGTCTACTTTCTGGAGCGTTTTTATCATAAATGGATGTTGAATTTTGTCAAAAGTTTTTTCTGCATCTATTGAGATGATCATATGGCTTTTATCCTTCAGTTTGTTACTATGGTTTATCACATTGATTGATTTGCATATATGGAAGAAACCTTTCATTCCTTGGATAAACCCCACTTGATCATGGTGTATGATCCTTTCAATGTGCTGTTGGATTCTGTTTGCTAGTATTTTGTTGAGGATTTTTGCATCTATGTTCATCAGTGATATTGGCCTGTAGTTTCCTTTTTTTGTGACATCTTTGTCTGGTTTTGGTATCAGGCTGATGGTGGTCTCGTAGAATGAGTTTGGGAGTGTTCCTCCCTCTGCTATATTTTGGAAGAGTTTGAGAAGGATAGGTGTTAGCTCTTCTCTAAATGTTTGAGAGAATTCGCCTGTGAAGCTCTCTGGTCCTGAACTTTTGTTTCTTGGAAGATTTTAATCACAGTCTCAATATCAGGGCTTGTGATTGGCCTGTTTATATTTTCTATTTTTTCCTGATTCAGTCTTGGCAGGTTGTGCTTTTCTAAGAATTTGTCCATTTCTTCCAGGTTGTCCATTTAATTATCATAAAGTTGCTTGTAGTCATCTCTCATGTTCCTTTGTATTTCTGCAGTGTCAGTTGTTTCTTCTCCTTTTTCATTTCTAATTCTATTGATTTGAGTCTTCTTCCTTTTTTTCCTGATGAGTCTGGCTAATGGTTTATCAATTTTTTCATCTTCTCAAAGAACCAGCTTTTAGTTTTATTGATCTTTGCTATCATTTCCTTCATTCCTTTTTCATTTATTTCTGATCTGATTTTTATGATTTCTTTCCTCCTGCTAACTTTGGGACTTTTTTTTGTTCTTCTTTCTCTAATTGCTTTAGGTGTAAGGTTGCCTTGTTTATTTGAGATCTTTCTTGTTTCTTGAGGTAGGTTTGTATTGCTATAAAATTCCATCTTAGACCTGCTTTTGCTACATCCCATAGGTTTTGGGTCATCATGTTTTCATTGTCATTTCTTTCTAGGTACGTTTTTATTTCCTCTTTGATTTCTTCAGTGATTTCTTGGTTATTAAGTAGTGTATTGTCTAGCCTCCATGTGTTTGTATTTTTTACACATTTTTTCCTGTAATTGATATCTAGTCTCATAGCATTGTGGTCGGAAAAGTTACTTGATAAGATTTTAAATTTCTTAAATTTACCAAGGCTTGATTTGTGACCCAAGATATGATCTCTTCTGGAGAATGTTCCATTTGCACGTGAGAAGAAAGTATATTCTGTTGTTTTAGGATGGAACGTCCTATAAATATCAATTAAGTCCATCTTGTTTAGTGTATCATTTAAAGCTTGTGTTTCCTTATTTATTTTCAGTTTGGATGATCTGTTCAATGGTGAAAGTGGGGTGTTAAATTCCCCTACTATTATATGTGTTACTTTCAATTTCCCCTTTTATGACTGTTAGCATTTGCCTTATGTATTGAGGTGCTCCTATGTTGGGTGCAGAAATATTTACAATTGTTATTTCTTCCTGGATTGATCCTTCGATCACTATGTAGTGTCTTTGTTTGTCTCTTGGAATAGTCTTTATTTGAAAGTCTATTTTCTCTGATATGAGAATTGCTACTCCAACTTTCTTTTGATTTCCATTTGCATGGAATATCTTTCTCCATTCCCTCACTTTCAGTGTGTATGTGTCCCTAGGTCTGAAGTGGGTCTCGTGTAGACAGCATGTATACAGGTCTGGTTTTTATATCCATTCAGCCAGTCTATGTCTTTTGGTGGGAGCATTTATTCCATTTACATTTAAGATAATTATCGATATGTATGTTCCTATTACCATTTTCTTAAGTGTTTTGGGTTGTTTTTAGGTCTTTTCCTTCTCTTTTGTTTCCTGCCTAGAGAATTTCCTTTAGCATTTGTTGTAAAGCTGGTTTGGTGTTGCTGAATTCTCTTAGCTTTTCCTGTCTGTAAAGGTTTTAATATCTCTGTCAAATATGAATGAGATTCTTGCTGGGTAGAGTAGTCTTTGTTATAGGTTTTTCCCTTTCATCACTTTAAATATGTCTTGCCACTCCTTTTTGGCCTCAGTTTCTGCTGAAAGATCAGCTGTTAACCTTATGGCAAGTCCCTTTTATGTTATTTGTTGCTGTTCCCTTGCTGCATTTTATATTTTTTCTTTGTATTTAATTTTTGTTAGTTTGATTAATATGTGTCTTGGTGTGTTTCTCCTTAGATTTTTCCTGTATGGGATTCTCTGAGCTTCCTGGACTTGATTGACTATTTCCTTTCCCATATTAGAGAAGTTTTTAACTATAATCTCTTCAAATATTTTCTCAGTTCCTTTTTTTTTTCTCTTCTTCTTCTGGGACCCCTATAATTCGAATGTTGGTGTGTTTAATGTTGTCCCAGAAGTCTAAGAATGTCCTCAATTCTTTTCATTCTTTTTTCTTTTTTATGATCTGCAGGAGTTATTGCCACTATTTTATCTTCCAGGTCACTTCTCTGTCCTCATGCTCAGTTATTCTGCTGTTGATTCCTTCTAGAGAATTTTTTATTTCATTTATTGTGTTGTTCATCATTGTTTGTTTCCTCTTTAGTCCTTCTAGGTCCTTATTAAAAGTTTCTTGTATTTTCTCCATTCCATTTCCAAGATTTTGGATCATCTTTACTATCATTTCTCTGAGTTCTCTTTCAAGTAGACTGCCTCTTTCCTCTTCTTTTCTTTGGTCTGGTAGGTTTTTACCTTGCTCCTTCATCTGCTGTGTGTTTCTCTGTCTTCTCATTTTGCTTAACTTACTGTGTTTGGGGTCTCCTTTTTGCAAGCTGCATGTTCGTAGTTCCCATTGTTTTTGGTGTCTGCCCCCAGTGGCTAAGTTTGGTTCAGTGGGTTGTGTAGGCTTCCTGGTGAAGGCAACTAGTGCCTTTTCTGATGAATGAGGCTGGATCTTGTCTTTCTGATGGGCAGGACCACATCCAGTAGTGTGTTTTGAGGTTTCTGTGACCTTATTATGATTGTAGGCAGCCTCTCTGCTAATGGGTGTGGTTGAGTTCCAGTCTTGCTAGTTGTTTGGCATAGGGTGTTCAGCACTGTAGCTTGCTGGTTGTTGAGTGGAGCTGGTCCTTAGCGTTGAGATAGAGATCTCTGGGAGAGCTTTCACCATTTGATATTATGTGGACCTAGGAGTTCTC
Organism: Pseudorca crassidens; assembly: GCF_039906515.1. Taxonomy (NCBI): domain Eukaryota; kingdom Metazoa; phylum Chordata; class Mammalia; order Artiodactyla; family Delphinidae; genus Pseudorca; species Pseudorca crassidens. The sequence continues at coordinate 45,503,178 of NC_090305.1, read as the reverse complement.
TGGTGGACCAATTTCCTGAACTCAGCTCTCCCACCTAGAGGGACAGGCCTGACACCCATCTGTAGCACCAATACCCTGTCAGCCTCAGAGCTCAGAAGGAAAGGGAGAAAAAATGAAAGAAAAAAATAAAATAAAAAGAAATAAAGTTGTTAAAATAAATAGTTTTAAAATAAAATTTAAAATAATTTAAAAAAAGAAGTAAATAAAGAAAGAAGAGAGCAACCAAACCAAAAAACAAATCCATCAGTGATAACAAGCACTAAAAACTATATTGAAAACAAACAAACAAAAAAATGAAAACGGACAGGCAGAACCCTAGGACAAATGGTAAGGGGAAAGCTATATGGACAAAATCATACAAGAAAGCATTCACATACACACTCACAAAAAGAGAAAAAGAAAAAAACTACATATATATATATATAAAGAGGAAGAGAGCAACCAAATCAGTAAGCAAATCTACCAATGATAATAAACTCTAAATACTAAACTAAGATAAACATAAAACCAGAAACCAGCCAGTTGCATACAGCAAACCCCAAGTCTACATTTGCTCACAAAGTCCACAGTCTCAATCTTGGGATGATTTGTTGTCTATTCAGGTATTCCACAGATGCAGGGTACATCAAGTTGATTGTGATTTAATCCAATGCTCCTGAGGCTGCTGGGAGAAATTTCCCTTTCTCTTCCTTGTTCACACAGCTCCTGGGGTTCAGCTTTGGATTGGCCCCACTTCTGTGTGTGGGTTTCCTGAGGTTGTCTGTTCCCACCCAGACAGGATGGGATTAAATGAGCAACTGATTAGGGGGCTCTGGCTCACTCAGGCCAGTGGGAGGCTGGGGTACGGAATGTGGGGCTAGCCTGCAGCGGCAGAGGCCGGAGTGACATTGCAATACCCTGAGGCATGCTGTGTTATCTTGAAGAAGTTGTCCCTGGATCATGGGACCCTGGCAGTGGCAGGCTGCACAGGCTCCCAGGAGGGGAGGTGTGGATAGTGACTTGTGCTTGCACACAGGCTTCTTGGTGGCGGCAGCAGCAGCCTTAGCATTTCATGTCCATCTCTGGTGTCTGGGCTGATAGCTGCAGCTCGTGCTCATCTCTGAAGCTTTAGTCGGTGCTCTGAATCCCCTCTCCTTGCCATCCTGAAACAATGGTCTCTTGCCTCTTAGGCAGGTCCCGACTTTTTCCCGGACTCCCTCCTGGCTAGCTGTGGTGCACTACCGCCCTTCAGGCTGTGTTCACGCAGCCAACCCCAGTCCTCTCCCTGAGGTCTGACCTCTGAAGCCAGAGGTCAGCTCCCAGCCCCCACCCACCCTGGAGGGCGAGCAGACAATCCTCTCAGGCTGGTGAGGGCTGGTCAGCACCGATCCTCTGTAGGGGAACCTCTTCACTTTGCCCTCTGCACCCCTGTTGCTGCACTCTCCTCCATGGCTCTGAAGCTTCCTTCCTGCCACCTCCGGTCTCCACCGGTGAAGGGGCTTCCTAGTGTGTGGAAACCTTTCCTCCTTCACAGCTTCCTCCCACTGGTGCAGGTCCTATCCCTATTCTTTTGTCTCTGTTTTTTCTTTTTTCTTTTGCCCTACCCAGGTACATGGGGAGTTTCTTGCCTTTGGGGAAGTCTGAGGTCTTCTTCCAGTGTTCAGTAGATGTTCTGTAGGAGTTGTTCCACATGTAGATGTATTTCTGATGTATTTGTGGGAGGAAGGTGATCTCCGTGTCTTACTCCTCCACCATCTTGAAGGTCTCAGAATGAAAGTTTTTATTTGGATTAGACAGGACTACTTAATACCTATAAAAGAGACTGTTCTGTATTTCAAAGTAGGTAAAAAGTGAAGAAATTTGCCAGAGACCTCATTTTGGGCCTTGAAAGGGAGCCCCAAGGATGTGGATCTGAAGACAATGATGGGGAAATAGTTATTTCCCCACCAGCTAGAACTTGCTTGAGTATTTTGAAAAATGATAAATGTCAGCAAGGTCAAACTTACCCATGTTATTCACTATATTAGATGGTTCAGTAAGCTTAAGGGTCGAAAGGATCTTGACTATATAAAGAAGTTTTTAAAATAATTTATACATGATAAACAATGTTCTCAGAACTAAAGTTTAAATAGTTGGTTAAATATTTGTTCTCTCTGCTATATATTACAAAATACCCGATGCTTAAGAGGGTTCAAAAATTGCAAGAATAGCAAAATAGCACTACAGTTATAACTATAAGAGAATCATTCTTGTAATGCAAAGCAAGGAAGCAATTATAAGCTGAATGCTGAATTCTTCCAACCTCCAGAGGAATTGGAATCGTCAATGGCAACCCTTCTGTGATAAGGCCACAAACATTTCTTATACATGGAGGGTCACAGAGGCAGAAAGAACAAATCATGTGATAAAATGACCTCAAAACACCAGTCTTTCTGTAGATACATGGCAGAAATTCTTACTGTCTCTGTCAAGTAGGAAGCAAGATAAGTACTGGAATTATTTTGCTTGTGTATTAGGTAATAAAACTTTTTAAATTCAAATATTCAGTGAAGTGTCAAGTGAAATAGAAATTTCATATTAAGTCAAGAATTCCAGCTCATGCATCCATCTATTTAACTGAATGATCACTCAAAATGGCATCCCTATCATAACATTCTTTTTTTATTTAATTTTTTAAAATTTTATATTGGAGTATAGTTGATTTACAATGTTGTATTAGTTTCAGATGTACAGCATAGTGATTCAGTTGTACATATATAGTCATCTATTCTTTTTCAGATTCTTTTCCCATATAGGTTATTATGGAACATTGAATAGAGTTCCGTGTTCTACACAGTAGGTCCTTGTAGCACTATTTAAAATAGCCAAGACATGGTAGCAATCTAAATGTCCATTGACAGATGAATGGATAAAGAAGATGTGGTACATATATACATTGGAATATTATCCATGAAAAAGAATGAGGGCTTCCCTGGTGGCGCAGTGGTTGAGAGTCCGCCTGCTGATGCAGGGGACACGGGTTCGTGCCCCGGTCCGGGAAGATCCCACATGCCACGGAACGGCTAGGCCCGTGAGCCATGGCCGCTGAGCCTGTGCGACCAGAGCCTGTGCTCCGCAACGGGAGAGGCCACAACAGTGAGAGACCCGCGTACCGCAAAAAAAAAAAAAAAAAATGAGGACCCATGGAAGGTTGCCAAGCAGGGGAGAAATAGAAACACAAGGAATGGTGCTTTAAGAAAATGAGTCCAGCAGCAGAATAAGGGATGGTTTGGAGAGTCAAGTGGAACAATAGCACAGGATGAGGGTCCTCAGGTGGCACCTTAGTGCCCCTGGCAAGCACTGAACTCAGGGGGAGAGGGGAAGTCGAGGTTGATTGAAGGAGGGCTGGGGGGAGGAAGAGAGTCTGTGGGAGCAGTGGAAGCCTCCGACCCGGAAGGCACTGATGGCTGAGCCCTAAGTGAGCTCAGATGTTTGGTCTCTAAAGCTCAGTTCTCTTTTCCCTGAATGACACTGTCTTTCCTAAGAGTTAATTAAGAAATAATAAACTGCCTAATAGTTAACCACTATTAATTTGTTCTCAACTACGGATTAGAAGCTAGATCTTGCATATCTTTCATGGTCTTTAATAATAGTAATTCTTATATTTTTAGTGAACAACAGTAATTTCATTTTATTAACAACAGTAATTTTAGCATCACTTTCTATAATAACAAACATTTAGGTAGTGCTTGTAATGTCTTGGGGAACTTTAACTTGTTCTAGGTATTTTAACTTTCATAGCAATCTAATAACCCCATTTTACAGACCAATAAACTGAAGCTGGGGAAGATTAAGTAATCTTCTTAAGGACACACAGGCAGTACCTGAGAGAGTTGGGCTCAGGACCTGTGGTGGTCTGGATTCAGACTCTTTGCTGCCAACATTGCAGACACTACCTCCCAGCTCCCATCCAGCCCTTCCACTGTCTCTAAGGTTGTGATGTTGCTCCCTTTTCTCTGGCTAAGTTGCAAAAAGTTAGGCTTTTTTTTTTCCTTCTCTCTCTCTACAGGAAGCCTCCAGAGATTCCATTTCTTCAGATGCTGCACACAGAACCAGGGCTCTCCTCAGGCTCAGGTCAGCACAAATGGACAGTCATTTGTGGACAGGCTGATCCATCAAATGGCTTATCCATCTGTTTTTTCCCTTTCAAATCAGACATGGTAAAGAGATAGAACAATGAAGGGCTAAGGGAGTAAGTGAAGGTTGTTTCCAGAAATCCTCTTCTCTTCAAGTGATTAGTTATGTACCTTAAACAAATATTTTGAAATATTTCATTCTCATTTATCTTAACATAGTTAACTTCTAATAATTCACTTCATCCTGCCCTCATATATATAAGGCAATAACATGCTGTACATCACACTTGCTTTTAACTTTATCCTCCTCTCTCTTACCAATATTCAAAAGATCTTTACTTAAAAGCGATAGAGCCAAATGCATTTAATTAATTCCCTACCAATTTTGGAGTGAGTGCCACATATTTAAATTTTATTAAGTTCTCTTGTGGTCTGCATAGGAAAGGTGGGGCTACTAAACACAGCAAGCTCATTAACAAAGATACATTATTTTAAATCTACTGAAAACCATACTGACATGATTGACTATGGGTTATTCAATTTTACACTGTATATGTCAGATAGCTTCTTAAATCTTTTCAAGAGTTGCTATAATTCCTTAATGGGGAAACACGTGGTCTCCCAGGGACAGAAGTAATTGCTTCTCTACCTTTAGAAACCCCACACTACAACAGATTAAATTGAACTTTTGGAACAAGTAGCCCAGAAGAGACTTATCAGTAGTTGAGCTCTATTTCTATTTTTTTCCTACAGGGCACAAGCTTAGAGTACTCATGTTGGTGTGGTGATACATGATTAATAGTGTGAGTGGTTTGCTAATCTCCTGTCCTTAATCTTCCTTTTCTTCTGAAAAGGTTTCCTTAGCCATCTTGCCCTGTTTTTCTAGGTACCAAAGTTTGAGAAGTCACTATGGTAGATTACATTTGTAAATGTTGTAAATACCAGAATTCATCCGTGATACAATTATCGACACTCGTGGGGAGTGGAGATAAGTGACTGGGAGCATCATCTCCGGCTCCATGCCTCATGATAAATCCCCTAACATAAATCCCCTGGTCATCTGCAAAGTAGACCCACAAGGCATAATAAAGAGCAGTTTACAGCACTTTACGTTCACTAATTATTTAATGCAATCACCTCCTTACAGAGAATATTTAATCACTTGCTGACCTTCACATAAAATGACTGTCCTGCAGCCCCACCCACCTACTCCAGTGTGTGCCCTGCTTTGTTTTGCTGCTAGCAGGGGGGAAGCTGGTCCTCTATGTCTCGCCACGGCTCCCTGAGACCACCAATAGCATCATAGTTGGTTGTTGAGAGAGAGGACCACAGATGCAAGCCTGGCTAGAGATAAGGCCACAGTAATGGGCAGCCTTAGGAAGGGACACAATGCTGTCAGCTTCATTAGCTCCATGGACTAATCAGCTATTAACTCAAGAGACAAGTGTAGATGTTTTTCTGTAACATCTATAAAACTAGCATCATACATTTTAAAATCTGGTTAATTGTCATCATGTGTCTGTTAATCTTACATCCTCAAACTTTTCTAGCATTGACTGAATATGGGAAATTATAAGTGTCATTAATAGACATGGAGAGAACCAATCTCTTGGCAGGGACTGGAGTTCACAGATGTTGGTTCACGACCTCAGGAGTTCTCAGAATGACATTCAAAACTGGTCCCTGTACGTGGAGGGCAAGGAGAGACAACCACTCCATACTGGTAGGTGACAGGCTTAATAAGCAGGGGACTTACATATGAGGTTTGTCATGGGCTGTGGCAAGATGAGGTCTCTGCACACAACCACCAGAATCTTGAGAGTTTATAGAGAGGCCTTAACTGGGTTCAGTCACTTACACAGTTTAGATGGTCTTAGCAATGCAGAGCTCTCTCAAGGTTGTGTCCTTGGGCAGCTTCTCATGTGGGAACAGTGGGCAGAACATACACTGCAAGGACAGGGGTGCAGGGGGAGTCTTGATTGCCCAGGTCCAGCCAAGGGTCACTCTGTGGTCATGTCCTCTCAATGACAGATGTTGATTAAATAGATTCCTGCAGAATGAGAAAGGAAAAGGAAAGAAATTCCACAATCACAGAGAGGCAGCTGGGACAACAAACTCAGAGAACAATGGAGAGAAAACTGCAAGCGTGACAGGAGCTGTATTGTAGATTCACTTGGAGAAGAAAGTGAAAAATTATTTTAAGCTGTTTATTTGTAAAATAGCTTAAACCTGCAAAACTCCTATATAGGCAGGATCTCCATATCATCTAGACTTTGCAAGAAAAAGGAGACACTATTAATAGTCAGGAAACAAGCATTACCAAGTCTATGACCCTGGGTAACTAGGATGAGTGCCTGTCTGACATATAGCCACAAGAAATGGCTGAGCACAGAAGTGAAGAAACATCACTCATACTTAGAAACATGACTTGTGATGGTTAATTTTATGTGTATACTTGACTAGGCCACCAGGTGCCCAGATATTTGGTCAAACATTATTCTGTTTCTTTGAGGACATTTTAAAATGAGATGAGCATTTAAATCAGCAGACTGAGTAAAGCAGATTGCCCTCCCTCATGTGGGTGGGCCTCATTCAATCAGTTGAAGGTCTGACTAGAACAAAAAGGCTGACCCATTGATGAGTAAAAGGGAGCTCTTCCTGCCTGGCTGCCTTGAGCTGGGCCATCACTCTTCTCCTGTCTTCAGACTCAGACTGAGGCTCAGCCCTTCCTGGGTCCCAACCCTGTCAACCTTTGGACTGGAACATCCATCCCTAGGTCCTGGTTGACAGGACTTGCAACTTACACTGGAACTAAGCCATCAGCTCTCCTGGGTTCCCAGGTTGCCAACTCCTGCAGATCTGCGGCTTGTCAGCCTCCATAAAAATGTGAGCCAATTCCTTACAATCAATCACTTCATAAATAGAAATTGTATGTATAAAGACATATATATATATATATATATATATATATATATATATATATATATATATATATATACACCCTATTGCTTCTGTTTCTCTGGAGAACCCTGACTGATGCATTACTTATAATTACTCATAAAGGAATAAATATAAGAGAAGCAAACAATGTCTTAAGTCATTTCTATAAAGTTATTCCTTCTGTAGAGGACTTTTTCTTCCCTTCTGAAGTGGAAGAAACCTTCCCCAAAAGTTACTGTGACTTATCCAAGATAACTAAAGCCTTGGACTTAGCTGAACATGGGATAGAGAAAAACAGATAAAGACAAATCCCCAAGTAATTAAATTCTTATGTATCATACTTGCTACATGGGTATTTTATTTTTTTAGATTCTTTTCTTGGTAATAGGATCTCTATTTTTTTAATTTATTTATTTTATTTATGTATTTTGGCTGCATTGGGTCTTCATAGCTGCGTGTGGGCTTTCTCTAGTTGCAGCGAGTAGGGACTACTTTTTGTTGCGGTGCACGGGCTTCTCATTGTGATGGCTTCTCTTGTTGCAGAACATGGGCTGTAGGTGCATGGACTTCAGTAGTTGTGGCTCACGGCTCTAGAGCACAGGCTCAGTAGTTGTGGCACATGGGCTTAGTTGCTCCACGTCATGTGAAATCTTCCTGGACCAGGGTTTGAACCCCTTTCCCCTGCATTGGCAGGTGGAGTCTTAACCACTGTGTCACCAGGGAAGCCCCATCTACATGGATATTGAAGTGTATAACTTCATCAATAAGAATGAACCACTTCAAAATCATCTCCTAGGCCCTCTGTTTCTGCCCCTGCTGCACCCTCAGAATTTCACACGTTTCATGAAGTCATGATAGGGGATTGAACCATCAGGGCAGATTGGAGGCCTGGTCACCTCAGGAGAGCAGAAACCTGAAGTAATGAGAAGAAATGAAGGATATTTAGGCGTCAAAATCATAGCAGCAAAATCTTGCTGTGAATTTAAAGGAAGACCCAAGCTGAAGTAAAAGCTGTGTGCATGGACATATATACACTGCCAAACGTAAAATAGCTAGTGAGAAGCAGCCGCATAGCACAGGGAGATCAGCTCGGTGGTTTGTGACCACATAGAGGGGTAGGATAGGGAGGGTGGGAGGGAGAGAGACGCAAGAGGGAAGAGATATGGGAACATATGTATATGTATAACTGATTCACTTTGTTATAAAGCAGAAACTAACACACCATTGTAAAGCAATTATACTCCAATAAAGATGTAAAAAAAAAAAAAAAAAAGCTGCGTGAATAGCCACAAGTCAGCACCACGGACAGCTCCTTCAGGAGACCTGGGCCAGATGGACAGCCCTCCTGTGCAGGCAGAGGAGGGGATACAAAGCTTGGGCTTGTGGGACACTAGGAGCTCTGCCTCTTCTTCCCACATAGGGAAGTCCCTGCAACTGTCTGCCAGGGATGGGGAGACAGAGCGCAGCACTCAACAGCCTGGAGTCAACCAGGTCTGACCAAATTCTGGTCCTTCAACTTCTCTACTGTGTCATCTTGAATTCGTGGTTTATTCTCCCTCAATCTCAATTCCCTAAAATGCAAAATGGGTATAATACTATAATTACTGTTTGTCTCTTTTGAGGGAAATATTGTCTGCTCTTATTTTAAGGTCAGTTCCCTGGGATGGGTGAGCAGAAAGGGATGTTACTGAGTCACTAACTCCTTGGGTTTGCTTTAGTCCCTATCTGCCCCATTACAGGAGAGAATGGGCAACATGAGAACACTGGGGTGTGGGTAGGTGGGGAAAGGGGTGGATTAAAAACGGGAAAAATACACAGAAAACTAGTGAGAGGGGCTTCCCTAGTGGAGCAGTGGTTAAGAATCCGCCTGCCAATGCAGGGGACACGGGTTTGAGCCCTGGTCCAGGAAGATCCCACATGCCACAGAGCACCTAAGCCCGTGTGCTACAACTACTGAGCCTGCGTGCCACATCTACTGAAGCCCACGTGCCTAGAGCCCATGCTCCGCAAAAAGAGAAGCCACCGCAATGAGAAGCCTGTGCACCGCAATGAAGAGTAGCCCACTCACCACAAGTAGAGAAAGCCCGCGTGCAGCAAAGAAGACCCAATGCAGCCAAAAATATATGTGGAGTCCACATGCTATACACACTTCTTAATAAAATCTGCATTCATGTGCAGTCATGTGGGGAAAGCCCAGGGTCATAGATAATCCTAAGTACTTAAACTCAGTCTGAGCTCCTCACAGATGCTACATATTTAAGTGAATACAGTAAAACTTAAAGTATCTTTTTACCCAAAATATGAATGGGATGGGAATTACTTCATTTTATTTGATCAATTTGGATTCTAATTTTTAAATTTCTGACCTGGAAGTGATGAGAATAAGGCAGAGGGGAAATTTGAAAGTGAAAAAAAGAAGGAATGAACTAAATGGGAAGACATGAAAAGGAAAGATAAGATTAAATAAAGAAAATTGATGTGTGGGAACGTTGATAGGAGTGGTGGGAAATGCCCTGGACTCTGTCTCGGGAGACGTGGTTCTGCTCCCAACTTGGGAACAGTGGTTAAAAGACAAGGAGTTGTATTATTGTCAGTCACAAACATGGGGCCTGAAAGAAATCAGCTTCCCAAAATGCCTCCAGTTCTAATAATCACTATGATTCTAAAGGCAAAAAAAATATATCTATGTGTGTGTATGTGTACATGTAATCTACATTATATATTATGTGAAATATCTTAAAACATTGTTATGGTTGTCTCCCTCATACTTGGAAGCCTCAGAAAATTTAATAAAAAAATCATAAAGGAAGGAAACACCAAGGACATCACATAAAGGCTCCCACCCAAAAGAGGAATTGTATGATTTCAATAACCACTGACTTTTCTCAACACCAACACCCATTGAACACAAAAGACACCTTTAAAAGGACGTAAATATGACATAGAACTTGATATTTTGGAGTTCTATTTGCAGCAATGCCACCAGTTTGAATTTATAGCACTTTTCAAAGTACTTTCATTTACTTTCTCATTTTTCTTTCCCAAATTTCTGTGATAATTTCAAAGGATATGGTTAAAATTGTTATTTTATAAATAGGAAAGTAAGACAGAATTTTAAGTGATTTATCCAATCATAACCAACTAGTGCAAGATAAGAATTAGACTTGGCTTCCAATTTATAGTGCAATGCCCTGTTTTACAAATGGTAATATAATCTTAATATTTCTCTATGGATTATCATGCAATTAACCATATACAACTCTTAAAGCATTAGTTGAAATGTTTATTTGAAGTGTCTTAAACAAGTCCACACAACTATTGGGTAGATGAGATAAGATCTAACCTTTTATCTTCTCATTTCAAAAATAATGTTTAATTATTCCAGAAAGTATTTTATTTCCATGGTTGAATTATTAATGTTTATCTTCTGTATTTAATAAAACTGTCTCTCTCGAATGAGTCAGACTATTTTACATGTAGAGATGGAGTACGGTTAGTAGTTAACATGTGAGCTCTGGAATCAGATGACATCATTTACTAGCCTTGTGTCCCTGGTTTAAACATTTAAGTTACTTGTACCTCAGTTTCCTCATTTAGTGTTGTTAGTACAAATAAATTGCTTAGAGGAGTTTCTGGTTCATATAAAGTTCTTGATGAATCAGTCACAATCATGCCAGTTGTCTGTGGATGAACACTAGAAGGTAATAACTACACATCATGTATAACCATAACTTACCACACATTACCCACCTGTGGGATTGCCTTCAAGAAGCAGGTCACATCTTCCTTTCTTGCTATTTAATGAAATCATGAACAGTTCAGCTTTGACAGAAGAGTCCCAAAACTCCCCAGAGATAAACTATGTTCATGGTAACTAGGAGGATGTAGATGATTTAGAAGCACAATGCATCCACATTTCTCCTGAGTCAGGAGTGTCCACAGCTAACTGTAAAGATTTTGGTGAACCACTGGTTAGGGGAAATAACCTGTTTTCTGCCAGGTGTTATAGATAAGCAAGATTCAGAATTGGTGTCAAACATGAAAAGCCTAAACCCTCCATTTGAGTGGCTTGGTGCTTTGTTTCTCTTAAACACAGGGGATAAGGAGATAAGAATGATTAAGAAGTGCTTTGTTTATGATAGCAAGAGGTGGATGGAATCAAATACTCACTTGACTGAGTGGTGTTTAGGTGGTAAATAGGCATAGTTATAGCTATACATTTGTTACTGGAAATCAGAAACTGTAATTCATAACTTTCCTAAAAACATAACTACCAGGTTGTATCAGAACAGGATGTACAGAATTAAATGGTAAAAGGGATGATAAGTACTTGGAAGGCATGAAAAACACAGATAGAAAAATACGGCCAGAGTATTTCTATTGGAATGGAATTTGTTGTAGAAGAAAGAAAGAGAGAGAGAGAGAGACAGTGAGTGAAGGAGGGAGGGAGGAAGGAGAAAATATCAGATCCCTAATTTTATTGTCTAATGCTGGTACAATTAATATTTAGCTATTACTTATATACTCATTTGAAATATAGACAGTAGAACAGTGATTTAAATAAACTATAGTAAATCCATAGAACGGACTATTAGACACCATTAATATAATGGTTTTGGAGTATACTTAATGCATATCTGAAAAATATTTCATGTCATAGAAAACTGTTCATGATGACTTTAAGTGCAAAAGCAGAATATATATATATATATATATATATATATATATATATATATATATATATATATATATATATATATGTATATGGAGGATATGTTGTATTGGGTTGGCCAAAAAGTGACCTCGGTTTTTAAGTAAAAATAAGAGGAACATTTTTCATTTTCACTAAGAATTTTATTGAACAACATGTTCACCCTTTTGTTCCACTACCTGCTGCCATTTTTCAGGCAACTTCATAATTCCATCTTCCCAAAACTTTTTATCTTTTTGAACAAAGAACTGTTCCAGTTCCAGGTGCCTTTTACAGAATCCCAGAGAATTGAAATTTTTTCCATTAAGAGAATTTTGTAAAGACCTAAATAAATGGAAATCTGAAGGTGCAATATCTGGGGAATACGGCGGATGAATCAGAACTTCCCAACCAAGCTGCAACTGTTTTTGCCTGGTCATCAAATAAACATGCGGTCTTGCATTATCCTGATGGAAGAGTAAGCATTTTCTGTTAACTAATTCTGGATGTTTTTCGTTAAGTGCTGCTTTCAGTTGGTATAATTGGGAGCAGTACTTGTTGGAACTAATTGTTTGGTATTCCCCAAGGAGCTCATATTAGAGGACTCCCTTCCAATCCCACCATATACACAACGTCACCTTCTTTGGATGAAGACCGGCCTTTGGTGTGGTTGGTGGTGGTTTATTTCGCTTGCCCCACAATCTCTTCCTTTCCACATTATTGTACAGTATCCACTTTTCATTGCCCATCACAATCTGTTTTAAAAACGGAACTTTTTTTTTTACTTTTAAGTAGAGAATCTCATGCAGAAATACAGTTAAGGAGGTTTTTTTCACTTAACCCAATGTTAAGCGAAATGTTTGGAACCCAAACATCAAAGTGACTAACATAACAAGGCTGGTGCAAATGTTTTTCAACACTTGATTTGGATATTTTGAGTATGTTGGCTATCTTCCACATGGTATATCGTTGATTTTTCTCAATTAATGTCTCGATTTGATTGCTATCAACTTCAACTGTTCTACCCGACCGTGGAACATTGTCCAGTGAGAAATCTGCAGCATAAAACTTTGCAAACCACTTTTAACACATTCGATCAGTCACAGCACCTTCTTCATACACTGTACACATTTTTTTGCGTTTCGGTCCCGTTTTTACCTTTCTTGAAATAATAAAGCATAATATGCTGAAAATGTTGCTTTTTTTCTTCCATCTTCAATATTAAAATGGCTTCACAAAAATTCACCAATTTTGATGTCTTTTTTTAAAATGCACACCTATGTGACAGCTGTCACATACGATCTAACAAAATTGTTTTGAATGAAGTTAAAGACAGCTAAGTGCTACTAGAGCCATCTTGCAAAAAAAAAAAAAGTGAATGAATCTTTTGGCCAACCCAGTATAAAGTATAAAATTATATTTAAATATCATACACATAGGAAAAGTAAGAAGTAAATATGCCAAAAAATGAACTGATATTTCTTAGGTGATGATATTATAGATCATGTTTATTTGCTACTTATGATTTTCTATATTAACATGTCTTACTTTGATAATCAGAAAAGTTTTGAATCATTAGTACTTCTTTTTTTTTTTTTTTTTTTGCGGTACGCAGGCCTCTCACTGTTGTGGCCTCTCCCATTGCGGAGCACAGGCTCCGGACGTGCAGGCTCAGCGGCCATGGCTCACGGGCCCAACCACTCCGCGGCATGTGGGATCTTCCTTGACCGGGGCACGAACCCGTGTCCCCTGCATCGGCAGGTGGACTCTCAACCACTGCACCACCAGGGAAGCCCTCATTAGTACTTTTTAAAGCATGGAAAAGAAACAATCTAAATGATTAAAACATTTTCCTCCATAGGTAAAGGAAAAAATTAATTTTAAATTCTACTTTCCTTGAAAAGGAATGAGATTTTTGAATAGTTAATAACTAACTTTTCACATGTTATTCTTATTAATTCTATTCATTCCTCATACAATAAGCTTTGTTGCTTTAAATCATCAATAGTTGATCTTGTTTGCTATTAAGAGGGCAAAACCTAAGCAAATAAGATATTTCAACTCCTCCCATACCATTTTTTACCAGCTTCCAAAGTTTTCTAAGACTTGATCAAATCGCTTTACTCTCATTTCTCTAAGTTCATAATTGTCAACACTTAAGAAATATCATATGTATGTGTGTGTTACTACTTGAATTACATATATTAATGATATTTTTAAGGTTAAAATTAAAGTATTTTCAAAATAGTGCATGCCTATGTACATTCTCAATAAAAGTATTTTTAATGAAGAAAAATAATATTTATTTTGTGTACCTTAGTGAATTCCTAAAAAAATTATGATTTGAGATGTACGGTGAAAGGGAAATATATTGAATGTAGTACCTGCAAGACAGTAAGATTGGGGATCTTGAAACATGGATGTAAAACATTCCAAAATGTATATACATACATATATGACATATAAAGTCCTTTGGAATCTGTATATAACTCAAATTATATGTAATATAAAAATATATAATTTTTTTCATCACAGAGTTAAAATATTTAATTAGAGTTTACAGTAATAGTGAATCATAGAGCAGGTGTTACAGCAAAGTCTAATTAAATATTTTAACCCTGTGATAAAAAATTCTAATTGACATCTCAGAGAACTTCTGAAGAATTAATAACTGTACAACAGACATCAACAGTGTTATCATTCTAAAAATTAAAAGTAAAACCTCATATATATATGAGTTTAATGAAGGAAAGACACATAAAAAGAATCTGGTTGAAAATCACCTATGTGCTCATGCCAAGAAGAGGCAGAAGAAAGACCACCATTGTACTGTAGTTAAGTGCCAACACCTGAGAAATAGAAATACATTTGAACATGAACATGTTTACCATTTATTGACTCTGTGGGGCTAAACAAGCTACCACATCTATGAATTCTTTTTGCGGGAAGGGGGAGTAAAAAGAAAAGATGAGGGAATTCCAAGGACTCTATATTCTGTATCATAGAAAAGTCAGCAAGGACTGTTAATTCCAGAGAATGCCTTTGGGAACTCCTTTGGCCTTGCATGCTATCCTTAACTTGGGCTGCTCCTTTTTTCTCTCCACAGGAGTTTAATTTTTCAATTTGTGCCACTATTGGTATAAAGCATGCCTCATTAGCTTGTGGGAGGTATCTAGTCTTCATTAATTCAGTTCTCACATCATTTGCTTTGCACACACTCATAATTAGCTTCCAAATAACTTAGGTAACTTCAGTAGATTTATGACTACAATTTTACTCTATGTTTTTTTTTTTAAAACTCCCTTTTTCCCCTTTTTGCTCTTCTATAGAAGTTAAAATTTAAAAAGACAAAGCTCCTTTGGGGAGTGATATGATATTAAAATTTTTGGCATTCATTTGTCTTATATGATTAATGCACAGAGATTTTTGGTATTTTAGTAATTTTCTTACCTTGGAAACTCTGATTAAAAAAAAAAGCAAACAATTGATTTTTTTTAAACACCTGTTGAAAAATATTTTAAACTATAAATTCAAACCAAGAAAATATCCAAGCCTCAGACCATTTCAGAATCCTATATGTATTGCTTCAATCTATATAGAATAGGTTAATGTTATATTCTGGAAACACTGTTTTCACATGGGACTTATACTACATCAACAAAATCAAGGCCATGAGTTGATACTGATGTTATGGTAGATTTAAAGCAAACAAAAAAAATATAATCACAGTAATTTGCAGCTTCTTCCATATAGAGATATAATCTATTCCTCTTTCTCCTGAATCTGGGCTTTGCCATGTGACTTCGTTGGTCAAAGAACCTTAGCAAACATTGGACAAGCTGAAACATCAAGAATACCTGCACATGAGAGTGTGCCCTTTCCTGCTGCTTTTGGAGCCCTGTGAAAAGTCTGGGCTGGCCTGCTAGCACACAGAGGTCTATGGCCCAGTCACTTTGGCCACCCAGCCTTGTGAGGAACACCATCTGGAACCAATCAGATCTCAGCTGACCTGCCAGTTAACCACAGGAGTAAACTCAGGCCAGACCATCCAAAGAACTAGCCAGTTGACCCCAGCCCAAACTGTTAACCCTCAGAATTGCGAATGGATGAGCTGGTTATTTTTTAAACCAAGATTTGGGGTTATTTGTAACACAGCAAAACCTATTGATATAGTTGATATATTTTAAAGCATTAAAATAAATTTCAAGATCTCTCCTTGATAATGGCCATAATTTTAGAATGAATTAATCAATGAAAAATTTGATTAAAATAGCCATGAAGACTGCCCTATGATACAGCTTGAATGAATCCATCACAAAGCAACTAAAATATATTCTATATTCATTAGACACACAAATAATACATAGCATGATAAGTATAGTAATAAATAGAGGGTTGGTAAACAACCAAATATGGCTGCTACACCTCACTTCTACAGAAAAAGACCACCAAGAAATCTTACCGAGCTCCATTAGTAAGAAAAAAAGCAAGCAATATGTTTGGCACTGTGAACTCCATTCAATAAATCTTCTTCTCTTTACCCGTAGGTGAGTCCCTTAGCTCTTCACAAGAGTTTATGGAGTCTACATTTATGTATAATTCTACAAATTGGATCTTCTGGTTTTCAAGAAAAAAAATCCTCTTAAGACGTCAAGTTAGAAAGAAAAATTCTTATCCACAAGCATGCTGACACTGAAGGAAGAGCTGTTATACACAAACAAATTGATGGAAAATGTATAAACAACATACTCAATAAGCAAGGCATATGAGACCACCAGAAAGTCCCATCCTCCTCAGTGGTTCCCAGTGCATTTTACACACAGTTCATGTTTCCTGTGATGACTTAAGGCTTCAAAAACTTTTTGAGTATATACTGTTTAAAGGGTCCTCTCCAACAACAACAGCAAATATATCCAATTCAAAAACAGGCAAAAGACTTGAATAGCCATTTCTCCACAGAAGATATAAAAATGTCCAATAAGCACTGTAAAAGATACTCACCATCACTCTCATTAGGGAAATGCAAGTCAAAACCACAATGTGGTACCACTTCATACCCATTAGGATGGCTATTACCCCAAAATCAGAGAATGACAAGTGTTATGAAGAAGTGACATGAAGAATTTGGAACCCGTGTATATTGCTGGTGGGGATATAAAGTAAGGCAACTGCTGTGGGAGACAGAATGACAGTTCCTCAACAAATTAAGCATAGAATGATCCACAATTCCATTTCTGGGTAGATGCACAAAAGAATTGAAAGCAGAGACTCAAACGGTTATTTGAACCCAAATGTTTATAACTGCATTGTTCACAATAGTCAAAATGTGTAAACAACCCAATAGTCCATCAACAGATGAATGGACAAACAAAATGTGGTCTATGCACACAATGGAATATTATTCAACCTTAAAAAGGAGTGAAATTCTGATACATGCTACAACATGGATGAGCCTTGAGGACATGATGTTAAGAGAAATAAGCCAGTCACAAAAGTACAAGGATTGCATGAATCCACTTATAAGAGGTAACTAACTTAGCCAAATTCACAGAGAAAGAAAGTAAAATGATCACCAGGGGCTGAGGAAAGGAGGAATAGCAAGTTATTGTTAAATGGGTACAGAGTTTCAGTTGTGGATGATGAAAACTTTCTGGAGATGGGTAGTGGTGACAGTTGCCTAACAATGTGAATGCACTTAATGCCACTGAATTTTACACTCAAAATGGCAAATGGTAAATTTTGTTATGAGTAGTTTACCATAATATAAAAAAGTCAGGGTCAATTAATTGTTGTATGCATAAAAAGTCACTGGTACAGGAGTACTAGAGGCATAATTTTGGGGCAAGTTTTCATGTAACTTGGTTGGGAAGCTTCAAGGGTAAAGAAAATCTTGGCTTGTCCCTGAAGCCTGAGTGGGGAAGAAGCATGCCTGATGAGGGAAACAGTGCACACAAAGGCAGAGAGGCTGGAGCAAACCACAACAGAAATCCTCCTTCCTGGAGTGACAAGAATATACACAAGAGGGCCACTGTGGGATGGGGAAAGTGCTCTTGTTATAAAAAGCCATCAAAGTTAGGAAAGAAATTAGGACATGATATAATTTAATGTTTATCAACCTGCTAAAAAATTCTTTTGTTGATGAGGGGAATTATGTAATTTTTAAGAAAATAATCCTAAACCTAAACAAAATGAAAGGACAACCTACAGACTAGGAGAAAATATTTGCAAATAATGTGACCAACAAGGGATTAATTTCCAAAATATACAAACAGCTCATACAACTCAATATCAAAAAACAAACAACCCAATCAAAAAATGGTCAGAAGACCTAAATAGACATTTCTTCAAAGAAGACATACAGATGGCCAAGAAGCACATGAAAAGATGTTCAACATTGCTAATTATTAGAGAAATGCAAATCACAGCTACAATGAGGTTATCACCTCACACCAGTCAGAATGGCCAACATTAAAAAGTCTACAAATAACAAATGCCAGAGAGGGTGTGGAGAACAGGAAAGCTCCTACACTGTTGATGGGAATGTAAATTGATGTAACCACCATGGAAAACAGTATGGAGGTTCCTCAAAAAACTAAAAATAGAGTTACCATATGATTCAGCAATCCCACTCCTGGGCATATATCCAAAGATAACTATAATTCAAAAAGGTACATGCACCCCAATGTTCATTGCAGCATTATTTAGGATAGCCAAGACATGGAAACAACCTAAATGTCCATCACCAGATGAATGGATAAAGAAGATGTGGTACGTATATACAATGGAATACTATTCAGCCATAAAAAAGAATGAAACAATGTCATTTGCAGCACCATGGATGCACCTAGAGATTATCAGACTAAGTGAAGTAAGTCAGAAAGAGAAAGACAAATATCATATGATATCACTTATATGTGGAATCTAAAATATGGCACAAATGAACTTATCTATGAAACAGAAACAGACTCACAGACATAGAGAACAGATTTGTGGTTGCCAAGGGGGAGGTGGGAGGAGGTAAGATGGATTGGGAGTTTGGGATTAGCAGATACAAACTATTATATATAGGATGGATAAACAACAAGGTTTTACTGTATAGCACAGGGAACTATATTCAGTAACCTGTGATAAATGGAAGAGAATATAAAAAAGAATGTATATACATATATGTACAACTGAATCACTTTGCTGTACAGCAGAAGTGAACACAACATTGTAAATCAACTATACTTCAATAAAATAAATTTTTTTAATAATTAAGATATGAAAACAATATAATTATAAGCCTGTGACACTGGGTAGAAAAGAGTCCATAGATCAGAATTTAAAGCCAAGACTTTGCTGTTCATAAGAACTGTGTCACAAGAAGGAAGGGAAATGCCCAGCAGCAGATGCGGGGGGCCATGGCCTCTAAGTTCTTAACAACCAACTTCAGGGCTTCTTTCATCCAGTCTTTACAGATGACAAAACTGAGACTAAAGAAAATAAATGACTTGTTCATTATCTTTCAGCCAATGAGTGGAAAACATGCTGTTGCTCTGTTAGTAATGATAGGATGCAAATGAAATAAATAGCTCTTCAAAATACATTTTTGGACAAGAATGGAAATTTTTCTCAGCTACAAAACCCCAAATTACTACAAAATAGAACAAAAGAATGACCTCTAAATTGAATATATTAATATTGAATCATGATATCTCATAGAACAGTCATAGTGTTCCCCAGTCTGAGGGTTTTTTTAGGTCTAAAGTGAAATAACATAGCACAGGGCATGCTGAAACCTAGTCATTGTCCCACTAACCCACCTCCAATCCTCAGCATAGTGCACTGAAGTAAAACATGTTCTAATTCAATGCTGTGTTCTAACACCGAATAAATAAAAATAGAATTGTATTCCTAATTTTACTATCAAAATAAGTTATCTGATAATTGAATATGTAATCTTAAATTCTGAAACTGAAATGCAATGTTTCTCAATAAACATAGAAACAGTGTACAAAAATGCAATGTTTCTCAATAAATGTAGAAACAGATTGTGTTTTAATCATGTTGACTAATTGCTTCTAAACTACACATTCTCCCTCATTCCTCATCTAATTATTAAACTCGTTAATATGCACAAAGACAATTCAGAAGTTTTATAATGAACCCAGACTGTGGGAACAAAATTATATTTGTGAATATCAGTTGGGTATTTTTTTAAATTTGTTTGTTTGTAACTAGATGCACCCTTCTTTCAAAGAGGGTAATAATGGTGATTTCAAAACTCCATAGGTAAAGATGATGTGGATGTTTCCAGACCTCACCAGCCTGTGAAGAAAGAAGAAGCTGCATGAGCAGTAGACATGCAAAACTCACTGGGTCACTGTCCCTACTGGTCCATGGAAGAAGGACTCCAGTCTCCAGGAGGGTCCCCTGGCCAGGTATTTCCAGGATCCCTGAAAGGGAAAAATTAATTCTGCTGTGTTATCTGTTCTGGACTGTTCTTTCTAGGGTGTCTCCTTCCTGCATGGAAACCTCTAGTCATTGCTTCATGTGACCTGGGAAATATCTGTGCCCAGGTCAAGGTGCCACCTCCCTGTGTCCCCAAAGTAGCCAGTCTCCAAGGAGACAGAGCCATGCCCATTGCTGTCTGAGGCTGAAAGAAGCCCTCTTTGCAGTGTCATCAATGTCCTTGGAGCATCCTAGCTCCCTTCACACTTCTCCGGAAAGCAGTTCCATCAGGTCTATCAGGGCTCAAAAGTCCAAGCAGGTTGTAGCCATCCCGTTCCCACCATTAGTCCTATTTCCCTACCCCACCCCCAGGTGTTCCTGCAATTTAAAAAATTCTTTCTGCTTTAGCATAAAGCAAAATCTGTTAAGCATATCAATGTATGCTAATAGATGTCCTTATGGGTCACAGCACACGGGCTCAGCAAACAGAAATATGCTTATTTCCAATTGGAGCTCAGCTAAAATCCACTTTAAATGGTCATGGACTGAAATTATTTTCATAATTTAAATGTAACAAAACAAATACTCGAACCATAAGTAGAAACATATTACATAACACACTGGTGCATGCCAGCATCAAGGGATTAAATATTAGCCAGAAATGTCTCTTTCTCTATTTATCCAATCCTATTAACTTAAAGAAAATGAACCCCTGTCTGAAGTCACCTGAAGGAAGGCCACTGGTTATTTCAAAAACATGGTCTGCAAATGATGAGCTGCCATATTTTAATAACTTTTTTAAAAAATTCCCTGAATTTGGAATTCACCTTCTGCTTGATTAGTTGGTCTCATATAAATCCTCTTTTCTTTGGATCTGCTTTCTGAGTAAATGCTTGCTCCTTTGTGTGTGAATCGTCTTTTAGATGTGCTTTGGGGATAAAATACAAAAAGACAATATTTCCCTTGCATGCTTTTTTAAAAGGCGAAGGTAATTTATTTAAAATAGAGGTATTTTACTATGAGGCAAATTACAAAATTATTGAAGTAAGTTGCAGTGTAAGTATACATATATGCATGTATAGAAACAATCAAATAAAAGCCTAAAATACAAACTCAAAAAATTTTGGTAGCTTTCTTTTTATTGGCATATATATGCATAGGTACCTATGTCCATGTACATATGTATTTATATATTTAAATTTACCAGGAGTAAGAAAAGTTTCTCTTGAGTATGTGTTCTTCAACACACAATTCTAAATTTACATACAATTCTAAAATTAAAGGTAGTCAGTTTTTCTCATTTGGATTAATGGACTCAATTTCAATAAATTTAAATATGGACCCAATTCACTAACTGGGTCCATTCAAAAACCTAAATATATGTTTGCTACAAAAGTTTAATAATTATCTTCCAAATGCAAATCGTTAGAAAAGAAAGCATCTATAAATTAACAAAATATTATTCTAGGAAAAAATAGAGGTTATTTTTAAAGAAATATTAATAAGATTCAAGGTATTCATTATATAACAAAAGCAGGGCCTATTTCATTTGAGATGAGTTTCAAGGAACTGGAAAAAAATGATAGGACCCCACAAGTCTAAAATTCTAGACCCAAAGGGAAATGGAGCTTGCAGTCATGCACTCACCAAAACTGACTAAAATGCTGTATCTAAAAATAAAAAGAATTTCAATGACAGTTTATTAGGGAGTTATTAGAGGTAGAAGTTGATACACTCTTTAAGGCACTGGAATAGACATCAGGTAAGATAATGAAGTTTATGGTTAAGAAAAAAATGAAAAATTAAAGAAATTTTAAATGTGCTTTAAAAATACAGATTCCCCTGAAAATCCTGAGCCAAAAGAAAAAGAGAAAATGTTTGGAGAAAGTGACAGAAATGTCCCACCTATCCCATCCCAGGAAATGTTAGGGGAACCGCTGACTGAAACTGCCCGCCCTGGCCAGACACCATAGTAACCACTTGAATGAGTTATCTTAAACAGGAAGTCCTGGGAAGGAATATGGAACTAACAAGCTACTACTAACTGGAAGAAATCCGGAAAGGTCAAAAGGAGAAAGGAGACGCCAGTCCATATGTCTAACCAACCTCCCAGAATCCTTCTCGCTGGAATCTATCTTGGCTGAGTGATGCGTGTGTCACCAGGAAGGACCCTGAGTCAGAATAATTGGCCAGAGACACCCGGAAACTATCCCCATTACCACAAAAATCGAGACTGCGAGCCACATGGCAGAGCAGTCCTCCTGGTTTCCCTTAACCCGCTGCTCTCCGCCCAGGCGCCCCTTCCCTATAAAGTCTTTTGTTTTGTCAGAATGTATGTCTCCTCGGACAATTCATTTCCGAGTGTTAAACAGGAGCCCACTCTCGGGCCCTGGAAGGGGTTCCCCTTCCTGCAACAGAAAGAGAGAGGACAATTGTGGGGCTGCCCCGGGGCAGAGTGATAAGTAGGCAAAGCCTCCTCTATCGCCAATAACTTCTAGAACACAAATAATTATTCCCATTCCATGTGGAAAAACCTGTTAAGGTATGACCAACAAACAAAAGTTAATTGAAAGTACACCAGTCTCTACTCAGTCTCCTGAAAAGAAGGCCAGAGGCTGACTTACTTTCCTAATGTACATCCAATAATCTTTAACAACTGCACCATCACTGGCCCCATCCACACTCTCTCAATGAACAGGATTTGTTTCCTAAACTCTCCTTTTTCCCACTCTGAGCATCTGATACGGAGCAGGACCCTGTGGGACTCCTGGGCACAAAAGCCTTTCTGTGTCCCCCATTTCTTGATTATGGGAGATAGACTTCATTCAGCCTCCTTGACCTTTCCTGAGGTCTAAAGAGCAGGTTCAAACAGATGCTAATCAGGGAAGGGAGGGGATGAAGAGATAAGGGAGGAGTAGTCAAGAAACAATAGTGCAGCCCTGGAGCAGGGTCCTGGTTCCCCCTCAAGGAATACAGATAACAATATCTTTGAGCTGTTTTGCAGATACTGAAGCCCCCACCAGGTGGGAGACGTTAACCGTATGCTGCCCGCAAGCTCATAGACCGCAAACTGATTGGAACTAGAGGTTGATGGTGCTTACTCCCATTACCTCACCACCAACCAATCAAAAGAGTGTCCACGAGCTGACCACGCCCACCCTCCTCTTTGGACCATTTCTATAAAACTCCTCACTACCCCCTCCAGGTCAGGACACACAGTTTTTGAGGACATTAGTGTGCTGTGGCCCCCTTTGCCTGAAAAAGCAATAAAGCTATTCTTTTCTACTTCACCCAAAATTCTGTCTCTGAGATTTAATTCAGTGTTGGGGTACAGATGCCGGATTTAGCTTCACTTCCAACCCTCCACTTCCCCAAAACCTTCCAAAAGGCTCTCTTATCACCTCAACACTCACCACTGCATGCCCTTCATCCTCACAGCCCATCTAGTTCCCGGACATGACCACAGGGATTTACCTTGGAACACACTGGCCCAAAACTACCAGAGAAAGCTGTTACCACCCCTTGCTGCCCATGGAGGGAAGCACAGAGAAACCAGGATGTAGAGTTGTTCTCTTCCTTTGACTACCCCTTCCTTGTGAAAAAGTGTCATGAAGAATTCATGTGGCTTAAATTTCTCATCTTAGAATCAGACTTCTGTACTGAATTGTAAAACAAGTGCTCAAAAGAAACCAACCAACATTTGGTTGCAGGGAACCCACCCATCTCTCCTCCATCTCCAGATAGCTTGATGATGTCTAAAATCAGGGTGCAGGGAGAGGTCTTTCTTTTGATAATTAAAATGAATGTGCATGTGCTTGGTTTACTGAAATTGACTCAAAGTCTGGCAGGAAACTAACATCTCTGACAGGTATGAGAATCTTACCTACTGGTATAGAATGGGGTGTAGGGGAAAGTATGCCACAAGGAAGCCTAATGTGTTACACACCTAAAAGGAAGAAAAGTCTCTATTAAATCAGGATGTGATTGAGGAAATGGATTAATGGAGAATAGGAAACAGTCTTTGCAGGATTCATAACACTATCTAAAAAAGCTGCTTGTTACCTGGAATCTCTCTAGAGAAAAAGAAGATGTGTCAAGATGCCTATAACTCTATTTGAAAGATTTATGAAGATTTGTTGTTGCTATTTTTAAACATAGACTTTGCTCTAAAGAACCTTGCTTTTGGGGGACCTTGAAGATGGCGGAAGAGTAAGACGTGGAGATCACCTTCCTCCCCACAAATACACCAGAAATACATCTACACGTGGAACAACTCCTACAGAACACCTACTGAAGGCTGGCAGAAGACCTCAGACCTCCCAAAAGGCAAGAAACTCCCCACATACCTGGGTAGGGCAAAAGAAAAAAAGAAAAAACGAAGACAAAAGAATAGGGACGGCACCTGCACCAGTGGGAGGGAGCTGTGAAGGAGGAAGAGTTTCCACACACTAGGAAGCCCCTTCGCGGGCGGAGACTGCGGGAGGCAGAGGGGGGAGCTTCGGAGCCGCGGAGGAGTGCACAGCCACAGGGGTGCGGAGGGCAAAGCGGGGAGATTCCCGCACAGAGGATCGATGCCGACCGGCACTCACCAGCCCGAGAGGCTTGTCTGCTCACCCTCTGGGGCGGGCGGGGCTGCGAGCTCAGGCTCGGGTTTCGGGTTTCGGTTTCGGTCGGAGCGCAGGGAGAGGACTGGGGTTGGCGGCTTGAACATAGCCTGAGGGGGTTAGTGCACCAAGGCTAGCCGGGAGGGAGTCCGGAGAAAAGTCTGCACCTGCCGAAGAGGCAAGTGACTTTTTCTTCCCTCTTTGTTTCCTGGTGCACGAGGAGAGGGGTTTAAGAGAGCTGCTTAAAGGAACTCCAGAGACGGGCGCGAGCCGCGGCTAAAAGCATGAACCCCAGAGACGGGCGCGAGCCGCGGCTAAAAGCGCGGACCCCAGAGACGGGCGCGAGCCGTGGCTAAAAGCGCGGATCCCAGAGACGGGCGCGAGCCGCGGGTAAAAGCGCGGACCCCAGGGATGGGCGGGAGATGCTAAGGCTGCTGCTGCCGCCACCAAGGGGCCTGTGTGCGAGCACCGGTCACTATTCACACCTCTCTTCCACGGAGCCTGTGCAGCCCGCCACTGCCAGGTTCCCAGGATCCAGGGACAACTTCCCCGGGAGAATGCACGGCGGGCCTCAGGTTGGTGTAACGTCACGCCGTCCTCTGCTGCCGCAGACCCACCCCGCATGCAGTGACCCTCCCTCCCCCCCCGACCTGAGTGCACCAGAGCCCCCGAATCAGCGGCTCCTTTAACCCCGTCCTGTCTGAGCAAAAAACAGACGCCCTTCAGCGACCTACACGCAGAGGCAGGGCCAAATCCAAAGCTGAGCCCCCTGTGAGCTGTGAGAACAAAGAAGAGAAAGGGAAATCTCTCCCAGCAGCCTCAGAAACAGCGGATTAAAGCTCCACAATCAACTTGATGTACCCGGCATCTGTGGAATACATGAATAGACAACGAGTCATCCCAAATTGAGGAGGTGGGCTTCGAGAGCACGAGCTATGATTTTTTCCCCTTTTCCTCTTTTTGTGAATGTGTATGCTTCTGTGTGAGATCTTGTCTGTATAGTTTTGCTTCCACCATTTGTCCTAGGGTTCTATCCGTCCATGGTGTTTTTTAAAATTTTTTTCTTAATAATTAATTTTAATAACTTTATTATACTTTACCTTTGTTCTTTCTTTCTTTCTTTCTTTCTTTCTTTCCTTCCTTCCTTCCCTCCTTTAGACAACGAATCATCCCAAATTGAGGAGGTGGTCTCTGAGAGCAAGATTTATGATTTTTTCCCCTTTACCTCTTTTTGTGAGGGTGTATGTGTATGCTTCTCTGTAAGATTTTGTCTGTATAGCTTTGCTTCCAAAATTTGTCCTAAGATTCTATCCGTCCCTTTTTTTTCCCTAAATAAGTATTTTTTAATTCAATAACTTTATTATACTTTATTTTATTTTACTGTATCTTCTTTCTTTCTGTCTTTTTTCCTTCTTTCCCTCCTTCCTTCCTTCCTCCCTCCCTCCCTCCCTCCTTTCTTTCCTTCTTGCTTTCTTCCCTTCTTTCTTTCTTTCTTTCTTTCTTTCTTTCTTTCTTTCGTTCTTCCTTCCTTCCTTCCTTCCTTCCTTCCTTCCTTCCTTCCTTCCCTCCTTTCTTTCTTTCTTCATACTTCTACTAATTCTCTCTACTTTTTCTCCCCTTTATTCTGAGCCGTGTGGATGAAAGGCTCTTGGTGCTCCAGCCAGGAGTCAGGGCTCTGCCTCTGAGGTAGGAGAGCCAACTTCAGGACACTGGTCAACAAGAGACCTCCCAGCTCCACATTATATAAATGGCGAAAATCTCCCAGAGACCTCCATCTTAACACCAGCACCGAGCTTCACTCAACGACCAGCAAGCTACAGTGCTGGACAACCTATGCCAAACAACTAGCAAAACAGGAACACAACCCCACCCATTAGCAGAGAGGCTGCCTAAAATCATAATAAGGCCACAGACTCCCCAAAACACCACCAGACGTGAACCTGCCCACTAGAGAGACAAGATCCAGCCTCATCCACCACAACACAGGCACTAGTCCCCTCCACCAGGAAGCCTACACAACACACTGAACGAACCTTAGCCACGGGAGACAGACATCAAAAACAGCGGGAACGACGAACCTGCAGCCTGCAAAAAGGAGGCCCCAAACACAGTAAGATAAGCAAAATGAGAAGACAGAAAAACACACAGCAGATAAAGGAGCAAGATAAAAATGCACCAGACCTAAGAAATGAAGAGGAAATAGGCAGTCTACCTGAAAAAGAATTCAGAATAATGATAGTAAGGATGATCTGAAACCTTGGAAATAGAATGGACAAAATGCAAGAAACAGTTAACAAGGACCTAGAAGAAATAAAGATGAACCAAGCAATGATGAACAACACAATAAATGAAATTAAAAGTACTCTAGATGGGATCAATAGCAGAATAACTGAGGCAGAAGAACGGATAAGTGACCTGGAAGATAAAATACTGGAAATAACTACTGCAGAGCAGAATAAAGAAAAAAGAATGAAAAGAACCGAGGACAGTCTCAGAGACCTCTGGGACAACATTAAATGCACCAACATTCGAATTGTAGGGGTTCCAGAAGAAGAAGAGAAAAAAAAAAGGAACTGAGAAAATATTTGAAGAGATTATAGTTGAAAACTTCCCTAATATGGGAAAGGAAATAGTTAATCAAGTCCAGGAAGCACAGAGAGTCCCATACAGGATAAATCCAAGGAGAAATACGCCAAGACACATATTAATCAAACTGTCAAAAATTATATACAAAGAAAGCACACTAAAAGCAGCAAGGGAAAAACAACAAATAACACACAAGGGAATCCCCATAAGGTTAACAGCTGATCTCTCAGCAGAAACCCTACAAGCCAGAAGGGAGTGGCAGGACATACTGAAAGTGATGAAGGAGAAAAACCTGCAGCCAAGACTACTCTACCCAGCAAGGATCTCATTCAGATTTGATGGAGAAATTAAAACCTTTACAGACAGGCAAAAACTGAGAGAGTTCAGCACCACCAAACCAGCTTTACAACAAATGCTAAAGGAACTTCTCTAGACAAGAAACACAAGAGAAGGAAAAGACCTATAATAACGAACCCAAAACAATTTAGAAAATGGGAATAGGAACATACATATCGATAATTACCTTAAATGTAAATGGACTAAATGATCCCACCAAAAGACACAGATTGGCTGAATGGATACAAAAACAAGACCCTTATATATGCTGTCTACAAGAGACCCACTTCAGACCTAGAGACACATACAGACTGAAAGTAAAGGGATGGAAAAAGATATTCCATGCAAATGGAAACCAAAAGAAAGCTGGAGTAGCAATTCTCATATCAGACAAAATAGACTTTAAAATAAGGACTATTAGAAGAGACAAAGAAGCACACTACATAATGATCAAGGGGTCGATCCAAGAAGAAGATATAACAATTGTAAATATTTATGCACCCAACATAGGAGCACCTCAATACATAAGGCAAATACTAACAGCCATAAAAGAGGAAATCAACAGTAACACATTCATAGTAGGGGACTTTAACACCCCACTTTCACCCATGGACAGATCATCCAAAATGAAAATCAATAAGGAAACACAAGCTTTAAATGATACATTAAACAAGATGGACTTAGTTGATATCTATAGGACACTCCATTGAAAAACAAGAGAATACACATTTTTCTCAAGTGCTCATGCAGTATTCTCCAGGATAGATCATATCTTGGGTCACAAATCAAGCCTTGGTAAATTTAAGAAAATTGAAATTGTATCAAGTATCTTTTCTGACCACAACGCCATGAGACTAGATATCAATTACAGGAAAACATCTGTAAAAAATACAAACACATGGAGGCTAAACAATACACTATTCAATAATGAAGTGATCACTGAAGAAATCAAAGAGAAAATAAAAAAATACCTAGAAACAAATGACAATGGAGACACAACGACCCAAAACCTATCGGATGCAGCAAAAGCAGTTCTAAAGGGGAAGTTTATAGCAATACAAGCCCACCTTAAGAAGCAGGAAACATCTCGAATAAACAACCTAACCTTGCACCTCAAGCAATTAGAGAAAGAAGAACAAAAAAACCCCAAAGCTAGCAGAAGGAAAGAAATCATAAAAATCAGATCAGAAATAAATGAAAAAGAAATGAAGGAAACAATAGCAAAGATCAATAAAACTAAAAGCTGGTTCTCTGAGAAGAAAACAAAATAGATAAACCACTAGCCAGACTCATCAAGAAAAAAATGGAGAAGACTCAAGTCAATAGAATTAGAAATGAAAAAGGAGAAGTAACAACTGACACTGCAGAAATAAAAAAAGTCATGTGAGATTACTACAAGCAACTCTATGCCAATATAATGGACAATCTGGAAGAAATGGACAAATTCTTAGAAATGCACAACCTGCCAAGACTGAATCAGGAAGAAATAGAAAATATGAACAGACCAATCACAAGCACTGAATTTGAAACTGTGATTAAAAATCTTCCAACAAAGAAAAGCCCAGGACCAGATGGCTTCACAGGCGAATTCTATCAAACATTTAGAGAAGAGCTAACACCTATCCTTCTCAAAAACTTCCAAAATATAGCAGAGGGAGGAACACTCCCAAATTCCTTCTATGAGGCCACCATCACCTTGATACCAAAACCAGACAAGGATGTCACAAAGAAAGAAAACTACAGGCCAATATCACTGATGAACATAGATGCAAAAATCCTCAACAAAATACTAGCAAACAGAATCCAACAGCACATTAAAAGGACCATACACCATGATCAAGTGGGGTTTATTCCAGGAATGCAAGGATTCTTCAATATAGGCAAATCTATCAATGTGATAAACCATATTAACAAATTGAAGGAGAAAAACCATATGATCATCTCAATAGATGCAGAGAAAGCTTTTGACAAAATTCAACACCCATTTATGATAAAAAAAACCCTGCAGAAAGTAGGCATAGAGGGAACTCTCCTCAACATAATAAAGGCCATATACGACAAGCCCACAGCCAACATCATCCTCGGTGGTGAAAAACTGAAAGCATTTCCACTAAGATCAGGAACAAGACAAGGTTGCCCACTCTCACCACTCTTATTCAACATAGTTTTGGAAGTTTTAGCCACAGCAATCAGAGAAGAAAAGGAAATAAAAGGAATCCAAATCGAAAAAGAAGAAGTAAAGCTGTCACTATTTGCAGATGACATGATACTATACATAGAGAATCCTAAAGATGCTACCAGAAAACTACTAGAGCTAATCAATGAATTTGGTAAAGTGGCAGGATACAAAATTAATGCACAGAAATCTCTGGCATTCCTATACACTAAAGATGAAAAATCTGAAAGCGAAATCATGAAAACACTCCCATTTACCAGTGCAACAAAAAGAATAAAATATCTAGGAATAAACCTACCTAAGGAGACAAAAGACCTGTATGCAGAAAATTATAAGACACTGATGAAAGAAATTAAAGATGATACAAATAGATGGAGAGATATGCCATGTTCTTGGATTGGAAGAATCAACATTGTGAAAATGACTCTACTACCCAAAGCAATCTACAGATTCAATGCAATCCCTATAACTACCACTGGCATTTTTCACAGAACTAGAACAAAAAATTTCACAATTTGTATGGAAACACAAAAGACCGCGAATAGCCAAAGCAATCTTGAGAACGAAAAACGGAGCTGCAGGAATCAGGCTTCCTGACTTCAGACTATACTACAAAGCTACAGTTATCAAGACAGTATGGTACTGGCACAAAAACAGAAATATAGATCAATGGAACAGGATAGAAAGCCCAGAGATAAACCCACGCATATATGGTCACCTTATCTTTGATAAAGGAGGCAGGAATGTACAGTGGAGAAAGGACAGCCTCTTCAATAAGTGGTGCTGGGAAAACTGGACAGCTACATGTAAAAGTATGAGATTAGATCACTCCCTAACACCATGCACAAAGATAAGCTCACGGTGAATTAAAGACCTAAACGTAAGGCCAGAAACTATCAAACTCTTAGAGGAAAACATAGGCAGGACACTCTATGACATAAATCACAGCAAGGTCCTTTTTGACCCACCTCCTAGAGAAATGGAAATAAAAACAAAAATAAACAAATGGGACCTAATGAAACTTAAAAACTTTTGTGCAGCAAAGGACACCATAAAAAAGACCAAAAGACAACCCTCAGAATGGGAGAAAATATTTGCAAATGAAGCAACTGACAAAGGATTAATCTCCAAAATTTATAAGCAGCTCATGCAGCTTAATAATTAAAAAGCAAACAACCCAATCCAAAAATGGGCAGAAGACCTAAATAGACATTTCTCCAAAGAAGATATACAGACTGCCAACAAACACATGAAAGAATGCTCAACATCATTAATCATTAGAGAAATGCAAATCAAAACTACAATGAGATATCATCTCACACCAGTCAGAATGGCCATCATCAAAAAATCTAGAAACAATAAATGCTGGAGAGGGTGTGGAGAAAAGGGAACACTCTTGCACCTCTGGTGGGAATGTGAATTGGTACAGCCACTATGGAGAACAGTATGGAGGTTCCTTAAAAAGCTACAAATAGAACTACCATATGACCCAGCAATCCCACTACTGGGCATATACCCTGAGGAAACCAAAATTCCAAAAGAGTCATGTACCAAAATGTTCATTGCAGCTCTATTTACAATAGCCCAGAGATGGAAACAACCTAAGTGTCCATCATTGGATGAATGGATAAAGAAGATGTGGCACATATATATAATGGAATATTACACAGTCATAAAAAGAAATGAAATTGAGCTATTTGTAATGAGGTGGATAGACCTAGAGTCTGTCATACAGAGTGAAGTAAGTCAGAAAGAAAAAGACAAATACCGTATGCTAACACATATATATGGAATTTAAGAAGAAAAAGAAATGTCATGAAGAACCTAGGGGTAAGATAGGAATAAAGACACAGACCTACTGGAGAACGGACTTGAGGATATGGGGTGGGGGAAGGGTGAGCTGTGACAGGGCGAGAGAGAGTCATGGACTTATACACACTAACAAACGTAAGGTAGATAACTAGTGGGAAGCAGCCGCATGGCACAGGGATATCTGCTCGGTGCTTTGTGACCGCCTGGAGGAGTGGGATAGGGAGGGTGGGAGGGAGGAAGACGCAAGAGGGAAGAGATATGGGAACATATGTATATGTATAACTGATTCACTTTGTTATAAAGCAGAAACTAGCACACCATTGTAAAGCAATTATACCCCAATAAAGATGTTAAAAAAAATAAAAATAAATAAAAATTTAAAAAAGAACCTTGCTTTTAAAAGAATTTATTAATCAAAATATGTACATATACACACATACACACACACACATACAAAAACACACACATCGGTTTTAATCAAGTCAATCTCTAGAAGCCTGAAACTTGGGGGCGGAGTTGGAAGGTGATTATAGACCCAGATGAAGGTAAAATGGCAAATTGGTGCTGAGAGACAAATTGTTGTCCCATAACACATTTATAAATTTCCTAGTGACTAGATGAACACATATGTAACCTTCTGAATGGTTCAATGTGCAGATGATATTCTTTAAAATTGTCAGTACACTTGCTTTTTTTTCTTGTATGTAAAGCTCAACTATTTCTTACTCATGTACAAAGTATAGCCCTTAATATATAGAATATTCTAATAAGACCTAAATGATACTTCTAAATATAATGATTCTTTACGATTTCAG
The DNA here is from genome assembly GCF_039906515.1 of Pseudorca crassidens. Lineage (NCBI taxonomy): Eukaryota > Metazoa > Chordata > Mammalia > Artiodactyla > Delphinidae > Pseudorca > Pseudorca crassidens. Next base: position 45,470,692 of record NC_090305.1, on the reverse strand, counting down.
CTCTGTGAGTCTCATCTAAATATTTCTTCTAACACAGTGGTTGTCAATATGGGGTGATTTTTCCTCACCAGGGGACATTTTTGTTTCTCAAATTGGAGATTTCTACTAGCATGTAGTGGGTAAAGGCCAGGGATTCTGCAATGAACAGGACAGCTCCTAAGAATTATCCATTAGTATGGATGTCATTAGTATGGATTTTGAGAAACCCTCCTCTAGTACAGTGGATGTAGGATAATTTGTGAATATTCTTTCCCTTTTACCTCCCCATTTTCCTATCTTACTCCAAATCCATTCAGTAGTCTTTATGCAGAATGTTAGAATCCATGTAATCTAACATAGTTGCTTTGTAAGTAGTTCAGCTTGCATGGTCATTTTTATGGTCCAACTGTACCACGCCAAGGGACACTGCTGGTTTTCAAACTTCAGGCCCCCTACATTGGGCCAGGTGGATCTGTACAAAGAGCAGCAGCAGAAAGCTTGAGCTGCCAAGAGGCCAGACACAACTTGCCAGGAGCTCATACTCAGGAACAATGAAGCTCTTTTAAAATAGTGATTTGGAGTAAAAGTTAACCAAAAGCAAAAGTCTTGCTTAAGATTTGTTTTTTTAATAGACTTATTTTTTAGAGCAAATTTAGGTTCACAACAAAGTTGAGAGGAAGGTACACAGATTTCCCATAAACCTCTGTCCCCACAAATGAATACCACCCCCCATTATCAGCATTCCCCACTAGATAGTACAATTTTTACAACTGATAAACTTACATGGATGCTTCACCATTACCTAGAGTCCATAGTTTACATTAGGGTTGTATATTCTATGGGTTTGGACAAAATTTAATGACATTTGTTCATCATTATAGTATCATACAGAATATTTTCTCTGGCCTAAAAATCCTCTGTGCTCCACATCTATTCATCCTTTGCCATCCAACTCCTAGCAACAATGGATTTTTTACTGTCTCCATAGTTTTGCCTTTTCCAGTGTCATATAGTTGTAATCATATAATGTGTAGCCTTTCCAGATTGGCTTCTTTCACTTAGTCATATATACTTAAGTTTCCTCCTTGTCTTTTTTTTTTTTTTTAACATCTTTATTGGGGTATAATTGCTTTACAATGGTGTGTTAGTTTCTGCTTTATAACAAAGTGAATCAGTTATACATATACATATGTTCCCATATCTCTTCCCTCTTGCGTCTCCCTCCCTCCCACCCTCCCTATCCCACCCCTCCAGGCTGTCACAAAGCACCGAGCCAATATCCCTGTGCCATGCGGCTGCTTCCCTTTAGTTATCTACCTTACTACGTTTGTTAGTGTGTATATGTCCATGACTCTCTCTCGCCCCGTCACAGCTCACCCTTCCCCCTCCCCATAACCTCAAGTCCGTTCTCTAGGAGGTCTGCGTCTTTATTCCTGCCTTACCCCTAGGTTCTTCATGACATTTTTTTTTCTTAAATTCCATATATATGTGTTAGCATACGGTATTTGTCTTTTTCTTTCTGACTTACTTCACTCTGTATGACAGACTCTAGGTCTATCCACCTCATTACAAATAGCTCAATTTCGTTTCTTTTTATGGCTGAGTAATATTCCATTGTATATATGTGCCACATCTTCTTTATCCATTCATCCGATGATGGGCACTTAGGTTGTTTCCATCTCTGGGCTATTGTAAATAGAGCTGCAATGAACATTTTGGTACATGACTCTTTTTGAATTTCGGTTTTCTCAGGGTATATGCCCAGTAGTGGGATTGCTGGGTCATATGGTAGTTCTATTTGTAGTTTTTTAAGGAACCCCCATACTGTTCTCCATAGTGGCTGAACCAATTCACATTCCCACCAGAGGTGCAAGAGTGTTCGCTTTTCTCCACACCCTCTCCAGCATTTATTGTTTCTAGATTTTTTGATGATGGCCATTCTGACTGGTGTGAGATGATATCTCATTGTAGTTTTGATTTGCATTTCTCTAATGATTAATGATGTTGAGCATTCTTTCATGTGTTTGTTGGCAGTCTGTATATCTTCTTTGGAGAAATGTCTATTTAGGTCTTCTGCCCATTTTTGGATTGGGTTGTTTGTTTTTTTGTTATTGAGCTGCATGAGCTGCTTGTAAATTTTGGAGATTAATCCTTTGTCGGTTGCTTCATTTGCAAATATTTTCTCCCATTCTGAGGGTTGCCTTTTGCTCTTGTTTATGGTGTCCTTTGCTGTGCAAAAGCTTTGAAGTTTCATTAGGTCCCATTTGTTTATTTTTGTTTTTATTTCCATTACTCTAGGAAGTGGGTCAGAAAGGATCTTGCTGTGATTTATGTCATAGAGTGTTCTGCCTATGTTTTCCTCTAAGAGTTTGATAGTTTCTGGCCTTATATTTAGGTCTTTAATCCATTTTGAGCTTATTTTTGTGTATGGTGTTAGGGAGTGATCTAATCTCATACTTTTACATGTACCTGTCCAGTTTTCCCAGCACCACTTATTGAAGAGGCTGTCCTTTCTCCACTGTACATTCCTGCCACCTTTATCAAAGATAAGGTGTCCATATGTGCATGGGTTTATCTCTGGGCTTTCTATCCTGTTCCATTGATCTGTCTTTCTGTTTTTGTGCCAGTACCATACCGTCTTGATAACTGTAGCTTTGTAGTATAGTCTGAAGTCAGGGAGCCTGATTCCTCCAGTTCCCTTTTTTGTTCTCAAGATTGCTTTGGCTATTCGGGGTCTTTTGTGTTTCCATACAAATTGCGAAATTTTTTGTTCTAGTTCTGTGAAAAATGCCAGTGGTAGTTTGATAGGGATTGCATTGAATCTATAGATTGCTTTGGGTAGTAGAGTCATTTTCACAATATTGATTCTTCCAATCCAGGAACATGGTATATCTCACCATCTATTTGTATCATCTTTAATTTCTTTCATCAGTGTCTTATAATTTTCTGCATACAGGTCTTTTGTCTCCTTAGGTAGGTTTATTCCTAGATATTTTATTCTTTTTGTTGCAATGGTAAATGGGAGTGTTTTCGTGATTTCACTTTCAGATTTTTCATCATTAGTATATAGGAATGCCAGAGATTTCTGTGCATTAATTTTGTATCCTGCCACTTTACCAAATTCATTGATTAGCTCTAGTAGTTTTCTGGTAGCATCTTTAGGATTCTCTATGTATAGGATCATATCATCTGCAAACAGTGACAGCTTTACTTCTTCTTTTCCGATTTGGATTCCTTTTATTTCCTTTCCTTCTCTGATTGCTGTGGCTAAAACTTCCAAAACTATGTTGAATAAGAGTGGTGAGAGTGGGCACCCTTGTCTTGTTCCTGATCTTAGTGGAAATGCTTTCAGTTTTTCACCATTGAGGATGATGTTTGCTGTGGGCTTGTCGTATATGGCCTTTATTATGTTGAGGAAAGTTCCCTCTATGCCTACTTTCTGCAAGGTTTTTATCATAAATGGGTGTTGAATTTTGTCAAAAGCTTTCTCTGCATCTATTGAGATGATCATATGGTTTTTCTCCTTCAATTTGTTAATATGGTTTATCACATTGATAGATTTGCCTATATTGAAGAATCCTTGCATTCCTGGAATAAACCCCACTTGATCATGGTGTATGGTCCTTTTAATGTGCTGTTGGATTCTGTTTGCTAGTATTTTGTTGAGAATTTTTGCATCTATGTTCATCAGTGATATTGGTCTGTAGTTTTCTTTCTTTGTGACATCCTTGTCTGGTTTTGGTATCAAGGTGATGGTGGCCTCGTAGAAGGAGTTTGGGAGTGTTCCTCCCTCTGCTATATTTTGGAAGAGTTTGAGAAGGATAGGTGTTAGCTCTTCTCTAAATGTTTGATAGAATTCGCCTGTGAAGCCATCTGGTCCTGGGCTTTTCTTTGTTGGAAGATTTTTAATCACAGTTTCCATTTCAGTGCTTGTGATTGGTCTGTTCATATTTTCTATTTCTTCCTGATTCAGTCTTGGCAGGTTGTGCATTTCTAAGAATTTGTCCATTTCTTCCAGATTGTCCATTTTATTGGCATAGAGTTGCTTGTAGTAATCTCTCATGATCTCTTTTATTTCTGCAGTGTCAGTTGTTACCTCTCCTTTTTCATTTCTAATTCTATTGATTTGAGTCTTCTCCCTTTTTTTCTTGATGAGTCTGGCTAGTGGTTTATCTATTTTGTTTATCTTCTCAAAGAACCAGCTTTTAGTTTTATTGATCTTTGCTATTGTTTCCTTCATTTCTTTTTCATTTATTTCTGATCTGATTTTTATGATTTCTTTCCTTCTGCTAGCTTTGGGGTTTTTTTGTTCTTCTTTCTCTAATTGCTTGAGGTGCAAGGTTAGGTTGTTTATTCGAGATGTTTCCTGCTTCTTAAGGTGGGCTTGTATTGCTATAAACTTCCCCCTTAGAACTGCTTTTGCTGCGTCCCACAGGTTTTGGGTCGTTGTGTCTCCATTGTCATTTGTTTCTAGGTATTTTTTTATTTCGTCTTTGATTTCTTCAGTGATCACTTCATTATTAAGTAGTGTATTGTTTAGCCTCCATGTGTTTGTATTTTTTACAGATGTTTTCCTGTAATTGATATCTAGTCTCATGGCGTTGTGGTCAGAAAAGATACTTGATACAATTTCAATTTTCTTAAATTTACCAAGGCTTGATTTGTGACCCAAGATATGATCTATCCTGGAGAATGTGCCATGAGCACTTGAGAAAAATGTGTATTCTTTTGTTTTTGGATGAAGTGTCCTATAAATATCAATTAAGTCCATCTTGTTTAATGTATCATTTAAAGCTTGTGTTTCCTTATTGATTTTCATTTTGGATGATCTGTCCATGGGTGAAAGTGGGGTGTTAAAGTCCCCTACTATGAATGTGTTACTGTCGATTTCCTCTTTTATGGCTGTTAGCATTTGCCTTATGTATTGAGGTGCTCCTATGTTGGGTGCATAAATATTTACAATTGTTATATCTTCTTCTTGGATCGATCCCTTGATCATTATGTAGTGTCCTTCTTTGTCTCTTTTAATAGTCCTTATTTTAAAGTCTATTTTGTCTGATATGAGAATTGCTACTCCAGCTTTCTTTTGGTTTCCATTTGCATGGAATATCTTTTTCCATCCCCTTACTTTCAGTCTGTATGTGTCTCTAGGTCTGAAGTGGGTCTCTTGTAGACAGCATATATAAGGGTCTTGTTTTTGTATCCATTCAGCTAATCTGTGTCTTTTGGTGGGAGCATTTAGTCCATTTACATTTAAGGTAATTATCGATATGTATGTTCCTATTCCCATTTTCTAAATTGTTTTGGGTTCGTTATTATAGGTCTTTCCTTCTCTTGTGTTTCTTGCCTAGAGAAGATCCTTTAGCATTTGTTGTAAAGCTGGTTTGGTGGTGCTGAACTCTCTCAGCTTTTGCTTGTCTGTAAAGGTTTTAATTTCTCCATCAAATCTGAATGAGATCCTTGCTGGCTAGAGTAGTCTTGTTTGCAGGTTTTTCTCCTTCATCACTTTCAGTATGTCCTGCCACTCCCTTCTGGCTTGTAGGGTTTCTGCTGAGAGATCAGCTGTTAACCTTATGGGGATTCCCTTATGTGTTATTTGTTGTTTTTCCCTTGCTGCTTTTAATATGCTTTCTTTGTATTTAATTTTTGACAGTTTGATTAATATGTGTCTTGGCCTATTTCTCCTTGTATTTATCCTGTATGGGACTCTCTGCGCTTCCTGGACTTGATTAACTATTTCCTTTCCCATATTAGGGAAGTTTTCAACTATAATCTCTTCAAATATTTTCTCAGTCCCTTTCTTTTTCTCTTCTTCTTCTGGAACCCCTACAATTCGAATGTTGGTGCGTTTAATGTTGTCCCAGAGGTCTCTGAGACTGTCCTCAGTTCTTTTCATTCTTTTTTCTTTATTCTGCTCTGCAGTAGTTATTTCCACTATTTTATCTTCCAGGTCACTTATCCATTCTTCTGCCTCAGTTATTCTGCTATTGCTCCCATCTAGAGTATTTTTAATTTCATTTATTGTGTTGTTCATCGTTGCTTGTTTCATCTTTAGTTCTTCTAGGTCCTTGTTAACTGATTCTTGCATTTTGTCCATTCTATTGTCCATTCTATCTCCAAGATTTTGGATCAACCTTACTATCATTATTGTGAAGTCTTTTTCAGGTAGACTGCCTATTTCCTCTTCATTTGTTAGGTCTGGTGCATTTTTATCTTGCTCCTTTATCTGCTGTGTGTTTTTCTGTCTTCTCATTTTGCTTATCTTACTGTGTTTGGGGTCTCCTTTTTGCAGGCTGCAGGTTCGTAGTTCCTCCTGTTTTTGATGTCTGTCTCCAGTGGCTAAGGTTCGTTCAGTGGGTTGTGTAGGCTTCCTGGTGGAGGGGACTAGTGCCTGTGTTGTGGTGGATGAGGCTGGATCTTGTCTCTCTAGTGGGCAGGTTCACGTCTGGTGGTGTGTTTTGGGGTGTCTGTGGCCTTATTATGATTTTAGGCAGCCTCTCTGCTAATGGGTGGGGTTGTGTTCCTGTTTTGCTAGTTGTTTGGCACAGGTTGTCCAGCACTGTGGCTTGCTGGTCGTTGAGTGAAGCTCGGTGCTGGTGTTAAGATGGAGGTCTCTGGGAGATTTTTGCTGTTTGATATTATGTGAAGCTGGGAGGTCTCTTGTGGACCAGTGTCCTGAAGTTGGCTCTCCTACCTCAGAGGCAGAGCCCTGACTACTGGCTGGAGCACCAAGAGCCTTTCATCCACACGGCTCAGAATAAAAGGGAGAAAAAGTAGAGGGAATTAGTAGAAGTATGAGGAAAGAAAGAAGGAAAGGAGGGAAGGAAGGAGGGAAGGAAGGAAGGAAGAAAGAAAGAAAGAAAGAAGCAAAGAAGGAAAGAAGGCAAGAAGCAATGAAAGGAGGGAGGGAGGGAGGGAGGAAGCAAGGAAGGAGGGAAAGAAGGAAAAACAGAAAGAAAGAAGATACAGTAAAAATAAAATAAAGTATAATAAAGTTATTGAATTAAAAAATTCTTATTTAGAGAAAAAAAAAAAGGGGGACGGATAGAACCTTAAGACAAATGTTGGAAGCAAAGCTATACAGACAAAATCTTACACAGAAGCGTACACATACACCCTCACTAAAAGAGGTAAAGGGGTAAAAATCATAAATCTTGCTGTCAGAGACCACCTCCTCAATTTGGGATGATTCGTTGTCTAAAGGAGGGAAGGAAGGAAGGAAAGAAAGAAAGAAAGAAAGAAAGGACGAAGGTAAAGTATAATAACGTTCTTAAAATTAAAATTGATTATTAAGAAAAAAATTTTAAGAAAAAACCATGGACGGATAGAACCCTAGGACAAATGGTGGAAGCAAGACTATACAGACAAGATCTCACACAGAAGCATACACATACACATTCACAAAAAGAGGAATAGGGAAAAAAATCATAGATCTTGCTCCCAAAGTCCACCTCCTTAATTTGGGATGATTGGCTGTCTATTCATGTATTCCACAGATGCAGGGTACATCAAGTTGATTGTGGAGCTTTAATCCGCTGCTTCTGAGGCTGCTGGGAGAGATTTCCCTTTCTCTTCTTTGTTCTCACAGCTCACAGGGGCTCAGCTTTGGATTTGGCCCTGCCTCTGCGTGTAGGTCGCTGAAGGGCGTCTGTTTTTTGCTCAGACAGGACGGGGTTAAAGGAGCCGCTGATTCGCGGGTTCTGGCGTACTGAGGCCGGTGGGGAGGGAGGGGCACGGAATGCGGGGCGGGCCTGCGGCGGCAAAGTCCGCCGAGACCCTGCACCAGCCCGAGGCCCGCCGTGCGCTCTCCCGGCGAAGTCGTCCCCGGATCCCGGGAACCCGGCAGTGGCGGGCCGCACAGGCTCCGCGGAAGAGGGGCGTGGAGAGCGACCTGCGCTCGCACACAGGCCCCTTGGTGGCGGCAGCAGCAGCCCCAACGTCTCCCGCCCGCCTCTGGGGTCCGCGCCTCCAGCCGCGGCTTGCGCCCGTCTCTGAGGTCCGCGCTTTCAGCCGCGGCTCGCGCCCGTCTCTGGGGTTCACGCTTTTAGCCGCGGCTCGCGCCCGTCTCTGGTGTCCGCGCCCTCAGCTGCGGCTCGTGCCCGTCTCTGGTGTCCGCGCCCTCAGCCGCGGCTCGCGCCCGTCTCTCCCTCCTTGTCTTTTAATGGCTCAATAATCATTACTTTTGAGCACTGAATAATATTCCATTTTGGGGATATACCACAATTTGTTTATTCATTCACCTACTGAAGGACAATATGGTTGAGTTTCTTCCAAATTTTGATAATTATGAATATTAACATTTGTTTTTTAAAAGCAAAATATTAATATAAAGTCTCTGAGAAAGACCAGTAATTTGAAGTGGAGTAGAAACATTTGCTCTTATCTTGTCAAAATATTTATCAAATACTATTACATTGGTTTATTTTCTTATGTCTCCTCATCTAAACTATAATGTATAGAAGCCACATAATATTTGGTTTTGTATTTCTAGTACCTAGTATTGTGCACAGCACATAGTAGGCTCTAAGTAACTGTTCAATGAACAGATAAATTAGGACTGAATGATCAGGAGGCAGCCTATGTGTCATAACTTTAGCACCACTTGGCTGTATAACCTGGGGTAGTTGTGATATTCTGAGTTTGTTTCCTTGACTGGAAATAATTAGATTTGATGAATGATATTTTTAAATACATTAAGTCATTTAGAATTGGCAATTATTTTGCTAGAAAAAGAAAAGACAGAGTTACTAATCTCCTTCCTATTCTAATTTGGAATACTCTCTTTGCCCCATCAATAAACCAAGTCTGCAGAAAAATTTCACATGCAAAGTTAAATTAATTTTATATCATGCCAGGCATAAAAGAAAGATTGGTTAGGTTACACACTGAGAAGGTGGGAAAAATCCTGCAAAAGTCTAGAGAAAGAAAAGAATATTTTATTAAGCTTTTATTTATTGCCAGACATTGTGCTGGGAAAAAAAGAAAGGTGAGGGACTTCCCTGGTAAAGAATCTGCCTTCCAGTGCACTGGAAACGGGTTCGATCCCTGGTCAGGGAACTAAGATCCCACATGCCGCTGGGCAACTAAACCCATGCGCCTCTATGCGAGAGCCAGCGTGCCATGGGCTCTGGAGCCCACCTGCCACAGCTACAGAGCCCACCCACTCTGGAGCCTGCATGCCACTACTAGAGAGAAGACCATGCACCTCAACGAAGAGCCCACGCACCGCAACAAAAAGATCCTGCATGTCACAATGAAGACCTGACGCAGCCAAAAAAGAATTTTTTAAAAATAATAAATAAATAGATAAAATATTTTTAAAAAATAAAAGAAAGGTGAGTAGGATGTTATCTCCTTGCTTAGCAACCCACTCAGACAAACCAAAGGACCACCCAAGAATGATGTGAGCAGGATTTTCTCTGTGAGGGAGTGGGCTGGAGGAAGCAGGAGGCTTTAACACCCTCCTCAACCCCACCCCAATTTCTGCCTCCTCAGAGTGACTGCTCACTGAGGGACACAGGCCATGTTCCTCAGGAACCAGGTAAAGTTGGTTAAAAGACTGAGAATCACGACTAGATTGAGCTGGAGAAAAGAACAAAGTAAGCAATGACATTTTGTTTTCTTTGCATTTAAAAAGATGCCGTTGGAGAAAGGGAATGACATATCTCAGAGCACTACAAATTGTACTTTAACTACAAATAGATTTCAAGATGGCGGTGGTATTTTTTAAAATATTGCTAAATCTAAAGTGGTCCTCAAACTTGGGTCAGTATCAGAATCGTGGAGTCACAAAGAAGCCTCCTGAAGTTTAGTCAGGCTGAAGGGAAATGTAAAGGTTGTCTTGATCACACCTCAGTGAATTTTATTAGTTTTCCAGGTAAGAATCTAATTGGTAGGCACTCAGGTTTGAAATATTTAGAAAAACTCTCAAAACTTCCCCAAACTAAATTAAATGGAATCATTAACAAACTGGTTTCCTGGACCCACACCAGGGTCCTAACCCAGGCCAAGACCCTTTGTCTCAGCCAGGGAGCTTCTTTTTCTGCTTGGATGCTGAGACTGGAACAACACAATCTTCATTCAATGGCCAAAGAATGGAGAAGCGGGAACCTAGTTCACAAATCAACTTCTCAACCCAATTTGGGTGGAGACACCAAATATATAGGATGGTCGATGTAAAAGGGAGGGAATTGGAAAGAGTGGGAGGGATACTCATAAATTATCTGAGAATAAGAGTGTGGTTTGGACCAGGAACGGAATCAACTCTCCTTTCCAGTCCTTGTGTGATGTTTTCTGGTCATTATCATGGCAATCATCAACTGTCTGGTACTAGTAAGTGTGTTATTTAGCTAATGTATTACAATGAGCATGTAATGAGGCCCAAGGTCCACTGGAAGTCAACTCTTCCACCATCTTGGGCCTCATTGGTTCTAACCAGCTCTTGTTTTTCTCTTTGCAGCTTCCTCCTGGAATGTAGATAAGAGTAATTGGTTTCCATTTGAGGGAGGGGTGGGGCATGATTCTGGGTTGACAGCCTTGGTAACAGAATGCTGGCAGAGTGAAAGAGTGGCATGGACATATATACGTTACCAAACATAAAATAGATAGCTTAGTGGGAAGCAGCCGCATAGCACAGGGAGATCAGCTCGGTGCTTTGTGACCACCTAGAGGGGTGGGATAGGGAGGGTGGGAGATGCAAGAGGGAAGAGATATGAGAACATATATATATATGTATAACTGATTCACTTTGTTATAAAGCAGAAACTAACAAACTATTGTAAAGCAATTATACTCCAATAAAGATGTTAAAAAAATAATAATAATATCAATTTGACTTTCATTCGTGTTCATGAATTATCCCCTTACTATCTGTGACAGGTGTAACTTCCATGTGAGATTTTAAATAAAGAGAACCCAATGTAGGATTTCCAGAGCAGATTCAAAGCACATGGCACATACTTGGGTTCTGAAATTCACTTTTAACTGGGCATCATGTATTTCTAGTCACTAAACCTGGACACCCTGTGATGGAGATGGCATTATACTCTCCCCAACATCACATGGAAAGCTCCTAATTAAACACCTTAAAGTTATTGCCTCAGTATTTTCATGGAGGAGAATTTTTAAATGAGACCTTACCCTATAAGCACAGTAACCTTCCTGAACATCATTCTTCACCACTCAGCTGCAATAACAATGCAGCCTGTGATATACCTGTGGCCAGGGTCTCTTAGCCATTGTTTACCAGGTACCCTCTGGTACCTGGGGTGCCTTGATTTGTGGAAGCCACTTATTCTCTTTTAAATGTGAGGAGTTCAGCAGGTCAAAATATAAACATTTCTTTTCAACCAGGTTCAAAGAACACGAACAATCTACAAAGGACAGAATCAAATGCCCATCCAAATTGCAAAGCCCTAAGTTCCACACCCACCAGACTTCCGTTTTGTGAATAGTTTATCAACCATTTGAGCAATAGGGAGCAGCTGACCTGCTTGGCTTAGTCATCAAAGGGATCTGTTGTTATCCTGTAATGACAAAAGTGGGTCTGCAGGACAATTTAACCTCAAAAGCCATTTCTTTCAATTTTATCCTTTAAAAAACTGCCAGGTAATTAACTTCACAGGAGTTTTGTTGGCAAACTAACACTACAGATAAAATGAAGCATTCATTAATAATTGACTGTGAAAACTGGAGTTAAATACCTTCCAGATAACATAACAGAAGAAGATAGAACAGAATGATAGGAGACTTTGGAAAGTAGAAGTAATCACTGGAGTATTCACTCTGAAGGGCTAAAATATGAAAGCAAGTAGGAGATCAAAACAAGAGGAAAAAGCATTATTACAATACCTGTATTTTCATATATTTATTAGCTAAACAATTGCTTATGGTGTTCAAAGTCCAACATAAATTCTCCTTTAAAAGACACATTCATTTACTCAGAAGTTTTTCATTTGTGTGAAGACTCAAATAAGAGAACTCACAGACATGATAATGAACAAAAAGCCCATCACTGCATGTAATGAAATACACAATTAAGCCAGTGATAACTATTCATTCAAAGCAAGCACTTTATTTCCACTTTCAGACTTACATGTTATCCATTTTACTGTCCTTTAAGTGCTACTGACAATGATACTTTCCAGTTACAGTGTGATTGGGTTTTTTCCCCCATACACAACCTTCTAAATAATTTTGGCCAAAAAATGGTATGAGTTCAAAGGAATCTTGGATGAATAAAACCTTTCATCTACAAAGTATCTGCAATTCCTTTTATGCAGAACACAAAACAAAAGGCAAAATTAATTTTCCCTCCCTCAAATGGATGTGCATTTCCGCATCTGTATCTAGGTTACCCGTGCATGCTGAGCAAAGTCAGAAGAGAGAGTAGAGAGACGAACCTCACACTAAAGGTAATTTCTTAGTGTTTACATCTGCATGTTGTTAAAGTGATGTTATGTTCACATTGCTTTGCTCTGAAGATCACTAAATACATCATATCTTTCCTACTGATAAGTATCTTTGAGGATAAATAATAATTAAATATCTATTATTTGTAATGGGGAGACCCAGATACTGAACTTGCTCCTAAATTGCTATGGGCAATGCTCAAACATAGAAAACAAAATTTTCCATTTTTGTTAACCTGATCTGAGGAGCAGACAACATTATATCCTTCGGGATTATTTTTAATAAGTTCTTAAAAAGGAAAAAGCAATGATATTGCAGAAAAGGTATATAGGGCAAGGATATAGTCATAAACAAAAATTTCCATTGCAAAAGACTTCTGTTGCACTTATAGTGACATTAGAACATCAACAATCTGTTTTGAACTGGTTCATAATTTCTGGTGCATTTCAGAAATAATGGCTAATGTGCTTTTTAACTTGCAATTTTCAGAGCCATAAACCTTAAAATTGACCCTGAAAATATTGGGACTCTGTATTGTAAAATCTAAGAAAGGAAATGCCCGATGTCTTTTCTGTATGTTTTTGTTCAAAGGCAAACAACTCTCTAGATCTATGAGGAAGGCATGACTTGGCCCATTGACAAAGAACCAAGGAAGGGAGAAAAAGAAAAAGGAAAAAAAAAGACAGAGACAAGTACTTGGCTGCCATTCATCAAATTAATATGCAAAACACTACACTTTTCTGATTCAAATATTTTAATCACTCTCAATTCCTAGGTAATAGGAACAATATATAGTTGGTTTAAGTCAAATATGGCTCAATTATTTGGCTTTAAGTTGAGATAAATCATTTCATTCTTTAGGCCAAAACATAATTTATGAAGGAAGATTTCAGATAAATGGCTTAATGCCCAAATTCCGAAAATATTTTATTATGGATAGTTTGTGAGATTTCTTTTAAAGAACTCTAACAATATACATTACTGCATATTCTTTTTCCCTTCTTTAACTAAGTCAAAGTTATTTTCACAAATCTGAAGTAACTTTGGCTGAGATTATGCCATTTATATACATAAGCTTGGAAAAATCATACTGATTAAATTTAAAATAAATTTCTAAGATAAATACTAAAAGCAAAGTGTTTTGCAAATGACCAACTATCCATTTCCAGTCCAATCAGTTGCCTTTAACTTGACCTAAGCAAACTGTGACATCATTGGCCTCAACAACAAGTGCAAACAATTTACCTCCCCAGAGAGTCAGGGCTCCTTCAGCCTCTGGACTGGCTGCTGCCTGAGAGCACTGGGGAAGACTCCCCACTTCCTGTTCCCTGAGCTACAGCCGCTCACCCAGGACACACCATGACAGGGGCTTTGTGTTGTAACCACCCCCAATCTGAGACACCCTCCTCTACACACACACAGGCACACAAACACACTCACACACACATAGACACATACAGAATCACACTCACTCACACACACACATAAACACATACAGACATACCCAAATACACACAAAAACACACTCACACACAAACACACAGACAGACACACATACACATGGACACACATAGATACACAGACGTACACACACTCACAAACACACACACACACAAACACAGACATACACAGACACACACAAACACACACACACAGAGGTTCATGTGGCTCTGTCCCTATAAAAGGCTCAAGTACACTTCCTGCCTCTCCTGCTATGAGCTTTTCACACAGAACGAAGAGTCTTGGGTTTTATAATCAGATATGTTAGTTAGATACAAGCCCCAAGGGGCCAGGGTCTCCCTGATGGTCTGGCTCTGCCTCAGCCCTCTGTCAGCACAGACGCCCTCAGAATAGGCCCCTGACACATGTGTCTTTAACCAGATTTCTTGTGTAAGGGGCACCAGCTCTCTTTGTCACTTTGACAGTATAAGAATCTTCGAAAATATTTACCTTAGCTTATAAACAATTCTCCTGAAAAATGTTTTATCTCTAAATATGGCTCTACTTTGACTCATTATCTACTTTGCTTCATCAAGGCTGAATAATATCACTTTTAACAAAGATTACTCAAATTATTGTTTCTAAAATTACTTAACTCCTTCAATTACATATTATTTTAGATTACAAGTGAATCCTTCAAATGAGTGTATGTCTAGAAAATCTATTACACATGTTAGTGATTCTGAAACTAAGCTTTTCCTACAAACACATGAACATATATATTAAACTCAAATATCATCCATTTGTATCTTTTTAGATACAGCCAAATTATAGTTTATGTAATGATTTCTACAAAAGATGATAAATTTCTTGAAAGTTTTCCTGTGATTAAACTAATTCAAAAAACAGATTTTCCATTCCATTGAATTAAAGTTTATTTTTTTGTTTTTATTTATTTATTTTTATTTTTGGCTCTCTTGGGTCTTTGTTGCTGCGTGCGGGCTTTTTTCTCTAGTTGCAATGAGCAGGAGCTATTCTTCATTGCAATTCGCGGGCTTCTCATTGGGTGGCTTCTCTTGCTGCAGAGCATGGGCTCTAGGCACGCAGGCTTCAGTAGTTGTGGCATTCGGGCTCAGTAGTTTTGGCTCACAGGCTCTAGAGCACAGGCTCAGTAGTTGTGGCACATGGGCTTAGTTGCTCCGTGGCATGCGGGATCTTCCCTGACCAGGGCTCGAAACTGTGTCCCCTGCACTGGCAGGCGGATTCTTAACCATTGGGCCACCAGGAAGTCCATCCATTGATTTAAAGTTTGAGATGTATTTTACATCATATTATTGAAATAAATTTTGAGCTATTACTGGGTTCAATAAACAAAGATCCTAAATTCGTACATTTCTTTCCCACCATAATATGCTTTCCATTAGTCTATAAGTTTTGTAAGTCAGATATAATTTTATGTAACAAAGCTGATGACTATTTTTAGGGCCTTAGGATAGTTTTTAACCTGTCCAGGAAATAGACAACTGATTTTTGTGCCTGGGTCAGGATTAAAGGATAAAATAAAAGAGAATAATTCCCATTTCCTCACCTGTCCAGAGTTCTATATAATTTACCTACATGTGGCCCAAATGTAATACCATGCTACCTTGCTAAAGGCTTAATAAATGTTAGATTTTTATTTGGTTTTTCTAAAAAGTATTGTGACCTGATAAGCATACTAAATATTTTAACAGGATTTACCTGCTGTGTGGTTACAAACAAATTATGTGTGCACCTAGGAACCATGCTATACTTATTTATGTATCCCAACACCTACAGTGTTCATTTACTATGTATCAGGTTACTCAATGAATGTACACTGAACTGACATCAAACAGATATCAAGAAGCAGCAGGAAAGGAAGGAATGAGAGGAGAAAAAGGACCTGTATTGGAAGATTATACGTAATTGTGCACCAAGTAGTCAAAATGCTCACACAGACATATACTTTTATGTACAAGAAGTGAAACATGGTCCTAAAGTTTCTGAAATGCCCCCAAACAGTGCTCCTCTGACACTCAGCCATGGAACAGAGTGAACAAAATAAAATGTAGAAATTAAGATGATAAAAAGTAATTTTAAGTAAAATGTGTATTTTTCTTCACACATCATTAATATTTGAACAACAGCATGTTGTTTAGAATTATACTATAAACCTTTACTGCCAAAAATACAACCTGTCAGAGTATGTAATGTTATTAAATTCTGACATTATTCCAAATAAATTTTGGGTGACAAAATCCTGCAAAACAGCCCTAGTAAAGAGGAGAAGAAAAATATCAAGAGGTTAAATTGATCTACTTTGTTGTTGTTTTCTTAAAAATAATACAGAATTTTTATGATTAAGAAGTAGCCCATGATTTCTAACATAAAATCTACAAGACATGTTACCAATTACAGACAGAGATGTCCAATGCTAGGACTATGTGAAATTCTCTGAAGGTGGGAGCTGCTGTTTTCCTCCTCCTGAGGCCAATGCAACGACTAATTGCATATCCCCGCAGAGCATCTCCTCCTTCCTCTCCCCATACCACCCATTGCGAGCAGCCAGAGAAACCGAACAGGCCCACTGTAACCTTGTCAAGCAGAACCCCAGAGGAAGAGATGGCTATTGAACCAAAAACAATAAGCAGACATAGAAGATTGAAATTCAGCATGAAAACAACAAACAACATCATTTTCAAATTAAAAATTCAGGAAATGAGTTTAAGAAAAGGATGGACTTTTTTTTTAATCTCTTGGGCCACTAATGCATATCCCCAAAAGACAAATATCTAAATATCTTCAGTGAAAGACAAGGGACTTCAAGTGCAGATCACAAAAATAGGTGGCTCAGAGGGGGAAAATGAAATGTAATAATGACATAGAAAATAGACAAAATTTCTCTGAGCTGAAGACAAACTTGAGTCCCCTAATTAAGAAGGCTCACCAAATTCCAAAAATATTTGACACATACTTAAGCACACTGCGGTAAAATTACTGATTTTCAAGAATGAAGTGAAAAAATCTTACAACCTCCTTACCTTATAATATGAGGTAAACCAAACCCATATCAGATAGGTACTTCAAGACAGGGGAAGATGAGAAGCAGAGGAAACAATAGAAAGGGGGATATATAATAATATATATAGTATAATATAACAATAGTATAATATATTATATAATGATTCATTGTATAATATAACCATATAATATGACAATAATATAACAAAAATATATAATTTATATAACAATATTATATAATATGTTGTTATATAATAACAAAATATAACAATATAATAATTAAATTGAAAGACCATAGTAAGTCACTGGAAGTGCTAAGTAATCTCATTAAAACTTAGAAGTTTTAGGTCTTAGAAGACCTAACTTAGAAGTTAGGTCTCAAATGTGCAAGTAAAGTTGACCCTTGAACAATGCAGGGATTAGGTTTACCAACACGCATGCAGTCTCAAAAATCTGAGTATGACTTTACAGTCAGCCCTCCATATCCTGTTTCTGCATCATAGGATTCAACCACCCACAGATCTTCCATGTGGTAACATGGTGCGTATTTATTGAAAAAATTCATATTAAGTAAACCCATGCAGTTCAAACCTGTGTTGTTCACAGGTAAACTGTATACCCTTTTCTAAAATATGTGGCATGATGCTGCTGGGTTTATACCAGATTCAAGGACTTATGACAGTACTGGTATAATCTAATCAATCCAGCCTTGGGGTTGTACAGTCTGAACCATTGGCCTTTGAAGAATATGAGATTAGTGATCCCATTCCAGGATATGCCAAGATGGATGGTCAATGAAAGAGACAAACCTCAGCTTCTCCATGTTCTCTGAGATGTACATAGCTCAGGGGCATCTCTTCTTCAGTCTGAACTGGAGATATCTCTGGTATACATATTGTGTTATCACTGACCATTTGGAGCACAGGGTGGCCCTAGATATATCACTCCTTTTTTTTTTTTTGTAACATCTTTATTGGAGTATAATTTCTTTACAATGGTGTGTTAGTTTCTTCTATATAACAAAGTGAATCAGCTATACATATACATATATCCCCATAACCCTCCTTCTTAAGCCTCCCTCTTACCCGCCATATCCCACCCCTCTAGGTGGACACAAAGCACTGAGCTGATCTCCCTGAGCTATGCAGCTTCTTCCCACTAGCTATCTATTTTACATTTGGTAGTGTATATATGTCCATACCACTCTTTCACTTCATCCCAGCTTACACTTGCCCCTCCCCGTGTCCTCAAGTCCATTCTCTATGTCTTTATTCCTGTCCTGCCCCTAGGTTCTTCAGAACTTTTTTTTTTTTAGATCCCATATATGTGTTTGCATACAGTATTTGTTTTTCTCTTTCTGACTTACTTCACTCTGTATGACAGACTCCATGTCCATCCACCTCATTACAAATAACTCAATTTCATTTCTTTCTATGGCTGAGTAATATTCCACTGTATATATGTACCACATTTTCTTTATCCATTCATCTGTTGATGGACACTTAGGTTGCTTCCACGTCCTGGCTATTGTAAATAGTATTGCTCCTTCTTAAAGAAAAGGGAAAAAAAAGGGAACAAATAAAAATATTTGGTAGCATAAAATAAAAGCATAAGCATGTCACTGGAAACAGAGGTATGTGTTGTCTTTATGTCCTCAATTTTTTTTAATATAAATGCGTGCAAAAAGAGAGGAGACCAAAGATGAACAGATAAGAAAACAGTCTAAACTGCAAGGCCATCTTGCTGAGAGGTAAAGTAGCTGGATAAGTTAAAGCAAGATTTTAGAGACATAAAAAAATAGTCATTGAATTTAAACTGAAGGTCCTAGAAGTACTGAAGATCAGAATAAACAGAGCAAAAAATCTAATTGGAAAAAGCTTTAGAATTTTACCAATAATTCAGAAAAAATAATTAAGAGATAAAAACCATAAGAGAAAGTAGTAGATATGTAGGAAAGTGATTCACCATTACATATAATTGGAGGGGAAAAGAACAAATGGAACCAAAATAGTACAAAAATTTATAATACAAGAAAACTTTCCTGAACCTAGAAAATATATATGAATCTACATATTAAAAAGAACTTGTCATAATTAAAGCAAAAATAATGAAAATAGGCCAGCACATGAAGATATCTTGGTAAATTTTTCAACTTTAAAAATAAATGATGATTCATATGTATCCAATGAGGAAATAGATTTCATGTTAAAAAAAAAAAAGAAGGAAAATCAAGCTATCTTCATTAAAGAGTAGGACATAATGGAGAAGCATCTACAGAATTTTGAGTGAAAAAAATTGAACCCAGGCAGTCTGTACTTAGTCCTGCTGACATTCACATATGATGTCAACAGAAATGTATTCTTCAGTCCCCTACTGTGAACTCAGAAAATACTCTACCACCCACACTAAAATCAATTTCCAATATATTAAAAAGTACAACCATGAAATCAAAAAGTACTAAAAGAAAGTGTTAATTTCTATTATTCTGATCTCCTGATAAGGAAGACTTTTTAAGCATAGACACAGAAGCAGAAAGCATAACAAAAGAGGTTGATAGACTTTACTTACAAAAATTAACTTGTATATTTAAAAATCAAGAGCCAACATAAGGGGAGATTGGTTTAAGATGGCGGAGTAGAAGGACATGTGCTCACTCCCTCTTATGAGAGCACTGGAATCACAACTAATTGCTGAACAATTATCGACAGGAAGATACTGGAACTCACCAAAAAAGATATCCCACATACAAAGACAAAGGAGAAGCCACAATGAGATGGTAGGAGGGGTGCAATCACAATAAAATCAAATCCCATAATTGCTGGGTGGGTGACTCACAAATTGGAGAACAATTATACCACAGAAGTCCACCCACTGGAGTGAAGGTTCTGAGCCCCACATCAGGCTCAGAAACTGGAGCTCAACCTGGGGGTCTGGCAATGGGAGGAGGAATTCCTAGAGAATCAGACTTTGAAGGCTAGCAGGATTTGATTGCAGGAATTTGACAGGACTGGGGAAAACAGAGACTCCACTCTTGGAGGGCACACACAAAGTAGTGTGCACATCAGGAGCCAGGAGGAAGGAGCAGTGACCCCATAGGAGACTGAACCAGACCTAGCTGCTAGTGTTGGAGGGTCTCCTGCTGAGGCGAGGGGCAGTTGTGGCTCACTACGGGGACAAGGACACTGGCAACAGAAGTTCTGGGAAGTACTCCTTGGTGTAAGCCCTCTCCCAGAGTCCACCATTAGCCCCACCAAAGAGCCTGTAGGCTCCAGGGTTGGGTCACCTCAGGCCAAACAACCAACAGGGACGGGACTCAGCCCCACCCATCAGCAGACAAGCAGATTAAAGTTTTACTGAGTTCTGCCCACAAGAACAACAACCAGCTCTACCCACCACCAGTCCCTCCCATCAGGAAGCTTTGCACAAACCTCTTAGATAGCCTCATCCACCAGAGGGCAGACAGCAGAAGCAATAAGAACTACAATCCTGCAGCCTGTGGAACAAAAACCACATTCACAGAAAGATAGACAGAATGAAAAGGTAGAGGACTATGTACCAGATGAAGGAACAAGATAAAACCCCAGAAAAACAACTAAATGAAGTGGACATAGGCAACCTTCCAGAAAAAGAATTCAGAATAATGATAGTGAAGATGATCCAGGACCTTGGAAAATGAATGGAGGCAATGATCGAAGAGATGCAAGAAATGTTTAACAAAGACCTAGAAGAATTAAGAACAAACACCTAGAAGAATTAAAGCACAAACAGGGATGAAGAATACAATAACTGAAATGAAAAATACACTAGAAGGAATCAATAGCAGAATAACTGAGACAGAAGAATGGATAAGTGACCGGGAAGACAGGTGGTGGAATTTACTGCTTCACAACAGAATAAAGAATGAAAAGAAATGAAAACAACTTAAGAGACCTCTGGGACAACATTAAATGCACCAACATTTGCATTATGGGGTCCCAGAAGGAGAAGAGAGAAAGGACCTGAGAAAATATTTGAAGAGATTATAGTCGAAAACTGCCCTAACGTGGGAAAGGAAATAGCCACGCAAGTCCAGGAAGCACAGAGAATCCCAGGCAGGATAAATCCAAGGAGAAACATGCTGAAACACATAGTAATCAAACTGATGAAAATTAAAGACAAGGAAAAATTATTAAAAGCAATAAGGGAAAAACAATAAATAACATACAAGGGAACTCCCATAAGGTTAACAGCTGATTTCTCAGCAGAAAGTCTACAAGCCAGAAGGGAGTGTCAATGCAATCCCTATCAAATTACCAATGGCATTTTTTATAGAACTAGAACTAAAAATCTTAAAATTTGTATGGAGACAAAAAAGACCCTGAATAGTCAAAGCAACCTTGAAGTAAAAAAACGGAGCTGGAGGAATCAGACTCCCTGACTTCAAACTATACTACAAAGCTACAGTAATCAAGACAATATGATACTGGCACAAAAAACAGAAACATAGATCAATGGAACAGGATAGAAAGCCCAGAGATAAACCACACACCTATGGTCAACTAATCTATGACAAAGGAGGCAAGGATAAACAATGGAGAAAAGACAGTCTCTTCAATAAGTTGTGCTGGGAAAACCGGACAGATACATGTAAAAGAATGAAATTAGAACACTCCCTAACACCATACTCAAAAATAACCCCAAAATGGATTAAAAATCAAGAGCTAAAAGCAAATAAACTGAAAATATTAAACCCATATATAAGAGTGCTAGAGGGCTTAATATGATACTTAATTCATCAGGATATTTCTCACAGTACTGTGAAAAAGATGAATTCAATTAAAATGGGTAAAACATATAATCAAGTAAGCACTAACAGAAAATCTTAAGTGTACTAAACATGAAAAATAATCAACCCTGCTTTTAAGCATAAAACTATGAATTAAGACTAATGGAAATACTTTTTATTGACAATATTTACTAGACTACTGGGAAATGGATACTTTCATAGACAATTTCATGCAATTTAACTTGACACAACCTTCTTGGAAAGCTTTTTGGAAACATATTCTACTATCTTTAAAATATGTGCACACTTAACAGAGCAATTCCAATTTTAGAAAGTCACCCAGCATTGTTCATAGTGACTCAAAGTGTGATCACCAGAGAAGACCAACAGTACCTGATTGAACAGATTACCATGCCTCCGGAAAATAGTACACCATGCAGCCACTAAAACTGTGGCAGAATATTTAAACCCAGGAGTATTTTCAAAAAGTGCTTAGTAAATTAATGAAAAAATGATTAATTGATTCAATGAAAAACAGTAGAATACAGTACACTGTGTTATTAATTTCATTTAAATTGCCAATATATGTGTAGACTATGCATGGAAAAAGTACCTGAAAGAGCTATACCAAAATTTTTACCATGAGTCTCTTTGAGTGATGGAGTTATTGGTGATTTTTGTGGTCTTCACTATATTTTCAAGAAATTTCCAGAATTATTACAATAAGAATGCATTAACTGATGTAATAGGGGAAAAAGTACAAAGATTTTATGTAAAGTACTGGGCATAGAAAAACAAATCAATAAGTTGTTGCTATTTTAAAACATTAAATATAATATTAAAATGGAGTAATCATTTCTCTCTTTAATGAAAAGCAGTTTATCTGATCTAAAGACAAATACAGTTAATATTACAATTAATATTTACAGAGCACCTCTTTGTTATAGTAAACTTTAAATATTATTAAGCATCCTTTCCCTCGTGTATACAATTATTACATTACATATGAGAATTTTTATTGTCCAGTATTTGAAACCACCAGATTCTCTCAAGTGCTTGGATATCAGTTAGTTTACTGGGATATGTCCAGGACATAGTACTTCTGGTTCATAAGACACAGGGGTGATCAACAAATGTTATTTTATAACAGAACTGCTCTGCTGAATTAAATTTGTCCTAGTCATATGACGGCACGGGAATTGATTTTTTTTTTAATTTTTATTTTTATTTTTTTTGCAGTACGTGGGCCTCTCACTGTTGTGGCCTCTCTCGTTCCAGAGCACAGGCTCCGGACACGCAGGCTCAATGGCCATGGCTCACGGACTCAGCCGCTCCGCGGCATGTGGGATCTTCCCAGACCGGGGCACGAACCCGTGTCCCCTGCATCGGCAGGTGGACTCTCAACCACTGCACCACCAGGGAAGCCTGGGAATTGATTTTTACATAAACTATCACCTTAAAACAAAAGAGATGAAGATTTAAAGAATTTTTTGAAGCTATCAACCAACAATTAAAGAGGACAGAGTGAGGGTAACTTCCCTGCTTTCCATAAACATCTGAACACCCTCAAAACTCATACTCTCTGTGCTGTGACCGTTTCTTCCCTATATAGAAACTATTTATTTTGTAAGGGTAAACCTGCAGTTCTATTATTCATGTGTGTTCTGCGGGTTGTAATCCAACTTCCTAAGCAGAACTGATATAAAAATAATTAGTTTTACAGAGCAAGGAGAATCTAGTATTAAAATTATTTGGCGGCAATAATAGCAATCAGAGCGATCACAAAAGCAAGCATATATCAGACACAACATACAACATAAAGTCAGCTGCTATGTTGACAGATTTACCTAAACTTCCCAGACAAGACTAATGAAAAGGAAGAGTCAGGAAAAATTATTAAGGGGAAACCAAATATCCATCAAGGAAAAATATCTGGAAATATCTGGTACATGTGGTTAAAATAAACAGATAATTGTCTTTCAGTACCCAAAAACATCCCGTATCTTCCTTATTTGTGAGCTCATACCATTACATCAAAACTGATATTACCCGTGTTTTGCCATCCATGGTTGAATTCTGCACATCCAGCACTGCTGGCCTGGAGACACTGCAGGAACCAGGAGTTGCCAGATAGGATGAATGTGCCTGTCAAGAAGGAAACAAAAATCCCAGTTTCTCCCCATCTCTTGAGATTTAATGTAAGTGGATTTCGTCATTCATGTATGCTTGAGACATCATTATTGTACGTACAGCATTATCCTATAATGTGTATGTTTACAGATAAAAACTTAGACCAGCATTCAACCTCTAACCTGAGCCAATGACATACAAACACACAAGATTTCTAAAGTAACAATCAAAATGTCAGTCTGTCTGGGCACATCATACAAAAACCGAGAACATTTACAT
This sequence comes from Pseudorca crassidens, assembly GCF_039906515.1. Lineage (NCBI taxonomy): Eukaryota > Metazoa > Chordata > Mammalia > Artiodactyla > Delphinidae > Pseudorca > Pseudorca crassidens. Next base: position 45,446,646 of record NC_090305.1, on the reverse strand, counting down.
TCATTTCTCTACTGTAATTTATCAATTGTGATCCCTTTATGAAAATATAAGCTTTAGGACTAGCGTATTTTAAAATAAATCCAAGATCCTTTAAAGTATTTTATTTACATTAAGTAATGTGATTTTATTAAGTATAACTTAGGTGTTACTAGGCCTAACCATATATCAATTAATTTTAAATAAAAATTTAATGTCACTATATTATCCCTTTTTTGTGTAACCCAAATGAGCTAAAGTTTTCTGAATTAAATACCCTTGTCTAACACAAGAAGTTTGGTATTTGTAAGACATTTTTTGTAATTATAAAAATTAAATAAATTATCAAATGTTAAGAACATTCAAATTTCAACAATGCAGTATATAAAAATAAAATAAGTATGCATTCAATTAAAAACAGAAAATAATCTCTCCAACTTTAATTGTTAACAGTAAGAGTAATGGAATTCTAGTTGGTTTGTTCTCTTTTCCAAACTTAACTTTCTGTCATCTTACTGTTTTGTGAGTAACAATAACAATGGCAATAATACTAATAATTCAAGTAATTTTGAGCAATGTAAAGTGAGGTAAAATAGGTAGAGGCAAAAAAAAAATAGATAGAGGTCTCACTAGCACAGTTGAAAAATGTCCCTAAATGCATCTACTTCAGGAAAGGAAGATAAATTTTGATGCAATGCACTCTGAGAATATTTTAACCAATACAACAAAGTAGGAGATAGAAATGAGTGGTATAATCATTGGAAAAATAAATTCTTATTTTATTTCAGCAATTCCAGTCAATGCAACATAAATGGAAACTCTCCACTTTTGAAAAAGACAAAATGATCACTATTTTTTTCAAATTTTTTGAATAGAAAAGCCTATAAGGGCATGTACTACATGTAAAAGATCTAACATACATGTAGTTAGATTCTGAGAAATAAAAGACAAGGACATTAAGACATAAGCACTATTTGAAATATTAATAAAATGATCATTATTTTAAAATATTTTGGTGTTCTGCTTGGAAAATATATGTGAATTAACTGACAGATCAACTCATAAATTATTTTATACATATACACAAAATACAATAGCTTTCATATATTGTTGCAATAACTAATTAGAAAACAAGATAGAAAAAAAAATCCTCCTAACAGGAAGAAATCTCCAGGACCTATATAAAGAAAACTACAAAACTTTGTTGGGAGAAGTAGGTGAGACTTGAACAGATGGACACACATAATCATGTTCTTGCATGAATATTACAAAGGTTTCAAATCTCCCTAAATTAATGTGTAAACTTAGAACTTAACAAAATGATTTTAAAGCTTAGCTGAAAGATTAAAAGACACAGAAAACAACAGTGATCACTCCAGTTCCTGTGTGGAAGATGGATGGAGGTAGTTAAGGTACGAAATGAGATGGGTGTTCTAGGCAAGGGATGCTGGAGGTTTTATGAGGGTGCTTCTTGTGTAGGAAGCTGGGAAGGGAGATGGTACCAATTACTAAATGGAAATAGAGCAGAGGGATGAATTTCAGGAGTTCAGTCTTGAACATATTACATGTGAGATGCTTGTGAGAAATATAGAGAGTAATATAAATATACTCTAAATAAAAATATAGAGAGTAATATAAGTATCAGGAGCATGGAACCATGGATGGAGCTAGAGATAGGAATTTGAGTTGTTTGCCTAACAGTGGTCCTGAAAGCTATGGCAATGCATGAGATTACAAAGGAAAGCGTGTGGCCAAAGAAAACAAGATGGAACCCTGGTGACCTCAACATTAAAAGTCTGTGCACAAATAACCAGTTCTACCTAACTAGTCCCAAAGAATTTCTATCAGGGGTGTTGGACTCCAAATCTTCAGCTTATAGGAGACACTCCTCCGATCTCCTACCCTGAACCAAACAGATCCCAGAGTTTTTTGGCAGTTCTAGGGTGAGGAAGGCTCAAGGAGAAGATGCTAGGTTTTGGTAACTCAGCAAATGGTACCCCAATGAGATTATCAAAAATGTACTCAGAGTTGATAGAGGGAGTCATGTGGGTTAAATATATGTAAATAATGAAGCTTGTGAAGTAAAGCGCAACCTAAAAATAGTCTTTTTTTCTTTGTACCATTGTTTCTCAATCTGTTCCATTGTATCCCCCATCCCTGTTGGTGGGTTGTGGTGGAGACAAGCTCCTACTTCACAACCATGGGAACAGAGTGTTTCCTATTGGCCAGGGTTGTCGTGCAGGACTACAGACAGAGCCATCTTAGTAGGAACCTGTCCTTGGAGGATGCCTGTAGGGTGAGGCCACAGCATCAGGGAGAATCTGTATGGGGAGCGTTGGTCATGCCTTCCAGGCTAACAAATCTCTCCAAATAAATCCCCTTTCTGATCAGTCTACCCTGCATCTTTTCTCTCATATGTGGCCTTTCTGTCTCAAGGCAGCTTCGGACACTTTTTAGCAAATCCTTCCATTTAGAAAGTCCAGGATCTTGTCACCTATTGTTTTCAGTATTGAGTTTCCAACCAGACTTCTAGAAAGTAAGATCTTACCCATTAAATGAATCCTTTGTTATAGATGATATTCTCCCCATTTTCCAAATAAGAAAACAGGCTCAAAGAGAGTAAGTGACTTGCCCAAGGCACAGAGTAACAGGATGTGATTTGCTCACAAGAGGCAGAGTGGGATTTGGCCCAAGTCCAGTTGAACCCCTGATCTGTTTGAATTACACTGTAGCGATTCATGCTTAAGAAATGAAGCCAGATGGAATACAATTTAGAACCTACCCACCATATAAGTAATTAGTTAATTTGCATATAACAAATTAAAGCAGAGGGAGTTTTTTATTTTTTGTTTGTTCACTCATTTGGGTGTTTTGCCACCAGGGGCAGGAATTAGAACCACTTTTCAAAACCACAGATACAAAATCCCAGTAACAAAACTCTGATTCAAAAGTCTGAGACAGGATTTGTGCATCTGTATCTATTTTCATCCTGGCTTAAACTTTCAGCTTTTATTTAGTGTGTTATTTACAATTATCTTAGAGTCTACTGGGGCTTTTAGTGAATAAACCTGTTAAGAAATCTGCAAACTTCAGAATGAAAGCAGATAAGGGATATCTGTTTAAGGTAAAATGGAGAAGAAAATTATATCATTGGTGTATATGTCACTCAGGAACACAAAGAATAAGGAGGGCTCCTTCTCTAAGCAAATTACAAAACCAGCACAGAAACAGCAAAGCAGTGATTATAGACTTGAACTAACCTGACATCTGCTTGAATTCTGCCTGAATTTGATCAAAGTATGGCATAGGTAAACTAATTTAACTTGCTCATAACTTCATTGCTTCAAAAGCAAAGGAACAGCAGGATTCTTTTTTAAAATGGTGTTTGTTAACACCCTTTAATATGGTCTTTCCTATTTTTCACTAAAGTACTTATCAAGCTATAGGAAAAGGTAAAAACACACCACCACCCAAAATTAAGATTGACAGACAACTTAAAGCAAACATCTGGAAAGACTCTCCACAAAGCATAGAAGGGATTAATTCAGTTTGCCCTGAAATGGAAGACTGAGTCTGCTTTATCTCAGCCTGTCCTCCAAGTAAATCTGAGAAGTGGATTCAGTCTTGACTCAATGGACAAAGAGATGATAGAAAAAGACCATCTAATATCTTGTCTATTGAAAAATATAGTCTGAATACATAGCATCTCTTTCAAAAGATGAATAAGTAGAAAACAACCAACACAAAACCTATAAAATATTATTTCCTAATAAACTTATTTAAGATCATAAATGTGATCTTTTTCTGAATACCACTTTATCTGCATCCCAGAGGTTTTGATATGTACTATAATTATTGTTCCATTCTAAAAAATTTGTAAGCCAGGAGTTTGGGAATTTGTTTTTTGGTTTTCAAACACATCTTTTATTGTTAATTTCTAATCAGATTGTTTTGAGATGAGGGAAAATGTTCCATATGATGCCTATTTTTTGAAATTTGTTGACATTACTTGTGAATCAATATGTCATCAATGTATACTTTAAAAGAATATTTTTTCCTTGTGTACATGATTTTTGTGATTTATCTTAGATCAGTATTATTGACATACACCCAATCCAGAGATACATAAAGCAGAAAAATTACAAAATCCCATACCCATAATAATGAACAGGAAAATTAGACCATAGTCCAGACAAACTTGGTTTCCAGACACAGAGTCAGCCTGGTGATTACAGGCTGCAGAAGAGGACTTATGATTTTCTAAGTCTGGTAGATGTTCCCAATAACTAAAATCCTCTCCTACAATACAATTAGACCAGATTCTAAAAATAAAAACTCTGTACACTATCTTTTCTAATAAATATTAATATTTTGTATCTGGAAAAAACAGAAGTTTTTAAATAATTTCAAGTTATGCTTAGTGAGAAGCAAATGTCCTGTCAGCCAGTCCAGGCTTTCATGGATGGACAATTAAATGATGAGCTGTCTACATATATATTAACAGTATTAGATAACTGATGAGACGAGCTTCCTAAAAGCATGAAGAGATAGGTCAAGTTCTGATACACTTAGTGACTGCTGTCTCTCCCAAAGAAGCAGGGTTTCTGCACTGATCATTGCCAGCTGGAAGCACCATCCTGCATTTAAAAAGTTCATTTGGAAATGTTACCAAACCAAACTTGGGTCTGTTCGCCCCGTGCACAGTAAAGCCAATCTACTGACACCAGGTTGTGGTGAAGGTAGGTACAGCATTTATTGCAGGTGCCAAGCAAGGAGAATGGTCATCTCATACTCAATAGACCCAAACTCCCTGATGGCTTTCAGGGAAGGGGATTTAAAGACCATGCAAGGGAAGGAGCTGTAGGGTGCATGATCAGCTCACACATGATTCTCAGATTGGTTGGCATCAAGGTGAAGTTTCAAGCATCATCAACCTTCTGGTTTCTATATTCTTGCAGTCAGCAGTTTTCATCTGGTGGAGGGGTGCTTCCTATAAAAACAACTTAAGAATCCATGTCAGGCCTTTATCTATATCTTTCAGGGAACTGCGAGTTTTGTAATTCTGCTATATGGCAGATTTATAGTCTAAAGTGTTACCAGTTCCCCAGCCCAATAGCTATTCTTTGTTTCTACATCTTCATACTTCCCAATCATTAACTCTTGAGTCAGCCTTTTACTCCAAAAGACAAGGACAGGGGCCTGTACATGGTTTCAGAAATAAGACATTCAGGTTTTTACCTGAGTGGGAGATTGTTATGGGTTAAATTGTGTCCACTCAAAATTCATATGCTGAAATCCTAACCCCCAGTACCTCAGAATATGACCTTATTTGGAAAAGGAGCATTGAAATGTAATTAGTTAAGTTAGGATGAGGTCATACTGGAACAGGGTGGGCCCCTAATCCAACATGACAGGGGCCCTTACAAAAAAAAGAAGATGATGTGAAGAGACAGAGACACAGGAAGAATGCCATGTGAAGACGAAGAATTGGAGTGATATATCCACAAACCAAGGAACACCAAAGATGGCCAGCAAACCACCAGAAGCCAGGAAGAGGAAAAGAAAGGTTCCCCTGCTAACTCCAGAGGGAGCATGGCCTTGCCAGCATCTTGATTTAGGGCTTTTAGCCTCCAGAACTAAGTCAATAAAATTTCTGTTGTTCTAAGCAACCCAGTTTGTGGCACTTTGTTAAATCAGCCCTGGGGGGGGGACATTCAAGATGGCAGAACAGTAAGAAATGGAGATCACCTTGCTCCCCACAAATACATCAGAAATACATCTACATGTAGAACAACTCCTACAGAACACCTACTGAACGCTGGCAGAAGACCTCAGACCTCCCAAAAGGCAAGAAACTCCCCACGTATCTGGGTAGGGCAAAAGAAAAAAGAAAAAATGGAGACAAAAGAATAGGGATGGGACCTGCACCACTGGGCGGGGGGGAGCTGTGAAGGAGGAAAAATTTCCACACCCTAGGAAGCCTCTTCACAGGGAGAAAAGGGGGGTGGGGGGGAAGCTTTGGAGCCATGGAGGAGAGAGCAGCAACAGGGTTGCAGAGGGGAAAGCAGAGAGATTCCCACACAGAATATCAGTGCCGACCAGAAGTCACCAGCCTGAGAGGTTTATCTGCTCACCCATTAGACAGATGGGGGCTGGGAGCTGAGGTTTGGGCTTCGGAGGCTCCAGCTTCAGAGACCCCAGGGAGAGGACTGAGGTTCGCTGTATGGACACAGCCTGAAGGGGGCTACTGTGCCACAGCTAGCCTGGAAGGAGTCTGGGAAAAAGCCTGGAACTGCCGAAGAGGCAAGACACTTCTTCTTGCCTCTTTGTTTTGTGGTGCGCAAGGAGAGGGGATTCACAGTGCCGCTTAAATGAGCTCCAGAGACGGGTGTGAGCTGCGGCTCTCAGCACGGACACCAGAGACAGGCATGAGATGCTAAGGCTGCTGCTGCAGCCACCAAGAAGCCTGTGTGCAAGGACAGGTCACTGTTGACACCTCCACTCCCAGGAGGCTGTTCAGCCAGCCACTTCCAGGGTCCCGTGATCCAGGGAAAACTTCCCCGGGAGAGCACACAGCACGAATCAGGCTGGTGCAATGTCAAGCTGGCCTCTGCTGCTGTAGGATCGCCCTGCATTCCATACCACTCCCTCGCTCCCGTCCTGAGTGAGGGAGAGCCCCCTAATCAGCTGCTACTTTAACCTCGTCCTGTCTGAGTGAAGAACAGATGCCCTCAGACCGCCTACACACAGAGGCGGGGCCAAATCCAAAACTGTGTGTGAACAAAGAAGAGAAAAGGAAATCTCTCCCAACAGCCTCAGGAGCAGCGGATTAAATCTTCACAATCAAGTTGATGTACATTGCATCTGTGGAATACCTGAATAGACAACGAATCAACCCAAAATGAGGCAGTGGACTTTGGGAGCAATGATATATATATTTATTTTCCTTTTTCTCTTTTTGTGAGTACGTATGTATATGCTTCTGTGTGTAATTTAGTCTGTATAGCTTTGCTTTTACATTTGTCCTAGGGTTCTGCATGCCTGTTTGGGGGTCCATTTTGTTTTATATTATAGGTTTTAGTGCTTCTTATGATTGATGGAATTGTTTTTTGATTTGGTTGCTCTCTTCTTTCTTTCTTTCTTTCTTTTTTTAAATTACTTTTTAATAATTATTTTTCATTTTTTATTTTAATAAATTTATTTTATTCTTTCTTTCTTTCTTTTTTTCTCCATTTTATTCTGAGCCATGTGGATGACAGGATCTTGGTGATCAGGCAGGGTGTCAGGCCTGTGCCTCTGAGGTGGGAGAGCTGAGCACAAGACAATCGTCCATGAGAGACCTCCCAGTTCCATGTAATATCAAACGTCAAAAATCTCCCAGAGATCTCTATCTTAATGCCAAAACCCAGCTCCACTCAATGACAAGCAAGTTACAGTGCTGGAAACCCTATGACAAACAACTAGCAAGACAGGAACACAACCCCGCTTACTAGCAGAAAGGCTGCCTAAAATGAGAATAAGGTCAGAGACACCACAAAACACACCACCAGACACGGACTTGCCCACCAGAAAGACAAGACACAGCCTCATCCACCAGAACACAGGAACCAGTCCCCTCCAAAAGGAAGCCTACACAACCCACTAAACCAACCTTACCCACAGGGGGCAGACACCAAAAACAGGAACTACGAACTTGCAGCCTGCAAAAAGGAGACCACAAACACAGTAAGATACACAAAACGAGAAGACAGAGAAACATGCAGCAGATGAGGGAGCAAGGTAAAAACCCACCAGACCAAACAGATGAAGAGGAAAGAGGCAGTCTACCTGAAAAAGAATTCAGAGTAATGATAGTAAAGATGATACAAAATCTTGGAAATAGAATGCAGAAAATACAAGAAATGTTTAACAAGGACATAGAAGAACTAAAGAGCAAACAAACAATGATGAACAACACAATAAACGAAATTTAAAATTCTCTAGAAGGAATCAATAGCAGAATAACTGAGGCAGAAAACAGAAGTGACCTGGAAGATAAAATAGTGGAAATAACTGCCGCAGAGCAGAATAAAGAAAAAAGAATGAAAAGAATTGAGAACAGTCATAGAGACCTCTGGGACACCATTAAACACACCAACATTCGAATTATAAGAGTCCCAGAAGAAGAAGAGAAAAAGAAAGGGCCTGAGAAAATATTTGATGAAACTACAGTTGAAAACTTCCCTAACATGGGAAAGGAAATATTTACTCCAGTCCAGGAAGTGCAGAGAGTCTCATACAGGATAAAACCAAGGAGAAACACGCCAAGACACATATTCATCAAATTATCAAAAATTTAAAAAAGAAAATATATTAAAAGCAGCAAGGAAAAAACAACAAATAACATACAAGGGAAACCCCATGAAGTTAACAGCTGACCTTTCGGCAGAAAATCTGCAAGCCAGAAGGCACTGGCAAGACATATTTAAAGTGATGAAAGGGAAAAAACTACAACCAGGATTACTGTACCCAGCAAGAACCTCATTCAGATTCGACGGAGAAATTAAAACTTTACAAACAAGCAAAAGCTGAGAGAATTCAGCATCACCAAACCAGCTTCACAACAAATGCTAAAGGAACTTCTCTAGGCAGGAAACACAAGAGAAGGAAAAGACCTATGATAACAAACTCAAAACACTTAAGAAAATGGTAATAAGAACAGACATATCGATAATTACCTAAATGTAAATGGATTAAATGCTCCAACCAAAGGACATAGACTGGCTGAATGGATACAAAAACAAGACCCATATATATGCTGTCTACAAGAGAGTCACTTCAGACCTAGGGACACATACAGACTGAAAGTGAGAGGATGGAAAAAGATATTCCATGCAAATGGAAATCAAATGAAGGCTGGAGTAGCATTTCTCATATCAGAGAAAATAGACTTTAAAATAAAGACTACTAAAAGAGACAAAAGATGACACTACATAATTATTGAGGGATCAATCCAAGAAGAAGATATAACAATTGTAAATATTTATGCACCCAACATAGGAGCACCTCAGTACATAAGGCAAATGCTAACAGCCATAAAACGGGAAATTGACAGTAACACAATAATAGTAGGGGACTTTAACAACACACTTTGACCAACAGACAGATCATACAAAATGAAAACAAATAAGGAAACACAAGCTTTAAATGATACATTAAACAAGATGCACTTAATTGATATTTATAGGACATTCCATCCAAAAACAACAGAATACACTTCTCAAGTGCTCATGGAACATTCTCCAGGATAGACCATGTCTTGGGTCACAAATCCGGCCTTGGTAAATTTAAGAAAATTGAAATTGTATCAAGTATCTTTTCTGACCACAAGGCTATGAGACTAGATTTCAATTACAGGTAAAAACCTGTAAAAAATACAAACACATGGAGGCTAAACAATACACTACTTAAAAATGAAGTGATCACTGAAGAAATCAAAGAGGAAATCAAAAGATACCAAGAAACAAATGACAATGAAAACACGATGACCGGTAACCTATGGGATGCAGCAAAAACCTTTCTAAGAGGCACGTTTATAGCAATACAATCTCACCTTAAGAAGCAAGATACATCTCAAATAAACAACCTAACCTTACACCTAAAGCAATTAGAGAAAGAAGACCAAAAAATCCCAAAATTAGCAGAAGGAAAGAAACCATAAAGATCAGAGCAGACATAAATGAAAAAGAAATGAAGGAAGTGAATGCAAATATCAATAATACTAAATGCTTGTTCTTTGAGAAGATAAACAAAATTGATAAACCATTAGCCTGACTCATGAATAACAAAAGGGAGAAGACTCAAATCAATAGGAGAAAGGAAAAAGGAGAAGTAACAACTGACACTGCAGAAATACAAAGGATCATGAGAGATTACTACAAGCATCTATATGCCAATAAAACGGACAACCTGGAAGAAATGGACAAATTCATAGAAAAGCATAACCTTCTGAGAATGAATGGGGAATAAATAGAAAATCACAAGATCTAAAATTGAAACTGTGATTATAAATCTTCCAACAAACAAAAGCCCAGGACCAGATGGCTTCACAGGGAAATTCTATCAAACATTTAGAGAAGAGCTAACACCTATCCTTCTGAAACTCTTCCAAAATAGAGCAGAGGGAGGAACACTCCCAAACTCATTCTACGAGGCCACCATCACCCTGATACCAAAACCAGACAAAGATGTCATAAAGAAAGAAAGCTACAGGCCAATGTCACTGATGAACATAGATGTAAAAATCCTCAACAAAATACTAGCAAACAGAATCCAACAGCACATTAAAAGGATCATACACCATGATCAAGTGGGGTTTATCCGAGGAATACAAGGATTCCTCAATATACACAAATCAATCAATGTGATACATCCTAATAACAAATTGAAGTATAAAAACCATATGATCACCTCAATAGATGCAGAAGAAGCTCTTGACAATATTCAACACCCATTTATGATAAAAACCCTCCAGAAAGTAGGCATAGAGGGAACTTTTCTCAACATAATAAAGGCCATACATAAAAAAGCCACAGCCAACATCATCCTCAATGGTGAAAAACTGAAACCATTTCCACTAAGATCAGGAACAAGACAAGGTTGCCCAACTTCACCACTATTATTCAACATTGTTATGGAAGATTTGGTTACAGCAATCAGAGATGAAAAAGAAATAAAAGGAATCCAAATTGGAAAAGAAAAAGTAAATGTGTTACCGTTTGCAGGTGACACGATACTATACATAGAGAATCCTAAAGATGCTACCAGAAAACTACTAGAGCTAATCAATGAATTTGGTAAAGTAGCAGGATACAAAATTAATGCACAGAAATCTCTTGCATTCCTATACACTAATGATGAAAAATCTGAAAGAGAAATTAAGGAAACACTCCCATTTACCATTGCAACAAAAAGAATAAAATACTTAGGAATAAACTTACCTAAGGAGACAAAAGACCTGTATGCAGAAAATTATTAGACACTGATGAAAGAAATTGAAGATGATACAAACAGATGGAGAGATATACCAAGTTCTTGGATTGGAAGAATCAACATTGTGAAAATGGCTATCCTACCCAAAGCAATCTACAGATTCATTGCAATCTCTATCAAACTACCAATGGCATTTTTCACAGAACTAGAACAAAAAATTACACAATTTGTATGGAAACACAAAAGACCCTGAATAGCCAAAGCAATCTTGAGAAAGAAAAACAGATCTGAAGGAATCATGTTCCCGGACTTCAGACTATACTACAAAGCTACAGTAATTAAGATAGTATGAAACAGAAATATAGATCAATGGAACAAGATAGAAAGCCCAGAGGTAAACCCATGTACATATGGTCACCGTACTTTTGATAAAGGAAGCAAGAACATACAATGGAGAAAAGACAGCCTCTTCAATAAGTGGTGCTGGGAAAACTGGACAGCTACATGTAAAAGTATGAAATTAGAACACTCCCTAACACCATACACAAAAATAAACTGAAAATGAATTAAAGACCTAAATGTCAGGCCAGACACTATATAACACTTAGAGGAAAACATAGGTAGATCACTCTATGACATAAATCACAGCAAGATCCTTTTTGACCCACCTTCTAAGAAATGGAAATAAAAACAAAAATAAACAAATGGGACCTAATGAAATGTAAAAGCTTTTGTACAGCAAGGGAAACCATAAACAAGATGAAAAGACAACCCTCAGAATGGGAGAAAATATTTACAAATGAAACAACTGATAATGGATTAATCTCCAAAATTTACAAGCAGCTCATGCAGCTCAATATCAAAAACACAAACAACCCCATCCAAAAATGGGCAGAAGACCTAAATAGACATTTCTCCAAAGAAGATATACAGATTGCCAGCAAACCCATGAAAGGATGCTCAACATCACTAATTATTAGAGAAATGCAAATCAAAACTACAATGAGGTATCACCTCGTACCAGTCAGAATGGCCATCATTAAAATATCTACAAACAATAAATGCTGGAGAGGGTGTGGAGAAAGGGAAATCCTCTTGCACTGCTGGCAGATGTAAATTGATACAGCCGCTATGGAGAACAGTATGGAAGTTCCTTAAAAAACTAATTATATAACTACCATACAACCCAGCAATCCCACTACTGGGCATATACCCTGAGAAAACCATAACTCAAAAAGAGTCATGTACCACAGTGTTCATTGCAGCTCTATTTATAATAGCCAGGTCATGGAACCAACCTAAGTGTCCACTGAGAGATGAATGGATAAAGAAGATGTGGCACACATATACAATAGAATATTACTCAGCCATAAAAAGAAAAGAAATTGAGTTATTTGTAGTGAGGCGAATGGACCTAGATTCTGTCATACAGAGTGAAGTAAGTCAGAAAGAGAAAGACAAATACCATATGCTAACACATATATATGGAAACTAAAAAAATGGAAAAAAGTGGTTGTGAAGAACTTAGGGGCAGGATGGGAATAAAGACCCAGACCTACGAGAAAATGGACTTAAGGACACAGGGAGGGGGAAGGGTAAGCTGAGACAAAGTGAGAGAGTGGAATGGACATATATACACTACTAAATGTAAAATTGATAGCTATTGGGAAACAGTCACATAGCACAGGGAGATCAGCTCGGTGCTTTGTGACCACCTAGAGGGGTGGTATAGGGAGAATGGGAGGGAGGGAGATGTAAGAGGGTAGAGATATGGGAATATATGTATATGTATAACTGATTCACTTTGTTATAAAGCAGACACTAACACAACATTGTTAAGCAATTATACTCCAATAAAGATGTTACCAAAAAAAAAAAAATCAGCCCTAGGGAAAGAAGAAATTTGCAGATATTTCTTAGTAAACCTAATGAGGGGTTCATAACAGTGTCACAATATAAGAAAATTCAAAATAATATTTAAAAAATTTAAAGCAGAATAAAAATATAGCTGGAAACATTGGGTATCAGAATAAAACTGAATCTAATTGAATTCATTTCCAATGTCATCCCTTAAAGTCAATATCTAGAAGAATATTTCAGAATTTGAAAATTCCTAAATCAAGTATAGTAGGACAAAAATTCAGCAATGCATCTTTGTCTGATGTATGCCTCTCCTACATGCTCTTAGAAATTTCTAATAATGCATTAAGCATGTGTTTTGCCCTTATTAAATCTTGCATTACCTAATGAGACCATATATATGTATATATAACCACAAAACCTTCCTTGAGGAAGGTTAGCTAAACTTTTCCTTTGGACATCAATTCTATGATTTATTTTATTCCACCCCATAATGAGATTGATAATTACTAGGTGGAAGATTTCAGCAATCATTTTTTTCAAAGGAAGAAAATAAAGATTAGAAATAGGAAATGACAATTACAAAAAACTGAGCAATATCATTCCTTTTTAAGAGTGTATAAAAACATGTACATCATTAACCCTTGTTATAACATTTCAATAAATTAAGCTCAGTTCTTTGGATTACGTGGACTAACATTTCAAGATTATGAACTGTCCATTAAAAGCTCAATGGCTTTTTTAAATGCATAATTACATATGTTCATAATATATACAAGGACAGAGCTCAAATATTATCTATCAGTTCAGTTTCATGTTTGTTCTCTTGCCTATTGAATGCAGGGGAAATAACTTTACTATCTTCAAAAAAAGATTTTTAAATGGCATGTTCTATTTTTTACAGTAAGTTAATTTATAAAAGTTAAAACTGATTATGAGACAAAAATAAAGACAAAAAAATGGCATATATCATGCTTTGTGAAGTCAATTTCATTCCCTGATTTGTCACTCCACAAGCACTCTGTTATGGAACACATATTTGGCATTGTGTTCTCTACAAGGAAATTATCAATATGCTTAAGAAAAAACAATTAATTTTTTTCTCAAAAAAAAGTGCATTTGTATAAATTGTTTTTTAAAAGAGTTGAATTTTCACTTTAAATGGTAATATATGAAAGAACATATGAAAATTATTGTCATATTCTAAGATTTAAGAGACCTAAACATAATAAATTTAATAATGTTTCTGTATATCAACAAGTCATGGATAAGATCTTGAAAATTCCAAATCCAAAAAGGAATAATTTTGCAGAATATATAAATTAAAATTTTGCTACAACTATAACAAATTCAAATTTATCTGTGTTACATATGTGTATGATAAAAAATCAGATAATCTATATACATAGTTAACATATAATAAAACTGACCACCATTTTAGGAATCCAGATCAACATGGCAGAGTAGGAACATCCTGAACTCACCTCTTCCCACGGACACATCAAAACCACAACTGCATGTAAAACATATCTCTGAGAACAACATGAAGACTAGCAATACAGACTTTCTACAACTAAAGATATTTTAAAAAGGCCACACATCATATGGGTAGGAAGGACAGAGACATGATCTAGTCAGAACCTACAGTGGGAGGGATATCACTAATGTGGAAGCCCCCTATGAGGAGGAGAGGGGTATGAGACCAACGTCAGGATCCCCAGCCTGGGGACCTGCACCAGGAAGATTAGCCCTCATAACGTCTGGCTTTGAAAACCAGAAGGTCTTACAACCAGGAGAACTAGAGGGTTGCGGGAAACCAAGACTCCACTCTTAAAGGGCTCACACACAAATTTTCTCACTCCAATTCCCAGCACAGAGGCAGCAGCTTGAAAAGCACCTAAGTCATATAAAAAGGAGATTCAGTCACCAATGTCAGGGTTTGTGCTGGAGGGACAGGGATCTGGTGGAACTTACTCCAGGGAAGGAAGCACTTGTGGGCACCATTGTTTTAACTCTCCTTCCACCTAGCTGGTAGGTGTCATTTCTGTCACTTTCCATCAGCATAGCTCTCACTATTGGTCCCTGTCATTCCCCTGAGGACCAGCCCCAGCCAACATTCCTGCCTTCCAAATTTGGCTTCTGCCCCATCTCACACAGTGGATGGCCCCCATCAGCACCCCTTCAAAGTGCTTCCCATCCTGGGAGCCAGCCTTGCACACCAGCATGCCCACAGCAATCACAGCTTAACCACAACCAGAGGGAACATGCAGCCCACACAGAGGATACCCCAGGAACGCCTGGCTCTGGTGACCAGAGGGGATTGTACCACTGTAACTAGAGACAAAGAAAAATGTTCTATAATGATAAAGGAATCAATCCAACTAGAGGATATAACACTTGTAAATATCTATGCTGTCAACATAGGAGCACTTAATACATAAAGCAAACATTAACAGATATAAAAGGGAGATATTGACAGTAATACAATAACAGTAGGGGACAAGTTATACACGTCACTTACATCAATGAACAGATCGTCCAGACAGAAAATCAATAATGAAATTTTGGCTTTAAATGACACATTAGATCAAATAGATATATGCAGATTATTCCATCCCAAAACAGCAGCATGCAACATTCTCCATGTTAGATCATACAGTAGGCCATAAATCATCTCAATAAATTTAAAAAGATTGAAATTATATCAAGCAAATTTCTGACCACAATGATATGAAACTAGAAATCAATTACAAGAATAAAACTGGAAAAAATACAAACACATGGAGGCTAAATAACATGCTACTAAACAACAAATGGGTCAACAAAGAAATCAAAGAAAGAAAGAAAAAAATACCTTGAGACAAATGAAAAAGGAAACATAATGTTCCAAAATCTATGGGATGCAGCAAAAGCACTTCTAAAAGGAAAGTTTATAGTGACACAGGTCTATCTTAGAAATAAGAAAAATCTTAAATAAAAAACCTATCCTTACTATAAAAAAAAAGAAACAAAGCCCACATTTAGTAGAAGGAAAGAAATAATAAATATCAGAACAGAAATAAATAAGATAGAGACTAAAAATACAATAGAAAAGATCAGTGAATCTCAGAGCTGTTTCTCTGAAAAGATTAAGAAAATTGATAACCCTTATAGCCAGATTCATCAAGAAAAAGAGAGGACCCATATAAGTAAATTCAGAAGTGAAAGAGAAGTTACAACCAATATCACAGATATACAAAGGATCATAAGAGATTACAATGAGCACTGATATGTCAATAAAATGGACACCCCAAAAATGGATAAATTTTTAGAAATGTACAATTTCCCAAGACTGAATCAGGAAGAAATAAAAAATATGAACAGACAGATCACTAGTAATGAAATTGAATCAGTAATCAAAAAATTTTGAGTAAACAAAAGTCCAGAACCAGACAGCTTCACAGGTGAATTCTACAGAACATTTAAAGAGGAGCTAATATCTATTCTTTTCAAACTATTTCAAAAAATTGAAGAGATGGGAACACTTCCTCAACACACTCTACAAAGTCACCATAACCTGATACCAAAACCAGACAAAGACACTACCAAAAAAGAAAATTATAGGCCAATATTTCTGATGAACATAGATGCAAAAATTCTCAAAAAAATAGTAGTAGACTGAATTCAAT
Organism: Pseudorca crassidens; assembly: GCF_039906515.1. Lineage (NCBI taxonomy): Eukaryota > Metazoa > Chordata > Mammalia > Artiodactyla > Delphinidae > Pseudorca > Pseudorca crassidens. The sequence goes on along the minus strand of NC_090305.1, from coordinate 45,430,171 downwards.
AATACATTGAAAGGATCGTACACCATGGTCAAGTGGGATTTAGTCTAGGGATGCAAGGATGGCTCAATATCCACAATCAATGTGATACACTGCATTAACAAAACAAAGGATAAAAATTATTTGATCATCTCAATAGATGCAGAAAAAGCATTAGACAAAACTCAACATACATTCAAGATAAAAATTCTCAACAAACTGGGTATACAGACAATATATCTCAATGTAATAAAGGCCAAAAATGACTAGTCCACACCTAACATCATATTCAATGATGAAAAGCTGAAATCTTTCCTCCAAGATCAGGAAGAAGAAAAGGATACCTACTATCACCACTTTTATTCAACATAGTATTGGAAGTCTTAGCCCCAGCAATCAGAAATGAAAAAGAGATAAGAGGCATCCAAATTGGAGACCAAAAAGTAAAACTGTTACTGTTTGTAGGTGACATGGTACAGTATATTAAAAACACTAAAGATGCCACCAAAAAGCTATTAGAAGTAATACTGAATTTAGTAAACTTGCAGGATACAAAATCAATATATAGAAATCTGTTGCATATCTATACACTAATACCAAACTATCAGAAAGGGAAATTAAGAAACAAGTTCATTTACAATTGCATCAAAAAGAATAAAATACCTAGGAATGATTTAAGGAGGTGAAAGATGTATACTCTGAAAACTGTAAGACTTTGATGAAAAAAATTGAAGAAGAAAGAAATAAATGGAAAGCTATACCATGTTCATAGGTTGGAAGAATTAATATTGTTAAAATATCTATACTACCCAAAGAAATCTACAGATTCAATGCAATCCCTATCAAAATACCAGTGGCATTTTTCACAGAACTGGAATCCTAAAGTTTGTATGGAACCACAAAAGGAACTGATCAGGATTTAATGCAAATATCAACTCCAGGTAACATTTCCATGTCTATCTCTAATCCTAAGAGACCCCCATTAGAGAACGAATAACATAAATTGCAAATTGTTAGAGAGAATGGAATATTACACAGCCATTAAAACAAATAACTAGCTCTCTGCATATCATGAATAAATTTCAAAAACCAATGTTAACAGTACAGCAAACAAATTTCTATGCATTTTAATAAATACCCAAACAATAGTGTCTATTTCATTCATGTGTACATGCATATGTAGACAGTAGAAAACATGCACAGGAACACAACACATCAACTTCAGAAGTATGGTGACCCCAAGGGGGTAAAAAAGGAGCAGGAGAAAATGGATGAAGCTTTAGTTATGGTTGCAAATTTTTTATTAATGGTGATGAAGAGGGAGCGAGAGGAAGGGAGAGGGTGAATGAAAGGGCAAATAGGGGTAAATTGTTAATATATGTTTAATTTCAGTGATATATACTTATTTTCTCCACATTTTATTATGATTTAAACATTCTTCCTTAAAGTTTTCTTTTTAACTTAAGGTACAATGTAATTTCAATCCCTCTGTTAAATTTTAAGAGAAAAAAATCATTATTGGCTTAATCTATTAATATATAGTAGAATATTTAATAGTTTACACTAATGTTACCCAATATTTACTGACAATGGCATCATAAAAATTATCAGAACATGCACAGTATTTATTTCTTATGTGTCTGGTTTTCACAGAAATCTGTGTGGTAGAAATCAGGGATATCTGTAGCTAGATGATCCAAGATCTCAGTCTAATGAATAAGATAAAAGTAGAATGCTTTTCTACTTTTAATGAAAGCAGAGATGTAGATTTAAAAGAGGAAGGAAAAATTCTGGTAACAGTAGGCAGCTAGATAGGTAGGTAAATAGGTGAAGGAATGGATGGATGTGTAGGTAGGGAGAGAGAGAGAGGAAAAAGCCTTATTCTATCATAAGGGTTTATTTGAGGTGCCTGGAAATTATTTTTCCCTGATAAGCATAGGCTGACATCATTCATTAAATGGGTCAGTCTCTGTGAAGCCTGGATACCATAAATCACAGTGTCCAGAAGCAATATTAATTATCTATAGTATTATCTGTCAACCACTGATTCTTTCACTCATTCAAACATGTGACCAATGCCTACTATAAGCTTAGATTACTGATTAGTTTTTACTATAATCAGCTTCCAAATGCAAAAGTTAACTCTATTCAAGTCATTTAAAGAAGATTTATCCTGAAAGAGGAATCAAGATGGCAGAGTAGTAAGACATGGAACTCACTTCTTCCCATAAAGAAGATTTATTCTACCTAATGCTGAAGTTCTTTGGGGGAAAATATTTCTATATATTTTTACTGAAGAAGTTTATTTATTCACCGCAGGCAGTGATGTGCTAAGTGAGAAAGGTATTCTTCCTAAATATTTATGTCTGTTAACAAGGTCCCTGAATGACAAGAAATAATTTCCATCAAATAAACTTAAACAGGCAGGCTAAGCATTTATTTATACAGACAACCCTTAGATGCCAGTCATTTTGTTAAAGACTGAGCGAAAAAAAAAATCTGAAGAGCCCTTGTCCTAGAGAATTTCACTGTCGTTTTGACCAAATCTAAATAAATGGAATCTCTTCTTCTCTCTTTGAACTAGAAGTCAATAGTAAGATTAAACAGATAATCGAATTCTTCACAAGGTAATAATGCCAACACAAACATCTTTGTCCTCATATGAGTTTTTCTACCGCAGCAGTTCTCAACCTTGGTTGCAATTGCAATCACTGTGCAGAGCATTAAAAATGCATATAAAATAGCAAATCCTGCCCTCAGAGTTACGGGTCTCATTGTTTTTGGTGCATCTTGGACGTCGGGATGAGAAGCTCCTATGTGCTTCTATGTGCAGCCAATTTTGAGAACCACGACCAGGACCCAATGGCCTCATAGCCTTTACATCCTGCTGGGGGCATAAACTTTCATGATCATAGGGCTAAAAGCAAAGAATATTAGGAAAACAGGAACAAATGGGGGGTTCATTAGGCCTAGAATGTTTAGCTATGTTTCACTCTTTCTTTTTCAAACCAACTCTGTAATGAGGGCTGCTCTTTTTCTTTTTAATCCTTGCTCAACTAGAATACTCCAGCATGTGTAAACCATCAACACACTTGTCCTCTTGTTATCCCATCCAAGCAATCCAACAACCTAGAAACCTGGACACCTCAAGTCTCTTCCTCACCTAGAAAGAATTCAGCAGGTCTTCTTCTTTCCTCCAGAGAACTAGGCCTTTATTTATAAAAACTGGGTTCTTTCTTTAGCACGTTTATGGCCCAAATGGGAAAAGTGAGATGGGGCATGTTCCCAACTGCTTCTCACTAGAGAGGGGAAATGAAACTAACCTCTGGAGAAAGCACACCATAGACCACAGTTCTTTGATTTCCACCCTCCTCCATAGGAGTGAATATTAGGTACAATATTCAGTATGTCAAGGTCATGTTTACCTAACTCTAATGAAGCAAAACATAAATCTCAAATTGTTAACCATCTACAGGGAATAAGTGGATCTTTTTTTTCCAGAAGCCAAGTAATTAAAATGGAAAAATGTGTTTAGTGTTCAAAGAAATTGAAATGTTACCATATTAGATAAAGGAACAGTCCATGACCACATAATGTCATTACAGTGATCAGAAATTATGTGGCCCTTTAAATTGCTTTATTTCTCTCAGCAGAATATTAATTTCAGGTGAGTAATTTAAATTGCATTAACAGCAGACTCCTTAAGATGACACTTCATTTAGTCTTTAGACTTGCTACTGTTTACACTATCTACCTAATCTGCCATCTCACACCAGGGCTAACTTGTCCCAGATTGCATATTGTTTTTTCAAAATACCATGGGGGTGTCAAATGTTTTATTGCAAACCTCCTGCTTTATGGGGAATAGGCAACGTAAGTTAACCAGAGAGACACTTCTGTAAATTGCCCTATTTTAGATGGGAAACATTTCAATTAGATGTATGAAATCAACTGACAGTTTTGTGAACCAAATCATTTGGAAATATCCTTCACACGAAAGTGCATCATATTTTCAGAGACCATATGGTATAAAGTAGATGCACAAGATCTTCAAGGACAGGAAAGCTTATACTCAGCATGAATCTCTATTCCAGGGCCTATGTGCCCTTCAACAGCAAACGTCCAGTTGAGACAACTTTCAAAGTTGCTAATTTGGTAGAAAGGAAGTATCAAAAATGTTTTTAAAGAAATTACTTAACCATGGTTTTTCCTTATGAAGACAAGATAAATGCACATTCCTTGGACTGCCAGCTCAGTAACTCAAATAGAGAAAGACCGTTAGAGACTGGGCCAATGGGTGACAAGGACTACAGGTTTAAAGATGTGTTTGTATAATCATTGCTTCGTTAGGACCCTTGAACATCAACTTGTCACTTGAATAATCTTTGCGTGAGAATGACAGTCTCATGAATGACTGAGATTACTAAATGGTTCAAGAAACTTTAATCTAGTAGCAAATATATTTTACTGTTTCAATTTACCTTTGACCTCCCAAGACTTCCTCAAATAAAGGGAAAAGTATGCTCTAAATTGGATCTGACAAAGTCATTGGTTCAATCCCTCCCCCCTCCCCCATCTTTACCAAATAACTTTCCTCCTCACTTAGGCCTTCTTTTCTATTATTACAGGTTTACAAGCACCTTCAGAGATAGGTAATGTTCACTATTTTTTACAACACAGAACCTTTGCTTTCTCACCCATACATTCCAGGGCTTGCTTTCCTTTTCTCCTGCAAGCTGCCTGTTCTAATCTGTAGCACCTCTCTCTAGTGACTAGTGCACACACTCCTGAATTTTGCTTTCCAGTTGCTGCTTTCCTTGACACCACTGTTTTTTCTTCTAAACTATTCCGATGCTGTTCAGCTCATTTGCCATACTTCACCATCCCTGACTGTTAACTGCTTCCTGAATCAAGCTCACATCTTCCAAGGCCATCCTCCCAGCAGGGGAGTTTCAGGTCATGGATCCACCCCAGCCAACCCTGATTTGATTGAGCACATCTTTCTAATTCTCATTCTCTACAGGATGCAACAGACTCTCTGCAGAAACCCCAGTTTCAGAAAGAAACAAAGCCCTACCTTCCCAGAAGACCCCCAGGAGGAGTAACAGTTCTAAACTCTGACTTCTGGTGCTCCCTGTTTACCTCTCTACCCCTGCTGTGAAACCGCCCAGCCACATGGGGAGCAGAGCTGCCTGCCCCCCAAGGAGTTATAAGTCCTAAGTGTGCATTCTCTAACATTTGAGTAAATGATGACCACAAAGGATCTAAGTTACACCACAGGAGACCAATGTCCAAACAAAGGACATACAGCTATCTGGGATAATATTCCTCAAATTATGGATAATCCAAAATTAGCCTGTTACAAATATGAGAAAAAGTAAACTAGTTAGAAAAAACATCTTCTCTTTTTTTTATGAGAGGGATCAGAATGTAGCCCACAAAATATGTCACTTTGGCAGAGCAATTATATTGAGTTGAATGCAAAGAAGAAATAGCAGACACAGGAGGAACTTCTACCCTCCCCCTTCCTGCCTAAAAGCAGGGCATAAATTTCCCTTTGTGAAGGTATCTCCCTCCCCTCTCCTTTACAAGGGAGGTGGCACTGACTTGAGTTTGCATAAAGGAACCTAACCTGACTAAAATAACCCTTATCTGCCACTAGTTTCCCATAGATTCACCTTCCCACAATTTACTCCCCCTAGAATCCCAAATCCCTTTCCCTTTGTCACTTCTCCACAATGTATCACCCTGTGTTAAAATGGTATAGGGCTTCCCTGGTGGCACAGTGGTTGAGAGTCCACCTGCCAATGCAGGGGACACGGGTTCGTGCCCCGGTCTGGGAAGATCCCACATGCCGCGGAGTGGCTGGGCCCATGAGCAATGGCCGCTGAGCCTGCACATCTGGAGCCTGTGCTCCGCAACGGGAGAGGCCACAACAGTGAGAGGCCCGCGTACCGCAAAAGAAAAAAAAAAAAAAAAAGTGGTATATAAGTCCCTGAGCCTAATCACTTCTTTTCTGTGAAGCTCCTGTGTGCATGTATAACAAAATTTTTCTCTTGTTAATTTGTCTTTTGTCAGTTTACTTCACAGGCCCCACTTCTGAACTTAGAAGAGTATTAGGAAAAGTTTTTTACTCTCCTACACTATTAACCACAATAACAGTCATATGTTTATTCTTCAGGAAAAACTAACAAAATGCCCCAGAAAATGGGCATTTTTCTTTTATAGTAATGACATGATGCAAAGAAGAAGGAAATTATGAACAGTTTTAAGACTGTCTTAGCTGTGGCGTCTTTACTATATTTCCTTCCACTAAGTACTTTGCTTTTAGGATGCATCTTTAAAAGATTGTAGAGATGAGAGGTACTCTAAATGAAAGTCTTTAGCCCTAACCCCTGATAAATGTCCTCTGGGTCATTTGTCACTGTCATCTTGACACACTGTGAACTGAAAGGCAGTGGGACTCCAGTGATGGCTGCTGAACTCACATGGGCCAAGCAGCAGACAGAAATCACACCATTTAGTCTCAGAGGGACTAAAGGGAATTTACAGGTGGATTTAATTTTAGCCAATCTTCACATGACACTATAAAGTTGTAGGGAAGCACATCTTGCATCATCATAGCATGACAAATAGGGAAAAATGAGGCTTGGGAGCAGCAGAGTGAATGAAGTCATTGCAGGCCGAGGTACCAAGAACTCAGCGATGCTCCAGACCAGAACAGGATGCTGCTGCTTTCAGCAGGGCCAACTGTTAAGAAAGGCTTCCTTTCAACAAGAATCTCTTGTTCCCACTTTAGCATCAAATGCCTTTGGCCTAAGATGATTCCTAAAAGGGTGTGTGCTCACCTCTTCAACTTTGGTGTGTCTATAAGCCAGCCTCCCAGAAAATTCTTCCCCAAAGGAATGTAGCTTGTTTGCCCAGGGCATCTTCTAATAATTCTTACAAAACTCATTCAGTTTAGACACAAAAATTTGCTTGCCCCTTAGGGATCCTAGTTGATATATCAGATTTTTTAAAATTTTATTGTGATAACATATACATAACATAAAATTTCCTATTCCTCATTTTTAAGTGCAGAGTTGAGTGGCATTAGGTATGTTCATATTCTTGTATAACCATCACCACTGTCCATTCCCCAAAAAAATTCTGTACCCATTAAACAATAGGTCCCCATTCCTCTCTTCCCAGCCCCCAGTAACCACTACTCTACCCACTTTCTCTATGATTTTGACTATTCCAGCTACTTCATATAAATGGAATCACAATATTTGTCCTTTTGTGTCTTATTTCACTTAATGGCCTCAAAGTTCCTCCATTTTGCAGCATGTACTAGAATTTCATTCCTTTTTTAAGGCTAAATAATATTCCATTGTGTGTGTGTAAATATCACATTTTGTTTATCCATTCATCCTTTGATTGGCATTTGGGTTGTTTCCACCTTTGGACTATTGTGAATAATGCTGATATAAACACTGGTGTACAAATACCTGTTCAAGTCCCTGCTTTCAATTTCTTTGTGCACCTACCATAACTGGAATTGCCAGATCATATAATTCTGTGTTTAATTTACTGAGGAACCACCATACTGTTTCCACAGTTGCTGCACCATTTTACATTCCCACCAGCAATGCCCAAGGGTTCCAATTTCTCCACATCCTCACTAACACTCCTTGTCTTCTGTTCTTCTGATAGCAGGTATCCTAGTGGTTGTGAAGTAATATTTCATTGTGGTTTTGATTTGTATTTCTCTAATGATTAATGTTGAGCATCTGATATATCAGATTTATAGCTATTTTATTCATTTACTTTTAACTGCTCTTACCTATTTTTTTCTTTTTAGAGCTTTATTGAACTATAATTGACATACAACAAAGTGCACATATTTAAAATATACAGTCTGATAAGTTTTGACATAAGCATACACCTTTGAAGCTATCACCACACAGCAAGACAATGAACATATCCATCAGCTCCCAAAGTTTCTTCATGTCCCTTCATAACCCCTTCCTCTCACATCTCGGTCCTTATCTCATCCTCAGGCAAGCACTGATCTGATTTCTATCACAACAGATTATTTGGCATATTCTAGAATTTTATGTAAATGAAAGCATAGATTACATACTATTTTGTCTGTCTCTCTTCACTCCACCTAATTAATTTGGGGTTCATCCAAGTTTATGTAGCAATAGTTCATTCCTCTTTATCATTGAATAGTACTCCATTTTATGTTGTTTATCTATTTACCTGTTAAATAGATAGCAGGTAAATAGATAATGGACATTGGATTGTTCCCATTTGGGGCTATTACCAATTAACCTTTTATGAATAGTCATGTACAAGTCTTTAAATGGACATATGCTTTCATGTCTCTTAGGTAAATATCTAGGAATAAAACAGTTGGGTCATACAGTAGGTGTATGTTTAACTTTTTTTAAAAAACTGCCAAACTCTTCTCCAAAGTGTTTCCAAACATTACTGCCCTTTTACATCACACCAGCAAAATCCAACAGTTCTAGTTCTTCCACATCCTTGCCAACACTTGGTACCATCTGGCTTTTAAATTTTACCCATTCAAGAATGAGTGTTGTAACATTTCATTGTGCTTTAATTTGCATTTCCCTATGAGTAATGATGCTGTTTTTTCATGTACTCTTTTTCTATCTTCATATCTTCTTTAGGGAAGAATCAAATCTTTGGTGCATCTTTTAGTTTGGTTATTTGTCTTCTTGTCCTTAAGTTGGAGATTAGTATGTGGTTTTGTGGGCATATCATGTATATCACACAATGGATATATGTCATATATAATCAGATATGTTTGCAAATATTTTCTCCTAGTCTGTAGTTTTCCTTTTCATTTTTTAATAGTGTCTTTTGAAGAGCAAATTCTTAACTTTGATAAAGTCCAATTTATTAATTTTTTTCTTCTGTAGCTTGTGCTTTTATGTTACATTTAAGAAATACTTGCTAAATACCAGGTTGCTAATATTTTCTCCTATATTTTCTCTTATGTGTAATTAATACCTTATTTTAAAAAAATATTTAAGTAAATAGAGAAAGGAGTCAAGATGGCAGAATAGGAGGACATGGAATTTGTTGCTTCTCACAAGTACATCAAGAATGCATCTACAAATGGAACAATTCTCATAGAGCACCAGCTGAACATTAGTAGAAGACTTCTGACACCTGAAAGGACAAGAAAAATCCCCTCAAAACTGGGTAGGATGAAAGAAAGAAGAAAAAAAGAAAAAAGAAATTAAAAAGGACCAGCAACCCTGGCAGGAAGCTGAAGGTGAAGGGAGGTCCCCACACTCAGAAAAACTCCCTCATGGTGGGGAAGCCAACTAGGACAGAAAAGAAGCTTTGGGTTCTTTGGGGGTCGGGTGTTGGAAAGTGGGGTTTGGAGCAGGACCCAGGGAGGAGACAGCTATTGGCTGTGAAAACACAGCCTGAAGGGACAGGAGTAATGAGCTCCACAACCCAGAAGGTCTGAGGAAAAAGCCCAGGACACCATAGAAGTAAGGTGTCATTTTTGAGTGGTGCACAAGGGACAGAGTTACCATTACAACCCCTTCGCCTACCTGCCAGCTTCTTCAGCATCTGTGGACACTGGGAGGGGCTCATTTCTGGGTGGGGCAGCCCTGATCCTCAGTCTCCTCCACCTGCAAGGGCTGTGGGGGCCTGAGTGCCACCCATCCCAAAGCCTTCCTGGGAAACAGCCCTGGGCACACTTGCCTGGGACGAGAATCTGCTGATATTGGCAGGGGCTGAGTGCTAAAGCATGGAGTTGGGAGAACTGATCTAGGGAGAGAACACTGTTGGCTGCATGGATACAGCAGAGGGGACAAGAGGGAGGGGATGCATGGCTGGAAACGCCCCTAGAGAAAGTATGTTCTGCCTGGAAAGTGAGGTGCCATTGTTGAGAGGCATGCAAGGGGTGGGGCCGCCACCACCACCACATGCCAGCTCTTGCCTCTGCCAGCACTGGGAGGGACTCCCAGCAGAGCAAGATGCCACATTTGGTTACAACTGCCTGCCAGTCCCCACCACTGCAGGCAACTCGTGCACACCCTAGTCTAAGTGTGCCCCAAGCAGCTGCTGCTTTCACTCCCTCTTGCCTGGGTAGGGGACAAAAGGCTGAGGGTGACACACATGCAGAGGTGGGGTCAAAACAAAAGCTGAGCCCCATGGGCTGTATGACTAAGGAAGAGGAACAGAAATCTTTGCATGCAGCTGCACAAGCCACAGATTAAATCCCCAAGATTGTCTGGATAAATCCTGTGTCTGTGGAATATCTGAATAGACAGTGAGTGTTCCCACAATTGAGACCAGTCTAACCTTTGCAACAGTGGAGGTAGAGGACAAATACATGTGGGAATTGGGCCAGGTCAGAGTCTGAGCTGACCCCACAGTCCCCACAGCAAGTCCAGAGACCTACTTAGAGGTATTTGAAGGCCTCCTTGGGAGGCAGGGATTAGCTCTGGCTCACTGTGGGACAAGGACACTGACAGCAGAGGTCCCCGGAAACTATTCTTATTACTGTTATTCTTTTTTTGTTTCATTTTGTTCAGTTGTTGGTGTTGTTGCTTTTATTATTTTTTATCTTTTATTTTTATTCTTTATATATATATTATATTTTTATTTATCTTTTTATTCTGTTTTTACTTTTTTGTGGTTTTGTGGGATTTTCTTGTTTTTTATTTTATTTTACTTTATTTTTTCTCTTTTTTCTTGGTTTTTATGTGTATATTTTGTGTTTTCCTCACTTCTTTTGTTGTTTGTTTGCATTCAGTTTTAGTTTCATTTTGTTATTGTTACTTTAGTTCTTATTGACTGTTCTCATTATTGAATTCTTTGCTTGTTTGTCCTTTTGTGGTTTTTGTTTGTTTTTCTTCTTTATTTTTCTATTTTTTTCCTCTTCATGTGTGTGTGTTGTGTTGTTGTTGCTGCTGTTTTTTTTTCTTTACTGTTGTTTTTGACATTTGTCCTGGGTGTTGTTAGTCTGTCTCTTTTCTTCTTTTTTTCTTTTCTTTTCTTTTACTCTGGTCACATGGTACAGCTTGCAGGCTCTTGGTTCCCTGGCCAGGAGTTGGGCCTGGGCCTCCGGGGTGGGAGCACCGAGTCAAGGACATGGGACCAACAGAGAACTTCCAGGCTCAGGGAATAATAATCAGCATGCACACACCGAGACCCAGCCCCACACAACTGCCTGCAGGCTCCAGTGCTGTACACCTCACACCAAACAACCAGCAAGATAGGAACACAGCCTCATCCATCAGCGGACAGGCTGCCCAAAGTTGTACTAAGCTCACAGACACCCCAAAATACACAATCTGACGCAGCCCTGCCCTTCAAAAGGAAAAGACTCAGAGTGCCAGACACCAGTCCCTCCCACAAGGAAGCCAACACAAGCCCCTGAATCAACCTTACTCACCAGGGGGCAGAAAGCAGAAGCAAGAGAGATTACAACTCTGCAGCCTGCAGAAAGGAGACCATAAACACAGCAGTTTAGACAGAACGAGACAACAGAGAAATACGTTTCAGATGAAGGAGCAAGGTAAAACCCCACAAGACCAAATAAATGAAGAAGAAATAGGCAATATACCTGAAAAAAAATCAGAGTAATGATAATAAAGATGATCCAAGATCTCAGAAATAGAATAGAGGCATGGATTGAGAGGATACAAGAAATGTTTAACAAATACCTAGAATAACTAAAGAACAGACAATCAGTGATGAGCAACACAATAACTGAAATGAAGAATACACTACAGGGAATAAATAGCATAATAACTGAAGCAGAAGAACGGATAAGTGAGCTGGAAGACAAAATGGTGGAAATAACTGCCAAGGAGCAGAATAAAGAATAAAAACAAACGATGACAGTCTCAGAAACCTCTGGGACAACATTAAACGCATCAACATTCGAATTATAGGGTTCCAGAAAAAGAAGAGAAAAAGAAAGTGTCTGAGAAAATATTTGAAGAGATTATAGTCAAAAATTTGGGAAAGGAAATAGTCAAGTCTAGGAAGCACAGAGAGTACCATACAGTATAAACCCAAAGAGGAACATGCTGAGACACATATTATTCAAACTAACAAAAATTAAATATGAAGAAAAAATATTAAAAGCAGAAAGGGAATATGAACAAATAACTGACAATGGAACCCCCATAAGGTTAACAGCTGATTTTTAAACTCTGCAGGCCAGAAGGGGTGGCAGGACAAATTTAAAGTGATGAAAGGGAAAAACCTAAAACCAAGATTACTCTACGCAGCAAGAATCTCATTCAGATTCGAAGGAGAAATCAAAAGCTTTACAGAGAAGCAAAAACTAAGAGAATTCAGCACCACCAAACCAGCTTTACAACAAATGCTAAAGGAACTTCTCTAGGCAGGAAATACAAGAGAAGAAAAAGACCTGCCAGAACAAACCCAAAACAATTAGGAAAATGGTAATAGGAACATATGTATCGATAATTACTTTAAGTATAAATGGATTAAATGTTCCGACCAAAAGACACAGACTGGCTGAATGGATACAAAAACAAGACCTGTATGTATGCTCTCTATAACAGACCCACTTCAGACCTAGGGACACATACAGTCTGAAAGTGAGGGGATGGAAAAAGATATTCCATGCAAATGGAAACCAAAAGAAAGCTAGAGTAGCAATACACATATCAGACAAGATAGACTTTAAAATAAAGACTATTACAAGAGACAAGGAAAGACACTACATAATAATCAAGGGATCAATCCAAGAAAAAGATATAACAATTATAAATATTCAGGCACCCAACCTAGGAACACCTCAGTACATAAGGCAAATGTTAACAGCCATAAAAGAGGAAACTGACTGTAACACATTAATAGTAGGGAACTTTAACACCTCACTTACACCAATGGAAAGATCACCCAGACAGAAAATAAAAAAAACATAATTTAAATGACACAATAGACTAAATAGACTTAATTGATATTTATAGAACATTCCACCTAAAAGTGGCAGAACACACATTCTTCTGAAGTGCTCATGGAACATTCTCCAGGATAGATCACATCTTGGGTCAGCAGTCAAGCCTCGATAAGTTTTTAAAAACTGAAATCATAACAAGCTTTTGACCACAATGCTTTTTCTGACCACAGTGCTATGAAATTAGAAATAAATTACAGGGAAAAAACTGTAAAAAATACAAACACATAAAGTCTAAACAATACACTACTAAATAACCAAGAGATCACTGAAGAAATCAAAGAGGAAAGCAAAAAATGCCTAGAAAAAAATGACAACAAAAACATGATGACCCAAAACCTATGGGATGCAGCAAAAGCAATTCTAAGAGGAAAGTATATAGCAATACAATCCTACCTCAAGAAACAACAAAAATCTCAAATAAGCAACCTAACCTTACACCTAAAGCAACTAGAGGAAGAAGAACAAACAAAACACAAAGTTAGCAGAAGGAAAGAAATCATAAAGATCAGAGCAGAAATAAATGAAATAGAAACAAAAGAAACAATAGCAAAGATTAATACAACTAAGGGTTGGCTCTTTGAGAAGATAAAATCATTGATAAACATTTAGGCAGACTCATCAAGAAATAAAAGGGAGAAGACTCAAATCAATAGAATTAGAAATGAAAAAGGAGAAGTTACCACATGCATCGCAGAAATACAAAGGATCATAAGAGATTACTACAAGCAACTATATGCCAACAAAATAGACAACCTGGAAGAAATGGACAAATTCTTGGAAAGGTACAATTTTCCAAGACTGAACCAGGAAGAAATAGAAAATATGAACAAACCAATCACAAGCACTGAAATTGAAACTGTGATTAAAAATCTTCCGACAAACAAAAGTCCAGGACCAGATGGCTTTACACTAGAATTCTATCAGACATTTAGAGAAGAGCTAACACCTATCCTTCTCAAACTCTTCCAAAAAATTGCAGAGGGTGGAACACTCCCAAACTCATTCTACGAGACCACCATCACTCTGATACCAAAACCAGATAAAGATGTCACACACACACAAAAATTACAGGCCAATATCACTGATGAACATAGGTGCAAAAATCCTCAACACAATACTAGCAAATTTCAAAACCAACAACACATTAGAAGAGTCATACACCATGGTCAAGTGGGATTTATCCTAGGGTTGCAAGGATTCTTCAATATATGCAAATCAATCAGTGTGATACACCATATTAACAAATTGAAGAATAAAAACCATATGATCACCGCAATAGATACAGAAAAAGCGTTTGACAAAATTCAACACCAATTTATGATAAAAACCCTCCAGAAAGTGGGCATAGAGAGAACCTACCTCAACAAAATAAAAGCCATATATGACAAACCCACAGCAAACATTATTCTCAATGGTGAAAAACTGAAAGCATTTCCTTTAAGATCAGGAACAAGACAAGGGTGTCCACCCTTGCCACTATTATTCAACATAGTCTTGGAAGTCCTAGCCATGGCAATCAGAGAAGAGAAAGTAATAAAAGGAATCCAAATTGGAAAAGAAGAAGTAAAACTGTCACCATTTGCAGGCAACATGACACTACACATAGGAAACCCTAAAGATGCCGCCTGAAAATGACTAGAGCTAATCAATGAATTTAGTAAAGTCTCAGGGTACAACATTAATACACAAAAATCTCTTGCTTTTCTATACACTAACAATGAAAGATCAGAAAGAGAAATTAAGGAAACAATCCCATTTACCATTGTAAAAAAAAGAATAAAATACCTAGGAATAAACATACCTAAGGAGGCAAAAGACCTGTATGCAGAAAACTATAAGACAATGATGAAAGAAATCCAAGATGACACTAACAGATGGAGAGATATACCATGTTCTTGGATTGGGAGAATCAACATTGTGAAAATGACTCTACTACCCAAAGCAATCTACAGATTCAGTGCAATCTTTATCAAATTACCAATGGCATTTTTCACAGAACTAGAACAAAAAGTTTTACAATTTATATGGAAACACAAAAGACCCTGAATAGCCAAAGCAATCTTGAGAAAGGAAAATGGAGCTGGAGGAATCAGGCTCCTGGACTTCAGACTACACTACAAAGCTACAGTAATCAAGACAGTATGGTACTGGAACAAAAACAGAAATATAGATAAATGGAACAGGATAGAAAGCCCAGAGATAAACCCACGCACCTATAGGCACCTAATCTATGCCAAAGGAGGCAAAAATATACAATAGAGAAAAGAAAGCCTCTTCAATAAGTGGTGCTGGGAAAACTGGACAGCTACATGTAAAAGAATAAAATTAGAACACTCCCTAACACCATACACAAAAATAAACTCAAAATGTATTAAAGACCTGAATGTAAGACCAGACACTATAAAACTCTTAGAGGAAAACATAGGCAGAACACTCTATGACATAAATTGCACCAAGATCTTTTCTGACCCACATCATAGAGTAATGAAAATAAAAACAAAAATAAACAAGTGGGGCTAATTAAACTTAAAAGCTTTTGCACAGCAAAGGAAACCATAAACAAGATGAAAGGAATGGGAGAAAATATTTGTAAACAAAGCAACTGATACAGGTTTAATCTCCAAAATATATAAGCAGCTAACACAGCTCAATATCAAAAAACAAACAACCTAATCAAAAAATGGGCAGAAGACCTAAATAGACATTTCTCCAAAGAAGACATACACATGGCCAACAAACACATGAAACGATGCACAACATCACTAATTATTAGAGAAATGCAAGTCAAAACTACAAAGAGGTATCACCTCACACCAGTCAGAATGGCCATTATCATAAAATCTACAAACAATAAGTGCTGGAGAGGGTGTGGAGAAAAAGGAACCCTCATGCACTGTTGGTGGGAGTATAAATTGATACAGCCACTATGGAAAATGGTATAGAGTTTCCTTAAAAAACTAATAATAGAACTACCATATGACCCAGCAATCTCACTACTAGGCATATACCCAGAGAAAACCATAATTCAAAAATATACATGCACCCCAATGTTCATAGCAGCACTATTTACAATAGCCAGGACATGGAAGCAACCTAAACGTCCATCAACAGAGGAATGGATAAAGATGTGGTACATATATACAATGGAATATTACTCAGCCATAAATAGGAACAAAATTGGGTAATTTGTAGAGACATGGATGGACCTAGAGACTGTCATACAGAGTGAAATAAGTCAGAAAGAGAAAAACAAATATTGTATATTAATGCATATATGTGGAATCTAGAAAAATGGTACAGATGATCCTATTTGCAAAACAGAAATAGAAACACAGAGGTAGAGAACAAATGTATGGATACCAAGGGGGAAAGGGGTAGGGGGAGAATTGGGAGATTGGGATTGACACATATACACTATTGATACTATGTATAAAATAGATAACTAATGAGAATGTACTGTATAACACAGGGAACTCTACTTAATCCACTGTGGTGACCTGAATGGGAAGGAAGTCCAAAAGGGAGGAGATATATGTATATTTATGGCTGATTCATTTTGCTGTACAGTAGAAACTAATACAAGATTGTAAAGCAGCTATACTCCAATACAAATTAATTAAAAAAAAATTTTTAATAAAATAACTTTTCTTAAAAAGTAAATATAAAATACCAAAAAAGGAGGAAGACTTTGACTATTAAACCCTACCTTGTCCTAGGTTTGACCACAGACTTGATCAAAAAGGAGGCCTGAAACTCACAAAAAAATGATGAGATTTTAAAAAATGAAAATATGATAGATGTAGAGCCCAATCAGTGAAGAAACAAAGTTAAGAATCATAGTTTTTCCCAAAGTTGCAACCTGAAAACATGTAACAGAAACAATAGAGATAGAATTGAAGGAGATTTGCCAAAGTTGAGAAAAGATCTTATAATTCAGTATAAAAGCTCAACTATATTCCAGGTAAATCTCAACCAACAGACCAAACATGTACATATTCTTTTAAAGTGCCCAATTAACAAGCTAACACAAAGTCCAAGGTCTCTAGGTCGGAAAAACAAGCAAACTGGCTTCTCTATCAAGGAATAACACTAGGCTGGCCAGAAACCTTTCCTTTGTAATACTTACTGACCACATAATGGCATTTCTAGGGAGAAAAGGCTATAACCAATGAATGTAAGTTTGTCCTGCTCTCCTCTGCCCTGCATTCACCTCTTCTCAACAGCAGTCCCAGCCCGCTACCCACTCACCTGACATTTGGTGGTGGATGCACAGAAATGTTAGCCAGTCACAGCTCCCCACTCTCCCTACAAGTTCTTCATGATCCTCCCCCTCACAGCCTCATTTTGGTAGCTGGACATCTTTGTCTTTCCATATTAACTGGATGATGATTTTTTTTCTCTGATCCTTCAATTTCTTTTTGACCTTCTTTCTTCCAGCTCTTCCCACAAGGGTGTAGGTTCTAATTCCCATAATAAATTCCTTATTCCATCACCCACAGTGGTTCTGCTTCTATGATTGAAGCCCCACCAATACAGCAAGAATAAATTTTTAAATAAAATATAAATTTATTAAAGTATTTTAAATTAAATATATTTTCAAAGACAAAATAGAGCATGCAGGGTATAAACCCTAATAAACCATTTTTGACCTAAGGAATAAGTAAATGCTAAGGAAGGTAAGTCTTCTGGTCTTTTGTTTAGTCCAAAGCACAAACAGAAAAGTATTCTGACAATGCTAAAATGGACTTTCTTTCAATAATAAGACATTTCTTCCCAAACAGAGAGAAGAAAATATGTCTTACTTTAATTGACAGGAACAAATGAATACTTACTCATATATTTATGGATTTCTTCCTGTGTTGGTCCAATTGGGTGGTTATAACAATAATACCATAGACTGTGTGGCTTAAGCAGCAATCATTTATTTCTCATAGTTCTGGAGGCTGGAGAGTCCAAGATCAAGGTGCTAGCAGATCGACTAAGTGGTGAGGATCCACTTCCTGGTTCATAAACGACTGTCTTCTCACTGTGTCCTCACAAAGCAGAAGGGACAAGAGAGCTCTCTGGGCTCTCTCTTACAAGGGCACTAATCCCAGTCATGAGAGCTCCACTCTCATGACCTCATCACCTCCCAAAGGCCCCACCTCCTAACATCATCATATTAGAGGTTAGAATTTCAACATAGGAATTTATGAGGGACACAAACATTTAGTCCATAACACTAACTATCTACAAGGCTATGATAGACCCTAAGATGAGACATAAGAACATCCTGGTTTTGTCTGAGACCCCAAAATAAAGACTGCTCTTACTTAATTTGCCACTAAATGAAAACCTATACAGAATAGTTATGTTGGGATACTATTAACAAGGCACTGTGTCATTTTTCCAAAAAAGAGACCCACACCCAAATACTCAGATGAAATAATTTATCTAATTAGAAACCTAGCAGTAAAAAAATACACCCTTTACAAAAGACCAGGATTGTACTATAAAATCCATCATAAATAGCCTTAGTGTGTAAGCATGTGTGTGACTCTTTGGTTGGGGAGAGTATAGGGGTCAATTAAATTAAAAGTTATGGGCTTCCCTGGTGGTGCAGTGGTTGAGAGTCTGCCTGCCTAATGCAGGGGACATGGTTTCGTGCCCCAGTCCGGAAAGATCCCACATGCTACAGAGTGGCTAGGCATGTGAGCCATGGCCACTGAGCTTGCGCGTCCAGAGCCTGTACTCCGCAAAAAGTTATCTCACCAGATCAGTCAGTATGCTTTTGGTTGCAAGGAACAGAATGTCCAAGTCAAACTGTTTTAAGAAGTAGTGGGGTGGGGACATTTATTGCCTCTTGGAACTTAAGAGTCAAAGGGCAAGGATGAATTTGAACACAGCTGGATCGAAGTGTTGAAACCACATCACCAGGACCCGGTTTCTCCCCAGCCCTGGCTCTGCTTCCCTCTGTGCATTTCCACCCATCATGGCGATTTAGCAAGGACAAATACTGTCTCAGACCAACACTCTTCTCATCTCAACCAAAACAGAAAATGTGAGCTCTCTCACCAGACAGACTGAACAAAAGTCCTGGACCTTGATTCCAAGCCCAATTTGGGTCTTGTACCTATTCCTAAATCAATGCTTGTGGCCAGGAGGACAGAAGCTCTACTGATTGTCTCAGGCTGCATGCCAAGCTCAGCCACATCCAGACAGCATTAATAATAATGATAATAATAAGAAGAAGAATGGAGGCCTGGCAGACCCACGAGAATTTCCATTACCCTCAGATTTCCCATTTGAACAACCATATGGAAAATGAACTGAGATAAAGAAATGAACTTAGAAAAGCATCACCCCAGCTTGGCTTCTTTTTTCTCTTGCTAATTGCTAAATACTCTGCTTTTCCTCAGCCATGCAGCCCTCACTGTAACTTCACCCTGGCGTCCATGAAGCTGAGGAATGCAGATACCAGATAGTCAACTATTACTAAAGAACACTGCCTAGATCTGGACTTACAGAATGTCCTTAAGATTTTCAGCTTTTAAAAAACACTCGTACCAACCCACAAATTTTCAATCATACTTCCAGACAGATCAGCCTTTGTGACAGAAACTGTTCTCAAGCTTTATTAAAAATCTCATTTGCCAGCAGCCTCATATATTTTTTAAATGTTCGGCCTCATTTCTTCAAATCGGCGCATAGCACATTTTTTCTTGGCTATAATTAGTCACTAAGGCTTATTAGCATAAGAGTAGCTCCAAGAAACTCTAGATGACAAGTCAACACTGATTTCTGTTTTTATGTTTTTCTTGATTCTCAGGAAAAGTATTTGGTTTTTTCTCCTGGAATAAGCCACCCCATGAGCTTTCCTCTTTTCACCCCTTGAGAAGAGCTATTATTATTAGAAGGGAGCATTAGTATAAATTCTTCAAGTAACACATCAGAAGGATTAGTCTGAGCATAAGCAGTCTCTCAATTCTGACCATAGTGCAGCAAAACTTCCAAGCATCAGGAGAAAAGCAAGTTAAAACCAACATTTTACCAGCTGCTACACATGGGGTGAATCAATACCACTAACTGACAACTTTTCGTATGAAACTCAAGCAGTCTGACGTTTCCTTTTTCTATTCCCAGAATATCTGATCTCAAAAGGCTATTGCTAGTGAGCGAGGAGATGGAGTTCACACACAAGGCACTCCTCTTCTGTTCTGGGGCTGCCGGGCGATTAAAGGGCAAGGGTTTGATTGTTTACTCTTTTTTTTTTTTTTAACATCTTTATTGGAGTATAATTGCGTTACAATGGTGTGTTAGTTTCTGCTTTATAACACAGTGAATCAGTTATACATATACATATGTTCCCATATCTCCTCCCTTTACTCTTCAATAGCAAAGGCGAGGGACACAGGAACAAGGGCACCAGCTCAGGAGTCCATCCCAGCTGGTTCCAGCCATAGCACTGCCACCAACCAGCCTTGCATGTGACCTTGAGCGAATTCCTTAACTCTCCGAGCTCCTTCTTTCCTCATCTGTGAAATTAATATTATAATAATATTTCTCCTTCTTGGTTGGTAGGAGAATGAAGTGAAGTATCCATTTTGAAGTGCTTAACCTGAAACTTGAACGTGAAAATGACAGCTAACATCTACCGAGCATTTCTTATGTGCCAGGTGTAAGAAGCATTCAATTCATGAATTTATCCATTCAATGAATATCTATGAGCACTTACATGTTCTAGAGGATTGGGATACGTTTTTCAACAAAACAAAGATTCCTGCCTGGAGCTTAATACTTCTGGGATAACTGTGAAGATTATAACATAATTAATAAACATAATACACATAATATATAAAACCAGCAATAACAACAATAATAAAGATGAAAATGAACTTCCTCCAAGTTAATAGATATAATTGAGACTTGTCTAAAGTGCTTAGGGCCAGCTTCAGGCCTAATGGCACAATGAAATCAGCTAAGCAAACTTCAGGAAACAAAGACTCTCCTGCACCAGGGATTCTGGGACCATTTTGCACTTGAGTGCCTTCTGACTAGGGATAAATGAAAATGAAAGAAATATGATTTTTTGCAATGCTGAAATGCTACTAATGTTCTGAAGATCTAAGAAAACTGAGTAGAGTATTCATCTTTCTCAGATCCTACAGGAGCTTTAGGACAGTCATGGCTCTGCTACAATTCCAAATAACAGAAGGGCCATTCAGAAATATATTTAATACGAGGTTGAAGGCCATGTGGAGCACAGCTGCGATTTTCAATTTCTGTTCATTGGCATCTGCTCTCACACACAAGGTGAGGTTTTTATTTTTGGTCAGTACTGTTCTTGACCTGAAGATATCTTGAACATCGACTGTCCAAATCAGGAAGAGGATTATTATCGCTTAAAGGGAAGTTGCCATCCACTATGTTAATACCTATTGGTGGTTAGATAAAAAAGGGAAAAAGAAGAAATTTCATATGACAAAAACAATGGAAGCATGTCTATCTTGTGGCTGAAGGATGAGATGGAAAAGTGTTTGGCGAGCCTTCAGGGAAATGCAGATCAAAACCACTGATGAGCCACCACTTCACAGCCACCAACATGGCTATATTCAAAAAGGACAGGTAAAACCCAGTGTTGTGACATGGAGTAATTGGAACCCTCACACGTTGCTGGTGGGAATTTTAAATGGTGCCAATACTTTGGAAAACGGTCTGGCAGTTCCTCAAAAGGTTAATAAACATAGAGTTACCATAGGACCCAGCAATTTCATTCCTAGGTGTATACCGAAGAGAAATGAAGACATATGTCGACACAAACACTTGTGCACAAATGTTCACAGCAACATGATTCAAAACAGCCAAAAGTT
Organism: Pseudorca crassidens; assembly: GCF_039906515.1. Classification (NCBI taxonomy): domain Eukaryota; kingdom Metazoa; phylum Chordata; class Mammalia; order Artiodactyla; family Delphinidae; genus Pseudorca; species Pseudorca crassidens. The sequence continues at coordinate 45,408,367 of NC_090305.1, read as the reverse complement.
GGAAACAACCCATATGTCCACCAATGGATGAATGGATAAACAAAATGTACAATACCTATACAATGGAATATTATTTAACAATAAAAAGGAATGCAGTACAGGTAGATGCTACAACATGCACGAACCTCAAAAACACTGAGCTAAGTGAAAGAAGCCAGTCACAAAAGATCACTTATTGTATGATTCCATTTACATGAAATGGTCAGAACAGGAAAATCCATGGAGACAAAACCAATTAATGGTTGCCACAGGCTGGAGGGAGGAAGAATCCTGTGCTAATGGGCAAAGTATTTCTTTTTTTTCTAAAATTAGGTAGTGGTGATGGTTGCAGACTCCTGTGAATCTACTAAAAACCTTTGAAATGTACACTGTAAAAGGTTGGATCATATGAATTATATCTCAATAAAGCCAGTTTTTAAAGCATTAGGCACTATAGGCAAAATAAATTGTCTTTACCCCAATATTTGTCTTTTTGTCATTATTCTTTTTGTCAATATTTATCAGTATTTCTCTCCCTGGTATGATTTACAGACTTGGGGGAAGCCTCTGTGTGCCCAAAATATCTTTTGCCCTTGCCCTTGCCCTACTCCTGTCTCACTAGCTTGTGGAATTCCACCTCTTTAACTTCATACCTTCTGGTTTAAGGCTTTGCGTCTAACAAATATTCAAAATAGCTCAGGGGAAGATTTCTCATTGAGATTTATCAATCGTGTGATGTTTGGTATGAATGACTTGTCAGATCTCTTGCTGACAGAGGGATTTGTTGAGGGTAAACAGAATGAGGATAAAGTGCCAGAAGACACACGAAGAGGGCACAGAGCAAAGGAGATGGGGGACACACCCATTTCCACCTCAGTATTTGAACCGCACTGGTCTGTTGCCTGCCTGTCTTTGCTGATGCCCTGACCTGTCTCCTCTTTACTTCCTTTTTCCATCCATCAATCCATAAAACCTCTTCATCCTGCAGGGCCAAGTGCAAAGGCCACTTATACCAGAAGTCATGGTGCTTATAACTACCATTCATCCTTCTATTCCCTCTGCTTTGAGTTCATATTTTTAATGATTTTATTTTGAAATTACATAGAACTTTTTTCATTCTACTTCTCTGTATAAAAATATAGTTCTGTAACATGTCTGTGTCATAGATGGTAGACAGGATTTCTTTGGAGGTACAACGCCAGCTGACAGTCAGGACTGGTCTAAAAATGACTCCAGACCATGTCCACCCTCAGTGAGGAATGTGCTGTGATTGATTAGCCATGTGTGCAATGAGTACAAGAGAGGTGAAGAATATTCACATCATCCCTGACAGCTGTCACTGCTATGGAGCCCTTTGTTATTTGGTATTTCCCTCTGCCTTATAATCAGATGTGATTTCAACCTACACAGCAGAGAAACTTTCTTCATTGTTGCATACCAGAGTGGGCTGGTTTGCTAGTGATATCATTTGCTAATAATCCTACCACCGTGTACTCTAAAGCAGTGGTCCCCAGCCTTTTTGGCACCAATGACCGGTTTTGTGGAAGACACATTTTTCCACAGACCAGGGGGTAGGGATGGTTTCAGGATGATTCAAGCACATTACATTTATTGTGCACTTTATTTCTATTATTATTACATTGTAATACATAATGATATAATTATACAACTCACCATAATGCAGAGTCAGTGGGAGCCCTGAGCTTGTTTTCACTTGCCACTTACTTGATAGGGTTTTGATATAAGTCTGCAGGCAATTGATTTATTATGGTCTCTGTGCAGTCAAACCTCTCTGCTAATGATAATCTGTATTTGCAGCCACTCCCCAGCACTAGCATCACTGCCTCAGCTCCACCTCAGATCATCAGGCATTAAATTCTCATAAGGAGCATGCAACCTCGATCCCTCGCATGCACAGTTAACCGTAGGATTCGCACTCCTATGAGAATCTAATGCCACCGTTGATCTGACAGGAGGCGGAGTTCAGGCAGTAATGTGAGCGATGGGGAGTGGCTGTAAGTACAGATGAAGCTTCACTCACTCACCCCTCGCTCACCTCCTGCTGTGCAGCCCGGTTTATAACAGGCCACGGACTGGTACTGGTCCATGGCCCAGGGGTTGGGGACCCCTGCTCTAAAGCACTATGTAATACTACAATATCTTATCTTTCACACTGCCTATGGGACCTCACTCTTCTGACTTTCATGAACAAGAAAAATAATTTAAATTCATATATTTGACATATTGTATAGCAGGTACTGTTAGTTGCCTACCCCACATCGACCACCACATCCCTCCTTCCTCCTTCTGGAAGCAATTGCAGTGTTGTTCTATTATCCATCCTTCTGCATGGGTCCACAGGATTTGGGGAGGTTGGCACCATTGCCAACTATAAAGTTGAGGCCTAGCATAATGGTCTTATTCCCCTGCCCAGGGTTGGTTTAAGCTAGGAATGTGAAACAATTTTGAAAAGAGAGGAAGTATCCTGGGCTGGAGGGCATCTGGGAAAGCCTTCCTCCCTTTTTAAGATTCACAGAAATAGAGGTTCTTTCTCTGCATGTTGTCATGTCGGGATACTATGTCCAGAACTGCTACCATCATCATGCTGAGTCTGGAAGCAAGGTTTAACCACAGAGAAGGAGGAAACAGACAAATGACAAGGAGACAGAACCAAAGTAGTGACAGCTTGTACCTGGAGCTTGCCCCACCACTGGACTTCCTGTTCAGAGAGATAAGAATCCTGGTATTTTTAAAACCCAGTTGAATCCAGTTTAGTGATATTTCACCCTGATATATACATATGCTCATTTCAAACTACAACTATACCTACATATTTGATGGCACAGGTATAAACATTTATCATTAATCAAAATATCTTTGTGTGTGTGTTTGAAGTTTCAAATGTTCTTTCTAACAATTCCACAAAGTAGCTATTTTACAGGAATTATCATCTCCAATAAAAATATAAAGTAACAGACACCCAGACATGACATATTTAGTGGCATTCTGCATGCATTCATTTCTCTAGGCCACCTGGCCTGGGTCTAAGAGTGGCATGGTCGAGCAACACAATTTACTGTGTTCCATTCAAGAAAAACCAAGTGTATTCTCTGTGCCAGACATCAATCTAAGAATGGGTGATACACTTGAAAGAACCCTGATCTCATGGAACCGAGCTTTAAGCTAAGACCTAAAGATAGGAAGGAGTTAGTTCAGAGAAGTGGAGGGGCTAAGTAGGAAGCATCTCAAGGAAGAGGACTCGTATGTTCAGGACCCTCAGGTAAGAAGGAACTTGGGTTTCTTCAGGAGCAAAGAGGGGCAATCTGCAGAAGCATGGTGCTCATGGGGATGGGGACGTCCTACAAGACAAGGTGACATGGGCAGGAGTGTTAGGAAAAACCTGAAGCCATTAAATAGCTTTAATGAAGTAAGTGATAGGACTGTATTTACACTTATAAAGATTTGGAGGATGGATTAAATAGAGGCAGAAGTGGAAGGGGCAGATGAGATTACCAAAGAGCAGTGAGAAATGGTGGCAGCTTAGACAAACTGATAAATTTGTGTTTCTCTTCCCTAAGTGCTTCTGCCACACAAATCCTTCTGCATAGCAAAGCAGTGTGTATCTCCTATCCTGGAAATAGCACAACCCACAAACTTTTATGGTGTTAGGATCCCACTGCCTTTCAATCCAACGTAGTGGACAAGAGTCACAGAGGAGCACTCCCTGGGGCCTGAAGTGCTCGTCACCTCTGCAAACATTTAGAGTATGTGCTGGGGTCACTAGTTCTGGTGATTTCATCATGAAGACGTGTAAGACAACATAAGGGTGGAAGCTTTGATACTTTGGAAGACCCTGTCATCAGACATAACATGTTGAGCAATAATTAGAAATTAAGTGAAAATACACAAAATGCCTCATTATGTTCTAGATTGTTCATGGAAGATGTTTTCCCCATGCTAATGCATAGACACAGTAGTAAAATCAGCAACCTGAAGGAAAGAATACCCACCTCGGGTCTAAACAATTGAAATTAATACCATGAGATAAGTGTGTCCCCAACATATTGTACCTGTAGTAAAGAAAACAAGAGTCCATCGCGACTGAAGCCTGAAATTAAGAGGAAAGTGCAATAGAAGCATCACTGTGGTACATCAGGTTCCTGTCTCCTGCTTCCAAAATCTGTTGGCTTCACAGGATTCAGTGATTTTGTTCACTGGTGGTGATGACAATAACAAGACTAATAAAAGAAAACATATCTCCTGTCCTGGATGATTGGCAAGTTCTCCCACTGGGGAAGAACTGGAGAAGTAGAAGCAGCACTAAATGAAGACAGCTGCAGAGGAGAGCATAGCAGCAGATTGAGGGTTAAACACCATCTGCTTACCAAGGAAAGCGAGAAGGGAATGACCACCTGGATATTTCTATCACCAACATGCCTCTAAAGTGTCATAAAACATCTCAAGGGGGCTTTCCTGGTGGCGCAGTTGTTGAGAGTTCGCCTGCCAATGCAGGGGACATGGGTTCGTGCCCTGGTCCGGGAAGATCCCACATGCCGCGGAATGGCTGGGCCCATGAGCCATGGCCGCTGAGCCTGCATGTCTGGAGCCTGTGCTCCGCAATGGGAGAGGCCACAACAGTGAGAGGCTTATATCTTTAAGCTGGAAGTTCCTTTGCAGATGTCATTCTGAACTGTGGGGTGTACCAATAGGAACACTCTTCTGGCTATTAATAGAGTCCATAATTTTTTTTGTTGAACTTTTTATCAAAGTACAGCTAGAAGAACCAGAAAATGATCCTGTAGATTTTCTTTAAATACCTCTGGTCTAACTAAATCCGAATGTTGTAATGTCTGAAAATTACCAGTAGTATTTCTACAGATGGTACCAGCAGTTTATCAAAGGCTGAGAGTAAGCCTGCAAAGAATAAGGAGAGAGTTTGGAATAATTGTAAAGGCATAAATAAGTTCACAATCCTTGGAGAACAATACATTGTTTTAATTTTTCAAACTGGGCTTGATCTTCTGGCAAATACTGTAGTTGAAATAATTATTACTAACATTTATATCAGGAACAATGTTTCTAAATTTTCTTTTTAAATTCCCTTTAAAGACACCAATAGCAGATGTGTGGCCTGTGAAGGGAACGTCAAAGGAAGGTGTGTGTGAAAAGAAAACAAAAATTTAAATGTGCCCTTTGAATCTAAAACATAACTTGGAAACAAACCAGAATCCCAGTGTTTTGATGAGGAAGAAACTGGAGAAAGCCTCACCATTTCCACTGGTCCTGGACAAAACCTGACAGTATATCAAGCCCCGCAACCAAGAGAGGCTTCTGCTATTAGTGAGGACCTGCACTGCTTCATCATTTGTTTTAGAAGGTGCAAGAACTTCCTAATGATATTATCATAGATTTTTATTTGAAGTAATTTTCCACTAAGCTTTTAGCAAGTCTTTAGCTTTCTTTCATATTGTATACACAGCTGAGCCTTGAACAAAGTGGGGATAGGGGTACCGACCCCCATGCAGTCAAAAATAACTTTTCAGTCTGCTCTGCGCATCACCAGTTCTGCATCCGAGAATTCAACCACCATGGGTCATGTGACACTGTAGTGCATAGATATTGAAAAAAATCCATGTATGGTTTTTCATAACCACCACTCTTTACTACTGTTGTTACTAACGTCACCACATGGAAAAACTAAAATTGAGGCCAGTGCTATAACCTTAGTTTAACCCGGTAACCTAACTCTTTATGGAACTCAAGTCTCTATTTATATGACTTCACTAAATCTTCAGTGTTCCCTTCACCCCTGCACTCCTCCTCTTCAAGGTGGCATCAAGTGAGGGGGGTGGCATCAAGGCATCAGAGGTTGGGAAAAGGGGTCTGAATCCACAGGTAATCTCTGCAGAGGCCAGGTCTGTTCTTCTTGGACTATTCAGGTCAGTATTAGATCACTTTTATCTTTATTATTTTGGTGGGAGGGATGCCTGCTGGCGCTCATCACCAAAGTCCTTGAACTCACCCACTGGCCTCCAGTCATGCAGTGTTAGAGCATTGCCACCTCTGCACCCCCCAGTGCCCACCCTCTCCACACCTCCATGCAGATGCTTCCACAGCCCTTTAAGAACCAGCTCGTTGAAACTGGTATATTGAACAAACCCAGTGTGATAAAAACACATTTTTTACCCCCCTTCCTTTACACATTTTTTAGATTAAGAAACTATTTTTCACCTCCACTTGACTCTTTCACATTTATAAGCAATCTTTAAGTCCTAACAACTCACAGAACAGTCTAATTTGGTATATTAATCTGTTATATGTAATAATCAACTCTCAAAGCCTGAATTTATCTGGAATCTCATCTCCTTCCTCTTGTGGGGGCCTGAGCTGGCCACTTGCAGTGGGGAAGGAGAGGCAGAATCCTCTCTTTCTGTGTTTTATCCTCCTCCTTTTCTTCTACCAGTTTAGCAAGGAAGACTTTGAATTCTCCCAGGCTGGGCCCAGAAGTTTAAAGGATTAAGGTAAAGGGCACAGACGGTGGCAGGCACCATGGTTATCTGGTCAGGAGGCCTTCTGGGCAAGGTGTTTAACTTGGACACATTCTCACGTGGGGTCTCCTGGGCTCCTTGGAGGTGGCCTTCACTGAGAACCACATGGACCACTGCCCTTCCTGTATCCGTAACTTTTACAGCAGCTCACTCAATATGGACTCTTGCTATTAAAAGACCCTCCATCTTCCCAACTCTGGGCAAGATCTCCTTCCCACATGGACCACCATGTACCCTCACACACCCTCTGTCCTCTAGGAGTGTCACCAGGTCCTCACACTGCCCCTGTATCTGCTGTCACCCACAGGCAGGTTCTCTGCTGCCCAAAGGGAGGAAACGCATTTCAAACTCTGAGTAGTTCCACTGAAGCCACCTCCCAAACTCAGCGCGGAATGAAGGAGAAACACCCTCTCGCCCCCCACCCCCCATACACACCAATTTCCCCTTCTCAATATTCTCCCTGTGTCGACTTTCTCTGCCTTTTGTGGTCTTGACCCCTAGATGAGAGGTGAGGGGTCAAATAGTGAGGTGAAAAATTTGGTATTTTTCATTTCTTTTGTAAATTCAATATATGGTAGTCTAGTACCTCACTTTGGAATTTCACATAGCGTGAGTCCCCAAACTTGAATTTTACCTTCCTGTTACCTAACAGTTCTTCTCTGACTCATGCATCTCACAGCTGCTGTGTTGATCTGAAGCACTGACAGGAAGGCTGGTTTTCCCTTATTCCTGCAGTGTCCCTAATACATCCGGAGAAGCAGCCATGCACTTCAACGACCCTGGGCTGCTTCCCACAACTATCTGATTGCTCCAAAATAGCAGCTCCTCCACATGGAAAGGTAAAGGGGGGAAAGAATTACACACCCTGTTGACTGACTTTCTCATCTCCCTCTGACCACCTGCCCTCCATCCACTAGGACCGGAAAGGGTAGGCTTTTCTCTAGTTCTCCTGGGGGGTCCATCTCCTCACACCCTCTCGTGAAGTCTGCCAGGCTCTTGTCACCTGGGAAAAAAGTCCTCTATTACATGTATTGATACTGTAATTGCCTGAAATTCTGCCCTTCTAAAGACATGAAGTTGATATTCTTTTTTCCCTTTCTAATTGCTAACTGGGAAATCTATAGACCACCTTTATATTTAAATCCAAATATGGCATATTATCAGAATCACTTGGGGAGGGTTTAAAACTACTGATTCCTGCCCTCCTAACCACCCTAGTACATGACTGAGTCAGAATTCCTGAGGATGGGCTGGGGTCTTGTTCCCCACCCACTGTGCTTGACAACCACTTTCTTTTAACCATTAAAATAGAAAAGCCTCAGCTTCCCTGGTGGCGCAGTGGTTGAGAGTCCACCTGCCGATGCAGGGGACACGGGTTCATGCCCCGGTCTGGGAATATCCCACATGCCGCGGAGCGGCTAGGCCCGTGAGCCATGGCCGCTGAGCCTGAGCGTCCGGAGCCTGTGCTCCACAACAGGAGAGGCCATAACAGTGAGAGGCCCGTGTACCGCAAAAAAAAAAAAAAAAAAATAGAAAAGCCTCTACAGAGACTATAAACTACTCTACAGAGAAATCTTAGGTATATAAGAATCCTCTTTTAAGACTTTTAATCTTAATTTCCTCCATATTCCCAGGAATTTCCAAAATATGAAGATTCATGGACATTTCTAAAGTTTCATAGCAATAATTGATTTGGGGGGAAAACTTTTTGTTGCCTTACCTTCCTCTGTGGGAAAGTCATAGAAAGTGCAAATAGATTTTGATACAAAATTTTGAAAATGCTGAAGGAACAAGAGCTGAATAAGACTTTGACCAGAAAAAAAAAAAAAAAAAAAGATGTGATTCTCACACTGCAAGAGAATTCAAAATCTGCTTGATGTCCCAGGGATATATAATATGTGAGAATGGAATACAGCCAACATTTTAATACCTTAGCCTCACAACGTAAGTCAGAAAGAATAGAATGCTATTATCAAAAAGCTTTTGAGTATGAGATAGTCTTCATTGTACCTATTCCAAATCCACTTGCTGATTTTACACAATGACACAAAAAGAGCCTTAGGATAATTTAACAGACTTCTAGCTTAACAGGCTTCCCTGGTGGCACAGTGGTTAAGAATCCGCCTGCCTAATGCAGGGAACACGGGTTCAAGGCCTGGTCAGGGAAGATCCCACATGCCACAGAGCAACTAAGCCTGCGAACCACAACTACTGAGCCTGCATGTCACAACTGCTGTAGCCCACATGCCTAGAGCCCATGCTCCGTAACAAGAGAAGCCACCACAATGAGATGCCCAGGCGCCGCAACGAAGAGTAGCCCCCGCTTGCCGCAGCTAGAGAAAGCCTGTGCGGAGAAACAAAGACCCAACACAGCCAAAAATAAATAAATAAATTATATTTTTTAAAAAATGCTAGCCTCTTTTGTACAAATAAACTTGAATAGTTCATATACATCTCAAAAATTCTAAATCATAATCTGAAGATAGTTTTAAATCAATTGCTCCTGCAAATAACACAGAGGGTGGGTGATTTTGGTGTCTCTATAACATACACACACTGCTTCTATTATGTCTTATGGTTCAAAAATTAGAAGGCAAGAACAAAATACTTAGAGGAAAAGAGACAGAAAATAGACTGTCTCCTATTTATCCCTAGATTAGGGGAAGCCATTTCTATCTTTCCTAGAGTTAAACATATAATACCCTAAGATTTTAAGAAAATGCTTAAAAGAAGTGAATTCTAACCTTATAGCTACATAGAAGAGTGATTTCCAAATTTATATAAGAAATAAGTCTTCTGAGCAATCTAAAATCAAGGAGAAATAATCAGAAGTTTTTTTCAGATGTTCTCTCTCAAAAATAACATCCTTAATCTCTTTTATGCCCATTTTTCTTGAACCCGTCTTCTAAGATCAGTTATGATAGTAAATGTTTCAGCTCTCCAACAGTCTCAGAGCATTCGTAGCTGTATATTCATTAGAACCATTTTACTGCTCACAAGCTGGGTTCTGGACACATTATATCCACAAGAGACTCACAGCATTTCTCATAGATGTTACTATGTGTTAACGGGTTTATACTCTACCTCAGCAAATGCATATTTGAGCTAACCTATACTTTAAGCAGATTAATTAGAACTTAGTTGCTGGACTTATCTTCCCTAAAATGTTGTCCATAGTGGAATTCATAGAGTAGCAGAGTTAAATGAGGTGATTCTCAATAGTTATCAGGAGTTGTAGCTACCTTATTGAGGACCTACTGGGATTTGACTATGATGCTCATCTTTGCTCTATGTTCATTATCATAAAATAAAATAAGACTCATCTTAAGTGGAAAGACAGCTTTTTAGGTTATCAATTCTATTACATTATCACAAGGAGTGATCTCCAAGATGGTGACCCCCTCACCCACTTCAGGAGGTACACAAGTCAATCCATAGGAGTTGAGAAGAAATACTAAAATTTCTATTTATTTTTTCATAAAAAAGAAAATTAAGTTTTACCAATTGTCTAACACCTAGTATTCAGATGAACACTCACACTCATCCACCCATGTATCAGAATATCACCATGACATATAGAATACGGGGTATCTTGAGGGCAGAGAGTTGTTTCCCAATGTAGACGGGTTGAAAGTCATGCCTCACATGCTTGTTGGCTTGTAATGCAGCAGATGAAGTAGACTTGAAGTGTGACTATTTAGATTTATGGATTTTTTTTCTAGTTTTAGCTAAATAACTCTTGTAACTTGACAAGTAGTTTAAAAATACTCCTGCAGAGACAACAGATCAAATGCAGTACCAATAATGTAAACATGAGTGAACAGTAAAAGGCAGAGCTGCCAATTCTCCTCCTCCTTACATGAAATTTTCCTTATAAAGTGAAAACAATCATAATCTGGCCACCAAAAGTAAATTGAGTTCATCAAAAAGATCATATGAAATGTGGGTATATACATTTACTAAGGTTAACTATTACCCTTGTCTTAACACTATGTAGTGCCATAAGCTATTAACAAATGATACTATCATTGATTGGCAAGATATTTAAAATAATTTATTCTTCTTAGCTTACTTTTTAAATTTATTTCTTTGTGTGTTTTTTTAATGCACATAATACATTAGTATAATGATAAATATATTTAATATGTAAGCAAATAAATCTATATAAAGATATTTGAGGAGTGCACACTAAAAATATTTTACCAATGGATTCATTATTTAAATATTTTATAGATCTTTGACCCACAAAAATGGCAGAAAGTAGAAATATATTAGAAAATATCAAGTAACCACAAATAAGGTATACATACTGTTGGGATGTGTTTTCTTATTTTCATGTTTATTCTGAATACAAGTGTGCTTGATGTTTTGGGAATACACACAAAGCAAAAAATAATAATAAATCCCACACTGAAGATATGACTTAGAGCTTAAAAGTTCTAAATATCCCTTTTATCTTCCCTTCTTTAACACGTTTCTTCACTGCCCAATTCAGATCAAATAAGGAATTGCTCTTGAGATCTAAGAAAAACAGCAACTTGAGGTGCAATACAATTAGTTTCTCCTGTCTGTTTCTGGTTTAAAGGAAGCCAGAGTTATTTAATACCATATTAAAACAAGCCCTGAAGAACTAAGAAAGCATTAGCAGGAAAATACCTCTGTGCTAGTTTCACTGGCCATGCTTGAAATTATGGCCCTGCCCATATTGTGGGAGGTGGGTAGGTGAAGGAGTTTTCACTAATATTAGCACCTCCGAGGAAGATTGAGCTAATGGTTGCTATCACTTGTGAGCAGAAGAAAGAAAAGAACTTCACCTGTGTTTAAGTTAAACAAGATGATATGACAAAAAGACCAAATACTAACTCTAGAAATAGCAAAAAAAACTCCTTGTGATTATAATGAAATCCAAAAACAAGACACTTGTGAGCTGCTTACCCCATCTCATCCTTTTATAGAGGTTTAAATATTCTCAGTGAGTTGACCTTTTCACTTTACTATGAGTTTCCCTAAGGGTATATCTTTAGTAGAAATAATTTGATTGAGGGTTCACACTCAAAAACCTAAGAGAACTTCCCTTGCATATGAAAGCTATCTTTGCTTGTCTCCTCCAATTTTAAAAGGTATTTTAAAAACGTTCCAGGGATCGGACTTTATGTGTAACGTGTCATGAGAGAGTGAATATTTATGATCAAACTGCTCTTCTAAAATGTATCATAAAATCAGGATTATAGTAATGTTCTTCAGACCATTAGCTACCATAATTCTCTAGTCCTTTTCTTAGCTGTTTTATTAATAGTGTACAGTCCTCATTACTACTAACTGTTACTTGTTAAATACAGTCTCATCCACCATAAGCCAGATTCTCCTCCGGTTGCCTGTTTTACAAGATATGTATAAATAGCCTCAAAACCCATCTGTCTGGGATTCTTGAGGGCCCTCCCTCCCACAAATAGGGGGAAGGGGCTCAATGGCCTCTTCTGGACTTTTCCATTACTAGAATTTAGTAATGAATTTAGTAAACCTCAAAACAGCCTGGAATTATCATCCATCTGGAGACTTTTTTAAATTAATTAATCTCTTCATAATGTGCTGTGCAGAAGAAAAAAAGGAAATTGACATTCAGAAGGAGCGGAGGAAGAGCAGAAGAGGAAAACCCAGAAAAGAGAAGTCCTTTCCTTCTTCCATTTACTACTCTGATGTCAGTATCACCTTATAAAGTTCACTTAGTAAAACTGACAGCCGTGGGTATATTTTGCTTTCAGGCCCTGTCATGTGCTACCAGGAGTGATGGAGACACCTTCCAGAGGTCTCTGACTGTCCCCGAGGACATCTTCCCACTTCGTCACTGCAGCCCAGAGGGGAAGGCACGTGGTAGTTCACCTGAACCAGACTGCCTCTGTGACGAGAACTGACAGCAGGAGAACGAAGCCATTCTGCAGAGTAGATGGCAAGTCATCAAAGGGAAGACAGCAGGAGCTTCAAGGACTCAGGGGACACAATCTGAAACAAAGTGACATTGATATCAACATCTAGGGAATGAGAGAGGCAGATAAACTTCTCAGGCAAGTAAAAAGAGATGGGATGACCCAGTTTAAGCAAAAAGTGATTTGCTAATCACAAAGCAAAGAAAGAACTCCATGGGCTCTCTCTCCTCATACACAGCAGGTAGGGTCATTATGCACAGAGAGCAGTGGGCAGGAAAGGAGATTGGCTCAAATGTGACTGTGCTTAGACCATGGAGGGCTTCTTCAGAACAAGAGCTCATCCCAAAGAAAAACTGGCAGCCAGTGCCACCTGCAGAAGAAAGATATATCTTCTGCGGGCACCAACTCTCCACAGCTGACAGGCTGATATATTCTGCTGAATAAATCGAAAAACGTTCAAGTGGCCTAAAAAAGGTAGTCTGAAGTAGAAGGCACTGCAGGAATCCAATCAAGCTCAGAATGTCAGGAGCCTGTGGCGGCATCCACACTGGGAGAAAATGCTCCCAAACTCTGAGTTAAGTGCAAATGAGAAAATATCTTGGTGGGTTTTGTTTCTTGGTGTGAGTATGTTTGGGATTTTTTTCTCCGGTGCTTGTATGTTGTGATTTTTTGAAAGACACAAAAGTGCAAACAGTTATTATCATATATGGAGAAAAGCAGGAAGAGAACATACTTTTCCTGTAACACACAGCAAGTGCATGACTTTCTCCTCGAGTTTTTTCTTCAGGTTTTGATCCCAACTGTCGCTGACTGTCCCTCTCCGGGCCCTGCCTCCTCTGTGAATCTCTCCCGAATGAATCCAGCCCTCAGTGACCTCTCCTCTTTCAGGTGATGATTTTCTTATTGCGTGAATTCAATGTGGAGCTTAATTAAATACTGTCTTACCAGGCTTCCCTGGTGGCGCAGTGGTTGAGAGTCCGCCTGCCGATGCAGGGGACACGGGTTCGTGCCCCAGTCCGGGAAGATCCCACATGCCGCGGAGCGGCTGGGCCCGTGAGCCATGGCCGCTGAGCCTGCGCGTCCGGAGACTGTTCTGCAACGGGAGAGGCCACAGCAGTGAGAGGCCCGCGTACCAAAAAAAAAAATAAATAAATACTGTTTTACCTTCTAATTGTTCCCTGTGGGTAAATTTCACCTTCCAAACAAGACTACAAGACTCTTGAGAGCAGGGATTAGGCCCAACACACACTCTATTCTCCTCAGCCGGGCTGAAGATACATGCAGAGCGTCTGTGGTCTGATTTGACGAGTGTGAGGGAGGCCTCCTTATGCCAACATATCTCCCTCCCCTGTGTTTATTTTCTTTATTTTTTTAACATCTTTATTGGAGTATAATTGCTTTACACTTGTGTGTTAGTTTCTGCTGTACAGCAAAGTGAATCAGCTATATAAATACATATGTCACCATATCCCCTCCCTCTTGTGTCTCCCTCCCACCCTCCCTATCCCAACCCTCTAGGTGGTCACAAAACACAGAGCTGATCTCCCTGTGCTATGCAGCTGCTTCCCACTAGCTATCTATTTTACATCTGGTAGTGTATATATGTCAATGCCACTCTCTGACTTCTTCCCAGCTTACCCTTCCCCCTCCCCATGTCCTCAAGTCCATTCTCTATGTCTGCGTCTTTATTACTGTCCTGCTCATAGGTTCTTCAGAACCATTTCTTTTTTTAGATTCCATATATATGTGTTAGCACATGGTATTTGTTTTTCTCTTTCTGACTTACTTCACTCTGTATGACAGGCTCTAGGTCCAACCACCTCACTACAAATAACTCAATTTCATTTCTTTTGTGGCTCAGTAATATTCCATTGTATATACGTGCCACATCTTCTTTATCCATTCATCTGTCAATGGACACTTAGTTGCTTCCATGTCCTGGCTATTGTAAATAGTGCTGCAAAGAACATTCTGGTGCATGTCTTTTTGAATTATGGCTTTCTCAGGGTATATGCCCAGTAGTGGGATTGCTGGGTCATATGGTAGTTCTATTTTTAGTTTTTTAAGGAACTTCCATACTGTTCTCCATAGTGGCTATATCAATTTACATTCCCACCAACAGTGCAAGAGGGTTCCCTTTTCTCCACACCCTCTCCAGCATTTATTGTTTGTAGATTTTTTTGATGATGGCCATTCTGACTGGTGCGAGGTGATACCTCATTGTGGTTTTGATTTGCATTTCTCTAATGATTAGTGATGTTGAGCATCCTTTCATGTGTTTGTTGGCAATCTGTATATCTTCTTTGGAGAAATGTCTATTCAGGTCTTCCACCCATTTTTGGATTGGGCTGTTTGGTGTTTCCTGATATTGAGCTGTATGAGCTGCTTGTATATTTTGGAGATTAATCCTTTGACAGTTGCCCCATTTGCAAATATTTTCTCCCATTCTGAGGGTTGTCTTTTTGTCTTGTTTATGGTTTCCTTTGCAGAGCAAAAGCTTTCAGGTTTCATTAGGTCGCATTTGTTTAATTTTGTTTTTATTTCCATTACTCTAGGATGTGGGTCAAAAAGGATCTTGCTGTGATTTATGTCATAGAGTGTTCTGCCTTTTGTTTTCCTCTAAGAGTTTTATAGTGTCTGGCCTTACATTTAGGTCTTTAATCCATTTTGAGCTTATATTTTTGTATGGTGTTAAGAAGTGTTCTAATTTCATTCTTTTACATGGCTGTCCAGTTTTTCCAGCACCACTTGTTGAAGAGGCTGTCTTTTCTCCATTTTATATTCTTGCCTCCAAAGACGATACAAACAGATGGAGAGATATACCATGTCCTTGGATTGGAAGAATCAACATTGTGAAAATGACTATACTACCCAAAGCAATCTACAGATTCAGTGCAATCCCTATCAAACTACCAATGGCATTTTCCACAGAACTAGAACAAAAAATTTTACAATTTGTATGGAAACACAAAAGATCCTGAATAGCCAAAGCAATCTTGAGAAAGAAAAATGGAGCTGGAGGAATCAGGCTCCCTAACTTCAGACTATACTACAAAGCTACAGTAATCAAGGGAGTATGGTACTGGCACAAAAACAGAAATATAGATCAATGGAACAGGATAGAAAGCCCAAAGATAAACCCACACACATATGTTCACCTTATTGCTTATTTTCTTTAAATCAAAGAATTCATTCATCTGTGTTAAGAAATCAGCCCAGTTACAGTAGTAACTTTTGCCAGGCTGATTTATACATTAAGACATTCTGTAGTGATATGCCAAGGTCATACTTGGGATCCCAAACACCTGTTTTTTTGTTTTTGTTTTTTGGTTTTTTTTTGCAGTACGTGGGCCTCTCACTGTTGTGGCCTCTCCCATTGCGGAGCACAGGCTCCAGACGTGCAGGCATAGCGGCCATGGCTCACGGGCCCAGCCGCTCCACGGCATGTGGGACCGTCCCAGACCGGGGCACAAACCTGCATCCCCTGCATTGGCAGGCGGATTCTCAACCACTGCGCCACCAGGGAAGCCCCGAAAGACCTGGTTTGACTCTGGACTCCATCATTTCCTGATGATGTGACCTTGGCATGTTATTTATGTCAATGAAAATAATCAATAAACAATCTATAACAGTAATAGAAAAGAGTTTTATCTGAGCCAAACTGAGTACTATAGTCTGGAAGACAGCCTCTCAGATTACTCTGAGGAACTGCTCTGGAAAAGCATGGTTTTCAGCACAGTTTTATGTCTTGTCAGAACAAAGAACATCAAACAAGTCAGGGATACATTTCTTCAAGATTTCAAAAACCAGATCAGCAAGTACACAGCGAGTCAGTATGGCCCTGGCACCTTGGAAAGGAGTCTTGTCATCAAAGGAGGACCAACATTGGCATCCCAGGAAGGGAGGCATTTGATCTTTATTTTTAACATGGACATTCTTTACTTCTGGTCAAGGAGCCTTTTTCTTCAATAATTAAAGCAGAGGCTTCCCTGGTGGCACAGCGGTTAAGAATCTGTCTGCCAATGCAGGGGACATGGGTTCAAGCCCTGGTCCAGGAAGATCCCACATGCCTCAGAGTAACTAAGCCCATGCACCACCACTACTGAGCCTGCACTCTAGAGCCCACAAGCCACAACTACTGAGCCCATGTACCACAACTACTGAAGCCCATGCACCTAGAGCCTGTGCTCTGCAACAAGAGAAGCCACTGCAATGAGAAGCCCACGCACCGCAACAAAGAGTAGCCCCTGCTCGCCACAACTAGAGAAATCCAGAACACAGCAATGAAGACCCAACACAGCCAAAAATAAATAAATAAATAGATAGATAGACAGATAAATAAATAAATAATAATTAAAGCAGATGTCCAATGTATTCCTTATAGGCCACAAACCGGCTGTTCTAGTTAGCAAACAATTCAAGTTAACTCATGTATAACCCAAAATGACTTCCCCATACCTCAATATGTGAACATTTCTTTTATCCTTTACATCTCCATGCAGTTTGCTTATCTATAAAATGGAGAAATAACATTCTACTCATAATTGTGTGACAACTGAGAGAAAAATACATGTAATATTTAGCCCCTAGTAAAGATTTAGTAAGCATTAGCTTTGTTAACAATAATAATAAAAGTAAGTACTGAGAGAAAAACTGTGAAAGGTCTGAGATATGATCCTACTTGCAAGCTGACAGGTGAGCCTGTGGTAGTTTCATAGTTGCTAGCAGAAGCCAGGAGACCACTGAGTTGGAGACAATGGACCTTGCTACTTAAAGGACAGCAGGCAGCCTGAGCTTTCTACTTACATCAGTTCCAGTCACTCCCTAATTTCCTTTAGGCTTGGGTCATAATCAAGAAACTCGGGTGAGATTTTGATTGACATATATACACTAATATGTATAAAATAGACAACTAATAAGAACATGCTGTATAAAAAATAAATTAAATTTAAAAAGAAACTCGGAGCCTCGGAAACCCAAATCTTTTATAAGCTGCAAGCAAGCCTGCCTGACTTTGTACTGGAGGGTAACATTGTCCTCATCATTCTCAGCAGTGATCAGGCCTGCCCTCTGCTCCGGAGGGGGCCACTCTACCTTCCAAAGCTGTCTGCTGTGCAAATATTCTTTACAGAAATAGTCCAGGAAGAAGGCTGTCAGCACTGCTGCTCTCAATGTGTGCAGGAGACAGCAACCCATGGGGAACTGCCTCCCAATGAAACCTAGCCTCTGTGAGCAAGGACCCTACCATCTGTGGGAAAAGATGGAGAAGTGAATTTAAATTAGAAGGATAGGGAAATAAGTACTATTAAAAAAAAAACCATTGCGTATAATAAATGCTCACAATATACAAAACACCACATAGCTGTAAAGAAGAGTGAAGCCATGTGTTTACTGACATGGAAAATGTTTATGAAACATTGTTTGTTGAAGAAAGTAGGTCTAAAAAATAAGTATAATATACTCTCACTAATATTTACAGGTAAATCATTTACATGGGATATTGTAAATAGTAAATGTTTTATTTATATAAAATATTAAAATTATAATGTAATATTTATAAATATTGTCCTGGAATGATATAAAGTTGGTCATGCCCTTGACTTAAGAGCTGTTCATAGGAAGTTATCTAAAAAAGATGAGGAATCCAGGCAGGCTTCCTAGAGGAGGTAATGATGGAGTAGAATTTTGATTAGATGCAAAAAGTAAGAAGAGAATTCAGAAAAGACAGACATGAACACTAAACTTGGAATAGCATGATATATTCATAAAATGTTATAAAGTATCCAGAAACCTGCACAAGGTTTTATGTGACAGGTATAAAAGATGAATGTGAAAAAGTAGTAGAAGGTGGGGCTAAAAAGTTAAACATGGGTCAGTTAAAAATAGCAGCCAATTATGTGCAGTAAAGATCAGGAGGTCAGCAGACCTTTCCTCTTTCAGTTCTGCTAGGAGTAGTGTCCAGGTTCGGTGCCATGTGTGTGCTGCTGCTTGCTGAAAAGGTGTTTGAACTGAGACTCTGCCCAGCCCTGAGTCACATTCCTGTATCCAACTGGTACAGGACACCTCCACTCGGACCAGCCCTGGCACATGAGACCTGTCACTGAAGTCCGAAATGACACACAGCATCCCTTCTTCCCCCACATCCCTACCCTCTTTGTATGTTACTGTCTTGGGACTGGCACTGCCACGCTCTGTATCCCGAACCAAAACCCAGGTGTCCTTGAAGAATTCTTCCTCCAGTATCCTCACCCCTCCACAGTACAGTCAGATATGTTTTCTCACCTCTGTATCCACAATGACTATCTTAGCTCAGCTTCTGGTTATGCTGCTCTGGATGCTTGCAGTAGCCTCCGTCGAGGTCTCTGGTCTATCTGTCACACTGCCACCACTAATCTGATCATGTCTCTCTCTTAAAAAATCTCTTATGGTTCACCAACACCTACAAGGTAAAGTTCACTTTCTTTCTCGTGGCATATGTGCTCTTTTGTAATCTGGCCATTTTACTCTCCAGCTGCACCCTGGCTGCCACCCTTCAAGCCTCCACAGTCCTGGCATCCATTCCAAACCAGGTAGCTCCTTGGAATATATTGTGTTCTTCCATTCCTTCTTGCCTCCTCACAGGCTACAGCTTCTGCCCAGAAAGTCCTATCTCTTCCTTAGCCATCTGGGAAGCTATTCTTCACCTTCCAAGACCCAGATGAAGCACTAACCCCTCAGGAAGCCTCCCCTGGGCACTTAAGGCTTCTTCCTGGGTGAGTACCTCCTGTGGGATGAAGCTCAGCCCAGATATGTTAGAAATACAGCGACTGACACTCTGCTTTAATTATTTGTTTGTATCTCTCTTTGATATAAATCTTCACTAGCTTGTGCAACCCTGGAAGGCAAGGGCAATATCTTATTCTTTACTTTTTTAGTGCTCACCACATAATGGACACTTTATAAATGTTGGGTAAATGACTAGCTGGCTGGATAAATGGATAGATGGATGGTTTTGAGTTATTTGCTTGTATTAACACAACTCAAACTGTTAAATTTTCCAACAGAAGAGACCATCTAAAAGGAAACACATTTTATTAATCCTAGTTCATTTTGTGCTTTAATCTCTTCTTTTTAAACACACACACACACACACACACACACAAAATTGCCTTAAAGGAAAAATCTTATTATAGGAAATATGCTAAGCATTCACCAAAGCCATTAATCCATAAAGATTTAAAGAGCATTGAGCTAATAATAGTTCAATTTATTGAGTGTTTACTATGATCCTATGTACCTTGTATTACACACAAAATCTTCTGATGCAGTATTACTCCCATCTTATGGGTGAGCATGTAAGGACACATGATTCGGAGAAGGTCAAACTGGGGTCTGAAACCCTGAATCCTTGACCTGAAAGAAATGCTTTTATCCACTGCTAGAATCAAATCATCAAAATTTACAGTGGGCAAAACACCAATACGGAACGTGACTTTTTCTTTAATAATTATGGGAACAGTATCAGCATTTTCTTAGACATGTTAGAGATAGGATTTACCCAAGAGCTGCACCATGAGCACAGCAGGAAAGCACTAGCAGACTGGTCAATATGAAAATTCATTTTCATACTACACAGTTTACACTGCCCCAGTTTTTTTTTTTTTAAGACAAGTTTGACAACAATAATCTGTAATTATTTCTGCAAAGAATATGAATAAGACAGCAATGTTTCGGTTTCAGGCCATGTTCTTTAAATTGTTTTCAAGCAAACCAAAAACCCTCATAGCAGGTTAGAGAATGACTTCTCAGTAAATATTGTCTTGATCTAAACAGTAAATAACTGTTTCTAGTTTTAGGAAATAATTTCATTTTTTTTAATTTCCAAAAGAGTGCACATTTTTTTCTAATTTTTTAATTTTATTTTTTTATACAGCAGGTTCTTATTAGTCATCCATTTTATACACATCAGTGTATACATGTCAATCCCAATCTCCCAATTGGTCACACCACCACCCCCAACCCCTGGCGCTTTCCCGACTTGGTGTCCATATGTTTGTTCGCTACATCTGTGTCTCAATTTCTGTCCTGCCAACCAGTTCATCTGTACCATTTTTCTAGGTTCCACATATATGCACTAATATACAATATTTGTTTTTATATTTCTGACTTACTTCACTGTATATTACAGTCTCTAGATCCATCCACGTCTCAACAAATGACCCAGTTTCGTTCCCTTTTATGGCTGAGTAATATTCCATTGTATATATGATTCACATCTTCTTTCTCCAGTCATCTGTAACTGGGCATTTAGGTTGCTTCCATAACCTGACTATTGTAAATAGTGCCGCAATGAACACTGGGGTGCATGTGTCTTTTTGAATTATGGTTTTCTCTGGGTATATGCCCAGTACTGGGATTGCTGGATCATATGGTAATTCTATTTTCAGTTTTTTAAGGAACCTCCATACTGTTCTCCACAGTGGCTCTATCAATTTACATTCCCACCAACAGTGCAAGAGGGTTCCCTTTTCTCCACACCCTCTCCAGCTTTTGTTGTTTGTAGATTTTCTGATGATGCCCATTCTAACTGGTGTGAGGTGATACCTCATGGTAGTTTTGATTTGTATTTCTCTAATAATTAGTGATGTTGAGCAGCTTTTCATGTGCTTCTTGGCCATCTGTATGTCTTCTTTGGAGAAATGTCTATTTAGGTCTTCTGCCCATTTATGGATTGGGTGTTTGTTTTTTTAATATTGAGCTGCATAAGCTGTTTATATATTTTCTAGATCAATCCTTTGTCCATTGATGCATTTGCAAATATTTTCTCCCATCTCCCAAAGGAGGGTTGTCTTTTCGTTTTGTTTATGGTTTCCTTTGCTGTGCAAAAGCTTTGAAGTTTCATTAGGTTCCATTTGTTTATTTTTGTTTTTATTTCCATTACTCTAGGACGTGGATCAAAAAAGATCTTGCTGTAATTTATGTCAAAGAGTGTTCTTCCTAAGTTTTCCTCCAAGAGTTTTATAGTGTCTGGTCTTACATTTAGGTATCTACTCGATTTTGAGTTTATTTTTGTGTATGGTGTTAGGGAGTGTTCTAATTTCATTATTTTACATGTAGCTGCCCAGTTTTCCCAACACAACTTATTGAAGAGACTGTTTTTTCTCCATTGTATATCCTTGCCTCCTTTGTCATAGACTAGTTGACCATAGGTGTGTGGTTTTATCTCTGGGCTTTCTATCTTGTTCCATTGATCTATGTTTCTGTTTTTGGGCCAGTACCATATTGTCTTGATGAATGTAGCTTTGTAGTATAGTCTGAAGTCAGAGAGTCTGATTGCTCCAGCTCCGTTTTTTTCCCTCAAGACTGCTTTGGCTATTCGGGGTCTATTGTGCCTCCATACAAATTTTAAGATTTTTTGTTCTAGTTCTGTAAAAAATGCCATTGGTAATTTTTTTTTTTTTTTTTTTTTTTTTTTGCAGTACACGGGCGTCTCACTGTTGTGGCCTCTCCTGTTGCAGAGCACAGGCTCCAGATGAGCAGGCTCAGCGGCCATGGCTCACAGGCCCAGCTGCTCTATGGCATGTGGGATCCTCCTGGACCAGGACATGAACCCGTGTCCCCTGCATCAGCAGGCAGACTCTCAACCACTGCGCCACCTGGGAAGCCCTCCATTGGTAATTTGATAGGGATTGTATTGAATCTGTAGATGGCTTTGGGTAGTAGAGTCATTTTCACATTATTGATTCTTCCAATACAAGATCATGGTGTATCTCTCCATCTGTCAGTATCATCTTTAATTTCTTTCATCAGTGACCTATAGTTTTCTGCATGCAGGTCTTTTGTCTCCCTAGTTAGGTTTATTCCTAGGTGTTTTATTCTTTTTGTTGCAGTGGTAAATGGGAGTGTTTCCTTAATTTCTCTTTCAGATTTTTCATCATTAATATATAGGAATGCAAGAGATTTCTATGCATTAATTTTGTATCCTGCAACTTTACCAAATTCATTGATTAGCTCTAGTAGTTTTCTGGTGGCATCTTTAGGATTCTCTATGTATAGTATCATGTCATCTGCAGACAGTGACAGTTTTTCTTCTTCTTTTCCAATTTGTATTCCTTTTATTTCTTTTTCTTCTCTGATTGCCATGGCTAGGACTTCCAAAACTATGTTGAATAATATTGGTGAGAGTGGACATCCTTGTCTTGCTCCTGATCTTAGAGGAAATGCTTTCAGTTTTTCACCATTGAGAATGATGTTTGCTGTGGGTTTGTCGTATATGGCCTTTATCATATTGAGGTAGGTTCCCTCTATGCTCACTTTCTGGAGAGTTTTTATCATAAATTGATGTTGAATTTTGTCAAAAGCTTTTTCTGCATCTATTGAGATGATCATATGGTTTTTCTTCTTCAGTTGTTAATATGGTGTATCACATTGATTGATTTGCATATATTGAAGAATCCTTGCATCCCTGGGATAAATCCCACTTGATCATAGTGTATGATCCTTTTAATATGTAGTTGGATTCTGTTTGCTAGTATTTTGTTGAGGATGTTTGCATCTATATTCATCAGTGATATTGGTCTGTAATTTTCCTTTTTTGTACTATCTTTTTCTGGTTTTGGTGTCAGGGTGATAGTGGCCTGATCGAATGAGTTTGGAAGTGTTCCTTCCTCTGCACTTTTTTGGAACAGTTTGAGAAGGATGAGTGTTAGCTCTTCTCTAAATGTTTGATAAAATTCACCTGTGAAGCCATCTGGTCCTGGACTTTTGTTTGTTGGAAAATTTTTAATCACAGTTTCAATTTCATTACTTGTGATTGGTCTGTTCATATTTTCTATTTCTTTCTGGTTCAGTCTTGGAAGGTTATACCTTTCTAAGAATTAGACTGTTTCTTCCAGGTTGTTCATTTTATTGACATAGAGTTGGTTGTACTAGTCTCTTAGGATGCTTTGTTTTTCTGCTGTGTCTGTTGTAACTTCTCCTTTTTCATTTCTATTTTATTGATTTGAGTCCTCTCCTTCTTTTTCTTTTTTTTTTTTTTTTTTTTCCTGGTACGTGGGCCTCTCACCGTTGTGGCCTCTCTCTTTGCAGAGCACAGTCTCCAGATGCGCAGGCTTAGCAGCCATGGCTCACGGGCCTAGCCTCTCTGTGGCATGTGGGATCTTCCCGGACCGGGGCACGAACCCATGTCCCCTGCAACGGCAGGCGGACTCTCAACCACTGTGCCCTCCCTCTTTTTCTTGATGAGTCTAGCTAATGGTTTATCAATTTTGTTTGTCTTCTCAAAGAACCAGCTTTTAATTTTATTGATCTTTGCTATTGTTTTCTTTGTTTCTATTTCATTTATTTCTGCTCTGATCTTTATGATTTCTTTCCTTCTGCTAACTTTGGGTTTTGTTTGTTCTTCTTTCTCTAGTTCCTTTGGGTGTAAGGTTAGATTGTTTATTTGAGATTTTTCTTGTTTCTTGAGATAGGCTTGTATAGCTATAAACTTCCCTCTTAGAACTACTTTTGCTGCATCCCATAGGTTTTGGATTGTCGTGTTTTCATTGTCATTTTTCTCTAGGTATTTTTTGATTTCCTCTTTGATTTCTTTAGTGATCTCTTGTTTATTTAGTAACGTATTGTTTAGCCTCCATGTGTTTGTGTTTTTTACATTTTTTCCCCTGTAATTCATTTCTAATCTCATAGAGTTCTGGTCAGAATAGATGCTTGATATGATTTCAATTTTCTTAAATTTACTGAGGCTTGATTTGTGACCCAAGATATGATCTATCCTGGAGAATGTTCCATGGACACTTGAGAAGAAATTGTAATCTGCTGTTATTGGATGAAATGTCCTATAAATATCTGTTAAATCTGCCTGGTCTATTGTGTCATTTAAAGCTTGTATTTCCTTATTAATTTTCTGTTTGGATGATATGTTGATTGTGTAAGTGAGGTGTTAAAGTCCCCCACTATTATTGTGTTACTTTCAATTTCCTCTTTTATAGCTGTTAGCAGTTGCCTTATGTATTGAAGTGCTCCTATGTTGGGTGCATATTTATTTACAATTGTTATATCTTCTTCTTGGATTGATCCCTTCATCATTATGTAGTATCCTTCCTTGTCTCTTGCAACATTCTTTATTTTAAAGTCTACTTTTTCTAATATGAGTATTGCTACTCCAGCTTTCTTTTATTTCCATTTGCATGAAATATCTTTTTCCATCCCCTCACTTTCAGTCTGTATGTTTCCCTAGGTCTGAAGTAGGTCTCTTGTAGACAGCATATATATGGGTCTTGTTTTTGTATCCATTCAGCAAGCCTGTGTCTTTTGTTGGAGCATTTAATCCATTCACGTTTAAGGTAATTATCGATATGTATGTTCCTGTTAACATTTTCTTAATTGTTTTGGGTTTGTTTTTGTAGGTCCTTTTCTTCTCTTGTGTTTCCCGCTTAGAGAAGTTCCTTTAACATTTGTTGTAGAGCTGGTTTGGTGGTGCTGAATTCTCTTAGCTTTTGCTTGTCTGTAAAGTTTTTGACTTCTCCATCAAATCTGAATGAGATCCTTGCCAGGTAGAGTAATCTTGGTTGTAGGTTCTTCCCTTTCATCACTTTAAGTATATCATGCCACTCTCTTATGGCTTATAGAGTTTCTTCTGAGAAATCAGCTGTTAACGTTATGGGAGTTCCCTTGTATGTTATTTGTCGTTTTTCCTTTGCTGCTTTCAATAATATTTCTTTGTCTTTAATTTTTGCCAATTTGATTACCATGTGTCTCCATGTGTTTCTCCTTGGGTTTATCCTGTATGGGACTCTCTGCCCTTCCTGGACTTGGGTTGTAATTTCTTTCCCCATGTTAGGGAAGTTTTTGACTATAATCTCTTCAAATATTGTCTCAAGTCCTTTCTCTCTCTCTTCTCCTTCTGGGACCCCTATAATGTGAGTGTTGTTGCATTTAATGTTGTCCCAGAGATCTCTTAGGCTGTCTCCATTTCTTTTCATTCTTTTTTCTTTATTCTATTCTGCAGCAGTGAATTCCACCATTCTGTCTTCCAGGTCACTTATCCGTTCTTCTGTCTCAGTTATTCTATTGATTCCTTGTAGTGTAGTTTTCATTTCAGTTATTGTATTGTTCATCTCTGTTTGTTTGTTCTTTAATTCTTCTAGGTCTTTGTTAAACATTTCTTGTATCTTCTTAATATTTGCCTCCATTCTTTTTCTGAGGTCCTGGATCATCTTCACTATCATTATTCAGAATTCTTTTTCTGGAAGGTTGCCTGTCTCCACTTCATTTTGTTGTTTTTCTGGGGTTTTATCTTGTCCTTCATCTGGTACATAGCCCTCTGCCTTTTCCTCTTGTCTATCTTTCTGTGAATGTGGTTTTTGTTCCACAGGCTGCAGGATTGTAGTTCTTCCTGCTTCTGCTGTCTGCTTTCTGGTTGATGAGGCTATCTAAGAGGCTTGTTCAAGTTTCCTGATGGGAGGGACTGGTGGTGGGTAGAGAGACTCCACTCCCAATATTTTATCTTCAACTAAATCAAATTGCACTTCACACTGCTTGGCAAATGTTCCCAGGTGTGGGACTTGCTAACAGAGCTTGGTCATTGGGAGAACTGTGACCAGCCAGTATGTGGGTTCCATCACAAAATCCCAGAGGCTCGCACCTTGAGATAATCTGGTAGTGTTGGAGGGTCTCCTGCAGAGGCGCGTGGTGTCTGTGGCTTACTGTGGGGACAAGGACACTGGCAGCAGAAGTTCTGGGAAGTACTCCTTGACATGGGCCCTCCCATAGTCCGCCATTAGCCCCACCAAAAAGCACAGGAAATAATTTCTTTTCTGTTTTTTTTCCCTAATGAGAATGAAGACTACATATAAATTGGAGCTTGCCTACACTGTGGAGAATGTTTTGTATAGAATTAGTTTGCTCAGCGTTTTCTCACATGACTTCTTAGAATACAGTATTGAGGAATTCTAGAAGCTCTGAATAAGAAGGAACACATACACCTTTCCTCTAAGGACACTGTGGTCGGCAGCCTTAAGGTGGCCGCCTGTGACCCCTGCCTCCTGGTGGTCACACCCTCGTGTGCTCCCCTCCACCCTCAGGGTTGGTCTGTGTGACCCACTGAGGACAGAACTCATGACCTATGGCTTACAAGGTTTGGTCATAAAAGACACTTTGATTCTTCTTTGTATCACTCACTCTGGGGGAACTAGCTTCCATGACAAGAGGCTAGCCAGTGGCCACTCAGGAAGCCCTATGGAAAAGTCCATTTGAGGAGGAACTGAGGCTTCCATCAACAGCCAAGTGCAGGAGCCCCTGTGGGCGAGATGCTCCAGCCCCAGCTGACTCCCACAGGATGGCTGCCCTTCTTGATACCTTGACTGCAACCACAGGAGACACTCTAAGCCAAAGTCATCTACCTTAGCTGCTCCCAAATCCTGACTCTCAGAATCTGTGAGAAAAGGAATGTTTGACCTCAGTCCTCTGAGGCCACACACAACACTTTTGCTGGAATCCCATGGCCCAAAAGTGTAACTTGCCAACCACAATCCCTACCTTTTTCTATGGTAGCAAAAGTAGTCTTTATTCTATGTGGCCTTGTATCCTGTTTAAAACCAGGACTCTTGTTACTAGGGTATGGGGGAAAGGTGAACAGATGCTAGGTGATAAACAGTGATCTCTGGGAGCTCTGACACTGCAGACCCCAGCGAACCTCACCTCACAGTATTTGCAGCATGTAAATTACGCTCCGCCATGTGACTCGCCATGGCCAATGGGGTATCAGCAAGCGTGACAGAGACAAAGGCTCTCACTCTGGGTGTTCTCCTCCCTCCCCTACCTCCTAAGGGGCCTGACTCCACTCTGAAGAGGGTCTCCCCAATGCCACCCGGGTGGCTGTGATGGATCCAGGTGTGGCAAAAGATCACCAAGGAAACCCAAGAAAGATTCAGTGTTGTTTAAAGTCATCAAATATGGTCATGTTCTGTTACACAGAAGAGATTACTGAAACCCAACCTTACCATGTACAAAATAATAATAAAAATAAATAACCTGTAAACTCACTGCAAACTATACAGTATTGTCTAAAATAAAGACATTCCTCATGCTGTCATACAATAAAGTAACTGCTATCCTTGATTTCAATCAGATAAGGCAATTGACTTACACAAATGAATCACACAATTAAGGGTTCTTACAGTAGAAAGGGTCCATCTTAGAGATCATGAAAATTAGCTTTTCCTATAATAAATCAAATGCTTGGTTTGCCTCTAAAACATCATTTCTTAAACTGTGGCATGAGATCCATGGATTGACGTCAGGGGCCACATAAAACAGATGCCAAATTTTTAAATTTAATTTCTTTTAGATGCTTTGAAACATGATTTTGTGATGAATATTCCATTTATAACAAATTAAGTTATTAAAGCCTTGTTGACTTTAGATAATACAGAATAGCAGTACACTCTCTGTTCTGTACATGGTTGGTTAATTTACACCCATCATTATTTCCTTGCTAAGATATACAGAATAATTTTCCTTTGAAAAGAATTACTAAGACCCTAAACTGTCATTATATTTATGGACACACAATTTTTACAAATTTGTTTTAAAGAGTTTAGGTATAAAATGCCAAAGAAAATAAAGTATGATAAAATGTCTATATTTTCAGATTTTACTTCTATACCTGAAGATAAA
Source organism: Pseudorca crassidens (assembly GCF_039906515.1). Lineage (NCBI taxonomy): Eukaryota > Metazoa > Chordata > Mammalia > Artiodactyla > Delphinidae > Pseudorca > Pseudorca crassidens. The sequence goes on along the minus strand of NC_090305.1, from coordinate 45,380,259 downwards.
TTAAAAAGTCTCAGTGCTTTAGGTGTTAAAAGTTTTTTCCCAATAAAAATATGAAGCCAAAAATATTTAAAGCAGTACCTTATGTCTATCCCTGGTACATCAGACAATGTGAATCTTTGTGAAAAGAAAACTAGATTTGGAAAGACTGGGATTTTACTAACTCTTGGATTTGTGGATTTGCCCCAGTACAAAAATCTTCTCTGGAAGCATTTGAAAAGAAGCCACACATGACTGAAAAGATCTCAGTGAACTCATGAGTTCTGTTTTGTGACTTGGAGCAGAAATACAATAATGAAGTGGTGTCTTTGTCAAACCACGTCCCTGGGTCCATGAAGCAGGTCATGAATTACATGCCATTTACCTCCATCTGAATGAAATCACACAAGCTCTTAGTGAAGCCAAAAATCTCAGTTTCTTACATTAATACACACTGACTTGATGAGGTTCTTTGAGGTACTGTAAAGGTTATCTTCAAAATAGCAAAATATTTATTTGTCAATAAAATATGTGACTTGAAAAAATTCACAATAATCTTTCAGAGATGCTGAGCCACAAAATCTCAGTGTCTTTTATTAAAGAAAGCAGATCACAGGTCCACATATTGCTGGGAGGCATTCCTTCCAAGATGACCACACCTGGTATCAAAGATTCTGCCAACACCCCTGGAAAGGTCCACAGATATGTCTCTGAGAATCATTAATTGGCCAGAGTCAAGGCCTCTGCTACACAGAAGCTCACTGGTGCTCAGGAGGATGTGGTATAAAGGAGCCAACAGAACTGAATTTCAAGCCCAGATTGTTCACCTACTAGTAGGATGATCTTGAAAAACTTCTCTAACTCCTCTGAGTCTAGAGTTTTCCCATCAGCAAATTGAGAATACCTACCTAAAAATGTATGCTTAAGGATCAAATATGATCATATGTAAATGGATCTAGCCATGTGCCTGGTACTCGGTGAAATTTTGGTTGCTTTAAACTGAATAAAGATCTCAAAACTTCTATTGTTCCTTCTTCTGAGGCTCCAACTTGAAGTTTTCCTGGGAGCTGAGGGCTTTTCCCTTAGGCCTCATCACTATAACCTGCTGTGCTTCCAGGACTGGCCCACAGTGTCTGTGAGACCCTCTGAACACAGGGCCCTTTGCTCAAGGTGAACCTGAAATGAAGCAGGACCCTATGGTCCTTCCCGCTTCCCCTCCCCATGTCCTCTGCCTGCTTTTTGTCTGTAGAAAAATTTTAGCCAAAGAATAAGTTTAATCAGAGAAGTGAGAAAATGCAGAAGCAAAGAAAAACAGTCCAACAAGACTAAATAATAATAGTTGAGTCATTAAGTGTAGTCAAGGACTTTTAGTTCCTCCTCAAGGGCTATAGATAATATTCTGAGCCGTATCCTGTGAGCTGTCTTGTAGAGACTGAAACCCCCACCAGGTGGAAGAAGTTAACTACGTAATGACCAGACTGTAGCCATGACATAAGCTGCCACAATTCCAAGAATTGGCCTCAGAGAAATGGGAAAAAATCGATCCTGGAACTAAAGACTAACTGTACTTAAAACAATCAAGAAGATGCTGATCGGTCCACCACATGACAAATTTCAAGATGACCGTCAGAGCTGACTGTACTATTTCTGCATGTAGCCCCCTCCCTCTGTCTATAAAAGCTCTTGTCCACTGATTGTCAGTTGGGGGGGATCAGCCTTTGGACAGCAGTCCGCCCTCCCCTCCCCCACCCCTGGTTGCCGGCATCCAAAATAAAGCAAACTTTCCTTTCCACCAACTTGCCTCTTTATTGGCTTCTGAGCAGCAAGCAGCTGGACCCTCATTTTCAGTAACAAACCCACGGCTGCCCCATTGAGGCTACAGGTGCAACAACCTCTCTCCCCACTCACTTTCTCCCCCCATTCAGCTCTGGGCACTGTTTCCACCCACCTCCATCTGTGCTCTTAGCCGCTCACTCCAGGTGTATAAGAAATCCCATGGACAGAACCAGGCAGAGTCTCTCTCTGAGCTTCATACAACTATCTCCTCCAGTGAGCAGGGCAGCTCCAACTCTACATCTGTCATTTCCATTTTTATTCAATTAGCATCTGACATGCACTAATCTAATCATCCTCTGTGCATATGGATATTGGGTTAAGATAGCATATGATAAATACAGTACTCAATGGAATCCTTAATTTACTTCAGTGAGTGTTGTAAGGCAATTCATCACTCCATCTGTAGATTTTACCACTCACCATATGATGATTGTGTAATTCTATTATTTTTAACTAACATTCACTGAGTGTTTTACACTTTACCAAACACTTTCAAATATCAGTTTGATCTTCACAAAAATCCTGTGTGGTAAGGAGACCAGATATTGTTAGTTGCATTTTTTTTTATGATGAGTGACAGAAAACTTAAGTCAACTGGCTAAAGCTACTCTTCTAATCCATTGTCCAATAAACTAGATCCTACACATTATGGTTTAAAAATCCATGCCTTTCTCACTATACTCTGTTGCTTCCTAGTGTGTTATCTTTTATCTAACTATTAATAGAAGTGGTCAAAACACAAGGAAGCCTCTGAAATTAGGATCAGATTATGTGTATCAAATCAAGTGATTAAAGAAAGGAAAACTGTACCGAGAAAGGCTCTCTTTAATTTGTATTCAAAATGTTATATTCCTTATAAAAGCAAAGTGTAAAACCAAATTGTTTTTCAGGTTATAAAAATTACACATGGTAATTATAGAAAATGTAAATGAGAAAACGTCACCAGTATGCTATTTTGAGTATACTCGATATTTATTGTGTATTTTGAGTATGGGAGAGATGAGAGGTGATTTATGTTTTTAATCTATCCCTCTGGCTGCTCTGAGGAGAGTAGTTAGGGCCCAAGAGGCAAAAGAGAGACCAGCTTGTGGGCTACTGCAGGAGCAGCCAAGAGGCGAGGGAAGCTTGGACCAGGTGGAAGCATGGTAGGTGCTAACATGTGACGTCTGGAATGAGGTGTACTGGAAAGGTACAGCAGATTGTGGGCTGTCAGCAAAAGAGAGACAGCAGGAGTAACTCAGGACTTTGGCCTGAGAAATCGGTGGCTAATGGGTGTCATTTGGTGCACTAGGAAAGAGAGAGGCAGGAGTAGGTTTTGTAGGAAGAAATCAAGGATTCTGTTTTTTATGTGTTATGCTTGAAGTACCAGCTGGTCATCCATGTGGACTATCCAGTGGTCAGTTGAATATGTGAGCTTAGAAAACAGGGGAGAGTGGGGGTACAAGAGAGCAACTTGGGTGTATTATTATGACACCACACTGTCTCACACACTGATGCAGCTTGAAATGTGTCACGAATGGTGACTAGGGGATTGGAACAGCTGACCAGTCAGCACAGTTACTCCACTCATCTAAGAAGGTCAGTTTAGATCAACTCCTCTAAACTAGGAGACCACATGGCTGAAAGGATAAAATTGATAATGCTACACTTGACTGACACAGATACAATGTATATGAAACCATTTGCTTCCCTATTAATAATGTGTTTATTGATTATTATAGGAACCTTTCTCAAACAACCCTTGCTCCCACTTGCTTTGTAAGGGCTTTTTGTTTGGTTGGTTTCTGTTTTGTTTTGGGATTGAGTCGATCCTTATTTCTTTGTATTTATGAGGCAGAGATAGTTGTTCAGACACATAAAACAATTTTGTTTTATTTTTAAATTATTCATTCTAAGTAGCACTCATTATACTAACCTTTAGCTGTCTGGTTTGTTATTAGTTCAAAAATCATTTCTGAACAACAAATTACTTTTATCCTCTCAAGCCTACAGCAATGACAGCTGAGTCAAACAGCTGTATGTGTGTGAGATGGGGGAGGGGGTCATCTTACATCTCTTACACTGATTCCTGGATCACCAAGCAGCCTTCTGATTATGACTTAGCTTCCTATCTCATACTGGTAAGAATACACTGGCCTTCATGAGAGTTATAATTCTCATTGAAGAGTATTACACTGATCTTCTGAAATACATACATACACTATTCACATGAGGAGCCAAGAAGCAAAAACATGTATTAAGATTTGGAAGAAACGGAGGGTGGGAGGGAGGGAGACGCAAGAGGGAGGAGATATGGGGACATATGTATATGTATAGCTGATTCACTTTGTTATAGAGCAGAAACTAACACACCATTGTAAAGCAATTATACTCCAATAAAGATGTTTTTAAAAAAAAGATTTGGAAGAAATATAACAAAAGGAAAAGCTTGATAAGATAGGCTCAATGGGCAGCGTTGACATCACCAATGAGCAATGGCGTCAGGGATTCAGCAGCTGATGGTGGTACCTGGGCGGAAGAAACCAGCAGGGATGCACAGCTGATGATAAAGAGAAAACTGCATAACTTAAAAGGCTGAAGGTTGCTGCATAGACACCTGCACTTAATTTAGGTGAGTATCTTTGAAGAAATGATGCATTGCTGTTGTGGATTAATAGCTGTCTCCCCAACCTTGTTGATCCTTGACAGTCTCAGGGTGAAGTGAGAAGGGCAAGCCCAACGGTGTGGCAGAGCAGCATCGAGACCACAGGGAGAATCTGCTGTATGGAGCACAGCCTAGGGGCAAGTCAGGCTACTGATGCTACCATGCTGGGTAAACGACAGTTGTTTCTAGTGTGTATTTTATGACGGGGACCATGCTAAGTGCTTTCCATATATTCCCCACTCACTCCTCAGACAATGTTAAGAGCTAAGTTCCATCACTCTTTCACAGCTGTGGCTGCAGAATTCCTGAGAGATTCATTGTCTAACTGGGATAAACAAAAAGCAGCACAATGGAGGTGCTCCAGGCAGGCCTCTACTGGGTACCAGTGATAGGAAACCAACCTGAATAAGCTGAAGAAGAAAAAGAAATTTAACCTGATTCGTATAAGCACTATGTTCTCACAAGGGGGTGGCCATTTCAGGGGCACTGGCACAAGGACTGAACACCCTGCCACTCCTCTCCACTTTTCTCACTGTGTTGGCTCAGTTCCCTCTTTCTTCAAAGTGGCTTCCTTCTCACTGTAAGGAATGGAGCTGCCAGCAGCTCCCAGCTCCTATAGATCCCCTTCACCACCTGAGGGAGGTGCCCTCTTCTTACACCTGGATCACTTACCTGGTCGGGGTAGGCTGCTCAGATCAGTTCAGGTCTTCTGGTGTCCCTGACCATTTCATCAACCACGGCCAGGAGGGCAAGGGAGCCACACAGAGAGGGCCCTGGGGGAGCCTGGTCCCCTTCATGATTCCATCCTAGAAACGAGATCACTTTGCAGACAAAGCCAAAGAGAAGAAGCAGGACATTAAAAGAAAAGAAATGGGACCATATAACTTCAGAAGTTTAGTTCCAGAACATTCACAATAGATGAATCACTGGTGTGTCTGCTTTGTATGATACCAGAACCTAGAAAAGGAAACACTTCAGAATATCCAGATTCTCATTTGTCTTCACCTGTGAGGCAGCTCCTCCATACATAAAATAATCTTCTTCCCCAAATACAAAGAAATAAATAGTAGAAGTTTTAACATTTAGAGTCCCAGTCCCCTTTAAGAATTTGATTAAATCTATGGGCCAGTGATGAAGTTATTATCTTGAAGCTTTAAATCCACCCAGCTTTGTGTAGTTATCTGAAGAAAACAAAACCCACTAATTCGAAGAGATATATACATCCCCTTGTTCATTGCAGCATTATTTACAGTAGTCAAGCTATGGAAGCAACCTAAATGTCCATCAATAGAGGAAGGGAAAAAGAAGATCTGATATATATACATACATACATACACACACACACACAAACAATGGAATACTACTCAGCCATAGAAAAGAATGAAATCTTGCCATTTGGGACAACATGCTTGGACCTAGAAGGTATTATGCTAAGTGAAATAAGTCGATTATTTCAAATATCATACAATTTCACTTATATGTGGAATCTAAAAAAACAAAACAAAACAAATGAACAAACATAAGAAAAAGAGAAACAGAGTTATAGATACAGAAAACAAACAGGTATTTGGCAGAAGGGAGGGCATAGGGGGCAGAAAGAAATAGGAGAGGGAGATTAAGAGGTACAAACTTCCAGTTGCAAAATATATGTCACAGGTATGAAATGTACAGCGTGGGGAATATAGTCAATAACTATAATATCTTTGTATGGTGATGGTGAAACAGAGCAGGACCCTATGGTCCTTACCCCCCACCCCCCCACCATGTCCTCAGCCTGCCGTTCGTCTGTGGAAAATATTTAACCAAAGAATAAGTTTAATCAGAGAAGTGAGAAAATGCATAAACAGAGGAAAGCAGTCAAAGGAGACCAAAGAATAATAGTTCAATCGTTAAGCATAGTCAGAGACTTTTATTTCCTCCTTAAGGGCTATAGATAATATTCTGAGCCATGTTCTGTGAACTGTCTTATAGATACTGAAACCCCCACCAGGTGGAAGAAGTTAACTACATGATGACCAGGCTGTAGCCATGACATAAACTGCAACAATCCCAAGAATTGGCCTCAAAGAAATGGAAACAAACCGACCCTGGAACTGAAGATTAACTGTATCTAAAACAATCAAGATGACTCTGGTCAGACCACCAATGACCAATTTCAAGATGACTGTCAGAGCTGACTGTATTGTTTCTGCATGTATCCCCCTCCCTCTGTCTATAAGACCTCTTGCGCCCTGATTGTCAGTGGGGGAGTCGGCCTTTGGAGGGGCCTCTGCCCTCCCCCACTGCTGCCAGCCTCTGAAATAAAGCAGCCTTTCCTTTTCTACCAACACTTATCTCTCAAGAAATGGCTTTCAAGTGGCGAGCAGCCAGACCTGGGTTCAGTAACAATGGGTGGTAACTAGACATATCATGGTGATCAGTTTGAAATGTATACAAATATCAAATCACTACGTTGTGTAATAGGAACTAACATCATGTTGCAGGTCAGTTATACTTCAGACAGACAAACTCAGAAAAAGACATCAGATTTGTGATTACCAGTGGCAGGGAGTGAGAGAGGGGGAATTGGATGAAGGCAGTCAAATGGTACAAACTTGGGAATTCCCTGGCAGTCCAGTGGTTAGGGCTCTGTGCTTTCATTGCCGAGGGCAAAGGTTCAATCCCTGGTCAGGGAACTAAGATCCTGCAAGACACACAGCTAAGCCAAAAAAAAAAGGTACAAACTTCCAGTAATATAAATAGGTACTAGGGATGTAAGGTACAACACGATAAATATAACTTACACTGCAGTACTTTATATATGAAAGTTAAGAGAGTAAATCCTAAGAGTTTTCAAGGAAAAATAATTTTTTACTATTTCTTTGATTTTGTGTCTATATGAGATGATGGATGGTCACTAAACTTACTGTGGTCATCATTTCATGACGTATATAAGTCAAATCATTATGCTGTATACCTTAAAGTTGTACAGTGCTGTATGTCAATTATATCTCAATAAAACTGGAAGAAAAGAAAGAAAATCCTAACCATCAATCAATCAGTCAATCCACCCAGCTTTGCAAGGCTGAGCCTACCGATAGGGGGCGCTCCTCAGAGAGGCAACATGGGAGGACCAAGAAAGGTCTTGCTTCATCCCACCAGCCTGCGGGTTCCCTGAGCACCGCCCCAGGAGGTTTTCCACCCCAGCAGTAGCACTTTGTTTGGAAGTTTCGGTTGAGTCCAGTATAAAGAGATTCCAACACTCTCCCAGTTAGCCTAGGGCACCCCCTCAGAGACCCCACACCACTGCCTGGTGTCCCCCTGAGAGGTCAGGGCCCTAGCACCCCCGGCTGCTGCTCCTCCACCATCTGAGTTTCAGGTTCTAAATGCTAACGATTCCAGCCCCTTTCTTTTCTGCGGAGCAGTGGCAGCCTCCTGCAATTGCTGCTTCTGTGATAATTTCGAATTTTCTTTTTGCCTTTTCACTTATCTTGTTAATAATTTTACACTTAGTTAACAGTTCTTTGTATTAAATACTCTCTAGTAAAATAGCTGGTATGATTTCTGTCTCCTAAATAGATAGGTATGGACATATTCCCAGAAATATGCACTTATTACATCCACATATTCCATTTTGCATGAAACTTGTAACGTGTTCACTGAAACTCATCTATAGGCATTTATGAAACCTCTGAACCCAAGGTTAAGAATCTAACGTCTGATGCAGGACATGTTCAATAACTGTTCTTAGAAAACAATTTGCATGTGCCATGAGTTCCAGGTTATTGCTCATGGAAAATTCCAAATAGTCTTATAAGTAAAGGTTGTGTTGTTACCTGTGTTGTGTGCTGTTTCCTGAAAGGTGGCCCTGGCATTTCAAGTGAGATATCACATTAGAAGACTGTAAACTCGAAAAAAGGTTAATAATCAAGATCCTGAAGGAGAATTTCATGGTCTTCTTTTTGATCATAGTCTGTTCTCTGAATATTTTAAAGAACTGATTTTTTTTAAAAGTCTATTCTTGTAATGTTTTTCAACCTTTATTTTGGCAAGTCCCAATGAATCAAGTTCTCTTGAGTTTAAGTAGACTCAAGGTAAAAGCTGATATTAAGATTTCTAGAAAATTGTAAAGTTGGTGTCATGTGAGAAGTGTCATCTTTTTCCTCTAATAGAGAGAACTCTGAGATGCACTGTGGTTTCTCCAAAAAGTGGACAACATTGTCTCCTGGGGCACAGAAAGAATTCTAGAGCTTCTATGTATACCCACCTTTTATCTCATGCTTTTTAAATTTCTATTTTCATGCATGTTTTAGATGAACATAATGTATTAATTTGATTTAAAAATGGAAATATTTTATATAGCCCTGAGTACCCACTTTTAGAAAATTTTGGAGACCACTGCTCTATTTTTTTCATTCTAGGTTATTACAAAGTATTGAATATAGTTCCCTGTGCTATACAGAAGGTCCTTGTTGGTTATCTATTTTATATATAGTAGTGTGCATATGTTAATCACAAACTCTTACTTTATCCCTTCCCCACTTTCCCCTTTGGTAACCATAAGTTTGTTTTCTTTGGGAGACCACTGCTCTAATGATAAGGAACCATGTGTCTGGAGCAAGGATAAGCAAACTTGAGCTGCAGGTCAGCTCTGCCCCAGGTGTGCTCTTGCAGGGCCCTCCAAGCTAAGGATGGGAGAAGAGAAAGGTGAGAATGCATGGCAGAGACTGTATGTGGCTCACAAAGGCTGAAATGTTTACCAACTGCCCTTCACAGGAAACCTTTGCCAACTGCTGCTTTGGAGTGAGTCCACTCAAAATGTCTCCAAAATTCTTGGAAAAGGCAAGGGAGATTCCCTTCTCACTTCGTTAATGAGATGAGCACAGATGAAAAGGGGCAGGGGCCTGGTGCTTGCAGTACAACTGTGGGTGTGACAGACATCAAAGCAGTCATTGGACAGAGGTGGGAAGTCAAGGGCAGAGAAACCGCACTGATGACTTCATGGAGGGTAATGACAGCTCTCGCAGGGGGCCTGTTACACTGGCTTGGAGTGTCTCACAATTAAACAAGCTTCATTCTATGAGAAGGAGGTAAGTAAGTAAAGAGTAAGTTGACAATAGAAGTTTTATATCATCATCTATGACTATGAAATGTCACAATGACTAATGCTCGAAAGGTGATTCTGAATCATCAAAACCAGGATCAATTATTTTCAGTATCCTCTTGTTAAAGAGTGAGAAATACATTTTTGACACATTTATACCAGAGGAAATGGCTGAAATAAATAATCCTGAACTGAATAGTTTAATCCACATCCAAGAAACTAGGCTACACAGAATAACTTGATACACAGTTGACCAATTCTTGATCATATAAAGATGGAAATGGAAGCTGAAAGCCAAACTGCTGAGAGCCAATTCATTGATGATGCCCCTCAGTACCTGTTAACGAAGAAGAGAAAATTAAAATATAAGGTAATTAGGCTGCCTATGTTAGGGGCAGTAAGACTTTCCAGAGGGCCTAATTAACTGTAATGTGTTCATTCGGCTCCATTTTAGAATTCCCCAAATATGCTACTTAGTATCTAAAATCTAGAAGTTCTGTCCTTTGACCACTGGATCAAGTAGAATTAGCCTTTTCAAATTTAGATATAAATGTCTAATAAAAAGCATACAGCAACTCATGTCTGTGACTGCCACGGATGGAAATTTCTGTTGTTCACAGAAGGACCATTTTACAACATGAATGGTTCGAATGCAGGGGCACAGACACTTCCAGATGACACCAGCATCCGTTCCACCTTGTTACTCTCCAACAGAACTTTGATTTTGTTTATAAGCACTAGTGCTTTAAATACACTATTGAATTTAATTTTCTCAATAGGTCTACCATTATTCCCCATTTCACAAAGAGGTTAGATAACTCACCCAAGATGACTCAACTAGGAAGTAGAGACCTCAAACTCAAATCCAGATCTGATGGTCTCTGTTGTTTCTTCCATGATGCTAAGCCCAGTGCATTGCACATAGATGGCTGCTCAATAACAGTTTTGTTCAAAGATGTTTCCATAACAGACAGTCAAAGAAGCTAGGGAGAGTGTCACTGTCTTGGTCAGAGAGCAGGTTTATTTACTCATTCCAGGATAATAATGTCTTCCTGCCCTCGTCAGAAGAGATGCACTTGCATTCCAAGGTAAGAAAAATAATATCTTCCTTGGAAGTGAAGATTGGGCAGGTTTGCCAGCATCTCAGTAAGCTTAGGGTTTCCTATGCTTGGGTGACCCAGCTGTGACACATACCCCCATGCACAGCATCTTTCTGGGCCTACACCTGCACCCCCCATGGGACTGGGGGACAAGGAAACTGATATAAACATTAAGCTCTGATGCGTGAACTGTCTACATGCATTTGGGCTTGTTGTCTCTTTAAGGAAGGAAGCTGTGGGAATAGGCAAGTACACCCAGCAACTGTATAGCGTCTGCCCAACTGCTCAACTATAGACAGGGGGTATTTAGGAATCAAGCTGAGACACCTCTTTCTGGTCCAACAGGATGATGTCAAAAGAATCAAGAACCTACCATTCAAGTACATCTCACTTTTTTTTTAAAAAAAAGATATAGTTATCCCAGAGCAGTAGTTCTCAAATTTTTGGTATTTGTCACACTCTTGAATTCCAGAAGTTTGGCAGCAGTGTTGAAGTAAGTAAATACCAAAATCAGCACCATCAGAGTCACTAACAATAACACAGAAATCACTATCAGAGTGTAACATCTCTCAGTTTCCCTGGTTATGGAGCCATTCATTCCCTTTCTACACAGCTTTCTGTGGGGCTGGATGAACAGAGCCATCTCCTGCCATGACCTTATCCTATCACAACCTGCTTGTGCAGAATATCTCACCTGTTTCTGTAAGCATGTGCTTTTTCCTTAATGCCTGTTTGATATTCAGTCTACGTTACATAGATTCAGTAGATTCAGTCTACGTTACATCTCACAGTGCCTGAGTGACAGTACTCAGAGCAAAGACAAAATGTGATACTCTGATAAAAATTTCATGTCATATGATTTGGTGAATAACCTGGTCCACCTCTGCCCAGCACACCAGGCGAGAGCCACCGTCCTGGGCCCTGAGCAGCACATCCATAGTCACTAAACACTTAACTATGCCCAGAGAGTGATATTCTAAGCTTGGTGGAGGATGGTGATTCTATTCTAGTTTTGAATGGTTCCTGCCATCAAAGACATAACATACTTTGGAAAACAGGATATATGTGTATTATCCAAAGAAAACATCTATAAATAATACCAAGAACCAATTAATGTTGTGGGTATAAAGCTCAATCCATAATCCAGGTGCACAGAAAACACTGAATTTTTAAATTATATTTAAATATACTTAAATCCATCACCAAATACCCAGGCCACTGAGTTTTTCCTCCCTCCAGAATGCACAGAGGTTGCATGTGTTACAGCCTCCAAGGCACAGTGGGACTCCATGCCCCCAAGTCCTGGCTCATTCATCTTCACTAATCACTTCTTATACTTGGCTGACCTCACCTCTCACTGGACACAGTGTCTTCAGCAAGGCTGGGGGAGACCTGCGCCCAAGGTGATGCCTCCCCTCGTGAACCACACACTCTTCCCATTCAAAAAATATCCATCACTCAAAGAGTTCATGTTCTGGAGGATGCAAGGAACAACCCACTGTGACCCACCTCCTCTCCCCCATTCATGAGGAGAAGACCCTCTCTCTCTTGCCTTCCCACTTTCTCTATCTCCTTCCCCCCCACCTTATTTTTCTTGGACACATAATCTTATTTCAATTACAACAATTATACAACTATTATACAACACAACAAAAACTAATAGTTAGATGGTGTTTATTACACATCAGGCACTGCTCTCATGTTCTAGTATCTTTACTCATCTGTCCTCATACAGATGACCTTTGTCCAAGGTCAGATAACTGGTAAAACTAGCTGATTGCTAATTCGGGCATTTGATAAAGATAATAGGAACCCCTGACCTCAAGAAGCTTCTGTTTTCCAACACACCCCTGTTCACGCAGCGAAAGGTCGTGGAAGCTTCCTCACAGAATGAGAACCGTGGATAAGAGTAAGACATGAGTACGTTCTCGTTTTCTCCTTCAAGTTATTTTTTTAATAGATTTTTATTGCAATATAATTGCTTCACAATACTGTGTTAGTTTCTGTTGCACAACAAAGAGAATCAGCCATATGCATACACGTCCCCATATCCCCTCCCTCTTGAGCCTCCTTTCCATCCTCTCTATCCCACCCCTCTAGGTCATCACAAAGCACCAAGCCATCTCCCTGTGCTATGCTGCTGCTTCCCACCAGCCAGCTATTTTACATTCGGTAGCATATATATGTCGATGCTACTCTCATTTCATGGCAGCTTTGCCCTCCCTCCCCATGTCCTCAAGTCCATTTTCTATGTCTACCTCTTTGTCTACCTGCCCTGCAACTAGGTTCATCAATACCATTTTTTTTTAGATTCCATATATATGCATTAGCATACTGTATTCATTTTTTTCTTTCTGACTCACTTCACTCTGCATGACACACTCTAGGTCAATCCACCTCACTACAAATAACTCAATTTCGTTTCTTTTTATGGCTGACTAATATTCCATTGTATATAAGTGCCACATCTTCTTTATCCATTCAGCAGTCGATACACATTTAGGTTGGTTCCATGTCCTGGCTATTGTAAATAGTGCTGCAATTAACATTGTGATACATGTCTCTTTTTGAATTATGGTTTTCTCAGGGTATATGCTCAGTAGTGGGATTGCTGGGTCATATGGTAGTTCTATTTTAAGTTTTTTAAGGAACTTCCTTACTGTTTTCCATAGTGGTTGTATCAATTTACATTCCCACCAACAGTGCAGCAGGGTTTCCTTTTCACCACACCCTTTCCAGCATTTATTGTTTCTAGATTTTTTGATAATGGCCATTCTGACCAGCGTGAGGTGATACCTCATTGTAGTTTTGATTTGCATTTCTCCAATAATTAGTGAGGTTGGGGTCAGCCTTATTTTAAACATCATTCTAAAAACCTTACAGAGTTGGAGTTTTATTATGATAGTTTTTGAACAGAGTGGGTTTGGATTTGAATAACATTACCAGGTATAAAACGTTTAACTTGAACGTTCAAAACAAGAAACATTCAACTTTGTGAATTTATTACTCAATTTTATCTGGACAGCTGGATAACTATCCTGTAGCAATGAATTCTAGCAATATTAATCTGTGATTTTACGGGAAGCAAGGTCAAGAATGTTTAGATCACGAATCCTCAGCCCTGACTCTGAGGTTTTTCAGAGCCACCATCCACGGGAAATTTCCAATAACATTTAAGTGAAAAGCAACGTCCTAGACTCCAAGAAAGTACTCCTTGGAGGGCTATTGCTCTTCCGGGGCAGAGGAAAGCTGGAAATAATGAACATGCACACTCTCCCTTTCTCCTTTTACCTCTCTCTCTGTCTTTATAAAGAGTTGTAAAAGCTAAGGCCAAATCATTATACTCTTAATACTGTGTTTCCAGAAAATAAGATTTCTGAGACATCTAGAATTTCTTCCCATCTCAAAGAACACTATGAAAAAATCAAGATATTTTTCTCCTGATAATTCATCCAACATGATCAAATGTGAAATGATATAAATTTCTGGTGTCATATTTTTTCTTGTTCCCAATAGTAAATATTATGAAGCAGTGTTCATTTTTAAAGGGGAAATACAAAGTCTGATAAGTATTTCAAGAAGAAAAACAAGAATTGATTCACTCTATCAAAGCCTGTCATGTAACAGCTGAGTCCACCAACAAAAAACACACATGCCAAAGACAGCAAGATGCATTAGGAAGATAAAGTGCAATGCTTCAAACCAAAGCACCCACTGGACAGATGAAGATGGGCCTGAATCCTGCATGAAGGGGATGCTGGGAAGGCAGCAGTGACCAGGCAGCACTGGGCAGTAACTAGAATGGCAGTCTCATTCCATACAGGGCAGCTGCCATGTGTTTTTTGACACTGTCACTTAGAGCCAAGTCATCTTTCTCATTAGGCTCTTTAAATGCCACCTGGCCATGCTGAGAAATCTTCTGCAACAAAAAAGAATTTCAGTGATCACCAAAGGAAGGTGCAGTGAAAAGCTAAACAAAGACAATGACATTAAGACAATGCAAAATTCTAACCTGCCACTGATACATTCTTTCAGTGTTGTCACAAGTTACAGACGTTCAATCTGAAAACTTAATGCAAATTACAGAATTGCTTGGCAGTTTCCCCTTCTGTCATTGTTGGGTGATATTCATGGCTGAAGCCAGCTACCCCACAACAAAACTCTGAATATCATCTTTTAAATGCAAATCAAGAATTTGGTGGCTGGATTCTCAGTTCCCAGATCTAGGGCAGCCAGAATATGTTTGACTCTATCTCCAATCTATCACCATGAAGCATCCAGAAAGCATCCCCGAAAAGATGCTCAGAATTTTGTCAACTTCTTAGACTATGGAAGGTTATTTATCACAAACTTCCATCTCTTCTTCCATGGCTGCCTTATCTCACTATTCTAGATAAGGGAACAGAGAAAGGAAAATAAAAATTAAAAATAAAATAAGGATGAAGTGATTGCTGTTAATGCATCCACCAACAGTGAAGAGCAAGAAAATGCTAATTATTTAACAATTAGCAATGCTGTCCCCTTAATTAGAAGTGTAACACATTAAGGAGAAACTTGAACAAATAATTTTCAACTTGGTTGAATTGTTGTCAACCCTAGAAGTAAGAACCGCTAGGGCAAACTTAATACAGTCAGCCCTCCATATCCCGGGATTCCACATCTGTGGATTCAACCAACCACGGATGGAAAATATTCAGAAAAAAAATTCCAGGAAGTTCCAAAAAGCAAAACTTGAATTCACCATGCTCAGGCAATTATTTACATAGCAATTACATTGTATTTACAACTATTTACGTAGCACTTATATTGCATTTACAGCTATTTACATAGTATTTACATTGTATAAGTTATGATAAGTAGTCTAGAGATGTTTTAAAGTGTATGGAGGATGTGGGTAGGCTACATGAAAATACTACACCATTGTCTATAAGGGATTGATTTTGGTATGGGGGGACCAAATCCTGGAACCAATTCCTCTCAGATACCATGGGAAGACTGAACTAGGGCAATCTGTAAACACATTCTGGACCCTTGTTATTGGGGCTTCTGTGACTTTACATCACTTAGGACAGCAGTTCTCAAAAGCGTGGTCCACAGACCCACTAGAAGTCCCCAGGATCCTTTCAGAGGGAACATCAGGTCCCTATTTTCATAATAATAAGAAGCAGCTCTTTGCCTTTCTCATTGCACTGACATCGTGATCTCAGGGGTGCTGTGTGGTGGCCAGGGCTCTGGCAGCTTGAAGCAGGATCTCAGTACCCAGACCAGGGATTGAACCCAGGCTGAGGCAATGAAAGCACCAAATCCTAACCACTAGACCACTAAGGGCTGGTGACTATAAGGCCCTGGCTCTTGTCTGCTTTGAAGAGAGGAATTTCAGCAAAGAGATGGAAAGTAGTGAAACAAGTAAAGTGTTTATTAGGAGGAAAAATTACGTGCAGATAGACACATGGGCAGACTCAGAGATAAAATCGCATTTTGGGGTGAATTAAATCACTTATATGGAAGCAATTCTTCCTGATTTCCTCTGGTCAACCATCTTGCTTTGTATGGATTTGAGTCCATATCTGTTCTGGCTCTGGGCCCTCCCCTGTGTGCGCACACATCTTTTAGCCAAGATGGATTTCAGCGTGAGGGTCCCTGGGAAGTAAACAAAACTTATTATGGTCTGGTGCCCCCCCCCCCCCAGGAAGCTTCCTATGCATGCATAGTTTGACCTTGACCTCAAGAATGAGAAATACGTGGCCTCCTTATCTTTTACCCAAGCAGGGCTCAGCCCCTCTCTGTTCCTGCCATTCCCACTATCTAGAAGTATCCACAGGAGACAAAGTCCAGCTGCTTATCTGGTTCCTGTTATTTATCTTTATTTTTAAAGTGTAAACAGGAGGCTAGTTGTAAATGTCTAAACTTGGGCCCATCTATCTCCTGTCTCAACTGCACTTACAATGCAAAGCAGTATGAGTTAGTGAGAACAACTTCTGGTACCTCAGCCTGAATCAGTCACTTGTTCCTCTGAAACTCATAGTTGGGGCTTTGAGGCTGTTTCACTTAAAGGTGTCCTTGATGAATCAGTAAAAAGTATTCATTTTATTAACTCTCAATCCTTAAGTTCACTCCTTTCTTAGTATTTCATGTGACAAAATATACACAAAGCCCTTTTTCTCTGTACCAAAGTACAGTGTTTGTCTTGAGGAAAAGCACTTATGTGATTCTTTGAGTTGTGAGGTGAACTAGCTGGCCAGACATTTCAGTCAATAGAGAATGATAAACTGTTCACTCATTCAGGTAATATTTCCTGAGGTCAGTGTTCTTCTTGGTCTAGATGGGGGGTGGGGGGTGACACTCTGTGCTGTCCAGCAGCTCCTCTGAGGATGGCAGCACCCCACCAGCCTCAGGAGACTCAGGTTACTGAATGGAGAGAGACAACCCCTGAGTGGTCTTAAGCTGTTCTTCCACAGACTTCCAAACAGAAAATGGAAATGAGATTGACAGAAAATGATGTTTCTAAAAATAAAACAAAAAGAAAGGAAAAAAAAGTAAAATTTCAGGGGACAGCTTGTTATAGATTAAGAAAAGCAGAGTAAAACTGGCTTCCTGGACATTTTCCAACTCTTATCACACATCCCAACACTGTGCAATACACAAGGTTAAATGACACACTGGTTTACCAAATCTTGAGCCAGAAAACATAAAATACATGCTTTGGTGTTGGCTTTAAACATTGTGGGGGGAGGGTGGGTAGAAAAAAAGTCCTAGCTGGCAGTTTATTAGGTTAGAAAATTCTGGTAGCTTTTCCTGATATAAACTAGAAAGTAACATGATGCTAATTATCATGAGGGAATTAATTCATGGACTGATCAATAATACATATAAAATGAGGTTTCCACTACCAAGAAAACAGGTGTCTCCTTGATGGAAAGGCAAAGTTATACAGTACAACCTCCTGTAATTTCACAGTCTGTGATTCTTCATAAAACTTTTAAAGATCAATTATGTCCTATCAATGTTAGATCCAAGCCAACTAAGTGATTTATGTACAAATACCCTCACACATGGAATAACTGTTGATTGAGTAACTTATCTTTATTAAATATGAACTCAAGAGATTATATTGGGAAGCAATTTACACTTATGACCTTCTCTATGTTTATTAATTCACCTCCACTTTCTATTTTAAAACTATACCTTTTAAATAACTAGAGGACAAGAGATATTGCTTTTATTTTAGAATGAAATTAAACACAGTAGTTTAATGCAGTAATTCAGATGCGTCCATAAATTTTAGGTGATATTTTATTTAATTCAGTTTTTCAAAGTAAAATCTTTCAATGGTGCTGCACTGCAAAGAAAATTCCAGTCCCCAAGAGCTGGCTTCATTTATTCATTATACAAACATTCCCACATTATCCTCTACTACACTGAAGACACAGTGCTGGGCACAAATGATAAAAAGCAACCTCTGGTCTCAAGGAGCACACAGTCTAATGGTGGAAACTGACACATGAACAGATCATTATAAAAATGGGATGAAAAATACAGTGAAAGAAATATGCAATAGACAGATGTGTAACCCAGCCCAAGGGTAACAAAGAAACATGCTGGATGGAGTCAGGAACTCTTGCTATGAGCCTTAATGACTGAGCAGGAATTATGTAGATTCCAGCAGATGAGACTGGGTCAGTAAAGACAAAAAGGAACTAAAACCACCTCATGTGTGCAGCAAGCTGCTGCGGGGTGGAGCATTTCCCTGACAGCTACAGATCTAGGTTTGAGCTGAGTAGTAGCTGAAGTGTCATAACATAGAAAAAGATATTTAAAACTAATTTTTGGTTTAACAGTACCCTTTTTGTTAGATCCCTCTGTATCACCCAATCCACCAAAGACAGTCAATGTTTGGAGTCAGTTTAACACTTTCACCAATTTTTATTTCTGTTTTTTTTTAACTGTATCCTGAGTGGTTCTATGTTTAAATGTTTAGTCCAAGAGAATCCCAGGTGTTTTGCTATGCTTCTTAACAATCTTAGATTAAACACTGCAAAAGAAAAATCCCTCAGAAATAATATTAAATCTTGAGAAGAATCAGGAAAATAGCCACATGCAGCCTGACACGCCAATAGCATCACTAAATCTTTATTTCCCCCAGCTCTCATGTCATCCTGATCTGTAAATGAGTTGAAATATATCTGCAAAATCCACCCTGTTGAGAGAATCAGATTACTAAGAATGATCTCCTGGAGCAGATTGCAGCAATAATAAACTCACCTGCCATCACCCTAGAATACCTAGAACTAAAGGGAAACCCAAATCTTCACATAACAACTGGACCAAATAATTCTACCATGAAAAATAGTGATAATGGGTTATATAACCACCTTATGAATAAATATATAAATAGAATGAGTGAAATTAACTACATGCCTTCCTATCATTTATATTCCCAATAACTAATGAAGGACAAAAAGGAAATCATATCACTATTCAGTATTTTCTTCATTAAAGTGTAAAGTACAATATTAAGAACAATGTAGGCATGGAATATAAAGCAATTATACTTTGTAAAAGCTATGCTTTCAGTTCCTTCAACGCCTCTGCTGAAAATACATGAGGCAAACAGGACTATCTTAATTTTTCAGGTGCAATGCATTTATCAGAATATATTTCAAGAAAGAAAAGCCTAAAGATATTAAAAAATTAATTCTCTGTTTGTACTAAGATGTAATTCCCAGCTAAATGTGAACTCAGCAAGTCAAAACTTATGTTTCACAATTGCATTTACATCGATTAAATATATCAACTGTTTTATGATCCAGTCTTTTGCTAAAGCTAAAATAAGTTGTTAAGGATCACATAGAGACAGATATAAAAGTGTAAAAAATTTCATTTTGCTTATTCAGCAGCCACAAAAAAAATAAATGATCATCTCCTCTGCCAGATATTGAACAAGTTCATGGGAATACAAAATACCATGTGAAACATGTTCTAAGAGAAATATGGACAAATAACTGGGAGGTGTGGAGACATCTTCACAGATGAAGGCTCTTCACAGAAGAAGGATCTAAGCCTTGAAGGTTGAAGTCACCAACAAAGGTGGAAGGGAAGGAAATCCCTGGCCCCAGGGCCAACAGAGGCACCAAGGCATGGCAGACACAGGAATGTGGGGGGAATTCTGTCTAGTCTGATGCCACCAGGACATGCGTGCCTGAGTGAAAATGGCAGGAGATGGGAAAGCAGTCAGGACCACACAGCAGGAATGATTATTGGCTACACTGAAAGTAAGCAGGAGAACAAGGTGCAGAAAGGTGAGAGCAGAAGGAAACTCTGGAGCCTTGTGATAACCTGGATACATGGACACATTTAAGACACAGGTCCACCTATGCAGATGGGAGCCAATGAGGGAAAGAGAAAAGGAAACGGACCTGAGAGACACATCAGAGACAGAGTAGTCAGGAACTGGCAACCGAGCGGATATAGAGAGGATGAAAGACTTACTAAAATGGAAGCTTGGGATAATGCTGTTTAATAGAGAAAGGGAATCCAGAAGAATAGGTTTACAGGGAAAAATAATGAGTTCAGTAACTTTCCACATTGGGTATGCAGTGCCTACAGGATTCCAAGCAGAGATGCTCAGTGTATTGTTACTGAACTGAGGTTTGGCTGCTCAGTGCTCAAAAGCCAGTGCTTGAGAGGCAAGTGTTCGTAGAAAGGAAAGTTTCTTTAATCAGAAAAGCTGGCAATCTGGGGAGAAGGCAGACTCACATCCCAAAATGAACTCCAAAGATTCTGCTCAGCCATGACACTTTTTAAAGGGGGAAAGAATTTCAGTGAATCTTCAATGCAGGAGGTCAAGCTCTGCATCATTTTCCATTGCATGCAGGCTGGCTGACTCTTCATGATCTTTCCTCAGATGTTGTCTTGCCCACATGGTCTGCCTACAGGATTGCTAAGGGAGTTGCTACGGGTAGAGACCTAGTCATTCTTCATTCCTACTTCTTTTAAGCTAGGGAAAGAATCAGCAGGTTAGTCAAAGTACTGTGTGCATTTAATAGGGCATAAGTCAGGAGATAGGTTAAATGTTAGTTAATGATATCATTTTTGTAATTAAGGTTTGGGCTTCCCTAGTGGCGCAGTGGTTGAGAGTCCCCCTGCCAATGCAGGGGACGCGGGTTCGTGCCCCGGTCTGGGAAGATCCCACATGCCACGGAACGGCTAGGCCTGTGAGTCATGGTCGCTGAGCCTGCATGTCCGGAGCCTGTGCTCCGCAGCAGGAGAGGCCACAACGGTGAGAGGCCCGCATACCGCAAAAAAAAAAAAAAAAAAAAAAAAAATTATAATTAAGGTTTAAGGAGAACAGAAATAGACAAACAGAAAAGGGACAAAAGAGCTGCTTACAAATCTCCACTTGACAGACATCATTCCACTTCCGTGGGAATAAGAGTGAAGGTCCATCTTCTGTAACTTTGTCATGCTGACATAGGTGCCGTATTCTTGAGTAGAAGATGTTGACATGGGTCTGTAGCATCTCTTTGCTGACAATTTTAGTTCTCACTTACATATATGGGCAGAGCAAGCTACAATTATTTTAGTGCTCACATAGATACAGATTATTATGAGCAATAATGTTAATCTCATTATCTTGAGGCCAGTTCTTGGAACTGTCCCAGCCATAGACTCAGTACTGCTCAAGATGGAGAAGCTTATGTCATGGTTGCAGTCTGGTCATCATGCAGTTATAGTATCTGTAAAACAAATCAGGAATGTGCACCATTTACTGAATCTCTGACTCTATTGTTCTAATCCTTAACTACTTGAGCCCACTCTTTTGTGACTCATGGAGGCCTGGAAGACTTTAACTTTTCTACAAACAAGAGGCAGAAGACATGGAGGGGCCCTTGTATTTGGGGGTAGGGGGCAGTGCTCAGGGTTCTGCTCAGTTTCAGTATGATTTGGGCCTGGGACAGCAGAGGAGAGGAGCTGAATGTAAGTGATGGTCAAATGTGTGAGAAGCTGGGTCTTTGCTTCTATTTCCTCATCCTCAGTGCCTTGCACACTGTCTAGCATATAGTAGGCACTCAATCAACTTGTATTATTTAATTATACTTCTGAAGGAATTAGCATAAAAGTAAAAGATAAGGCATTAAAAATAGACCCTTATAAATATAGTTGGGGCACAACTAATATTTAAGGGCAGGCAGAAGTACAGATTCCAGACACGAAAATAAGAAAAATATTAGAGAAAAGAGAGAAACCCAGGAAAGAGAGACACCTTAGAAGCCGCGAGAGAACACAGTAATGTGTGGGGAACAAAATAAGAGCGATCTAGTGCTGGTAACAAATTACAAAGGAAGCCAACACCAAAATGCAAATTAATTCATTTCTAGAGCATATTTCACCTATGTGGGCAGATCATCTGCTATAAACTAGTTTTAGGGAAGCAAAATTTTAATCTAGTAATTAACATTTATATTTGCAAATTTCTCAAACATATTCTTTATATTTAGTACTACAATCATGCAAAGATGGTTTTATTTAATCCTATTTAACTAATAAGGTAAGTGGGACCGAGAGACACATAACAGGCTGGAGTTCCCACAAAATCAAAAACTCCACTGTTCAACACTTTGTTACACATCTCTTAATTACATCATTTTTCAGTGATGAGAATCTTTTATCCTGAGCTCTTTGTAGAAGCTGATCAGGGAACTAGTCCCACCCCACTCCCTCTCAACCTAAGTACCCCAGTGATTTCCCATTACCTCCTCTTCTGGGCACATAGTTGAGATACTTTCTTCTCATATCTATTTCTCATCCTCATTTCCTATTTGGAAATACTTCTCCAAAGTGCAGTATCTTTAGCCAGAAACTAAACTTAATCAAATAAGTAACCAGAGAAAGAAAAAGACACTTAGCAGGCATCTCCAAGGAATTTTAGCTCCAAGAATCATAGAAACCATGGTTTGAAATCCTTAACAATCATCTATTCCCAAAGATCCCAAGCCTTACTGCTTATCAGAATCACCAGGAGAATTATTTATACACCAGTTCTTCTCAACTTTTTCCTAGAACCCTTGCATCAGACCCTGATGAGGCCCAAAGGGACTGTTCATGGTGATGGCACCTGGCCTGGGGCTCTGGCCTCCTGAGGGCTGAAGGTGTCAGTCAGATATCTCAAGCCACACTAGTAGCCCTGTGCAGTGAAGGGTCTTCTCAGCAGCCTGGGTTGCTCAAGCGCTGAGCTTGCCAAAGAAAGGACTGGCCCTTGACTTCCTCCTGGGTGTTATTTTAGTAGGGACATTATGGTAGAAGCAGAATCATGAAGTTGCTGGGGTTATCTTTCAGCTGCCAGGACAGCAAGGAACCCCTTTATTAAAGCCCATGAAGATGGGGTTGGGGACAGGGTTGAAGTTAGCCAGAAGAACGTTCACCCTGGAGACCGTTTAGTGACAGCAGGCCTCATAGGAGTGAATGGTTATATTGGCGGGAATATGAGTTCTAATTTCTAATGTGCTCTAAGGTGTTTTTTTACTTGTAGTCAGAAGTTTATACTTCAGTATATGGCCAGAAGTCATATTAAAGTTTAGACTCAAGGACAAAAAAACAAAAAACCTCTGAGCCCTGAAATTTCCTACTTGATAAGAGTGAGAACTTGGGCCATGCTATATCAGTTTGATCTCTGGGGGGCCAGACACTAAATAGCTAAGGTCAGTGACTCAGGTGCTAAATGCCTGACTGACCCCCAGTTAAAACCCTGGACACCAAGGCTTGGGGGAGCTTTTACCCCCCAAGCAATATTTGGCAATACTTTGCACATATTGTCACTCATCATTGCTGACAGAATTCAGTGCATCCTCATCTAATTCCATGGAGAGAACGCTGGCACCTGGCTCCTCCTGAACTTTGCCTTTTGTGCCTTTTTCATTTGCTGATATTAATCTGTGTCCTATCACAATAGACTGTAATCATGAGTGTAACAGCTTTCCCTTGAGGGTGGTCCTGGGGACCCCTAACGTTACCGAACTTAGGTTCAGCTGCTCACCACTTGAAAGCCAATAATCCAGAGACAAGTGTTGGTAGAAAGGAAAGGCTGCTTTATTCAGGAGACTGGCAACCTGGGGAGAGGTTGAACTCATCCAAAAACCAACTCCGAAGATTCTGCTGAACGCTGACAGTTTTTAAAGGGAAAAGGGGGAAACAGTCTCAGTTCATCATTAGGGTAAGGGTTAGATTCTTCATCATTTTCCATTGCATGAAAACTTGCTGACTCCTTGTGATCTTTCTTTAGATGTTATCTTGCCCACGTAGTCTGCCTGCAGAAGCTGGGGGGAAAAGATCTAGTCATCTATTAATTGCTTATTTCCTACCTCTCTAAGAAAAAAATCAACATGTTAGGTAGGAGAAATGGCTTTTCTGACTTGAGAGCCCTGGAGAAAGTGTTAAGCCAGCATGGTACCCCACTTCTGGGTTCTCTTTCCTGGCTGCCTGCCTGAGAGAGAGTGCATCTTGTCTACTCTCTGCCATGCGGTAGGACCCTATCTCTGTGGAGTATGGGCTGTGGTTGTCCAGATCTTCCAACAAATGGCAGCTAATTCTGCCTATGTCAGCAATAAAGCCTTAAGGCACCCACAGCCACATACCACTCATGTTCTCCGACGGAGCTTCCAACAGTAATAAAGCTGATGTTCTCTGGAAGAGTCTGACTCCTGTTTTTCTCTTCATATATGAGTTTGGGAGGTCAAAAAAAAAGGTTATTTAGTGGCCCCCTAGAATCCAGCTTCTTTTTCCAGATTGTTAGTGCAACACACAACAAATTTAAATTTATCCTCCAAAGTCCAACCCAGCTCCAACCCCACCTCCTCGAAGCTGCCGGACCCCTCTAGACTAGACTGAATTAACCTTTCCTCTGTTACTCGTTTGGAACCTTCAACTTACTCCCTGATAAAGTTTATTTCCATCTCATATACATATATGTATTTTTCACATGTGACGCTGAGTTCTTCAGGGGGAGGATCTAAGTGTTACACTTTTCCTTTCTGTCCCTTTGCTGCTTTCTTAGTGCCATCCATAATTGTGGGTGGCCGAGCGATCCTTCCAAGCATATCAGACATCCATGAGTGAAATAATTTGTGAGTCACATTAATCTCACAACCTACAAGTAACTAACCTCTCCTCTTTTCCAATTTGACCCACTGCAGGATACGAAGCTTATTGCTGTGAATTCCTGCTCTGCTACTGTGAATCAGTGCCAGTGTACCCTTGAAGAATTTCTTCTGCCGATTTCCATACAATTACATCCCTTCAATTCGCATACACCAAGGGCCCTGGCATCTTGGTGTCATCTGTTCTCATTGCGCTATTGGCCAAGCATCACGGAATTGTGATAAGCTTGGCATGAATGCCAATGGAAAGTCCCTGCTTCCAAACCTCTTTACTAAAGACAATTTGACGTGAAATAAAGCAAGCAGGTGTGGCGTTGAACTGTTTCCTAAAGCCAAAAGAATACTGGCTGCTAGGAGGTCCAAATGTCACATTGATACCATAAATAGAGAAAATTTTGCTTTGTTGGCCTTTGCATTCTTTAAAGGCCGAGCTCTCTTCTCTGCTATAAAATCAGTTCGAAAATTACGTCTTGGAGCCAACAATAAAAACCAAATATCTCTGTGCAGTGTGGAGCCTAGGAGGGAACTGTTAAATAATCCCAACTTTCTTATTCCTCCTAACATGTTCCTAATATTTTTGTTTTGTTCAAGAGGGCAAGTGGGCATAGAAACTTCCAGCTGAACTGGAATGGCCTCAGGATGCAGTGTATAATTTAAGACCTCTAACAAGGCTGACAAGCAGAGGCACTAAAAGAGTCTGGGGGTTAAATAAGTTGATGGAGTCAAAAACATCAGGATATGGACCTAACGGAAACATTCAAGGTCGGCCTGCGGGTTGAGGACGATACAGAACACAGGCTCCCAGGAGTGCAGTCCACTGGCCACCAAGAAGTCAGGATAATCAGGGGCTTGTGTCAGGGAGGACAAAGTCTCTTCCTGGGGCTCAGAGCCTGGCAGGGAAAGGCAAACCATCAGGGATGCCCCTCTCACCTTGATAACTTCAGCTAGTTAAAGCCAGTCAGAAATACCAACACCAACATTTACATAGCAAGTCTTCTCAAATGTTTAATGTCAATCGGAATTTTGTTGAAATTCAATTCTGATGCTGTAGGTCAGGGACAAGGCCTAGGAACATGCATTTCAAATAAGCTGATGCTGATGCTGCCACGCTCTGAACAGTGCTATGTGCCAAATACTGCTTTATGCTCTTCACATATATTCATTCATTAAATCCTCACTGTAGGCACGGTCATTACCATCTCTTTCATCTCAGAGGGCACAGAGAGGTGCCAAATGGGCCCAGACTCTCATCACTAGTTCATGACAAAGAAAGATTTGAACCCAGGCAGACTGATCCCAGTGTCTGTGCTGTTGTAACCACCAGGCTGCCCTTCTCATCCAGGGCTATGCGTGTACTTACTGCTCTTCCGCATATATGCTTAGACACCCAGAGCTGAGCGGAATCCAGATGTCACAGATAAGCTAATCATGGCAACCATCCCTCCTGCGTCCAGCATGTCCAACAGGAAGAAAAAGTGACTCTAACTAGTCTTTAAGTAGATTAAGGGTCACTTGATCAGCAGTGTGCTGGCTGCAGGCTCGCTGCTGTGTTTTTGCCTACACTCTTCTCCCATCGTTTATTTGCTATGTCATTGCTACCTGCATCTGGCCTCGAGAACTGAAATACACAGCAGATTCACACAACGAACAATATACATGCATTCGGTCTCATTTTTTTCCCCTACAAGAGAATCTGCCTCCACGTTCTCCTCAAGACTTTGTATCTTACCAGCCTTTGTGTTTGTACCGGTTTGTTTGTCTTTGTGAGGCAGAGAAAGGCGGGCATCTCTGTGGATGAAAATAACTGTAAAAACCCTGATTCGAAAGGGTCTCTGGGCCTGCTGCCTGGCCAGTCCAGGCAGCGAAAGATTTGAATTTTATTGAATCACAATCCAGTGGGTCCGAGACGCGGAGGCGAGGGAGGGGGGTCCAGGCTGCCCCCTTCTCTGGGGCGAGCGACAACCTCAACTGGTCCCCAGGGAGACCCCACCCCTAGAGCCCCCCCTCGTCCCCACTTCACGTGAAAATGTTTCCTCTCTTTAATATTTATTGAATTTTTTTCTGATAAATTTCCATCTTGGGCACAAAGTAATTACCTGTAGAATAGGCAGGAAGCTTCAGGGTGGAAAGTGGCATGTGACTTCAGCCAATGTTAACCACAGGCAAGTGTGTAGTGATTTGCGTTTTTCTGTGATGCTATCAATTGCATAAAAAGAAAAGAAACTTTCCCATAACAATATATATTTTTGAGGACATATTTGGATTTTGGAGGTAAGTTAAACTATTATGTGTATATAAAGTCAGCTTATGAAGTGTATTATTATAAAGCTTAGAGAACATCCAATTTACATCTCTGCCAAATGTTGAGAAAAGTGCTTTTTACTTTTTATAATTGATTCTTTCAAGATAAGTGGATGTAAATATATATGCATTTTGGACAATACAAATATTTTCCAATTAGCTGGGAGTTTGAAATGCAACAAAAAATTTACATGGTTTTCTTTTTAGATTTTCTTTTAATTTTAATTCATTAGGCAGAGTAGCAGGGTAGCAAATATTTAACTCACAAAATAAATTCAGATGTGCAGAGAAAATGTAATTTCTCTATTTGTCTTTAATTAATCAGCTTTCCTCTCAAGCTGCTTAGCAAGAAAAAAATAACCTACATGTCCAATCTGTTGATTTGAGGTCTGATCCTATAGTTTAGTTAGTACCTTTAAGTATTACTCAATTTCCTTTGGACAAAAGTGCTTCTCAGAGGCTTTCTCTCCTGCTTCTCTCTTTGAGTTTGCCTCTAAGTGTTTGGGGGTGAAGGGAAACTTGAGACCTCTTGGTTTTAGGGCTAGTTATGCTCCTTGGATCCACATGGAGTCTTTGCATCACATCTTACTGTGGTCCCTCTGGTGTCAAGGACCATAACCTTTGTCTGACTGGAGATGGTTGGCGCTTTTGTCATTGAAAGCTGACTCTATGGCAGATATAAGTTGTAGTTTATTTTCTCCAGGTCAGAGCCTAGTAGTGTTCCTGGGTCATTCAGCCTCACCTCAGTAGGCACTGGTTGGGGAGACTCCTTTGAGCTCTAAACTGGACTTCCCAGGCATTATGCTAAGAGAAATAAGCCGATCACAGAAAGACAAATACTTCATGATCCCACTTATATGAGGTATCTATAGTCAAACTCTGAGAAGCAGAGAATACCAGAGTGGTTGTTAGGGGTGGGGGAAAGGGGAGTTTTTATCCAATAGATATAATGTTTCAGTTCTGCAAGATGTGTAAATTCCAGAGATGGACTGTACAACAGGGTGCCTATAATACACAGTACTGTATTGTGCACTTAGAATTTGTTAAGAGGGTAGATATCATGTAAAGTGTTCTTACCACAAAAAAAAAAGAAAAGAAAAAAAAAAAGACACATGGAAACTTTTGGAGGTGATGTTTGTATTTGTTACCTTGATTGTGGTGATGGTATATGCATATGTCCAAACCCATCAGATTGTATACATTAAATGCATACAGCTTTTGCATATCAATTATACCTCAACAGAGGGTTTTTTTTAATTATTAAAATAAATAAATAACCTGGACCTCCCATTTGGCCTCAGCTTGCCTAGGCACGTTTCTCAGCTAGACCGTCAGCTACTTCCAGCAGTAAATTGGGAAACTGAAACAAGAAACTGAAATCTCCAGAGTCCAGACAGAAAAACCCAGAGGGGGGAAATTGGGGCACATACATGACCAACTTCCGTATTCCTCTTATTTTCTCTTCCACAAATCTTCCTAAGTTTTTCTTTGAAAAAGTTCCCCAAGCTTTATCCTCCTACAATCAAGTAACAAGACTTGTGTTTTTACTATCATTGATGAAAATGTTAAACTCTGACAGAATTCTATGCACAGGGAGCTTTCATATTTGGTTATTAGATATTTTTTAATGTGATAAATGAATTTTTTAAAAATAATTTCTCCCTGGATCTCAAGCCTTACTTAAATCCCGTTTTGCATGTTAAAAGTTGACCATCGCCTTATTCTTTCTCTCTGCTTTCTCTCTGTAACAAATACTACACTTGCCATTTAAGCAACATGGCCTTGGGGGAAGGTCTAGTACTCAGAAAAGCAAAATAAAAAAGGATATTAATAAAATGTAAAACAAAATATCCAGTTAATGGCACAAGACAAACTTAGATGGCATTTGAAAATCATTTGGCTATACTCTATATATCTACTGTGTTATGTGATTATTATTAGCTTAATAAATTTAAAACACACTTATTACCAGCCACTTGGTGGAGAATGATGTGGCTAAAAGAAAGATTGAAAGAAAGGAATGTTCTTTTCAGATAAATAAAATGTGCTCTTTGTCTTTTGGGACTTACCTATTATATGGAATGAAAATAATATAGACAGAGTAGCATTGACTTTTATACACTACCAAATATAAAATAGATAGCTAGTGGGAAGTAGCTGCATAGGGCAGCGAGATCAGCTCGGTGCTTTGTGACCACCTAGGGATAGGGAGGGTGGGAGGGAGACGCAAGAGGGAGGGGATATGGGGATATGTGTATACATATAGCTGATTCACTTTGTTATACAGCAGAAACTAACACAACATTGTAAAGCAGTTATACTCCAATAAAGATGTTAAAAAGAAAAAGAAGATGCAAACAATACAGATAAATAGTGGTCCTCCCTGAAAATACCCCTCCAGAGGTGACAATTATTATCAGTGTCATAGGAATAATTTAAATTATTTTCTTTGCATTTATATCATAATGTGCATATGGAAATTTGGGCTTTTAAAAAAGTATAAGTGGGCTTCCCTGGTGGCGCAGTGGTTGAGAGTCCATCTGCCGATGCAGGGGACACGTGTTCGTGCCCCAGTCCAAGAAGATCCCACATGCTGCGGAGCGGCTGGGCCCGTGAGCCATGGCCACTGAGCCTGCGCATCTGAAGCCTGTGCTCCGCAACGGGAAAGGCCACAACAGTGAGAGGCCCGCGTACCGCAAAAAAAAAAAAAAAAAAGTATAAGTGACGTTTCGAGCTAATTGTTCTGAAATTTGCTTTAATTTTAAACTGTCAGTGTCAGAAAATTCTAAGCAGGTATATATGTATATACATAGATCTAACATATTCGTTTGAATGCTGCCATTCTCAGGTGTTTCATTGTTCATTTAACCCCTTCCTAATAACATTTTGATTATTTCCGATTTGTCACTCTACATACAATGCAATAATAAACAACCTTGCCCATCATGCAAAGGTATTTTCAAGGATACAAAGTAAAAAATTAGAACTGATATAGGTCATAAGAGATGTACTTAAAAATTTTTATAGATCCTGTCATATTACTGTCTTTAAATCCATGTTCCAATATCTATGCCAAAACTTGTTATTCTGAATCTTTTAAAGTATTGGAAACCAAGTGGGTGAAAACTGATATGAGGTTTCTTAGGAATGCAAGGAAAGTCTAATATTAAAAAATCTATGGATAAAATTACCTATGGTAACAGGAGAAAGTAATACAAGTGCATTTGATTAAAAAAAAACAAAGGGGTCTTCCAGTGCTATCCAAAAAGCCACAAGACAGAGGGATGCTGAGAACTAACCGCCTTCCTGTAGGCCTCTAATATAGACTGAATGCTTGTGTCCCCCCCATCCATATGTTGAAATCCTAACCCTCAATATGATGGTATTAGGAAGTAATGCCTTTGGGACGTGATTAGGTCATGAGGGTGAAGCCCTCATGAATGGGATTAGTGCTCTTATTTCCTTTTTAATTGAAATATAGTTGATGTACAATATTATATTAATTTCAGGTGTTCAACATAGTGATTCAATATTTTTATAGATTATTACAAAATAATGCTACATTTCCCTGTGCTGTACAATATATCCTTATTGTTTATTTATTTTATACATAGTAGTTTGTATCTCTTAATCCCATACTCTTATCTCACCTCCCCCCTACCCTCTCCCCACTGGTAACCATTAGTTTGTTCTCTATATCTGTGGGTCTGTTTCTGTATTGTTATATACATTTGTTTGTTTATTTTTTAGATTCCACATATAAGTGATAATATACAGTATTTGCCTTTCTCTGTCTGACTTATTTCACTAAGCATAATACTCTCTAGGTCCATCCACATTGCTGCAAATGGTAGAATTTCATTCTTTTCATGGCTAATACATATATATATATATATATATACACATATATATACATATATATACATGGCTAATATATATATATATATATATATATATACATATATATGCCACATCTTTATTCATCTGTTGATGGACACTTAGGTTGCTTCCATATCTTGGCAATTGTAAATAATGCTGCTGTGAACATGGGGGTGCATATATCTTTTTGAATTAGTGTTTTCCTTTTCTTTCGTTATATACCCAGGAGTGGAATTGCTGGATCATATGGTAGCTCTATTTTTAATTTTTTTGAGGAAACTCTATACTATCTTCCACAGTGGCTGCACAAATTTACATTCCCACCAATAGTGTACTAGAGTTCCCTTTTCTCCATGTTCTTGTCAACATTTGTTATTTGTAGACTTTTTGATGATAGCCATTTTGACAGGTGTGAGGTGACACTTCATTGTGATTTTGATTTTCATTTCTCTGGGTTGATTAGTAATGTTTAGCACCTTTTCATGTGCTTGTTGGCCTTATTTGGAAAAATGTCTACTCATGTGTTCTGCCCATTTTTTATTTGGGTTGTTTGGGTTTTTTTGATATTGAGTTATATTAGCTGTTTATATATTTTGGGTACAGATAAACCCTTTGTCAGTTATATAATTTGCAAATATTTTCTCCCATTGAGTAAGTTGTCTTTACACTTTGTCAGTGGTTTCCTTTGCTGTGCAAAATCTTTTAAGTTTAATTATGTTCTATTTATTTATTTTTTGCTTTTGTTTCTTTTGCTTAGGAGACAGATCCAAAAAATATTGCTATGATTTATGTCAAAGAATGTTCTGCCTATGTTCTCTTCTAAGACTTTGTGGTTTCTGGTCTTACATTTAGGTCTTTAATACATTTTTAGTTTATTTTTGTATAAGGTGTGAGAAAATGTTCTAATTTTATTATTTTACATGTAGCTGTCCAGTTTTCCCAGCATCTCTTGTTGAAGAGACTGTCTTTTCTCCATTGTATATTCTTGCCTCCTTTGTCATAGATTAGGGTTAAAAGTATGTAGGTTTATTTCTGGGCTTTCTATTTTGTTCCAATGATCTATGTGTATGTTTTTGTGCTAGTATCATGCTGTTTTGATTACTATAGCTTTGTAGTATAGTCTGAAATCAGGGTGCATGATTCTTCTTCCCAATATTGCTTTGGCAATTTGGGGTCTTTTGTGGTTCCATATAAATTTTAGGATTATTTATTCTAGCTCTGTGAAAAATGTCATGGGTATTTTGATAGGGATTGCATTAAATCTGTAGATTGCTTTGGGTAGTATGGGCATTTTAACAACACTGATTCTCCCAATCCATGAACATGGTATATCTTTCCATTTGTTTCTGTCTTCTTCAATTTCCTTCATCAGTGTTTTATAGTTTACAGAGTATAGGTCTTTCACCTTGTTGGTTAAGTTTATTCCTAGATATTTTATTCTTTTTGTTGAGATTTTAAATGGGGTTGTTTTCTTGCTTTATCTTTCTGATAGTTCATTATTAGTGTATAGAAAAGCAACAGACTTCTTTTCTTGTATATTAATCTTGTATCCTGCAATGTTACTGAATACATTTATTAGTCCTAATAGTTTTTTGGTGGAGACTTTAGGGTTTTCCATACATAGTAACATGTCATTTGCAAACAGTGACAGTTTTACTTCTTCCTTTCCAATTTGGATGACTTTTGTTTCTTTTTCTTGTCTGATTGCTCTTATAAAAGAGACTCTGGAGAGCTCACTCCCTACGTCTGCCTTATGATGACACAGTGAAAAGACAGTCATCTATGAACCAGGAAGTGGGGTCTCACCAGACACTAAATCTGTCAATGTCTTAATCTTGTACTTCCCAGCCTCCAAGACTGAAAAATAAATTTTTGTTGTTTATAAGCCAGCCATTCAATGGCACTGTGTTATAGCAGCTCCAAAGTACTAGGCAGCCTCCTCAAGTTGAGTCTCTGGTCAAAGCTGTGACTGGAAGCTCCTCTGCTCCACAGCCCAACCAGAGTGGATTGAGTCAGCACTCATCTGCATTCTTTTATTTACAGGCAACTTTCCTCCAATTCTATGAAATATCAGGACTAAGATCATGAAAGCAATGAAATTCTCAATGTACATTGTAGAAGAACTCTTTTCTGGAGCTTTGTCATTATAGTGGTTTTTCAAACAATAACCACAGTAAAAAAGATATATAAGTTTAAATAATCCAACATCCTAGCCAAAAAGTGAATCATTAGAAGCTTCTGGTTTGCCTGGAAGAACCAGCTCACATTAAGCTATTGAAGAGTGTAGCAGTGTAACCCTGGTGGTCCAGTGGTTAAGACTCCACATTCCCAATGCAGGGGGCTCAGGTTCGATCCCTGGTCAGGGAACTAGATCCCACATGCTGCAACTAAAAAAGATCCCGTGTGCCACAACTAAGACCCGGCACAGCCAAATAAATAAATATTAAAAACCAAAAAAAAAGTAAGCAGATTGTGTCAAAAAAAATAAATAAATAAAAGAGTGTAGCAGAGGCTGCTGGGCCCCATAATATCCTTTTCTCCTCTTCTGGGCATTCAGGTAAACTACATTTCCATTCTCTTGCAGTTAGTCTAAGACCATGTGACTCATTTCTGGTCAACAAAATGAGTGGGAGAAATACATACTACTCCTATTCCTGAATCATAACTATATCCCTCAAGACCAGTCCAGCAGTTAGCAAACTACAGCCTGGTGGCTAAACCCAGCCTGTCATATGTTTTTGTAAATAAACTTTTATTGAGACAAAGCTACAGTTAAAGCTGCTTTTCTGTTACAATGCCAGATTTGAGTAATTGCAACAAAATCATATGGATCACAAAACCAAAAATATTAACTCTCTAACCCTTTAGAAAAGGTTTGCTAATGCTGCTCTGGTCCCTCTCTCTTCTCATTATTCTATAACCTTAGAGGCCATATTTGAACATGTTGGCCCAAAACCTGAAAGAAGTCTGATTTCTTGAATTACAGCCCGAAAAAAAGCTCTTTCTACCCCACTGGACTTCATGTGATTGAAAAATTAGCTTTAACTGTGCAATGTCACAGAGATTTTAGGGTTGTCTGTTACAACAGCTAGCATGACAACAGCTAGTTGTCTGTTACAACTTTCCTCAGAAGACCCAAAGGCCATCATGAATAGACTCTGTGTTTTTGGCTAATCATTCTGACTCTTAATTGTCCTGCAAACTGGAAATATGTCACTTTATAATGGAATCACTCTGACAGTATCTTCTTCATCAGTGCCCATGATAGTATACAAAATCTCATAACATTTAAATTGCACAGGGTCCAAATTAGCAGGCGACTCTAGAAAAGATACAGTAATCTCTGTGTTCACTGTCCCTGCAAAAGTCAAAAATGCTGCTGGGTTAGGACAGGACAAAGAGGACAGATGACTCTCAAACAAGAACGTGGACATGCACAGCTCCCAACAGGACCACATTCTAGAACATTTACCGGAAGAGATGTTGCCCTGGAACGCCACGTGGGAAAGATGCTGATGGCTGCTACCTACCACCTTCCACACAAGACTCAGCTGCAAAAGTTGAGAACAGGGTCTTTGCAGCTGTTGCATATGGAGTTTCCTCATCAGAACAACACCTGTTCTCCTCCAACAAGGCAGGAATTTCCAAGATTTTTAGTCATGTCATCTGATGTGCACTTTAAAACTGCAATTTGGATCCTAAGAGTAGAGGAGAGAACATCTTAATCAAGACCCAGAGACTTCTTGACTCAGGGAGCATGGAAAAGTAACCATAAAATGACTCTAAGACCCTCATTGCCTCATTTCTGTGCAGCAGCTGTAGCCGGTAAAAGCACAAGATCACTTTCAGTGGAGCTAAGCGACTCTTCCGACAGCAGGGAACCAATAAGAGCTTAGGTTTGAGAATGAGTTCTCAGTAGGACCAGTGTGTCTTGATGATGAGAATAAACTTCTTTCTATCATCTGGTGCCAGGGAAATCAGAAGAGGGAAACAAAGCAGTCAGGAGGATAAGCACATTTCAGATTTTCAGTTTTCCTTATTGGGTGGTTTTGGAGGAGAAAAAAACCCAGGAAAGATGGCAAAACAAATCTGAAATTGTGCAACCCAAAAAGAAAAAAGAGAGTCCAGATGCTCCAAAGCCTATACTAATGAAGATTATTAAATTATTTACAAACTCTCCCAGGCCTGATTTTCCGTGAGCCTGGTATATGTTAGGTACACATCATTATCTTCGGATTGCACTATAAATGCTAATCTAAGCATATTGCTTTTTAACCAGAATTGTACTTGTAAAAGGACTTACAAACATTTATTCTGTGCACAAATACCCTTATAGGAAATCTCCTTAAAATGTATTTCTTTGTACAAAACATATATAGAAAAAATAATATTTGACCCAGGCAAGATTTTGTGGTGGTGATTATCAGAAGAAATCATTTATTATCTTTTAATCTTTTAAAAAATGTATTGAGGTATAATTGACATATAGCATTATATTAGTTTCAGATGTACAATATAATGACTCGATACCATACATATACAGTGAAATGATTACCACAATAAATCTAACTAACCATTAACTTCTAATCTTATTAGGAGACTGGTCATAAAATTATGATAATGCAAAAAACAGACAAATAGTTTCTGCTTTATAACAAAGTGAATCAGTTATACATATACATATGTTCCCATATCTCTTCCCTCTTGCATCTCCCTCCTTCCCACCCTCCCTATCCCACCCCTCCAGGCTGTCACAAAGCACCGAGCCGATATCCCTGTGCCATGCGGCTGCTTCCCACTAGCTATCTACCTTACGTTTGTTACTGTGTATATGTCCATGACTCTCTCTCGCCCTGTCACAGCTCACCCTTCCCCCTCCCCATATCCTCAAGTCCGTTCTCCAGTAGGTCTGTGTCTTTATTCCTGTCTTACCCCTAGGTTCTTCATGACATTTTTTTTTCATAAATTCCATATATATGTGTTAGCATACGGTATTTGTCTTTCTCTTTCTGACTTACTTCACTCTGTATGACAGACTCTAGGTCTATCCACCTCATTACAAATAGCTCAATTTCATTTCTTTTTATGGCTGACCGCCTGGAGGGGTGGGATAAGGAGGGTGGGAGGGAGGGAGACGCAAGAGGGAAGAGATATGGGAACATATGTATACGTATAACTGATTCACTTTGTTATAAAGCAGAAACTAACACATCATTGTAAAGCAATTATACCCTAATAAAGATGTTTAAAAAAAAAAAACTAAAAATAGAACTACCTTATGACCCAGAAATCCCACTACTGGGCATATACCCAGAGAAAACCATAATTCAAAAAGACACATGCACCCCAATGTTCATTGCAGCACTATTTACAATCGCCAGGTCATGGAAGCAAACTAAATGCCCATAGACAGATGAATGGATAAAGATGTGGTATATATATAAAATGGAATATTACTCAGCCATAAAAAGGAATGAAATTAGGTCATTTGTAGAGACGTGGATGGACCTAGAGACTGTCATACAGAGTGAAGTAAGTCAGAAAGGAAAACAAATATCATCTATTAACACATATATGTGGAATCTAGAAAAATGGTACAGATGAACCAGAAATAGAGACACAGATGTAGCAAACAAACGTACAGACGCCAAGGGGGGAAAGCAGAGGGTGGTGGTGGTGGGATGAATTGGGAGATTGGGATTGACATATATACACTAATATGCATAAAATAGATAACTAATAACCTGCTGTATAAAAATAAATAAAGTTAAAAAAAGAAAAAAAAACAGACAAATAAACAAGCACTTTATATCAAAGTTTACTCCCATTGTCACCTTCACCACTTGCAGACATTACCTCACCCCGTTGTCATCCAGAGAGAGAATAGGTGGGTTTTCTGTAAGCCCTTCCTGTCCTGCCTGCTCCCAAGCCTCTGTCACCATCAGGGGCTGCCCCTGACACTTAGAGCAGCAGAGTGGACTTTCCTGATGTCCCCAGACCCCTGAGGTTGAGGTTGTTCCCTTGTTATAGCTCTGAGAGCCAATGCAAGTCACATGTCCCTTTACCCTCACTTCACTCTGAACAACTACCACACACAGCTGTTCAGGAGTATTCGACTTTACTTAAGGGCTGGAGAGATTAAAGAGGATTATGCCTAGGAGAAAACTGAAACTGTCTAGTAAACATGGGTTTTCTGAGAGTTCAAAGGAAAAACATCCAGAGAAATGAACCTTCCCAGGACTCCTTGCTCAGACACATCCTACTCATAACTGTTCCCTCCTGTCCTGAGGTCAGCACTTTCCTACCTCCTTCTTTCCCTGACACTCCCAACCCTGCACATGGCTGAGGACCCACCTCGAGGCAAAGTCCACTGTATATCCACAGGCATTGTTTTCAAACCAGATTCATTTCTTTCTCCCAAGCAGTGCATTTCCCCAAATCAGGTTAATTTGGCCTAGAATAAAGTCTTGGGAGCCTCAACCATGTAATCAGTGGTGGTATTTGGCATTCTGCCCCTTAAGAGCAGGCTTGAGGAATGAGGCATAACCCTGATACTCCAAAGTCCTCTAGTACACAGAGGACACTTCAAAGCTGGTGCCCTTCAAAATTTCTCCACCAGATGACTTTCCTAACCATTGAAACTCTTGCTCACCTACACACACAAATACATATACAATCACCAACATACAGAGACCTCTTCACAAGACAAGCATTAATTCTCTGAGAAAGTACATGCTAAACAACATTGAGCCATTTTTTATTTCTTTTGTAAAATTTTTTAATTGAAATATAGCTTATTTACAATGTTGTGTTAGTTTCAGGTGCACAGCAAAGTGATTCAGTAATATATATATATATATATATATATATATATATATATATATATATATATATATATATATAAATTCAGATTCTTTTCCCTTAGACGTTATTACAAAATATTGAGTATAGTTCCCTGTGCTATACAGTAGGTCCTTGTTGACTATTTTATATATAATAGTGTATATATGTTAATCCCCAAATCCTAATTTATCCCTCCCCCTCTTCCCCTTTGGTAACCATAAGTTTGTTTTCTATGTCTGTGAATCTATTTCTGTTTTGTAAATGAGTTCATTTGTATCATTTTTTTTAGATTCTACATGTAAGCAATATCATATGATATTATGTTTTTTCCCCTAGGATGTCAAATTGTATCTACTCAGACCTGCTGAGAATATGAAGTATTTGTGGCTCAGCTGTCCTTCTTTTAACAGCTGCTCCTTCAATAACACAATGACTAGTCCTGATTTAATTTCCAAGTTTGGAGGCAGCAAGCTAGCTGGGCCTCATTCACCTTCCAATTAAAAGACCCATGAAAATAGAAAAAGACTAAAAATTGTAACAGAATTTAAATACATAATATAAAAGAATTTCTCAGTTTGGAAAACAATTTATCTCTAAATACAAAGCAAACAAACGGACTTAAGAAATGATTAGCACCTGGGTCATGTCTAAAGCACTTCCATTTGTAGAGATAAGAGGTAATGAAAGGCTCCTAACCACCCCTGATTTAAACATTTGAAACTGCAATTATATCCCAGACAATTGAGAGTCACTTCCCACCACCCCTGTTCTACAGATAGGCTCTTTACACAAAGGAGCTCTCATATCAGTGTCTCTTTTTATCCGTTCAGGAGACCACAGCTCCCAGGCATATAATACAGGGCAGTGGTGCAGCACAGCCTCAGCTGTGACACCAACAGTACAGCTCCGGTGGTAATGAACCATGACTCATTGCATTAGTTGACAATTGTAATGAAGCCAGTACATTTTGGTGGTGAAGATTATAAACACTAGAGTCAGATAGATGTGAGTTCTAGTCCTGACTCTTCAACTTACTTGCTGTGTGACCTTGGGGAAATTATTTAAACTTCTTGAGTCTCTCTTTTTTTATTTGTAAAATGAGAATAATACCTCATATGATTGTTCTGAAGATGAAGTAAGTTAATTTAAGAACTTATCACAGTGTCTGGCACATGGTAAACATTTAATAAATAGTATTCAAGAGCAGATGGAATAATGAAATAGTTTAGGACACAGGGTTGGGAGCCTGAGCTTCCGTTCCAGCAGGTGTGATTAGGTTCAGCTACGTCTAAGTTCTGGCCAGTAGGACATGAGCAGAAATAATGTGAGCAGCATTTGATCATGTACTTAAGGGCAAGTCCTCCTCTTTCCCTTTTCCTTTCTGCTGGATGAGATATAGACATGGCAGTGAGCCATTTTGGACCCTACAGATTAGGGCAACACACTAGAGATAGTGACCCAACAAGACCTTTATCCTCCTGCTCCAACTTCGATTGATTACCCCCTAGGCCTGACCCACAGTTGTCCTTCTGAGACTGCTTGCATTTCTCTCTTTAGTTGGTTCCTTTTGTTCCCAGATGTCAGGTCCTTCTCTTCATTTCATTCCCTCATTTTGCTTCCTTAAAGAAGACTACATGGAAGGTAAATCTTCTGTGTCTCTGCTCATCTGAAAATGTATTTTCTCTTCATGTTGAGTGATAGTTTGGCTAGGTATAGAAGTCTAGGTTGAAATTCATTTTCTGTCAGGTTTTTAACATTCTACCCCACTGCTTTCCAGAATCCAGTATTTACCATTAGAAGTCTGATATAGTCATTTCACTTAGCAGCCAATAGTCCTCTTCCATTTGAAGAAACATGTCATTCTTTAGCTGTGAGAAACTACATGAATTTATTCCTATTACTGATATAATTTTATCTGTTGAGTCTGTTCTCTCTTTCTGGAAGGGCTATTATCATGTTGAAATTTCTGAAATTCTCTATGTCTCTAAACTTTAGCTTATGTTTTCCTTTTATTGTATTCTTATTTTATATTATGACAGTTCCTGAACTTTTTCTTTCAATTCTTCTATCAATATTTTATACAGATAAGCATAACTGTATTTACTAGGAATTCTTTATTATCTATAAGTTTTCTTTTTCATTGCATGCTGTTCTCATTTATGGATACAAAGTTTTCTTAAATTATCAAATTGTGCAAAATTTTTTAAGTGGATTATCTTGTTATTTCCTGGAATCACTGTGAAATGAAGAATAATTATTATTATTTTACACTTAAGAAAAAGAAGCTTAGTAAAATTTCTTAAGATCATAAAAGAAGTGAATCTAAGTGATAGAATTATGATTCCCCCTCAAGTAGTCTGACATTAAAATTAACAATTTTAGTGACCACATTATAGTACCTCATCTTTTTCATATTGATTATAGTAGGTTCAAAAACCTATTTTAATGCTTTATGTGGCAAAAGGAACTTTGCAGATGTGATTAAATTAAGGATCTTGAGATGGGGAGATTATCCTGCATTATCCAGTTGGCCCCAATGTAATCATAATCCTTAAAAGAGAGAAGAGGGAAACAGAAGAGTCTGCTTCAAAATGATGCAAATGTTGGCTCTGAAGATAGAGGAAGGGGCCATAAGCCAAGAAACACAGGCAGCCTATAGAAGCTGGAGAGGGCAATGACATGTATTCTCCTTTAGAGCCCCCAGGAAGAATGCAGCCCTGTAAACCTATTTTGAACTCTGACATCCAAAGCTATATGACAATAAATTTGTGTTGCCTTAAGACACTAACTTTGTGGTTATTTGTTACAGCAGGAATAGGAAATTAATACATAGATGTTGCACATTTTGGTTAGATTTATTCCTTGATGTTCTAAGCTTTTTGGTTATTTTAAAGGACATCCTTTCATCAATTACATTTCTAAATTCCATTTCTAAATGGAAACATCTCCATTTAGTATAGTTATTTTTATATGTTGATTGAATGACAAGCCCCCTTCCTTAAATTTTTTTAGAAATCAATAATTTTTCATTGAAATTTTTGATAAAAAATCACAATGTTTGAAATTACTCATAATTTGTCCTTTAAGATTCTCATTTTTCTTTCTTTGTGTCTTTGATCTATTTATTGATTATTTTTATTCTGTTCATTGGCTAAGATCACCTGTACAATATAAAGAGTGATAATTTCTGATTCTAATGGCAGTGCTCATATTTCAAATTTAAGTACATTTGGTGGGCTTGACTTGCTAATACATTATTAAAACAATTTGTGTTTATGTTCTGAAATAAACAGGTCTGTAATTTTCCTTTGTTGTGGTATACTCACTCAGTTTTCTGATTATATATTTATAAGTCTTACAGAATTAAAAAGCCTTCCATCTTTTTCATATACAGTTGACCCTTGAGCAAGGCAGGAGTTAGGGGTACCAAACCACTGTGCAGTTGAAAATCCACGTACAACTCTTGACTCCCGAAAAACTTAACTACTAATAGCCTACAGTTGTCTGGAAGCCTTATCAATAACATAAACTGTAGGTTAACACATATTTTGTACGTTATATATATTATAAACTGTAGTCTTACAATATAGTAAGCTAGCAAAAAGAAATGTTATTAAGAAAATCATAATATATCAATATTTACAGTACTGTACTGTACTTATTGTTACCATAAGTTTATGTTGTCTGTTTACAAGATGAATTGTCTATCAGTACCTACATCAATATTGCCTTATATCATACAAAACTCTGTAGAGGTTGTATGTATTAATAACAGTAGACATCAAAAATGAAAAATAATGTGAAAAAGAAATTCATATTTATTTACAGGTATAACAATTCATGCATTAATAACAAAGAAGTAGCAATATGATCGCTTTATGGTCACCTAGTGTAATTGATATGATTGCTTCATGGTAGCCTAGCCTATACACTACTGAATGAATGGTTATAAAATTTTTATGGCATACAGTATTACAGTCATATTCATAATACAGTATTAGAAACCTTGTTAATTTTTTAAAACTACTTACCTGTAATGATAGGTTGAAACAAAATTTCTCCAATTCAAGAGAGAAAGAGGCATACAGTACTGTAATTCTTTGAAAGCAAAGTTATAAGACAGTAAGAAAACTAATGCATTATTAATTTTATATTACATATCACTCACCTTATGCCTATGTAATGATAGGCTATCCACTTCAAGTCTTGCACATGATGTTCTACACAATTAATACCTAGATGATGATGATGATGACACAAAAACATCTCATACAGTTTTTGCCATACAGTTATTAGATTTTCACACAAAGACACTCATACATTTAAACAACAGATAAGTTTATTAACTATGCTGCATGATATTTACTATTCGTTAACTGGAATTAGGTAATCATAAAATTCTTCATCCTCATTGTCTTAAAGTTGAGTAGGCTGAGGAGGAAGAGGAAGAGCAGGGGTTGGTCTGGCTGTCTTGGGATGGCAAAGATGGAAGAGGTGGAGGAGACAGAAGGGGAAGCAGGAGAGGCAGGCACTCTTGGTGTAACTTTACAGAGATACATTGTAATGTCTGGCTTTTTCCCTTTTTCTTTTCTCTAAAAATGTTTCTATATAGTACCAATCCTTCCTCCACTGTTTGCTTTAGTCTCAGTGTCCATATCGTAGAAGGGTCCATGTCATAAAAGAAGTCAAAAGCAGTCTTGAATAATCAGAACCCTTCTGTCAGATTGTCTGGTGTCAATTTGTTTTCTGGCACTGCTTCTTCTACCTCTTCTTCCTCATCGTCTGGCACTGGTTTGGAAGCACTCATCTCTATCCATTGTCTTCTGTTAATTCCTCTGGTGTGGTGTCTATCCGCTCTTGAATTTCTCCAAATATCTTGACACCTTCCACCTTTTTTGCCATATCTACAAGCTCTTTTATGATGTCCTTGATTGGCTCCATTTGTAAATCCTGTGAAGTCATACACAACCTTCTGGGCACAGTTTTCTCCAGCAGGAATTTATTGGGGCAGGGAGGTGGTGATGGCTTTCACAGCTTTTTATATACCAATTATGGCATCTTTAATGGTGTAATCCTTCCAGACTTTCATGATGTTCTCTCTATCGGGGTTCTCTTCTATATCATTGACAATCCTTTCCATAGAGAACCATGTGTAATGAATCTTAAAAGTCCTTATGACCTCCTGATCTAGAGGCTGAATTGGAGACATTGTGTTTTGGGTCAAGTAGACGACTATGACTTTGGTGTTGAACTCATAGGGTTCTGGGTAGCCAGGGGCATTGCCCAATATCAAAAGAACTTTAAAGGCAGTCCCTTCCAGGCAACGTACTTCTTGAATTCAGGGACAAAACATCAATGCAACATATCCAGAGAAATGGTTCTCAATTCCAGGCCTGTTGTACAACCAAAAGTCTGGCAGCTGGTGTTTATCTTTTTCCTTTAAGGCTCGGAGAGTAGCAACTTTATGGATAAGGGTAGTCCTGATCATAAATCCTACTGTGTCTGCACAAAACAATAGAGTTAGCCTATCCTTTTCTGCCTTAAATCCTGGTACTCGCTTCTCTTCTTTACTAATAAATGTCTTTTGTGGCATTTTTTCTCCAGAATCGGGCACTTTTATCTGCATTAAAAACGTGTTCAGGCAGATATTCTTTCTCCTCAATGATTTTCTTAATGACATTTGGAAACTTGTCTGCTGCCTTTGGTCGGCAGAAGCTGCTTCTCCTGTTATCTCGACATTTTTTTAGGCCAAACCTCTTTCTAAAGTTATCAAAGCATTCTTTGCTGGCATTAGATTATCCAGCTTTAGATCCGTCACGTTCCTTTTGCCTTAAGGTATTATATAATGACTGATTTTTCTTGAATCATGTTAGAGTCTTTAAGTATTGCTTTCTTAAAGCAATCCTATACTCACATAAGAACTGAATTTCAATAGGAAGTAAAAAGCTATTTCACAAAAAGGGCCAGATTCACAAATTTCCCTTACACTGGATTCATTTATCTTGAAATGGTGGCAGC
This sequence comes from Pseudorca crassidens, assembly GCF_039906515.1. Classification (NCBI taxonomy): domain Eukaryota; kingdom Metazoa; phylum Chordata; class Mammalia; order Artiodactyla; family Delphinidae; genus Pseudorca; species Pseudorca crassidens. Next base: position 45,336,426 of record NC_090305.1, on the reverse strand, counting down.
TGCAGACCCCAACCTACTGTACATACCAAGTAATTCAAATTTTCTTGTAATGTCATGACTTTTCTGTTTCCTGGGAGTTCTTCCAGCATCACTAGTGGCACTCTGTGGTTCCATGGTGTTGTTCAGAGTTTATGGTATTACAATAAACAAGATGAAAAGTATGCAAGGACAGTGAGAGATCACTTTTTACCGTGATACACAATTTACTGGAGGGATGAACTGTTCACATGCAGGTGATGAGCATCACACGCATTTTAAGTGGATCATCATGACGAGCTCAGCGCACTAGCAACAGGGGTGGCTAGGAAGTTACTATAGTAGGATAGTGTGTGCTATGTGAATTTATCCAGGTGTGATTTAATATCGTATCTTTACACGTGTTTACATTTATCTCAACTGCAAATGGTGTCTTGTACATTCTGTGTTTGTCTGTGTAAGTTTTGATAAATTTTAACTTTCTATAATGGATTTGTGTATATTGATGGTAGATAAAATAGACTATAATCTACATTTATTTTATGCATTCACAATGTACCTAACTTTTTCTTAATTTTTTTCAATATTTCTATGCTACATTGTTCATCTGCAAATTTTTTCAAATTATCGCAAATCTCCAAAAAAATTTCCGGTATATTTATTGAAAAGAATTCCTGTATAAGTGGACCTGTGCAGTTCAAACCCATGTTGTTCAATATAAATGAACAAAATTTATATGTTGTAATATAAATGAACTCTTTTCTTACTTTTAGTAGGAATTGCTCTTAAATTCTTCTGGGCCAGGTAATTTTTATATGGATAAATTCCTAACTTCCTTATCAATATCTCTATCAAGAAGTATTTCTAATAAGAATTATCAGCTCTTCTTCAGTTGGCTAGCATATTTTCTTAGAAAATATTCCATTTCATATAGATTTTCATATTCCTTGGCATAGCACTGTTTGACTAGCTCCAAGAAAAAAAATCAGCATTTTATCTATTTAATATGATTGAATATTTATCAGTTTAACTAACTATAAATTAGTCTCTTGGTGTTGTGGTCACCAAAAACAGAAGAATTAGCATTTTGATCACATCATGTTACTATGCTAAAAATTACTATAACCAGTCTACAATAAATATATTGGGAGTAGGAATTTAATAATTGAAAATAAACAAAAGTAATATATTTAAAATAATACTTTTTCAGAATTACTTTTCTAATAATACAAACAATAATATCTTTAAATATTTTGAAGAAGGATAAGCACACTGGTTTTTATTTTTAAATGAAAGGTATATCTTTTCCAACCAGTATTTTCATATTTAAATACAAGTAGTACAAGTTCCACATTGTAATACATTCTACATGTCTCTATATAGCATCTATTTTTTTTTTTGAGGTCATGCTTTCTAAACTATAAGCATCTTTCTGTCAATAAATATGTCTTAATGCCTAGAAAGATGTCTAGAACATAAGCACACAGGATCAGAGTTAAATGAATGATTCAAAAAATATTTGGAGATCACAAGGGCAAGTAACATTCATTCATTATTTCACTGTGCCTTACTACATGCAAAAATCTTTGATTAAATAATCCCTTCTGTCAAGTATTTTAAGAGACTAAATTTAACACTCTAAATTTCTAACATTATTTCCAATACAAAAATATACATTCAAAGAAAACTTAACTTAAATAAATTTTGAAATTTATTTATAATTGTGAGAAATAATTGTCTTTATTTGAGAAGCACTAAGCAAGGAATATAATTTTTGCCAATTTAAATGAGGCATAATTTCACATATTCTTATATCCAATATCTCTTTTTGCAACTGCATATAATAACTATTTTAGTGTTAAAAATTAATGTACTTCACATAACTACAAAGAAATCACAAGTATGAATAACCTGCATATACACGTATGTCAGTGTATTTTCCATGAACTCCTCAAAAACAAAAATCATCCTTTACTCATCATTTTTACTCCCAGCTCTAGTAGCCTGCCTGGCAAAATGGAAAGGAGATTAGAAGAGAGGAACATGCAGGAAGGGGACGCTATTAGCAGAAAAGCAGGGAGATAACACTGAGCAGTGTCTTGGTCCATAGTAAATGCTCAATAAATAAATGAAACAGGAAAAAAATGGTGCCTGGGTGAGAATTTTACTAACGAATAAAATGCACGACTTTTTATAATATTGCCAGAAAAATGCTAAACTATTTTGTCTTTCATGCTTTGCTTTTACACAGTCCTATGAGAGAAAACACTTGGCAAGGAATTAAATGCTATTCTAGAAGGGAGTCTGAGCCTTAAAATGCTAGCAAAATAAAACTTTATGTGGTTTTAATTAAGACTGAGGGAAAAAATGTCACAAAGCTTTTACTTTTGTGTCTCAAAGAGAATCTGCAGGCTCAGAAATTCATGAAAACCTCAGAAACTCACGAGTAATGGGTTCTCAGAATTAAAAGGGAGATGTTTTGTTTCGTTTTGTTTTGTTTGTTTTGTTTTAATTGGAACTTGAAAAGCATGTTCATTCCCAGGATTCCTTGGGAAGTATTTTTAGCAACTTAATATTTCTTTCTTTAAAAAATGTGAAGGTCAATTTACAATTGTGATAGGAAAGAAATGGAGAGGGAACTCTCTAAAGTATGGTCTTCGGTTACTACTTATTGAAAGGATACCTTTGGTTAATTCAAAGTATATTTAAATGAACAATTCCATTAAAAAGCCAAGGTTAAATAAGATTTAACTTTGGAATTCACTTGTTTCATGAGTTTCAGTATGACACCAGTTACTCCACCATATAGTTCTTGGACGTAGGGTAAACTGACTAAAACTATTTAGATACAAAAAGAAATTGGGTATCCGTCTCCACCAATGCACTAAGAACTCAACATTTACATGATATAAATCTAAGTGTTTTCAGGTAGAAATGATCATATCAGAGTCTGTTCTCACCATACTCCACTGAAGACATGGATTTCTTAATTTTTTTTAACCAGTTCCAAAATCACCAGTTCTACAATTTTACAGGTAGGCAAGCTCAACCAACTGTCCTTCCTTTTCAGATCCACCAAGCCCTGTCAATCCTCTCTGGCCCCTTCTTTCATTCCCATTGCCTTAATCGTGGCATCCCCCTCTCTCCAAACATTACAGCAGGCTCCAGTCTGACCTCCATAAGCCCTGTCACTCCACCAAACTCTCATAATACTTTCCTGCTTAAAACTCTTGGTGGTTCCCCTTTGGCAAGATTGGGGTAGGAGAACCCCATAGCCCTGTCTTGCAAGGGCTTTTTCAATCTAGATACAACCCAAATTTCCAAGGACATCTCCTGCCCCCTCCTTGCCATAAATCCACTTAACTGACCTTGTAGCCAGAGTCTCAGCTGTCTGAATACTGCAAGTCTCTTCACACCTGCCTGCCTTGGAAGGCTCTTATTACCCAATCCCATTTGTCAGACTTTTATCATTCAAGCTCCAAGTTTAACTCTTACTTTTTCTGTGAAATGCTATAAATCCACCCTCTGACCCTGCCTGAATGAAGCTCTTCTTCCACAACTGGAAAACATAACACATTATTATTATTGTTTCTTTACTTATTGCCTTACTCCACTCACTCCCCTCTATTACATTGAAATGGAAGCATTTTGAGTTCAGAGGCCAGGTCTTGCTTGTCTTTGTACTTGGAGACCTAACACAATGCCTAATATGTGGAGGTGATTCAATAAACATCTGCTATTGAATACTGTTAACTCTTCTTTATGTGTAACAGGGATGGGGAAAAGAGAAATAACTCAAAGTTACCACTAAAACAAAAAAGCCATCTCCTCTGAAATATCTGGAGGTAGAGTACCTCTGGTTTCATTAGGTACTCTCTTCCCCAGTGGGGCTCAACATTGAAACAATGGCTCACAAGGAGGCAGAGGGGAGGCATGAGTCTTGGAACCAGACAAACCCATAGGATCTGGAGACAAATTATGCCTGGGGGGCACCTGGGTCCCCCACACTCAGCAACATCAGCTCCTGGGACCAGTTTACTCTTCTCCTCCCAACCCCCACTCTCTCCAACAGTAACCAGCTGCTATCTAATTTCTGAACTTCCCAGGGGAGGTAAAACTTTCCTTCATTACTACTGAACTTGACTTCAGTTAATCCAAAACTTTGTCAGAGTTGCCCATATGTGAAAATGGTGAGTTGTTCTCCATCTTCTGAGACCCCACTGTTTTGAAAACAAAAATTAAAAGCCAGTCGCAATAACAAGAAAGCGATCCAAGATAAGATAAATAATAGGCACTGATGAAGCGGGGGGGCAGAATTCACAATTCAGAAATCCTTTGCGAGTTGTAACTTATCCTGTGGTGGGAGATAGAGGTAGGTCCACTTCAACCTGCAACGAGCTGTGATCTGAGAGGGATTGCAACTGTCTTAACATAAAAACTACTACACTTGGGTCGCCCCTCGCCATGCCAAACTGAGACACACACACACACAACACACACACGTTCTCTCATAGCCTCTCTCTTCAGGCTGACATACAAAATACCATAGCCTGGGTGGCTTAAACAACAGAAATTTATTTCTGATAGCTCTGGAGGCTGCAAGTCCAAGATTAGGGTGTTGGCAGGGTAGGTGTCATCCTGAGGCTTCTTTGAAGTTAGCTCGTAAGTGACTGCCATCTCACTATGTGCTCAGGTGACTTCTTTGTGTGCTGGGGGGAGGGGGAGGGAGATAGAGTGAGCTCTGGTGTCTCCTGTTACCAGGGCACCAATCCCACTATGAAGGCTCCACCCTATTGACTTCTCTAACCCCCTTAATTACCTCCCAAAGGCACCCTCTCCAACCACCATCACACTGAGGGCCAGGGCTTTCACATATGAATTTTGAACACGAATATTCAGCCCATCACAGCCCCAGACCCACGATAAATAGCATCCAATGCCTTGCATGGCTTGAGTTCTGTGAATCATGTCTTCACTGGAAAGTACTGCCACTAGTGGGATTACATCCTCAGTTTGTGGTTATATAATAAAAGATGACACATTATCCATAGTTCTTTTTGTACCACATATTGTCTCCCTTCCATTTACTACTGCTTGTTAGACTTGTCACACTGACACACACAGCTGTTTCCTTCAAATCAAACAATACCACTTCTGGTGTCTAGTCACCATGCTGTCCATCTATTGCCATTGTTCACAATTACCAGTGCATTGGTTCCAATGAGGCCTCAGTGACCATTTCCACCCAGAAAAAGAGAAACTAAATATTTGCAAAAACTCTTCATGTAGATGTAAAGAAAGTACACCTGAGGTAGGATGCATCCTCTTCCTGAGTATGATACAAATGCACAGTAGTCTAAGCCATTAAAACACAAGATGTCAAAACATTCTTACATGAAACAAAATTGATTGTTACAGAAATTCTAAAGGGAGCATATTTTTATGGAGGTTTTAAATTCCTTGAAGCAGATAGGTAATTTCTTTTTGGTTTATTTTCAGAAAGGGAGAAAAAAATTCTTAACTCCTGTAAACAGCTTAGAAGAGACAAGATGGAAGGAAAATTGGTGAAAACAGGAATGAACAGAAGTGCAGCCCTTTGAACTAGGCAGAGAAACAAATCCTATAATACTGTGACATGAAAAGAAAAATCCATCATTTACAAAAGAGACTGTCTGAGGACTCTGGTCTCCTTTGAAAGTGTGGAGAAGTGGCTCAGAATAACAATGATGGCCATTGCGATGACTACAATTTATGCATTACAAATGGTATGTTTTTAGTAAGTTCTTACACTGATATATCTCTTGGTTAGAAAGAGCCTGTTTCTCCCCAGGTCATTTTTCATGTTCTTCTTCCTGAATAGAGCCTCCTTTTTCTAGCAAAAGAGCAATGCCCATATTAATGGTATAAAATGGATCCAAATAAAAAACAAATTGTATAACGTAGCTGTAATAGCTCTGTCCCTGTCAACTGAACTGCTCTTGACCTTGGAGGGAAGGTTAGGTGTTACATCCCTGAGGTCACTCATTTGAGCTGAAAAAAGCTGACTGTGGAAGTGACAACACATAGAGGGAGACAGAAAGAATGACAGCTGTTTGTGTCACCAGCCCAGATGCTGGGTAATTCAGGTTCAGACAGTACTGCCTGCCTCCCAAGATGGTCATGAGCCATGGAACGGCTTCCCCTTGACAGCAAACCATTCCCACATGTCAAGGAAAGTAACCACCTTTATTTCCAGAAGCTTTGTAACTTAAAGTTACTGTGGTTGGCTCTTTAACTAATCTGTGATGGGTACATCCAAATGTGAGTCATCTTTCAGGGTATCCCACTAGGGGCTTTACATGTTTGATCTGTTAGAGACATTATTCAAACCACTGTAGGGTAAAATGGGGCAAGTCATTCCAAGCGTAGGGGAGAGCAAGTGGGACACATGTCTGGATACCAAGGCCAATGTGGGCAGTGAGGCAGGGACAGGGCAGGAGAGGCAGGCAGTGGGGGTGGCAGCAGGATATGCTATGGGGCCTGATAGACATGAAGTAGAGTTTGGAACTTATTTTCAGTTTGATGGAAAGACATTAAAATTTTTTAACTGGGGAAGTGATGGATTTGTGATCTGTCTGTGGCTGGGAAGAGAAGGAGCAGTAAGTAGATATGAAAAAAGCAAAGTGTGTAAAACAATATATGAGATTAGGAGACCCTGACTCCTGCATTTCTCCACAAATAATTGCCTCTACTTAAAGAAATATTAAGAAAAATTTAAATGAAGAAATACAGTGCTGATTTAAGTTTAAAGTTAGTATCCTCTAGCTCCAGTTCTTCTGAAATTCAGAGTATCCATTTGTTCATTTATTCCATAATTATTTACTGATATGTACTGCATGTATAGTGCCAGGCTGAGTAACAGGAACTCAAAGATGGATAAGAAACAGTACAGTTCAGCAGTGTCAAAACACAAAATTGTTATCCAAGTCACAAGTATAAATACCACCTCCCAGAGGTATCTACCACATCCAGATACCCCAAACATGTATTTTTTCCATGTAATATGTCCATGGACATTGTGGTAGGGTAATAGTCATGCAAACTATTGGTTTAAGTTCAGTCTCATAGTTGTATGAAAAAAAGGACAATTAGGGGACTTGGGGTACAATCCAATTTCAAAAAACAAAATATTTTAATAGACACTTCACCCAAGAAGATATATGGATTGCAAATAATTACATGCAAAGATGCTCCATGCCATTAGTCATCGGGAAATGCAAATTAAAACTGCAATTGCATGGCACCACCCACCTATTGGAACATCTAAAATTAAAGACTGACCATAACAAGTCTTGGCATGTGGAGGAGCTGGAACTCACTATTACCACACTACTAGTGGTAACGTACAATGGGACAGCCACTCGAGAAAGAGTTTGGCACTTTATTAGAAAGTTAAATATACACACATCATAGAGCTCAGCCATTTTACTCCCAGCTATTTCCCCAAGAGAAAAGAAAGCATATGTGCACACAAAGACTTGTACACAAATGTTCATAACAGCTTCATTTGTAATTGCCAAAAACTGGAAACAACCCAAATTTTCATCAACAGGTGAATGGGTAAACAAACTACAGTGTGTCCATACTACGGAACACTACTCAGCAATAAAAAAGAAATGAAACGTTCATAAATGCAATGACATGGATGATTTCCAAAATAATTGTTCTGAGTGAAAAAGATCACATACTATGTAATTTCACTTATATAAACTTTAGAAAATGCCAACTTATCTCTATAGTGACAGAAAGAATGGTGGCTGTCTGGGGACTAATATTGGGTGGGAGGGGAGGGGGGATTTCCACGGGAGTAAGGAGACCTTTGTGGGTCATAGATATGCTCACTATGCAGATTGTGTTGATGCTTCCACTGGTGCAAACGTTATGTTAAGACATACCAAAATATATACTACAGATACATGCTGTTTATCATATGTCCATCATACCTCCAAAATGCTGTTAATTTTTTAAATATAAAAACAAAAATAAATAAAAGAAAATGAGGTTTTAAAAATAGATTGCTTTTTTAGAGCAGTTCTAGGGTCACAGCAATATTGAGCAGAGGTACATGTACCCCCAGCCCCCACGCATGCACAGCCTCCCTCATTACCTTCATCCCCCACCAGATGGTACATCTGTTATAATCAATGAGCCCACATTGACACGTCATAATCACCCAGACTCCAGAGTTGACATTACAGTTCACTCGTGGTGGTGTACATTCTATGGATTTGGACAAATGTGTAATGACAGGTATCCATCATTATAGTATCAAACAATAATTTTGCTACCCTAAAAATCTTCTGTTCTCCATCTAGAAAATGAATATTTTATTTAACTTCTTTTAATTCCTTAATTCTATGGGTATCTTATGTGGTAATGATTATAAAATAATATTTTTATCTTTTTGGCTAACTGCCTTTTTAGAAAATGAGTTAATGGTCAAAGAATATATATCTTGATATACTTGTAAAAGTCATCTTTAAGTGATATATGTTTAAGTACATTATATGTAAAAGTTTATACACAAGAGCTCAGGAGTTCATGTTTCTTTTAAGAATCTTGTCATTGCTTGCTCAACCTCCTGTATGCTTTAGGCTTTTTGACTCAGTGTTGAAATGATTCCTGATGTGAAAAGATTTCATATTGAGACTCCCTGGTGAACACAATAATGAAGGTTGTTTAGTTGATATGTTTGGTTTTTTTCAAGCTTTACCAGCACACTGACCCCCAAGTATTAAATCTCAGCATGAAGATGTTTCTAAGTTACATTTATATGCCATAGTCACCCATAACATTTCAGGGATGTTATCTTGTAGTGCCAAGGTTATCTTCTTGTAGCCACTGGAGATTTTCAAAATCATCAGGACCTAAAGTTATGGCTGCTGCTTATAAGGACAGTGTTTTTAAAGATTTTACTTATCAAGGTTATGTACCACATGAATATTAGTACAACATTTTTCTGTGCCATTATAGCATAAAAATCCTTCATCACCTTATTTTTTCCTGACTAGTTGGTTGTATACACATGACGTGTTTTATAGTTCATGGAATTCTTCAAATTTACTGATTTGAGAATTTCAGAAAAAAGTTTAGAAAAAATATTCCTCTGATTTTTCTATTATATTTCAATCAGTATATAACCAAACTGTTTTAAATATTGGATTTTGTCATGCCTTTAATAGGTGTTAAACAATGATTCTTCATAATCCACCACCCAAAGAAAAAGAAAGGAATGAAAGGCTTATCTAACAAATATCATACAACAAATTTATAAGCACAAACCACATTAATATTCAGACAATCCTAGGCTAACACTCAAAAACAAAAAAAAATCACATTTATAAGGTATTTGATTTCTTGTTAGAAACAAGACAACACAAATTTTCAGGAGACCTAAAAATTATTTTTATGTCTTTGTCTCAGTGTTCATGGAATGGCACCATTTTTCAACGTTTTTGTATAGGTCACAACAGGTAAATAATCCATGCCTTTTATTCTTTTTTAGGGAAGTTGGGGGAGGTTGGAGAGGTGGGAGGGAGAGTCTATACAAATGTTGGTTTAGAGTTATAGTAGCAAGAGGATCCAAGGTTGAAGATCGTCTTAGTGACATTATTTTATTTTTGCTATGAGGATCCTATAATTTATACACTGAGATTTCATACAATAAGCCAAAGAATGAGTTTCACAGGAAACTCCTATTTCACCCTCCAGTAAAACCATGAAGGTCCAAATACATGGGTCAAGCATATGTAAACACTTTTAAAGGGGAAGTTTAGAGAATCCCTGGGATACGATTAACTAAGAAACAGCACAATGGAATGATACCACTTTTATTCAAGCCCAATTGTACATCAAATTCTTGGTATTTTCAACTGTTATGGCAAAATGTCTTTCTTGACGTTGGTATTCCTAGTGGTATAAATGGAGACCACAAATATGGCTTGAAAGTAGGAGAACATTAAATGGCACAAGGTCAAAGGGAAATTAGATACATTTTATTGCATAAGAAATCTAGAAGTCAAAAGTAACTACCAAAATTGAATGCAGTTATTAGGCTGGTGTGTGGGCCGCTTTGTAGGACAAGGATACTCAGGATGGTCAGGAGACAAGAGCCTTTCTCTGGATGCTGGAAACTTCTCTGCTCCCTAGCAGTTAAAGGCTGGAGCAGGAAACATTTGGGAAATGGACATCTTCATGAGAAGAAGAAAACTTGGGAACTGCAATTAAGGAAGTAAGTTTAATCTCTGATCTTATCAACCAGTGTTCAATACACATAAGTTATGGATTTCAGAATGAGTGAGTAAAGACAAAACTGAGGCAGCCAGGAACCACCACATACCTAGAGTCCAGGAGGGAGATAACAAGCAACGTCTGGTCTGAGAGCATGAGTGTCAGGAAGACCTTTGGGTCTTCAAGATAGCGCAGGTGAAATCACTTCATACATGTTAAGTCATTGTAACAGTTAAAGACTTTGGGGAGCATCACTCATTAAAAACACAAATTATAACTAAAATGAGATACTATAGGTTATATCAACTTGGAAAAAAAATTTTCCCACTGGTGAAAGTAAAATAAAATTTATTTTATTTTCTTATTGACGTATAGTTGATTTACAATGTTGTTTTCATTTCTGCTGTACAGCAAAGTGATTCAGTTATCCATATATATATACTTTATTTTCTTAACATTCTATTCCATTATGGTTTATCACAGGGTATTGAATATAGTTCCCTGTGCTATACAGTAGGACCTTGTTGTTTATCCATCCTATATATAATAGTTTGCATCTACTAACCCCAACCTCCCAGTCCATCCCTCCCCCAACCCACTCCCCCTTGGCAACCACTTTAGATTCCACGTATAAGTGATCTCATATGGTATTTGTCTTTCCTTTCTGGCTTACTTAGTACGATAATCTCAGAAAAAAATGTTTTTAAGTTTGCTGTTGTTAGAACATTGCTGATGGAAGGATACATTTCTACAATTTCTAAGGGAAAGCAAGTTGGCAAAATCACCAGTGCCCACACCCTTTAACACAGCAATTCCACTTCTAGTAATTTTTCCTACAAAAGTACTCACACATGTGAAAAATGACCTATTCATTTAATAAGTATACTTAGTGAGCACCAACTGCATACCAGCTACCATTCTAGGCACTGGGGAAGGAACAGCAAACAGTGGAGTCTTGTGAGGCTTATATTGGTTGGGGAGATAGACTGTCAATAAATCAATGCATAATATGTCAAGTGGTGGCATGAAGAAAATTCAAGTACGGAAAGAGGGGTAGGAAGTAATGAGGGAAGAAGGCTGTCTCCATAAGGCAGGTAAGGAGGCGACATTTAAACAGAGCCCTGAGGGAGATGAGGAAGGAGCCAAGCAGGTACCTACAGAAAGTGTGTTCTAAATACACATCCTCACAGCATTGTCCATAACAAATTAAAAGCAACATAGATATCATCAATAGGGGCCTGAGTAAATAAATTATAGATATGTAGTTGGATAGACAGCTAGCTATAGTATATAATATAATGTGTGTAGGATTCAATATGTGTATAAACACAAAGAAGAAAATGATGGGGTGGCTTCGGGGGAATACTGGGCGGCTGGGGGTACTGACATTTTTCCTTGACTCTCTCTTTGTACCTTTCAGGTTTTGTACCACATGCATGCACTCTCATATACAAAACACCATAGGACATGGTTTATGTTAAATAAATGTCTCCATTTGACCATAAAAATATCTATCCTGCTTAAAATATTTCTGGGAGCTCCCAAAATCCCAAATGATAATAGTCTGCAACCTAAAATACCTGGAGAAATTTATATACAAATACATATCATGTGTGTTACACTAAGAATGTTTCTGGACTTTCTGATAAAGACAGGCCCAGAGCAAGAAAAACAATGAACTTTTGGAAAGAGCAATTCACACAACACATCATTATCTATGTCACTAAACAGGATGGAATCTCACAGATCCAGTCTCTTGTCAAGTTTTTAAGAATTCATATTATGACTCTCTCACATGAAAAAAAAATGTCATATTTTCCACTTCCATGTTTTAATGAAAACTGGTCGTAAAGCAAAGGCCTATACCAGAAAACAAATTCCACCCAAAAAACTAGCACAACAAATCAGAAGAAACACACAAACACTGAACTCAGGGCCCTCCTGAAAACCAACATTGAATAAACTCAATGTATTCTATTTCCTTGTCTTTTTCTTGATTCCTTGGAGCAATACGAATTTGTGGAGGAGTCATAGATTTGCTGCAGACAGATAAGTCACAGGACAGAAGGCAGCTCTAGTTATAGGACAAGTTTCCACTATGTAACTGGTGAAGCTGGCCAGTGCTGACTCACCCATTGACGCGGCCTGCACATCCCCGGAGCAGAACCTGGTCCCTGCTGGTACCATCAGCACTCAGGGGATGGGGCGACACACCCCCAGCGCCCCCACTGCCAATAGCTCCACCTTAAAAAGACTTCACTGAATGGTCATGGTAAACAGAATTCCTGGGATTCTATTCATTTTACTGACTTATTTTCAAGTCTGGGTACAAAAAATTGTAAATTGTACAGACGAGGTGGTGGTGGTAGGGGCGGATCGGATCCCTTCCCCAAAGTACATCACCGCAGTTGGGATAACACCATTCCCTGAGCAGTTCCTTGGTTGTGCTCAAGGGTGCTTTTAAGTTTGGACTCAGGAAGCAAGTGTTTGCAGGCAAGCTCAGAATTTTCGGCCTCTACTTTTTTGTTCTTGTTATGTGTATGTTTATTTTTCCTGGTGTTTCAGAAACAAAGCATCCCCACTGCATCACCAAATAAAGACAGTGAGACCTACACCACAGCCCCTCCCACGTGGCACTTCCTGCTCATCTTCTTAGAACATTCTCATCTTCCTCCAGTTACCTCCAGCCCCACCAAGATCAGTCTGAGATGCATTAAAGTAGCATCCTTTCCATCCATTTTTCAGAGCTCAAAGTACAGTTACATGATGCTATTTTCCATGGTCTGATACCATAGAGCAGGGCCACGAGAGTGGTGTGTTCACAGATTTAATCCCAAATCCTTTTAGAGGCCAGAGAAGTACATGAATCCTGAATGACATGACTGGCTCTCAGCCAGGACATATGATAAACATTAATTCTTAATAGCTTTAGGTGAATCTGCTGCAATGGTTTTATTTGATTATATTTCTATGTAAATATATAGTAATACAGAATTTCTATGTGAAGAGAGGAGAGGGAAAGAAACAGAAAATTGACAGTAACAGGGAGGAGGTTGCCTAGAAGCAAACAGCTAAAGATTAAAAAGACTCTTCTAAAAGCATTCCTCTGTGATTCTGTTTCAATGATGAAATCAACATCCTATTGAACATTTTCACCCTCATGTTCTCTCCCTGGGCTGTACTGCACAGCCAGCCTCTCTGCACACCAGGGACCAAAGACGGGGGACCCGAGTCTTGCACATCCCTCCCGGAAACAACAGCACGAAGAAGAGGACTAGTTGGATCGCGAAAGCAGCACTGCTTCCTCGGACTCCCACCAACAGTTCCAGGATTTGGAAGTTGGGCTGTACCTGGCCTTTTAGTTTCCTGCATGGATGTAGGTACACGTGGTGAATCACAATAATCCCCATGCTGTAAAACTGAAGTCGTAGCTTTTTTGAGACTGCACTCTGCACAAATTTGTTTCCAAGGCAATTGGAATTGTATACCTTATTAAAAAATTAAAAGGAACATTGTAGTAGAATCTTATTGATGGAGATTTCATCTTGGGTACAAACTTTGAGATCCTCAAAAGTGATGTGGGATACTTACCAATAAGAGATCACAATAAGCCTGTTGGATAAAATTGGAATATCATTGTAAGATCTGAGTATGCCCTCTGTCTATATCAAAGAATATATAGTGGCAATAAAGCAAAGGATGAGAGAAAAAGATGTGAGACTCTTAATGACAAAGAACTGTGGCTACTGCTGAGATAGTTGTCCAGGTTACAGAAGGCTCTACCATGAATGTGGTTTCTGTGAATTAAAAACAGACACAGTTGCTTTCACCAACACTTAAGTGTTTGCAAAGAATGCATTGAAAACTAATTGTGCTGGGTCCAAACATAGCCCCGTAAATTCTGACCATATACCAAATGGCCTGCTTTCAGCAAGCGAAGATAACATAAGACCATGAGCAGAGAATACAAGGCCTATGTCAGAACCCAGCTGAACAAGCCCATCATCAATTCAAAATCAACTTGTTTTTCTGTGTTTAAAAACTCTTCAGAAATCTTAACACTCTGGATTTAACTTAAACTATGGTCTCTGGGGAATGCGGGTTAATAAAACTGGGTTTTCTTACCTTATGAGTACATCATTATAGGAAATATGGCATCTGCTTTCCTGGGTTATGAAACCTGGTTTGTGCCAGATTTGACACCAAAATATTCTAAGAGTAATCTAAACAGTAAATGTCAATTACTTTACCTTTCACCTTCCCAAAGGATGGGTTGGACTCTCCAAATGGATTTACCTGCTCTTACTATTTCAGACAAGGCCATTTCCACTCTGAGATTTTTCTGAACAAAGGTGCAAAAGGGAAGCACCTGTAGAGCAAGATGAGCCTTACTGTCCCCCAAACACACTCACCAGGCTTCTCACTTTCCCGTCCCTGAGAAATTTTCATTGATCTGTCATTGAGTGCTCCCTGTGGTTCCATAAAAGCACAGAAAATGTGACCATACTACGTTCCAGCCATGCCCTTGGTGAGGGAGCTGCTGACACTTCCACTGTCCAGTCCTCAAGATTCTTTAGTACATTTTATGTCTTAGAGACATAAGTTATTTTAGAGTGATTGACTGAAGCGGGGTTTCTGGAATTAGAACAGGTGTGATTTGTGTACACATCTGTCTGGTCATAAAATATTGGCAAGTAAGTGGGATCTCCAGGTTCACAGCTGCTTTCCAAAAGCTCCATGCAGCAGTTAATTCCCTTCTAAGACAACAAGAGTGGGGAATGAAATATTCTCTCATCAGAGACAACAAAAATTAAATTATCCATGTTGTGCTTCCCATTTATCCTATATTTCTGACTTTTTAATAAAATTAAGTCATCTAAATTCATTGATTCAGAGTTATTCCTTTCTTTTAAAAGGCCCATTTTGTTTTCTTATGGAACCATAGGCAGAGATGTAAATATCTAACAAAATAATTTCAACTACACATAACTATTCCCGTTTGCTTTCATCATGCCCTTAGAATAAACCTCTGAGGATTAAGTACAATATTTCTTCCTAAGAGGAAAGAGTATCCCAAAAGAACACACATGCACACACTTGCACCTGTTAGGCCACTCCATGGATATTTGTTTCTCTTCTTCCTTTATAAAGATATATTTAATAAGTATTGACCGATTTTGATATGAAGGTTTTTAGGACTACTTTATTAATGTTTTCAGACAGCCAGGCATTTGCATTTTAGTAGTATTACATTAACACGTGTTCAGAAAAAATAAATTTTAGCTTCTGTAATTCCCCTTATACACAAATATTTTCTCAGGTCAGGAAACAAACTACCAGAGGAAAAACCATCCTGATTTTCACAACATGATATAAGTTATCCTTAGTTTCTCTCTCCACAAGGCCGGTATTTCCATTGAGATAGGTTGCTTATGGCAAGACTTCATATTCATTAGAAAATCGTGTCTTGGAGGTTACTTTCATCTGTTTGGCACCTGCAAGGGAACTCGATACAAAAGCCACTGGATTTTAAGTAGCTTAAGGCCAAGAGAAATACGTAGCCATCACTAGCTTCATCATGTTATTCTTTCCCTAGACCCGCTGTAAATGTGCGTTCCCCAACTGTCAGCCAACTCCCTAGTGGCCGTCAAGACCCTAATTGGAATTACCAGGTGTTTCACATAGTAATGCGCTCACAGTTTTGAAAAGTATATAAAGTACTGAGCACAGTGCCAAATGTAAGAGAAGCCTAGCAGATGGTGTGGGCCAACACCCGGGCAGAATTTGTGGAAGAAAGGCCCTCCCAGCCCTCTCCCAAGGGTAGCCTGACTCTGCCGCCCAAGGGAAGCAGAGGAGGCCACCGAAGGCTCGCAGGTAAGAAGGCAGAAATAGGAAGGCTGGGAGAAGTTGATCTGCTCAAATGCTCAGCTCTGGCCTCAGAGAGTATAAGAACCAAGAACCAGGTCAGTTATTAAGAATCTCTCCTTGGACAATTCCCAGATGTCCTATCAGAATTCTGCCAGAATTCTGCATTCTGCATTAAATTCACTGTCTGTGCTGTCACAATCCCTGCCCATCTTTTAATAAACAACTCATTCATCATAGGAATAGGAGTCTTTCTGCCTATTCCTGGCTTTGCTAACCTTTGCTTACCTAAACCACTCATTTTGGCCATTTATACATTATCGTCCATTCTAAGATACATGCTTAGGTGTATGAGTTCTATTTCTAATTATATTGGCTCTTTCTAGACAACGGGGCCTCCTCTTTACATTTTCTCCTGAGCACCAAGCAAAGCAGGTACCTGACAAATACTTACAGAAGGATGAACAAACACACCAATGTGCAGTGTGATTTTACAAGGAGTAAAGGGCTGGGAAGTGGTCAGAACAGGAGCCCAAGCTGAGCAGGTCCACGTGCTTCCTGTTGAATCTAGGGTTCCTGTTGGACTCTAGATTGCTAAATGCCTGTGTGAACTCCAAATTCTTAAATACATTATAAAAGCCAGTCAAATGTAAAACTACTTCTCAGAAAAAATAATGTGAGGATAAAAGTGTCATTGAGGCACCAGTTTCAATCTAACATGTTTGGAAAAAACTAACATTGGCTTATTAATATATATGGGTGATATTTCCTGATATTATATATAGGAGGGAAATATATATTAAAATTGCATGTGACCAAAATAAAAATCCTGGAAGGACAGCAGATACAGAGATCTTTTTGTTAGATTCCTTTTCATGTCAAAAATTAAGCCTACAGGGGAGGGGGAAGATGGCGGAAGAGTAAGACGTGGCGATCACCTTCCTCCCCACAGATACATCAGAAATACATCTACCCGTGGAACAACTCCTACAGAACACCTACTGAATGCAGGCAGAAGACCTCAGACCTCCCAAAATGCAAGAAACTCCCCACGTACCTGGGTAGGGCAAAAGAAAAAAGAATAGAGACAAAACAATAGGGATGGGACCTGCACCAGTGGGAGGGAGCCATGAAGGAGGAAAGGTTTCCACACACTAGGAAGCCCCTTCGTGGGCGGAGACTGCGGGTGGCGGAAGTGGGGAGCTTCGGAGCCACGGAGGAGAGTGCAGCAACAGGGGTGCAGAGGGCAAAGAGGAGAGATTCCCGCACAGAGAATTGGTGCCGACTAGCACTCACCAGCCCGAGAGGCTTAGCCTGCTCACCCGCTGGGGCGGGCGGGGCTGGAGCTGAGCCTCGGGCTTCGGTCGGTCGGAGCGCAGGGAGAGACTGACAGTGCGAACACAGCCTGAAGGGGTTACTGCACCATGGCTAGCTGGGAGGGAGTCCAGGGAAAAGTCTGGACATGCCGAAGAGGCAAGAGACTTTTTCTTCCCTCTTTGTTTCCTGGTGCATGAGGAGAGGGGATTAAGAGCGCTGCGTAAAGGAGCTCCAGAGACGGGCGCGAGCCATGGCTAACAGCACGGACCCCAGAGATGGGCATGAGACGCTAAGGCTGCTGCTGCCGACACCAAGAAGCCTGTGTGCGAGCACAGGTCACTCTCCACACCTCCCTTCCGGGGAGCCTGTGCAGCCCGCCACTGCCAGGGTCCCGGGATCCAGGGACCACTTCCCCAGGAGAACGCACGACGCGCCTCAGGTGAGTGCAACGTCACTCTGGCCTCTGCCACCGCAGGCTAGCCCCAAACTCCATATGCTCCCTCACCCGGGCCTCAGTGAGCCAGAGCCCCCGAATCAGCGGCTCCTTTAACCCCGTCCTGTCTGAGCAAAGAACAGACGCCCTCCGGTGACCTACATGCAGAGGCGGGGCCAAATCCAAAGCTGAACCCCGGGAGCTGTGCGAGCAAAGAAGAGAAAGGGAAATTTCTCCCAGCAGCCTCAGGAGCAGCCGATTAAATCTCCACAATCAACTTGATGTACCCTGCATCTGTGGAATACCTGAATAGACAACAAATCATTCCAAATTGAGGAGGTGGACTTTGAGAGCAAGATTTATTATTTTTTCCACTTTTCCTCTTTTTGTGAGTGTGTATGTGTATTCTTCTGTGTGAGATTTTGTCTGTATTGCTTTGCTTTCACCATTTGTCCCAGGGTCCTATCCGTCTGGTTTTTGTTTGTTTGTTTGTTTTTACTTGAAAAAAAATTTTTTTCTTAAAAATTATATTTTTATTTTAATAACTTTATTTTATTTTTTATTCTCTTTCTTTCTTTCTTTCTACTTTTTCTCTTTTATTCTGAGCCGTGTAGATGAAAGGCTCTTGGTGCTGCAGCCAGGAGTCAGTGCTGTGCCTCTGAGGTGGGAGAGCCAACTTCAGGACACTGGTCCACAAGAGACCTCCCAGCTCCACGTAATATCAAATGGTGAAAATCTCCCATAGATCTCCATCTCAACACCAACACCCAGCTTCACTCAACGAACAGCAAGCTATAGTGCTGGACACCCTATGCCAAACAACTAGCAAGACAGGAATACAAACCCACCCATTAGCAGAGAGGCTGCCTAAAATCATAATGAGTCCACAGACACCCCAAAACACACCACCAGACATGGACCTGCCCACCAGAAAGACAGAATCCAGCCACATCAACCAGAACACAAGCACTAGTCCCCTCCACCAGGAAGCCTACACAACCCATTGAACCAACTTTAGCCACCAGGGACAGACACCAAAAACAATGGGCACTACAAATTTGCAGCCTGCAAAAAGGAGACCCCCAAAACAGTAAGATAAGCAAAATGAGAAGACAGAAAAACACACAGCAGATGAAGGAGCAAGATAAAAACCCACCAGACCTAACAAATGAAGAAGAAATAGGCAGTCTGCCTGAAAAAGAATTCAGAATAATGATAGTAAAGATGATCCAAAATCTTGGATATAGAATAGAGAAAATGCAAGAAACATTTAACAAGGACCTAGAAGAACTAAAGATGAAACAAGCAACGATGAACAACACAATAAATGAAATTAAAAATACTCTAGAAGGGATCAATAGCAGAATAATTGAGGCAGAAGAATGGATAAGTGACCTGGAAGATAAAATAGTGGAAATAACTACTGCAGAGCAGGATACAGAAAAAATAATGAAAAGAACTGAGGACAGTCTCAGAGACCTCTGGGACAACATTAAACACACCAACATTTGAATTATAGGGGTTCCAGAAGAAGAAGAGAAAAAGAGGGACTGAGAAAATATTTGAAGAGATTATAGTTGAAAACTTCCCTAATATGGAAAAGGAAATAGTTAAACAAGTCCAGGAAGCACAGAATCCCATACAGGATAAATCCAAGAAGAAACATGCCAAGACACATATTAATAAAACTGTGAATAATTAAATACAAAGAAAACATATTAAAACCAGCAAGGGAAAAATAACACACAAGGGAATCCCCATAAGGTTAACAGCTGATCTTTCAGCAGAAACTCTGCAAGCCAGAAGGGACTGGCAGGACATATTTAAAGTGATGAAGGAGAAAAATCTACAACCAAGGTTACTCTACCCAGCAAGGATCTCATTCAGATTTGATGGAGAAATTAAACCTTTGCAGACAAGCAAAAGCTAAAACAGTTCAGCACCACCAAACCAGCTTTATAACAAATGCTAAAGAATCTTCTCTAGGCAACAAACACAAGAGAAGGAAAAGACCCATAATAACAAACCCCAAACAATTAAGAAAATGGGAATAGGAACATACATGTGGATAATTATCTTAAATGTAAATGGATTAAATGCTCCCACCAAAAGACACAGACTGGCTGAATGGATACAAAAACAAGACCCATATATATGCTGTCTACAAGAGACACATACAGACTGAAAGTGAGGGGATGGAAAAAGGTATTCCATGCAGATGGAAACCAAAAGAAATCTGGAGTAGCAATTCTCGTTTCAGACAAAATAGACTTTAAAATAAAAACTATTAGAAGAGACAAAGAAGGACACTACATAATGATCAAGGGATCGATCCAAGAAGAAGATATAACAATTGTAAATATTTATGCGCCCAACAGAGGAGCACCTCAATACATAAGGCAAATACTAACAGCCATAAAAGGGGAAATCGACAGTAACACATTCATAGTAGGGGACGTTAACACCCCACTTTCACCAATGGACATATCATCCAAAATGAAAATAAATAAGGAAACACAAGCTTTAAATGATACATTAAACAAGATGGACTTAACTGATATTTATAGGACATTCCATCCAAAGACAAAAGAATACACATTTTTCTCAAGTGCCCATGGAACATTCTCCAGGATAGATCACATCTTGGGTCACAAATCGAGCCTTGGTAAATTTACGAAAATTGAAATTGTATCAAGTAACTTTTCCAACCACAACGCTATGAGACTAGATATCAATTAGAGGAAAAGATCTGTAAAAAATACAAACACATGGAGGCTACACAATACACTACTTAATAATGAAGTGATCACTGAAGAAATCAAAGAGGAAATCAAAAAATACCTAGAAACAAATGGCAATGGAGACACGACGATGCAAAACCTATGGGATGCAGGAAAAGCAGTTCTAAGAGGGAAGTTTATCGCAATACAATCCTACCTTAAGAAACAGGAAACATCTCGAATAAACAACCTAACCTTGCACCTAAAGCAATTAGGGAAAGAAGAACAAAAATCCCCAAAGTTAGCAGAAGGAAAGAAATCATAAAGATCAGATCAGAAATAAATGAAAAAGAAATGAAGGAAACAATAGCAAAGGTCAATAAAACTAAAAGCTGGTTCTTTGAGAAGATAAACAAAATTGTTAAACCATTAGCCAGACTCATCAAGAAAAAAAGGGAGAAGACTCAAATCAACAGAATTAGAAAAGAAAAAGGAGAAGTAATAACTGACACTGCAGAAATACAAAAGATCATGAGAGATTACTACAAGCAACTCTATGCCAATAAAATGGACAACCTGGAAGAAATGGACAAATTCTTAGAAATGCACAACATGCCAAGACTGAATCAGGAAGAAATAGAAAATATGAACAGACCAATCACGAGCACTGAAATTGAAATTGTGATTAAAACTCTTCCAACAAACAAAAGCCCAGGACCAGATGGCTTCACAGGCGAATTCTATCAAACATTTAGAGAAGAGCTAACACCTATCCTTCTCAAACTCTTCCAAAATATAGCAGACGGAGGAACACTCCCAAACTCATTCTACGAGGCCACCAACACCTTGATACCAAAACCAGACAAGGATATCACAAAGAAAGAAATCTATAGGCCAATATCACTGATGAACATAGATGCAAAAATCCTCAACAAAATACTAGCAAACAGAATCCAACAGCACATTAAAAGGATCATACGCCATGATCAAGTGGGGTTTATTCCAGGAATGCAAGGATTCTTCAATATACGCAAATCAATCAATGTGATACATCATATTAAATCATATTAAATCATATTAAATTGAAGGAGCAACACCATATGGTCATTTCAATAGATGCAAAGAAAGCTTTCAACAAAATTCAACACTGATATATAATAAAAACCCTGCAGAAAGTAGGTATACAGGGAACTTCCCTCAACATAATAAAAGCCATATATGACAAACCCACAGCCAACATCGTCCTCAATGGTGAAAAACTGAAAGCATTTCCACTAAGATCAGGAACAGGACAAGGTTGCCCACTCTCACCACTCTTATTCAACATAGTTTTGGAAGTTTTAGCCACAGCAATCAGAGAAGGAAAGGAAATAAAAGGAATCCAAATCGGAAAAGAAGAAGTAAAGCTGTCACTGTTTGCAGATGACATGATCCTATACATAGAGAATCCTAAAGATGCTACCAGAAAACTACTAGAGCTAATCAATGAATTTGGTAAAGTAGCAGGATACAAAATTAATGCACAGAAATCTCTGGTATTCCTATACACTAATGATGAAAAATCTGAAAGTGAAATCAATAAAACACTCCCATTTACCATTGCAACAAAAAGAATAAAATATCTAGGAATAAACCTACCTAAGGAGACAAAAGACCTGTATGCAGAAAATTATAAGACACTGATGAAAGAAATTAAAGATGATACAAATAGATGGAGAGATATACCATGTTCTTGGATTGGAAGAATCAACATTGTGAAAATGACTCTACTACCCAAAGCAATCTACAGATTCAATGCAATCCCTATCAAACTACCACTGGCATGTTTCACAGAACTAGAAGAAAACATTTCACAATTTGTATGGAAACACAAAAGACCCCGAATAGCCAAAGCAATCTTGAGAACGAAAAACAGAGCTGATGGAATTAGGCTCCCTGACTTCAGATTATACTACAAAGCTACAGTAATCAAGACAGTATGATACTGACACAAAAACAGAAATATAGACCAATAGAACAGGATAGAAATCCCAGAGATAAACCCACGCACATATGGTCACTTTATCTTTGATAAAGGAGGCAGGAATGTACAGTGGAGAAAGGACAGCCTCTTCAATAAATGGTGCTGGGAAAACAGAACAGGGACATGTAAAAGTATGAGATTAGATCACTCCCTAACACCATACACAAAAATAAGCTCAAAATTGATTAAAGACCTAAATATAAGGCCAGAAACTATCAACTCTTAGAGAAAAACATAGGCAGAACACTCTATGACATAAATCACAGCAAGATCCTTTTTGACCCACCTCCTAGAGAAATGGAAATAAAAAGAAAAATAAACAAATGGGACCTAATGAAACTTAAAAGCTTTTGCACAGCAAAGGAAACCATAAACAAGAGCAAAAGACAACCCTCAGAATGGGAGAAAATATTTGCCAGTGAAACAACTGACAAAGGATTAATCTCCAAAATTTACAAGCAGCTCATGCAGCTCAATAACAACAACAACAAAAAACCCAATCCAAAAATGGGCAGAAGACCTAAATAGACATTTCTTCAAAGAAGATATACAGACTGCCAACAAACACATGAAAGAATGCTCAACATCATTAACCATTAGAGAAATGCAAATCAAAACTACAATGAGATATCATCTCACACCAGTCAGAATGGCCATCATCAAAAAATCTAGAAACAACAAATGCTGGAGAAGGTGTGGAGAAAAGGGAACACTCTTGCACTGCTGGTGGGAATGTGAATTGGTACAGCCACTATGGAGAACAGTATGGAGGTTCCTTAAAATACTACAAATAGAACTACCATATGACCCAGCAATCCCACTACTGGGCATATACCCTGAGAAAACCATAATTCAAAAAGAGTCATGTACCAAAATGTTCATTGCAGCTCTATTTACAATAGCCAGGAGATGGAAACAACCTAAGTGTCCATCATCAGATGAATGGATAAAGAAGATGTGCAAAAAACAAACAAACAAAAAAAACTTCTAGGGGTGGTGCAGTGTTTGGGAGTCCGTCTGCCGATGGAGGGGATGTGGGTTCATGCCCCAGTCCAGGAAGATCCCACATACCGTGGAGCAGCTAGGCCCATGAGCCATGGCCGCTGAGCCTGCGCATCTGGAGCCTGTGCTCCGCAACGGGAGAGGCCACAACAGTGAGAGGCCCGCGCACCGCAAAAAACAAAAAACAAACAAATGAAAAAAGAAGATGTGGCACATATATACAATGAAATATTACTCAGCCATAAAAAGAAACGAAATTGAGCTATTTGTAATGAGGCGGATGTACCTAGAATCTGTCATACAGAGTGAAGTAAGTCAGAAAGAGAAAGACAAATACCATATGCTAACAATATATATGGAATTTAAGGGAAAAAAATATCATGAAGAACCTAGGGGTAAAACAGGAATAAAGACACAGACATACTAGAGAATGGACTTGAGGCTATGGGGAGTGAGAAGGGTAAGCCTTCACAAGGTGAGAGAGTGGCATGGACATGTATACACTACCAAACATAAAATAGATAGCTAGTGGGAAGCAGCCGCATAGCACAGGAAGATCAGCTCTGTGCTTTGTGACCACCTAGAGGGGTGGGATAGGGAGGGTGGGAGGGAGGGAGATGCAAGAGGGAAGAGATATGGGAACATATGTGTATGTATAACTGATTCACTTTGTTATAAAGCAGAAACTAACACACCATTGTAAAGCAATTATACTCCAATAAAGATGTAAAAAAAAGAAGTTTCTGACCCCCCCAAAAAAAATTAAGTCTAATGTTTATGGGCAACAATTTCTAGTCAAATCATCATGATATGCATATATGAAAATAGAAAATCCAACGATATCTGTAAAATATAAACTATTTTAAACTCTGCAGTCATTTGAGAATTATCTAGTTGACAAGCTAGAGCTTAATAAAAAATAACTATATGTTTACTATACAAGGCCCTGTACCGTGAGCATTCTCATTTAGTCTTCTCAATAAATCTGTGGATTAGATACCATTATTATTCCCGTGTTACACCTGAGGAAACTGAAGCCAGAGGCTAAGAAACTTGCCCAAAGTCGCCCAGCCAGTAGGGGACAGAGCACGATCCAGACCTAGCAGCACAGCACACTTCAGGAACAAGCCCTGTGTCGATTTCCTTGTCCAGGCAGGTGGGACTAATAATGACCCATGATGGTCCAGGGTTGAAAGATGAATCCTGGCTTAACTCAAAGGAACAGAGAAGATTCTGTACATTTCAAAATATTAAATCTTGGCTAGAATCCGTTTTAACACTCTTGCTTTATTGTTAATTTCAACATCATTATCACCTTATTCAATAGATCTAATGGACTTCCAACCACCTCACCAGTTTATGAAGAATTGGTTTAAGAAGTAGAAAGCATCCCTACTGATATTTTCATTTCTGCTGAAATGTGAGAGAAAAATAGCAGATATAAAAAGAAAAAAAGAAAATCCTTGAAAGCTCTGTTCTCTCTGATAAAGGGTAATACAATGAGCTTCCTCAAACCAACAGCCTGGAAAGAAAATTTCAAGGATTCAAAGGACCATATTTGATTTTCAGTTGCTGTATAAAGCTCACAGAAGTGGAATCTTATACACATTAGTGTGTGACCTTAGGGGATTTAATTTATTTGTGGATGTATGTCTTCATTTGTCAAGTAAAAAGACAGATATTTTCTACTAACGTCATTTATTCCTTAATGTGCTTAGATACTTATTCCTTACATTGCCTTAATTTATAAAGAATTTGAAATAATTGCATGATCTATAAATATTCCTGTATATCTAAATGATGATTTAATGGCCTGATGGGGAACTTTTGTTGTATTTTATTCCTCTACTTTTTATTTTTAAAAATTGCAAAGCTATAAGAAAATGAAAGAATATCTCAGTGAACACCATATATCCTCCGTCTAGACCCACCAGTTTTTACCATCTTCCCATGTGTGCTCTATCCAGCTGCCTCCCCATCTCTCTCACACTCTCATAGACACCTCACATCTCATGACAGCTCACCACTAATTATGCTCCAAACATCTCTCCAGAACCAGAACATTCTCTTACATAAACACACCATTATCACACCCTAGACACTTAACACTGGTACAGTATTGTTTAATATATAGTTCATATTCAAATTTCTCTGATTGTCTATAAAGATGCCCTTTCTAGCTGTGTTTTTTTAAATCCAAGACCCAATCAAAGATTACACATTTCATTTAGCAGTCATGTCTGTTTAGTCCCCTTTAACTTAGACACTGTCCTGCTTTTTTGTTTGTTTTTCATGACTGAAAATTTTTGAAAAGTCCATGTCAATATTAAAATCGAGCAGGACCCTGAGGGACCTCCCTTGGGACAGACTACCCCACCTCTTGTTTGTTAAAAAAAAAAAAAAGCTTTAGCCCCCTAGGCCTTCCCTGAGTTCCAAAGAACAGATTTAATCAGAGAAGTGAAAAAAGGCAGAAACAAAGAAAAACAGTCAAACAAGACAAAATAATAATAGTTTAGCCATAAAACAAAGTCAAGGAACATTAGTTCCTCCTCAAGGACTATGGATAATATTCTGAGCCATATCCTTAAGTTGTTTTACAGATACTAAAACCCCCACTGGGCTGAGGAAGTTACTGCTGACCACAAGCATGTAGACCACAGATGGGTTGGAACCAGAAGGTTGATGACTGAGATTCCTGAAACATCACCTGTTACCTCACTATCGACCAATCAGAGAATAGGGTTTTGTTTGTTTGTTTTCTTTTAATTTTATTGAAGTATAGTTGATTTATAACACTGTATTAGTTTCAGTTGTATAGCACAGTGATTAAATGATACATATATATAAATATATATATTCTTTTTTTAATTTACTTCCATTATGGGTTATTACAAAATATTGAATATAGTTCCCTGTGCTATACAGTAGGTCTTTGTTGTTTATCTGTTTTATATATAGTAGTGTATACATGTTAATCTCCACCTCTTAACTTATCCTTCCCCTGCCTTTCCCCCTTGGCAGCCACAGGTCTGTTCACTACGTCCGTGATTCTGTTTCTGTTTCATAGGTAGGTTCATTTGTGTCATAGTTTAGATTCCACATATAAGTGATACAATATGATAATTTTCTTCCTCTTTCTGACTTACTTCACTTAGTATGGTAATCTCCAGGTCCATCTATTATGCCACAAATGTCATTATTTCATTTTTTATGGCTGAGTAATATTCCATTGTATAAATATACCACATCTTCTTTATCTACTCATCTGCCGATGGACATTTAGGTTGCTTCCCTGTCTTGGCTATTGTAAATAGTGCTGCTATGAACACTGGGGTTTTTGAATTATAGTTTTCTCTAGATATATGTCCAGGAGTGGGATTGCAGAGAATTATACATGAGATGATCACACTCTCTGTGACCCTTTCATTCACACTGTCTTTAAAAACCCTTCCCTAGAAGCCATCAGAGAATGTGAGTCTTTTGAGTATAAGCTGCCCATTCCCCTTACTTTGTACTGCAATGAATGCCACACTTTTCTTCACCACAACCCTGTTTCTACAGGTTGAATTTATTGTGTGCGGGGGAAGCAGGCCCAAGTTTGGTCAGTGACAATAGTCTTAGGAAATGTCCCCAGAATCTGAATTTGTCTGATAGTTTCCTTGACTTTATTTTTTGATATTCAATATGCTATAATCTATTACTATCTCTTTTTTTTTCAATGTTTGTATATCTCAAATTTAGCCCATTAAGCAGTTGTTCTGTGTTCTTCTGACGTGTCCCCATCACTCTTTCAGTTCTTTCTTGCTTTCTAGCACAAGAAGTTCCAGGCATATCTCATGCTGTCTCAGTGCAAATCTGGAATCACCCAGTACTCCAAAGAGACCTGGTTCTGTTTAGTGGGAGTGGTACTGAGAAACTAACCTCTCAGTGCCTTCTACTTGCCACTGCATCTTGACCCTTTCTTAGAGCTAGGAAAGAGAACCTATTAAAATCATAAGTTCACAAAAACAGATGACACGTTTGGAGTTTATTATCAAGGATGGTTTGAATATGGACCCTATGTTCTCCTTTTCAAAGATTATGCAATTGTTCTGACACCATTTATTTAAAAGTCAATCTTTTCCACAATAATTTAATATGCTTTAATATATACCTACTTTTTACAGTTACTTCAGTCCAATTTCTGTACATACTTGGGTCTGCTTCTGAACTTTCTATTCTTTTCCAATGGTCTAGCTATTCATGTGGCAGTATAATATTCTTTCTTAAAATGTTATTTTATCATTAGAAAAACACTTAATGTGAGATCTGCCCTCTTAACAAATTTTTAAGTGTACAGTACAGTATTGTTGACTATAGGTACAATGTTGTCAAGCAGATCTCCAGGATTTATCTTGCTTAACTAGAACTTTATGCCTGTTGATTAGTAACTCCAGTTTGCCCTCCTCCAGCCCCTGGGAACCACCATGTCACTCTTTGAGTCTATGAATTTGCCTATTTTGGATACCTCATATATGTAGAATCATGCAGTATTTGTCCTTCTGTGACTGCTTATTTCACTTAGCATAATGTCCTCAAGGTTCATCCATATTGTTGCATCCTACAAAATTTTCCTTCTTTTTTAAGGCTGAATAGTATTCCACTTTATGTATATACTACATTTTCTTTATCCATTCATCTGTCTAGGACAGGTAGGATGTTTTCACATCTTGGATATTATGAATAGTGCTACAATGAATATGAGTGCTAATACCTCTTCAATAACTTGATTTCAACTCTTTTGGATAAACACCCAAAAGTAGAATTGCTGGATCATATGATAGTACTATTTTTAATTTTTTGAGGAACCTCCATACTGTTTTCCATACTGGCTGCATCATTTTGTATTCCCACCGACAATATGCAAGAGTTCCAATTTCCCCACATCCTTGCCAACACTTGTTGTCTTTTGGTTTTTTAATAATAACCATCTGTGGATATTTCTTACCTTCTTGCAAGTTAAACAATGCCTTCAAAAGGATGTTTGTCATATATTATCCTGAAAATGGTTTTTCATGATATATATTTTCATTTTGCTGGATGTTCAAACCCTGCCTTGTATACATTATCCCATACTGTGAATGTACCATAATATGGTTAACCATTTCCCTTCTAAAGCACATTTAGATTGTTTTTAATGTTTCAGTATTAACAGAAAAGTCTCAATGAACATTCCTGTGAACTTATTATTGTGCCTACATGAAAGTATTTCTATTGCATAAATTTCTAGAAGTAGACTTGCTGTTTCCAAGGGTATGTGATTTTTAGTTTGCTCACCAAAAAATTTGCATAAACTTACATTTCCACAAACATTAGGTGGCAGTAACCAGATTTTCATAGCCTTAACAATACTAAATCTTATCAGTCTTTGTCAGGAATTTATATTTCTTCTTTCTCTTCTGAATTGGCTATTGCCTGCTTTTCTATTGCATTATATGTGTTTTGTTTTCTTATTACTTTGAAAAGATGGTTTTATCATCCAGATATTAACTCTATTCTATATGATTCCAATATTTTTTCCAGGCTATATGTCCTTCAACTGTATTCATAATAAACACCTTTCTCAAATAGAAGTTTTAAATTTATGTCAATTCAAATGTGACATTTTCTTTTATTTCTTTTTATTCCTCACAATTATAGAAACATCACACTGTATCATACATATTAAAAGAAATTTCAATACTTTTTAGGTTTTAGAAACCCATCCAGGAAATATTCTTGTGTGATAAGAAGCAAATATTGGGACTTCCCTCGTGGTCCAGTAGTTAAGACTCCACAATTCCACTGCAGGGGGCACAGGTTCAATCCCTGGTCAGGGGACTAAGATCCCACCTGCCATGCAGCACAGCCAAAAAAAAAAAAAAATAGAAGCAAATATTAAAGTTTTTTTTTAACCAATGTTAATTTCTCCAACATTATTAATTGTCCATGCTTCCATCATTGACTTGAAATCATATATATATATATATATAAAATATATGAGTGTGAGTATCTGTGTGTGATATAAATTTTTTTATTCTACTCCTCTAACTTATTTGCCTTTTCCTAAGCCAATACCATGCTGTTTTGATTAGCATGACTTTATAATATGTTTTGATATCTGGTGGGATAAAACAACAATCAAAAGAGGAGCCTCCTTTCAAAACTCTCTGGCTATTATTGTACACATCCAGATGAATTTTGAATTCATTATTTTGTCAAGGTGCTCCCCAAAGGGATTTTATTTTCTTATTTTCCAAACACACAAACACTTTCCTTAACCAAATTGGTGCTTAAAGGATACTTTATGATTCACTTAGAAGTCCTGAAAATTGAGTTCTAGGGAAGAAATAAAACATAACAACAAAACACCTATCACAATCACTTTTCTTTCAAATGCTTAACAAACATGATCTCATTTCTTCCTTTTAACAACCCTGCTAGGGATGTTTTGTTAAACTTATTTTAACAGTGAAGAAACTGAAGTTTAAGAAGCTTCGTCAGCCAAGAGTCTACCTAGCTGGAAAGGGGGTAAAGCAGGGATTATAACTGACTCTCACACTAGATCACTTAACCCCTTTAGTTTTGCTTATTTCTAGAGCAATGGTTCCCAAGGTGCTGGACCAGCAGCATCAGGATCACCTGGGAATTTATTGGAAATGCAAATTCCCTGGCCCCACCCCAGGTCACCAAATTGGAAACTTTGGGGATAGAAGTCCAGCAATCTGAGTTATCAAAGCCATCCAGGTGTTCTGATGCAGGTAAAGTTTGAGAACCACTGGTCTGGAATCTAAAGGCTGAGGAGTCATTAAGACGGTACAAGAAATATTTTGTGGGGGAAAAAATAGAAAGAACAGCATTCATTGAAATGATCAGGAATACTACAGACATTCCAGTTATTTATTCAATAACTATTGTGTTGGTGACAACAATCACTACATGGCTCAGAGGATAAAAAGTTTTTAAAAAGTGCTTAGTAAAGGGGTCCCTTATGCTTTTCAGGTCAACAAAACTGAGAAACCATTGAACTGGAGCATATAAACATCTAAGACACATCATCCCAGTTCTGAGATCATAATCAAGAAATACATTAGTCGCCCTTGGCTGAGACACAAATGCCTGTCCATGTGAATTTTATCTCCTCCAGAGACCAGATCATAAACAGGTGTGAAACCTGAATGAGGAAGGAGTTTGGGAGAACACGGAGAGATAACAGAAAATAAGGGGAGTCTGTCGAGAAAGGCCAACGTAAGGCAGCGGGTAAGGCAGCGGTGCAGCCGGAAGGCCAGGAGGAGTTGGGGGTCGGGGGTAGGGTGAAGGCCACCTAGATGCATAAGGAGAGGACCAGCCGCAGCACCATCTGGGTGGTAAGCGGAGCCGTATGCCCTATGCATTCAGGGCCTTCTGCAGCCACCTCTGTGATTTAAAAGGGAAAACAAATAACTTTTTAATTATTATTTTTGCATTGGATCCATTTGCAAAAATATACAATTTGGCCAAAGTCTCATTTAGTGAAATGAACGTATGGAACCAGCTGGATTTGCCCACGCAAAGAGGACTCAGTGGGTTCAGGTGTCCAGCCTCTCTGTAAGAATTGCCTATTAATTAATTAAGTGAGTAAAGATAATCAGCCTTTCGGTTGGGTATCCTGACAGGATGAGGGATCAGTTCTTGGGGATGACTGTCCCCAAAAGGCACATGCTTGGATCGAATACGTTTAAAATATTCCCCAGGTCTTTTATTCAGTCGTGAGGTGACTGCTTGGCTTAGAAAAATTTAGCACACAAGATTTTCAAAATTACCCTGCGAACCGGAAGACTGTCACTGTAGCATATCCTCACCACCTTCTTGGAATTTAAAGCAGCATTTTCAAGGTTTATTATTTGTATTGGTTTTAATAGGATTCTTTTATGAACCAGTTTAATGAGGAGTATTCAATTATTGCTTCCTGAAGCCACTTCTGTAATATCAGATTCCATGCTGTGCGGCCTCTTTCAGTAAAAGTGTGTGTGAACTGAATGGAAAATAAAAGAACTATTAAATAGCCATTCCTTTACTGCATCAAGCTTTCTGCCTGCCAATTTCGGTGAATGGTGGATATCTGCAAACATTCCATGCTTCTAGCTTGGTAAAGAAAATGTATTTAAATCTTAAAACCTGTATGATGTGACACATCAGATAAGGATTTTTTCAGACTGAGACCTTCTCTATTTCCTTTGACAAATCAAAAAAGACTGGGTGGAAGATTTCTAAACCCACAGGATGATTAATTAGAGATGCCCCAGGCAAACCTCAAGAATCCAAAACCAAACATGCACACTTAATATATAAACTTCAATCTGGAGTTTTAAATGGGACCTAATACCTTGGAGCATGTGCCCCAAGGCAAGGCTCAGAGACTACTAAAGAAATGTGACTGATACCCCAAAAGGAAGAATTCCAAATTGTTAATCCACTTTTAATCACCAATCAAAAGAACCTTTGCAAATGCTTGATAAAACAAACCAGCACACAGTTTCAGCTGAAAGTGTTACTTGCCTTTTATGTATATTTAATTACAGCTATGAAAGCTCTCAAGAGCTCATGTACACAGTAGATAATATTTCATTTTTAGGAATGATGACTGGGAATGTTCAAGCCCAGTTTAGGAGGTTTTAGAATCAGGCCGTCACTGACATAATGGTTATAATGACCAGGGCAGGGAGAACACATTTATCCTCCCTGATTACCAACGTGTAATACTCAAACTTTGAGCATGTGTGTAGATGAAGATGAAGGAGTATTAATCCTTTGTCACTCAAACATTTGATACTTGATACTAGACAACATCATGTATGATGTGAAGGGCACCTCACAAAAGAGCTTCATTAACTGCCATGGAGGCCTGCCTTTAGCATCTCGGTCTCACACAGATTAGCATCATACTGTGAGACAATGATGTGGAACAGAAGTTATAGGAACAATAACACTTCCTTTGGACAAAGACTGCACAGGAATCATGTCTGCACTAGATGTACTTATGTGAATAAATTATTATGAGTTCTGAAAAGGTAAAGCAGTATGTATCTGCCAGCATCAAGAAGTAGCTTGTCTCAGGGAACTGTATTCAATATCCTGAGATAAAGCATAATGGAAAAGAATATTTTTTTTAATGTATATATATATATATATATATATATATGTATGTATAACTGAATCACTTTGCTGTACAGCAGAAATTAACACAACATCCTAAATCAACTAGACTTCAATCAAAAAAAGAAGCAGCTTGTGGTGAATGAAGAGAGGGAGTGAGGCAGTTTGACACCCCCCTCCCCCTTCAGGACCCACCCCCACATGCCCCACCCATTCTGTGATTTTAACAGCTGCCATTTTCCCAACCTTAGGCAAAGCCCTGTGCAGATGTAACCTCAAGACAACTCTCCCAGCCTACTCACCTCCTTCCAACTAGACCACCACCCTCCTCCTACAAAGAACTTCTGGCTCTGGTATCATATAAATGGTAAATACTATTGGGGTTTTTGCTATTATTATTGTCATTATGATCATTATTGTAATTGTTCCCAGGTGAGTTGAGGAATCTCAGAACTTCCTGTGGCAATTTTCTCCCTCCTACTGAGCTGAAGATTATGCCATGTTTTTATTCATCACCAAAGGGAGCACTGGTGTGGGGATATTTTACTAAAATATTTTTCATAACAGCCTGACGATTTGGTTAATATGATTATTCTACTTAATTGAAGTGGGGGAAAAACAGAGGCAAAAGATGCCATGTACGCCCCTAAAGTTAACATCGTTAGAATTTACATGCCCTGACTTTCTCACTAGTAGTCAAGCCAGTTATAAACTAACAAACACTGCCATCCAAGGAAGTGTTTGTCCTGGGGTAAGGCAAATTAATATAGATAAATTTACCTTATTAGTTCACAGAACACTGCACCTTAGCCCTCATTCATCAGCTGTTAGACAGTCCTATTGCTGCTGAAAAATCAAAACAGGAAGAGAAATGTCCCATCATCAAGAATGTGGACCAATTTAACCAGTCTTTATTGAGTACATAACAGTAAAAATGTACCATGCCCAGAGACTTACAAGATTTTCAAAGGTAAACAAAGCTTGCCCCTAACGTTAAAGACCCTGCTGATTGCTCATAGAACCTGTTGATACCTGGTACAAACACCACTTCCAGTACCAGGGTATGGGATCCTTATAATCCACTCCTCAGCCTCCAGGACACTGATCTTTGTCAAATTTTAATCCTTGAGCTCAGCTTTTTCTTTCCTCACTTTGTCCAGCAACAACAGGAGCAACCAGCCAATCTCACTCTACTCATTAGTTTGCCAAAAACGTTGGAAAGTGTCATATACACAGTCACCTAGAGCCTTGCTTCTTAGAAGCAGTTGGTTAGGAGGATTTAATGATGATAGTTTTCATATCTCTCCTGCTAGATCAAGGCACGGACCACCAGTGATCTCTTTACTACCAGAAAGTCATTAGCGTCTTTAAAACTGATCAGAGCAGAGAGCCAATTTTCAGAACCAATTCAGAAAATTCATCCTTAAAATCCTGTTTCTCTAGAAGCACTCTGAGTACCAAAATTTGTATTAGTCGAGATTCTCCAGAGAAACAGAAACAATAGGAGATAATACATGGTTGGATGGATAGATAGATGTACAGATATATACATAGGCAGATAGATAGATAATAAGGAATTGGATCATGTGATTATGGAAACTGACAAGTCCCAAGAACTGCAGTCAGGGAGCTGGAGCCCTGGGAGAGCCAATGGTTTAATTCTAGTCCAAGTCAAAAGGCCTCAGATCCAGGAAACACAATGGTTCCAGTCCAAGTCTGAGTCTGAAGGCAGGAGGGGACCAGTGTCTCAGCTCCAAGACCGTCAGCCATAGTGAACAAATTCTCTCTTACTCCACCTTTGTTCTATTTAGGCCTTCAAGGGATTGGATGAGGCTCACCCACATTGGGGAAAGTCATCTATTACATTACTAAGTCTACCAACACAAATGTTAATCTTATCCAGAAACACCCTTACAAACACACTCAAGATAATGTTTAACCAGGTATCTGGGTACCGGGCCTTGTTGACACATAAAATTAACTATCACAAAACTTTTAGGTTAATCCAGGTTAGCTTAGAGTTTACCAATTCTGCCATCTCTGTGTTTTATTCTCTGAAGATGAGCATAGCAGAAAGTCCCCAAATGTTAATATTACAAAAAAAAGGTTTTAGGTTGAATTAAAATCAGGTCAAGCAATAATTCTAAATGCCAAATACGCAATATGCAGTGTCAGAAGCCAACACTGCCTCTGTGCTGATAAAATTATATAACAGTAAAAAATACAGTGGCATTTTCCCTTTAACCTGAAGTTTTATACCATCTCTGTTCAATTAAATATCTAGTCAAATAACACTCTGAAATGGCATCAGGATGTGCCTCTCCCAGGGAGATTGTGCCGTCCAGTTTTACTGCAAACAGGTCTTTTCTTTACTTCACCTTCTCTGACAGCTGATTCTCTTCTTCACCATTCTAGAGGCTCCTTGAATACCTTACTCAATTTTAATCACCTTTAAATTTCCAGTATCCTAAACAGAGATTGGCATACACTAAATGGAAAATTAAATAGCTTCACAACTCTTATGTATATAAAGTATGTATGTGTATAATTATACACACAT
Organism: Pseudorca crassidens; assembly: GCF_039906515.1. NCBI lineage: Eukaryota > Metazoa > Chordata > Mammalia > Artiodactyla > Delphinidae > Pseudorca > Pseudorca crassidens. The sequence continues at coordinate 45,301,108 of NC_090305.1, read as the reverse complement.
ATATACATATATATAATTAAAATAGTTTTTACCTGTGAAATGTAACATTTGTCTTAGCCTTTACAAAAATGTCTTATATGTAGTTTTAGATTATACACTGCCTTGTAATTGACTTCCCAATCATTTTTAAGGATTTTGTGTCTCTCGCACAAGTTAGTTAACTTCTTCAAATGTCAAGGATCTTCTCTTCTTTTGAATCATGTTTATGAGCTAAAACTGTAACTGCTCAAGAAAAGCTGATGAGTCATACACCTTTGTATTCTTGCTTGAATAAATGAAAGAAAAAATGACTGCCAAGCCCTCTGACATACCTATTGCACCTGAACTTCTAAAAGGAAGTGGGGAGGGCATCTCATGATTAGCAATAAAGAAGTTGCTCCACATTAAAAAGCTGAAAAATTCATCTGTTCTTTTCCTAATTTTACATTTTAGAACAATGTAAATAACAGTGTTCTTGGAAATGGTATTCTTAAAAATACTGCATCACTCAAATCAACTCTCAGTTATTCAGAAACTCATTATTCAAGGGTTTTAACCCAAGAATTCAATGTTTATCCAAGTGGTCTTTCACTAAAGGTGATCAAATACAAGGTCCCTAGGAAGATGCCACCCTTCTATCCTTCTTGAAAAAAAATATTTTAAGACAAACAGAGAGAAGAAGTATAATTAACAGCTCAAGAAGAGGAAAGCCAGCATAAAAGAATAGGCAGTGAACATGGAGACCAATTAAAATATGGTATCTAAATAATTGTAAATCTGGTTATAAAACTAGAGACAAATGTCAAAACGAGGTTTCTTAGTGAAAGAAGTCTTAATAATAATATAGACCTAAATTCCAAGATTTTATAAACAAAAGCTGAGAGATGATGAGGGAAAAATGGAAATCCTCTTAAAAGTTTTTACCATTAAATCATTTTGACAAGTATAGAACGTGTTATGATACTTTAGAAAAAACTTAAAATAATCACTTATAAGATGAAAAGCAAGATATATAACTTCCAAAACATTGAAAAAGATTAAAGTAAAGAAATAGTTCATTTATTCACTTATCAGATATCTTTTGAGCATCCACTCTTTGCTGGCACTGCTCTGGTTTGTGGGTTTACAGTAGGACTTTGCAATCAAGAGAACAAGGTGTAGGTAATGTCTCTCAAATTGGGTCTAAAAATGATTTAGAAAAAAATATGCTATTTTTAAGAAGTAGTCATTAAACAAAAGACTTAAGAAGCTAAAGGCTAAAAAGTTAATGAAAAGACCTACCAGATCCTGAGGGAGGAAGCTTCAGCCCTTCATCCCACTGGGCGGTGGGCTCCCTGGACACCCCAGACCTGACATCTCCCTGGGCGTCTCCCTCAGTCACAATGATCTACTCAGCACCTCTCAGGGGTGGGGTACCTTCCCTCGGAAATGGACCTTTGTTTGTCACAGTGATGGGGGGCTACCCTTGACATCCGGTGAGTGGAGCTAACACAGTGAACAAACTTCCTGCATTCCACACGACTTTAGAATATTCTACTAGGCATCACGTAAGTAAATCCATCTTTTTCAAATTTATTATTATCCAAGCCTAATTATATCTTATCTATGAAAACAAATTTTTTTTGAAGGATTTTCATATAAAAAACCTCTGTCAATCAAAGGAAGTGGTATTTTGTTTTGTTCAGAATTTTACCAAAAGTTGTTTACTGTGTGGGAGTATCATGTTGTCAGTGGCAGCTCAGCTACCAGAATGTGAGTTACCATCCAACACTCCTGAATCAGTCTGCATGTGTAACTGGCGCATTCATGGAGGTTGGATGTTTGGGTACAAACATCTGACCACTTTATTTTACCTTCTAGGTACTTATAAGTTCACACCTTAAAATTCTTATTAACTTACTATATATATGTATTTCCTTTTATTTCTCTTTTGTCTCCCAGTTAGAAACATTATATATATTTTTTATTATATACATAAGTAAATTATATACATATAAGTAATGTGGTTATTAGAAGGGAGGCTGGGAAAAGTGGTCTTCAGCTGGCTGACCTTGGTGGGGAGGCTGCACAGTGATGCTCCGGCAGCAGGCTCGGCCTCAAACTACAAACCAGGTAACATGGTGCCAGATAACCCATGATGATCTTGCTGTGATTAGGGATTTTCTTTTCAAATTTGGTTAATCTAGAATTGATATTAATATCTCCTTCCCATTTTACATATAACAGGAATTGACTCTTAGAAATATTAAGTAACTTACCACTCAGCACACAGCCAGTAAGTAGGAGCATTTGAATTTTCATCTTCCCGACCCCTGTGGAGATGATGGGAAAAGACGTGGCAGAGGAGCCCTGGTGCCCTGCCAGGCATCAACAGTGACTGATGGTGTAGTCTTGAGAAGGTCAGTTCTCCTACAATTATAATAAGTGAGTGTTCTCTACAAGGGTTTCAGGACAAAGTTACAGACAACGGAAATTTGGAGAATGTAAGTAGCATGTCCTTTGAGATTATCAAGTTGGCCACAGAAGCAAATTTCTAAGTGATGGGCCACTGGCAACAGAAGCAAAAGAATTTCTTGAACCACCGAAATTTTTTTTGTAATTGGATGAATATCTCAGTAAATTTTATTTTTTGGTTGCCAATAATAGAAACCCACTTAATCCAGTGAACAAAAAGGGCAAAGTGTTATGAGGACCTTGAGGAGTGTCATGGATCGAAGGCCTGCTGTTGGCCTCACAAAGGACTGAGACCAGGAGGAGGAAAGCATCAGAGGCCAAGACAAGTGCTCTCCTGACCTCACTCTCACACTCCCCATCTGTGTGGTCTCAGCTCTTTACCTCTCAGCTTGTTGGCTTAACTTTCCTCTTTCTCTGAAAATCAGTATGACTCAGAATGGCCACCCCACAATGGAAGCTTCTGTTAAGGAATCTGTGTCACCTCAGGCAAGACAATTGAAGAATTGTCTTCAATTCTGGAACCTCATTTCTAGAGCCTGATTCCAAATTCCCAAAGAAACACAAAACTGACCCGGCTCAGTTGGAGGTTTACCCCTAGTCCAGTCAGCTGTGGCCAAAGGGGAAGAGTTGTGTGCAAACACTGTGGGGGGAGGGGCGGTCACAGTGAAGCTCTCAGGGGAGAAGGCAGTGAACTGGGCAGATGCCCTAAAATGCCTCTCCTAGGGTGGAGTTTGTATTTAAAGACTATAAGGTCAGAGAATAAGTCAAGCTTATGTTCATTTTAATGAAGAAATTAATGAAACAGAATTTTTTTCAAAACTCAGGAATTAAAACTTGCCCTTAGTTCCCTTTTCTTTAAAAAAAAAAAAAATGGCCACATTACGCAGTGGTTAAGAATCTGCCTACCAGTGCAGGGGACACAAGTTCGAGCCCTGATCCAGGAAGATCCCATATGAGGCGGAGCAACTAAGCCCGTGCACCACAACTACTGAGCCTGCACTCTAGAGCCCGCGAGCCACAACTGCTGAAGCCCATGCACCTAGACCCCGTGCTTCATAACAAAGAGAAGGCACTGTAATGAGACGCCAGTGCACCACAACAAAGAGTAGCCCCCGCTTGCCGCAACTAGAGAAAACCCACGCCCAGCAATGAAGACCCAACACAGCCAAAAATAAATAAATAAATAAATAAGTAAATAAACTTATTAAAAAAAAAAAAAGGCCACATTATAATCTGCAACCCCAGAGCTAAGAAGGCTATAGAGGAAAGTGTGGGGTCCATATTGAGTTTTTTTTCCACAAGTGAAAAAAATCTTATTTATTTATTTATTTTAAATTTTTTAAAGTGTAGGGTCCATATTGATTTTTAACATCCGCACAATTTCTCCTTCATTTAAGGAAAGCTGGCATGTAATTAAAGGAAAATCCCCAAGACCATTTCCAGAAAGCTCAGGATAAATCAAAAAAGGAAAAATAATTCTGCATCTCTTTTTCTACTCTTTGACTCCTTTTTTTAACGAGTAATCAGCTGATTTCAGCTAACAAATATTTTGCAGTATTGTGTCTAGAAATAGCAATAAAGAGGAGCTTTCCAAAACAAGAGACGTCTCAGGCTCTGAAAGATATTTCCTACAGAATTTATTAGTTTCTGATGAGTATGTTAGACTGTTACCTTGACACTGACTCTGGGATGTTGTGCCAGATGCGAAGACCATCAGGTCCCCTGTCCACAGGTGTTAGCTGAGGATAATCAGATGATGGCTGGGAATTGAAATGTAGTCCATAGCATGGGAGAAGGCTCCGCCCTCAGTATCCACAGGTGCTTTCACTCCCTCAAAGAGTCGGTAGGGTTTCTGAAATGAGATATAACTACCAACTTTTGCCTACATTTGTGAAAGCTGGGGAAACACTTTAGTAGCTAAACTGATATGTCCTCCATGGAGGTAGGACCAGAAAATTGTGTGGAATAACACGGCACTTTACGTTAGCCTCAGTCCTCTGCACAATCATTATATTAAACAAGTAAGATGCCTCAGGTGCAACAGAAAGCAACTTTATTCTTTTCCCCCACTGCCCATTTAAGCCTGCTCTAAAGGGCTGATTATTTTCTTTTTCTGCCCCTATAAACACATAAACACTTGAGAAATTCCAAGGACTTTTCTCTTTACTAGTCTATAAATTCATATATATGAATAATATAATATAATGTGATATAATATAATATAATATAATATGTATGTATATACCCTAATAAGAATAAACTTACGACTTCATTTAGAGTTAAAGTTTTTCTCCTCCTCTGCCTCCTACGCTTGTTGGCAGTTTGTCCTGCTTTGGGCTGGCAGCTGCATTGGGAAGTTGTGTCACCATCTTCTCTTGCCCCACCTGTCACTTCTCCTCCCAGCCACCGCCTCTACCTCCTCCAGGTCATGGTACTGTAAGTTTGGTGCTGTCTGGGCTGGGCAGATGTTGAGGACCGGGCTTTTCTCTCATAGCACACTTTGTAGATTCTCTGAAGCCCTTTGCACCCCACCATCCCTGGAACTCTCTTGAAGTTCCCTTGGCACGGTGGAAGCTGACCGCTCCTCACTTTCCCTCAGCATCTATGTAATCGAGGGGACACCTCAGCGTTCTGCACTCGTGACTCTCTTGGGCAATATCCAAGACACCCCTCTTACGTCTCCTCCATGCTGACTGCATCCAGCCCACAGGAATCACTCCTGCATCCTTAGCCAGATGGACTCTGGAAGAGCGAGTTCAGTAGGCTGGTCAGTTACACTCCCAATTTCTGAGAAGTTTCCTGCCACTGCATTCCCCCTCTCCTCTCCACAGTCACAGCCAGATAGCCCAGAAGACACTTGTCAGGACCAAGCAGACATCAGCTGTAAGGGAAGCATGCCCAGCCCTCCTCGGGTCCCACTGAACAGAGATCATCCTCGATGACTGCCTCCTGCCCCACTTCGCCAGGGAAAGGGAGACCGAACACACGAGAGCCCTCCCCAAAAAATCATCCTCAAGACTCCAGCTCAACCCTTCCACACCCTGGGTGGGAGAGAGGAGCCAACAGCTGTCTGATGGGATTTTGAAGACCTCCTTGGAAGTCTGTTACAGTGGTTGAATATCTCACTCTCAGAACGGGGGAAGCTTGAGGCTGCAGCTGAAAGTGAAATTGAGATGATTTCATTTCAAACTGTGTTGCCTGCAGGAACACAGACAACATGGATCATCTCTCTTCCATGGGAAATGGGCCTTTGAAAGGACCCTCAAGTCTCTTTCAAGTTTTCAGGTACTTTGCATCCATTGTGATATTTTAAATTCCTCTAGGAAGGATGGGTACTAGATGAGGCTCCCAAAGAAGTAACTTGTTCAAAGTTCTAGAAAGTTCTTCTGACACAAATCCAGCACCCAACCATCAGCTGAGAAAATTCTGAAGCAGAATTGCCTGGTCAAATGGAATTCAAAGCCCAGTTATTGAAGAATACACTGCCACCCTACCTACCAAACTACGGAGGGTCGCTGAGAAAACAACCACCTCCCTGATCTACTGAGTCCTATTGGGATGTTTAGGTATGTGTATTTTGGAAAAAGCTTTCCGGGTGATACAGTTTCTGATGTATACCCCTTCTCCTACTTCCCTCTAACTTCTATCCTCTCTTCCTTCCCATCTCCACAGCCTTCCCAAGAAACACCACCCTAGTAAGTTTGAGAAAAATGGTGCCAGTGAATTAAGACAGTTAACAAAACACTCCTTGAGATAAAACAGTGTTTGCAACTCAGAAACAACTACTTCTTTGGACACACAGCCCACAGTCACCTGCTAATCTCCATACGGGCTCCGTAGCTGTGTCTCGTGGGCTCTAGAGTGCAGGTTCAGTTGTTGTGGCACATGGGCTTAGTTGCTCCACAGCATGTGGGATCTCCCCAGACCAGGGCTTGAACCCATATCCCCTGCATTAGCAGGAGGGTTCTTTACCACTGTGCCACCAGGGAAGTCCCTGAACTTTCTTATTGAAGTATAGTTGATTTACAATGCTATATTAGTTTCAAGTGTACAACATAGTGATTCAATATTTTTATAGATTATACACCATTCAAAGTTATTACAAAATGTTGGCTATATTCCTTGTGCTCTACATTACATTCTTCTGTCATATTTATTTTATACTTAGTAGTTTGTACCTCTTAATCCCCTGTCCCTATCCTGCACCTCCACCCACCCTTCTCCCCAGTGGTACCACTAGTTTCTTCTCTGTATCTATGAATCTGTTTCTATTGTCTTATATTCATTCATTTGTTGTATTTTGTAGATTCTACATACAAGTGAAAACATACAGTGTCAGTATTTGTCTTTCTCTGTCTGACTTATTTCACTAAGCATGATATTCTTCAGGTCCATATATGTTTTTGCAAATGGCAAAATTTCATTTTGGGGGGGCTAATCTTCCGTATATATATCTTCTTTATCCATTTATCTGTTGATGGACACTTAGGTTGCTTCCATATCTTGGCTACTGTGAATAACACTGCAATGAACATTGAGGTACACATATTTTTTTTAATCAGTGTTTTCATTTTCTTTGGATAGATACCCAGGAGTAGTATTGCTGGATCATAGAGTAGTCCTATTTTTCATTTTTTTCAGGAACCTCCATACTCTTTTCCATAGTAGCTGAGCCAGTTTACATTCCCACCAACAGTGTAGGAAGGTTCGATTTTCTCCACATCTTTCCCAATATTTGGATTTGCATTTCCCTGATGATTAGTGATGTTGAGCATCTTTTCATGTGTCTGTTGTTTATTTGTATGTATTCTTTAGAAAAATGTCTATTCAGGTCTTCTGCCCATTTTTTAATTGGGTTGTTTCATTTTTTTTGATATAGAGTTGTATGAGCTGTTATATGTTTTAGATATTAACCCCTTATCAGACGTATCATTTGCAAATATTTTTCTCCCATTCAGTAGGTTGTGTTTTGGTTTTGGTTTGTTTTGTCGATGGTTTCCTTCACTATGCAAAAGCTTTTAAGTTTAATTAGGTCCTATTTGTTTATTGTTGCTTTTATTTCCCTTGCTTGAGGAGACAGATCCAAAAAATATTGCTAAGACTTATGTCAAAGAGTGTACTGCTTATGTTTTTCTCTAGGAGTTTTATGGTTTCCAGTCTTTAGTCCATTTTTAGTTTATTTTTGTATATGATATGAGAAAATGTTCTAATTTCATTCTTTTACATGTAGCTGTCCAGTTTTCCCAGTGCCACTTATTGAAGAGACTATTTTTCCCCCACTGTATATTCCTTTGTCATAGATTAATTGACCATATGTGCATGGGTTTATTTCTGCACTCTCTACCCTGTTCCATTGATCTATGTAACTATGAAGCACTTCTTAAAAGTATTAGATAAACTAAATCAAAGATAAAGAGGTAGCCACCTGTGACCTTTCTCATCTTTATATTTAATTTCCTTTTTTTTCTTTCAATTTTTCCTGTCAAGTTTCAGCATTAAAAATGATTGAAGAGGGGCTTCCCTGGTGGCGCAGTGGTTGAGAGTCCGCCTGCCAATGCAGGGGACACGGGTTCGTGCCCCGATCCGGGAAAATCCCACATGCCGCGGAGCGGCTGGGCCCGTGAGCCATGGCCACTGAGCCTGCGCGTCCGGAGCCTGTGCTCCGCAACGGGAGAGGCCACAACAGTGAGAGGCCCGCGTACCGCAAAAAAAAAAAAAAGATTGAAGAAAGCAATTCTAGGAAATAATTTCAGTGTAAACAATTTTATCTGACTTAAGAATTATTTAACATAAATCTTAGTCAGAATATTCAGAACACGTGGTCATTTAAAGCAGAAGACCCAGAGAAAGAATAAGAAAGGGCAATTTTTAAATTTTGTGTTTGTACAGTAGAGAGTATATCAAGTTGTGGAAGGAGAAAGGTAAAAGGGAATCATGCCTGTGATTATGCATTAAATATAGAAGATATGTGAGAATTTAGTACCTGGAAATGGGATGCTGCCCTAACAAAAATGTAAAATATATGCATTAACTTTGGGACTGGGCAACAGGCAGAAGCTCAAAGGTCCTGGGGAGACACTTGGTGGGGATTTGAAGGAGACGAGGAAGGTACTATTATGTAGTGGTGGAAAGTCTGGCAAGGCTGACCCCTGTGGTTATATGGAAAATAGAAAGGATGCCTAAAGAAATCAGAGATCTGCTGGGAAGATGGCTAGGCAGAATGTGCAAGCTGCCAACTTGCTTCCAGATTCTTTTGTCAATATACTAGAGAAGATAGATGAACTTTTAAAAGAATTATTAAGTTTTCAAGCAAAATATAGAGAAAATATGAGGAATCCAGGACTTGCTTGGTTTGAAAATAAAAATTGTTTCATATCCGTAGTCTCTCCCAGCAAAATATTCTCAAGAAAAGATTCAAGGCAAAGATCAAACCCAGGGTGTCATCAGTAAAGCATGATTTCAGGGTAAAGATTTCAAGGTATGGCTGTATGACCTCTTGTTAAGACCTCATAAATATTTAAGAGTGTACGTAGTAGAACTTCTAAGAATCTTAAGGGTTTGCTACATAGACCTTCTCAGTTAAGCAACAGGGCTTTTTAGAATCTTATGGGCCTATCCCCTAGTGGCCTCACAGGAAGCCAGAGATAGAGAAGGGCCCAAGAAAGGAAATACTGGTGTGGCTTTTGTCTAAAGAAGTTTATTATAAATTGATACCTAAGAAAACCAAAAACTTTATAAAAGAATTTTACCAGCATGGACTTAAAAGAACAGAGACAGTTCGAAAGGAAAAGATATCTTACGATCCCAACCTACTATGGACAAGAAGTAGTTTGAGAAAACCACTCAGCTTCCAACATGGGTTACATAGAAAAGGAAGGATAATGTTGGCAGAACCAAAAGCCCAGAGAGTAAAGCCAAGAGCTGTGGAAAAGACTTCCCAGGGAGCAGGCCTGTGCCATAATCAAACTGGCAACATGTGGTTGCCCGATTTTAGAATTGCAATGGACTAATGACAGCTATGTGCCTCCTGTTCCTTTTTGAACGGGAGTGTCTATTGAGGTGACCCTGTCTCTGAGCCACCATTGTGTACTGGGCATTCACGGGTCTTCAGATAGAAAATAACTACACTTAAGGAGCCTCCTCTGTACCTGCTCTAATTTAGAAGATGAGCTCTTAGATTTTGAGCTGATAGCACCAGTTGGCCAGATGGTCAATATTCCAGGTTTGCAGGCCATGAGGGCTCAGTCACAACTGCTCATCACTACAGTGGTAGCCTGAAAGCTGACACAGACCAGACAATATACAAATTAACAGACATGGCTATGTTCCAATAAAATCTTATTTAGGAAAATAGCAGCGAGCCAAAATTTGCCAACCTCTGATGTCATGGGATGAGACTTTGTGATCTTAGATAGGAGTATTTTGCATATGAGAGGATCATAAATAATTTGTGACCCAAGGGAGCAGATTAAAGATAGCCACAAGTTCTTTGCCACGCCCCCCTGAGAATCTGGGCAGACTCTGCTTTGACAGCAGAAGTGACATTGTGCATTTCCTCACCCCCTACACTGGCAGTTTCCACTCATGCCTCCGGGAATTTCCTCTTGGAGCCCTGAGCCACCATGTAAGGATGGCATACACATACACATACACACACACACCAGTATTAGAAACAGTTTAGGGATTATGAGATATCTAAGTTTGTAGTTTGCTCTTGTTTTATGTTTCATGATTTATTACATTTTTAAAGTTTTTAAAAATATGCCTGTAGTTTTTTTCCTTGACAGGAAAAAAAAAAGCAATTGAGAGGCAAATCTGTATTCAAATAAAGAGGAATGACATGTTCAAAATGACCCTTAGGAGAGAACAGCTATTTCTGCTGCTCCAAGAGAAAGGACGTGTAGGAAAGCTGACCAGGAGCTCTCTCAGGGCCCAGAGAGAAAGTGAGTAGGATCCGGCTGTGAAAATGGAGGAAAAGAGGCAGGTATTTTTTAATGTTACCTAAGAATAGAAGCTTGCTCTTCTCACCTTCTGCATTTACATTCATAGAGATGGGAAAAGGTCACAAGAATTGTACCCAACAGCAGCAAGACTGTGTCTCCATTTTTCTGCTTCTATTCTCAGTTTAAGGAAAGGGATCAGTGAATATAAGAACAGGAACATTTCTGCACTCTATCAGACTCATGGGGACAATATTTTTGTTTTGGGTTTTTTCCGACTGGGTTCCTTTAACCGTCTTTAAACCTGGAGTGCCTGAAAAGGTAGGCGCTCTTGATTCACTACAGCCCCCACGGCCACCCCCACTTAGCCTTTGCTTTCAAACACAGATGCCAAACTGGAATATTTTTTACAGACATTAATTAATTCTGCCACATATCAAAGGTCACAGGCTGCCTTGTAATAGACCTTTTAGGGACATATTATTTGCCCCTAAGGTGATTTATTTTGGCAAGGGAGGCAAACCATTTTCTTTAGCAAAATGTCCTGGCAATCTGTACTATATTCTTTTTTTTTTTCTTTTCTTTTCTTTCTTTTCTTTTTTTGCGGTACGCGGGCCTCTCACTGTTGTGGCCTCTCCCGTTGCGGAGCACAGGCTCTGGGCACGCAGGCTCAGCGGCCATGGCTCACAGACCCAGCCGCTCCACGGCATGTGGGATCTTACCGGTCTGGGGCACGAACCCGTGTCCTCTGCATCGGCAGGCAGACTCTCAACTGCTGCGCCACCAGGGAAGCCCTGTACTATATTCTAATAAGCCATCTAGGACACTTGTCAAATAAGTCATTTACATTCTGAGACATAACTTTTAAAGGCAAATATTTGACCTAATTTACAGGTTTAATTTACAGGTCAAATTTAGAAATTTGACCCAATTTCTAAAATATTGTATCTCTTTTTTATTCTCAATTTGCCCTCACACCCGATAAATGAATAATCTGTACAACAGGTGGCTTATTGATGTGCCCCGGAAGTCTAAATTCCTGCTTTGATTCTCCAGAAAGAGAGAGATGAGCTATCTTAATGAAAGACAATGGAACACATAAGAGAAACTAATGAGAAGAACACAATGATGCCCCCAAGGTGCCTAATACATTGTGAATTCCATTATAAATAAAATCTGATATTTTTATTTTCTTATCAGATGCACCTTCTAAGATTGTCTTTCATTCTTGCTGCAGGAAATTCTTTACTGACACTGAATTGGAGAAATGATTATTTTCCCCAAATGATGGCTTTGTGTTTCTGGAAAGATGACTTTCAACATGCAAATTGGATGCATCAGAAATCATTCTGATGCAAGACTAGAACTACACTACTCTTTACTATTTCATAATGAGTCTGCTGCCCAAAGGAAAACATAAAACTCAACAAAGCTGGAGAAAGACAGTAACCTCTCTAAACAGCTTAGAAATTCCTCCCTGCCCGATGAATTGCTTTTATTAAAGATGGGGTTTTCTTTCCAGTTTTGAATAGATGTTTCTGAAAACAGATGAAAGGTGAGCAGGCAAAAGGAAAGAAGTCTATCAACTTGTAACCACAGTGGTATCCAGACTCAAACAACAAAGTGGAAACAATAAACCAGGAAAGATGCTATTGACATAATAATGGTAGCAAGTAATTACATAGTGCTTACTGGTACCAGGAACTACTGTAAACCCTTTATGTATAGCAACTCATTTAATTTTCACAAGAGTAATTCTAATTTCCATCTTATTGATGAAGAAATTGAGCCACAAAAAGGTTAAGTAAGCTGTCTGAGTGGTAGTGAAACAGAAAGGAAGGGGGCAGGGCACAACCTTTAAAAGAATGGCATATCTATAGGACAGGACAAAAACTTGTTAGAACCAACTAGGTACAAGATGATGGAAGATTTGAATTCCGGTGGACCTTGAGCCTCCTTATGTGCTCATTGTAATATATTAGCATATAAGTGACACACCCACCACTGCCAGGACAGTTCTGAGGCCAACCATAAAAGGTCAAAAAGTGGGCAGGGACTTCCCTGGTGGTGCAGTGGTTAAGAATCCGCCTGCCAATGCAGGGGACATGGGTTTGATCCCTGGTCTAGGAAGATCCCTCATGCTGTGGAGCAACTAAGCCCCTGCACCACAACTACTGAGCCTGCACTCTAGAGCCTGTGAGCCACACCTACTGAGCCTGTGTGCCACAACTACTGAAGCCCACACACCTAGAGCCCATGCTCTGCAATAAGAGAAGCCACCGCAATGAGAAGCATGTGCACCGCAATGAAGAGTAGCCCCTGTTGGCCGCAACTACAGAAAAGCTGCATGCAGCAACAAAGACCAAACACAGCCAAAATTTAAATAAATAAAATAAATAAATTTATTTTAAAAAGTGGGTGGTGGCCCAATTCCTAGAAATCTCTGCCCCTTCCCCAAAATAGTTGGAATAATCCTCTCACTTATTGCCTATGAAATTACCCAGCCTATAAAAACTAACAACCCCATATTTTGTGGCCTCTCACCTTCTGAGATGGCCTGTACTCTGTCTATGGAGTGTGTTTCTCTCTAAGTAAATCCACTTCTTACCTTTCACTTTCTCTCTCACTGAATTGTTTTTGTGATGAGACATAAAGAACCTGAGCTTCATTAAGTCCTGAGAACAGGTGTGTGATTGCAATTAAAGACAGTGTGTGGGCTTCCCTGGTGGTACAGTGGTGAGAGTCTGCCTGCTGATGCAGGGGATGCAGGTTCATGCCCCGGTTCGGGAAGATCCCACATGCCGCGGAGCAGCTGGGCCCGTGAGCCATGGCCGCTGAGCCTGTGTGTCCGGAGCCTGTGCTCCACAACGGGAGAGGCCACAACAGTGAGAGGCCCGCATACTGCAAAAAAAAAAAAGACAGTGTGTTTCTTCTATATACTAACAATGAAAAATCAGAAAGAGAAATTAAGGAAACAATCCCATTCACCATTGCAACAAAAAGAATAAAACACCTAAGAATAAACCTACCTAAGGAGGTAAAAGAGTACTCAGAAAACTATGACACTGTTGAAAGAACTCAAAGATAACACAAACAGATGGAGAGATATACCATGTTCTTGGATTGGAAGAATCAATATTGTGAAAATGACTATACTACCCAAAGCAATCTACAGATTCAATGCAATCCCTATCAAATAACAAATGGCATTCTTCACTCTTCACAGAACTAGAACTAAAAAGCTTAAAATTTGTATGGAGACACAAAAGACCCCAAATAGCCAAAGCAATCTTAAGGAAAAAAAAAGAAAATGGAGCTGGAGAAATCAGACTCCCTGACTTCAGACTATACTACAAAGCTACAGTAATCAAGACAATATGGTACTGGCACAAAAACAGAAATATATATCAATGGAACAGGATAGAAAGCCCAGAGATAAACCCACACACCTATGGTCAACTAATCTATGACAAAGGAGGCAAGGATATACAATGGAGAAAAGACCATCTCTTCAATAAGTGGTGTTGGGGAAACTGGACAGCCACAAGTAAAAGAATGAAATTAGAACATTCCCTAACACCATACACAAAAATAAACTCAAAATGGATTAGAGACCTAAATGTAAGACTGGACACTATAAAACTCTTAGAGGAAAACATAGGAAGAACACTCTTTGACATAAACCACAGCAAGATCTTTTTTGATCTACTTTCTAGAGTAATGGAAATAAAAACAAAAATAAACAAATGGGACCTAATGAAACTTCAAAGCTTTTGCACAGCAAAGGAAACCATAAAACAAGACCAAAAGACAACCCTCAGAATGGGAGAAAAATATTTGCAAATGAATCAACAAAGGATTAATCTCCAAAATATACAAACAGCTCATACAGCTCAATATCAAAAAAACAAACAACCCAATCAAAAAATGGGCAGAAGACCAAAATAGACATTTCTCCAAAGAAGACATATGGATGGCCAAGAGGCACATGAAAAGATGCTCAACATCATTAGTTATTAGAGAAATGCAAACAAAAACTACAATGAGGTATCACCTCACACCAGTCAGAACGCTCATCATCAAAAGATCTACAAACAATAAATGCTGGAGAGGGTGTAGAGAAAAGGGAACTCTTTTGCACTGTTGGTGGGAATGTAAACTGATACAGCCACTATGGAGAACAGTATGGAGTTTTCTTAAAAAACTAAAAATAGAATTACCATATGACTCAGCAATCCCACTACTGGGCATATACCCAGAGAAAACCATAACTCAAAAAGACACATGCACCCCAATGTTCATTGCAACACTATTTACAATAGCCAGGTCATGGAAGCAACCTAAATGCCCATCGACAGATGAATGGATAAAGAAGATGTGGTACATATACACAATGGAATATTACCCAGCCATAGAAAGGAACAAAATGGGGTCATTTATAGAGACATGGCTAGACCTAGAGACTGTCATACAGAGTGAAGTAAGTCAGAAAGAGGAAAACAAATATCATATGTTAATGCATGTATGTGGAATCTAGAAAAATGGTACAGATGAAACTATTTGCAAGGCAGAAATAGAGACACAGATGTAGAGAACATATGGACACCAAGGGGGAAAAGGAGGGGTGGGATGAATTGGAAGATTAGGATTGACGTATATACACTAATATGTATAAAATAGATAACTAGTGAAAACCTGCTGTATAGCACAGGGAACTCCACATCACTGTACAGTAGAAACTAACACAAGATTGTAAAACAACTATACCCCAATTAAAAAAAAAAAGGACAGTGTGTTTAGGCTGGGTTCGAGTCCCACCCTGTGGGTTCAAGTCCCAATATGGGTTTAAACTGTGTTCGAGTTCCATGTGAGCTGCACTGTTTCAGCAGAGTCAGGATTAAACACAGACACCTCTGGTTCCAGGTCCAGTTTTAGACAACTAGAGAAGTCCTATGGGTCTGAAAGAAATTGCTGAACGGTTTTCTCTAGACAGCAAGGCTAGAGGGAGAGACAGTAGAGACTGCATCCTTCCTCATCTCTACAAAACTCTTCATGGTTTCTTATAGGAGTGAAAAAAATGTTTCCCAGCATAAGGTGGTGTCAGGAATGATAAAAACAGCAACACTGACTAAAGCTCCGTAAATCATCCTCCAGGAATTCCATAAGAAGGCACGACAATGGTCTGGTTTCAACCATCCCTCCTACTACTTTAATAGTTGCTTCAGTGGGTATATTCAAGTTTTTACTGCAAAATTAGGTTTACAGACAATTTGGGGGTTGGGGGGGAAACCAACAAAGAATATTCCTGTGTTTCAGTGGTAAATGTTTTTGGTTGATGCAGAAATTTTCATTGTTGGAAGTCAGTGGGGAACCCATGATAGTTATTCAATATCCAGCAGGTCTGCTGAGTTATATAAAAGCTGTAAGTCATCAGGCAAACTAAATGTACCAAGTTGCATAGTACAGCTGGAGGATTTGTCAATATCATGAATTTAGAAAGATATCTGCCAGAATAGATTTATTTTTCATGGCTAAATAGAAATCACAACTGACTTCGAGAGGAATCTTTTCACATGGCAAATAGGATTTCATTTGTTTCAAATTACTATTTTTCTGGGAAGGAGGGATATGAAATCTGATGATGTATTGTTGGAAATAATGTTTAATTCATTTTATTTTTAAAAATTCAACCACTTATTTCTCTGCCTTAAGCCAACTTTATTATAGAATTTTAGAACTTCTTGGAGTGAATAGGGATTATTCATTCACCCAAGGCATTTTCATTGAACCTCTACTATGGTTCAGGCACAGTTCTAGGGGCTGGAGTCCCATCTCCATTTTAGAGATGAGGAAAAGACAGCCAGAGAAAGGAAGTGCCAGCTCAAGGTGGCAGGGCCAGGACTGACACAGAGATCTCATTTCTCCTCTCCCAACTCTTTCTCACAAGGGTGACGCTGCTAGTACTGTGTGAGACCCGGAGCCTTCGATAAGACCCTTTCCTCCAAAAATTGTTTAATGTAATTGCAGAGACAAACGCACATTAAAAGTAAAGCAATAAGTGCCTCTCTCCCATAGAGCTGTGGGAGGTCCCTTTTCTCCTCAGCCAGGACTAGAGGCCAAGATCACCCCTTGAGGATCGTTGTCAGGGTTGCCACGAGCTGGGCAGCCTTGTTTTCCTACCTCAAACATTTGTAGTCGCTGGGAGCCCCAACTTTGTCTTACCAAGCGTACTGACCCCACAGCCAGATTAGGGCCTTAAGTGGCAGCAGTGGGCACAGGGTCTATGGCTTTCCTTGGATAGGCTCTTGTGAGCCAATCCTGGCCTGGGTCACCCCAAAAGTAGCTTGGCGCCTGCCTGCCCCACAGATGTCACCAGGAAGAGGGTGTCCAGAATGGGGACTTCTGTTGTGGAAGGGGCATCTGAGGCCACCTGACTCGGGGGAAGCTCCCACTTTTCCCTGCCCGGATTAACCTGGGTGCCATTCAGGCCACTCAGTCCACCTGCTCACAGCCGTGTCTCCTGCACAGGGTCATGTACAGGATGGCAAGGTGGGGGTGGTGAGGAAGAGCCAAGAGTCAGTGCTGGAGAAGAATGAGCACCGCTGGTGGCAGGGCAAGGAGGTCCGACCTGACACTCAGTACACCAGCCGCAAGCTCAAGTCCCACTTCTGAGCAGATGGCCACATCCAGAAGGACAGCTCAGGGACCACACAGTTGTGAGCTGTGCCATCCAGCCCAGGCACTTGCTTCTGGAGAGTTTTCTATATTGAAGTGCCTACTTTATCAGCTGACAAAAATAGTGTTTTAGAAAAGGTCTAAACAGCTTTGAAGTTCTAAAAGTATTTTCTTCACTGAAAAAAGTTCTGAGAGCATCTTATTTTGTTCTAAAAGCAATAAAACACTTTCTGTGGGGGGGAAAAAAAAAGTAAAGCAATAGTACCAGAGTTAAGCACCAGGCAAGGTAATAATATTGAGATGAATGATTGTCTTAGCAGAAGTTGACATCACTTATTCTACCCATTCCTTCTGAAGCCTCCTCCCTCAGTGGGGAGGAGAACTTAGGTCCATTGAGCACCTACTCTGGGCCTGGGACCATGCCAGACACATCACTTATATGGTAGTTTTGTTCTCACAAGGATATTACTCTCAGCTTACATTTAGAAAAGAGACTACAAGAAATCATTTTTTCCATGATCATCGTGGTGGTAAGTACCAAACTGAGATTCAGCCTGTGGCTCTCTGATAGCCTGGCCCAAGCCCTTCCACCACAGGACGCTGCCTCCCTTTACACTGCACAGGACCTAGCTCGAGGTTCCCTTCCCCAGTCATAGCAGACAGGTGAGACAGAGGCTACACAGAGGCTGGGAAGTGGCAGCTGCTCTGTGTTGCATCCTTGGCTTCCCCAGGAACCCAGGCCATGTGGGGAGCAGTGCCGGGTGTTCCTAGGGCAGCACTGTCCATCTCCAGGACATTTATGCCCAAGGCAAAAGTGAGATTTTGTATTTGCCATAATTTGGATTATTGTTCAGAAATATTCAGTCTCTTCCCCTACTTCTAGGGAGGTGTAGGGGGATGTTCAGTTTAATTAATGTTCAGCTTGGTCATGTGACTCACCTTGGTCAATTTTCATTGTTAGCAGAGTTGATATTAGCACATTTAACACAATTAGAGATCTCAAGGGTGCTCAGCTGTTTGGGGTTGTTCTTTCTGGCTTCCATCATCACCCTGAAAAGAATATAGTGCATTTAGGAGGTGAGAGACACATGGACCTCCTAATGTGTAGCCAAGATCAAGATTAAACCATGTTATTTTGAGCTATTGAGATCTGGGGTAGTTATTATGCAGCCAAAGCTGAATTGACTCACTATTCTAGACCAACAATCTCACTGAGATTTACCCCAGAAAACTTCCCTTTAATTCCAAGCCATTTTGTGAAACTAGATTTTCCATTGTAGGTTGATAGTCTGAGGCTCTGGGCCACTATCCTCAGATACTAACCTTGCCACAGAGGTTATTTAAAATAAACATTAGATAGATAGATGATAGATAGATAGATAGACACAATAATAAAGTTAGAGGTGAAGTGGTAGTGGATTTTGTGTAGATGTATGTGTGTGTAATTTTAACAAAAACTACAGCATCTATACAAATAACATCTGCCTTGTTTTTCTGAATAATGTACTTTTTTTTTTTTTTTTGTGGTACGCGGGCCTCTCACTGTTGTGGCCTCTCCCGTTGCACAGGCTCCGGACACGCAGGCTCAGTGACCATGGCTCATGGGCCTAGCTGCTCCGCGGCATGTGGGATCCTCCTGGACCGGGGCACAAACCCATGTCTCCTGCATCGGCAGGTGGACTCTCAACCACTGCGCCACCAGGGAAGCCCTGAATAATGTACTTTGCTTGACCATTTTAGGAACCATACTTGCTGACACCTAATATATTTATGATATTTCTGTGAAGAAATGTTTAATCGACAGAGCTTTCCTTATCTTAAAAAGCACATTAGGAGGAAGTGGAGTCAAGATGGTGGTGTGGGAAACACGGAGTTAGCATCTCCCCACAACTAGGGTACCTGCCAGCTGCTGGTAAGGGACTCTGATGCCCAAGGAGACAGGAGGAACCCCAAAGTGAACCGGTAGGACATAGGGGGACTGAGGTGGGAGGAGAACTGGAAGCCAGAGAGGATCGGTGCCCTTGAAGCCAGGGAGAGCAAGAGAGGCAGACTGGAGGGACTCTTCAGGAAGAATGGGAGAGAAGCAGAGGGTGATCGCCTGGCCCACTCAGGCCGGGGAGACTGCTGAGCTCCCAGAAAGGTACCCCCGTTTCAAAGCCCCATCCAAGCTGCATGGGTCTCGGGGCATAGGAGGGAGGCAGGGGAGATCAGGAGAGGCAGGTGTGAGGGGCCCTCCCAGACTGGAGTAGCAGGAGAGGAGAGGAGGGCATTTGCCCCTCCCACTAGAGCCCAGAAAGCCTGCTGGGCTCCCAGATGAGGTCCCCTGCCCTCTGAGACCAGGGGTGGGGAGCACACCGGGACCGCTTCTATTCCTTGAGCCTAAGCCCCAGCCCCCACAGCCCTCAAAGCATTTTCCAGCCCTGTGGGTCCTGAGCATTGGCCCCGCCCACCCCCCAAACTTTGCCCTTGCTTAGGCCCCGCACTCCACAGCCAAGGCCTTCCCCCTCCATTTTTTTTTCTTTTCCCTCCTCCTCTTTTTTACTATTGTGGTACTGATGTAGCTTCCAGTTGTTGATTCATCTATATTTTTATTTTTATATTCTTCCTAAAATATCGGTTACTTTCCTAGTCTAATTTTATTTTTTACTTTGTTATTGTTTTTTGTTTCTTGTTTTTTTGCCTCCCCAGGCAGCTTGCGGGATCTTGGTTCATGAGCCCAAGGTCAGGCCGAAGCTCCTGTGGAGGAAGCTCTGAGTCTGAACCACTGGACTAACAGAGAACCTGAGACCCCAGGGAATATTCATCAGAGTGAGGTTTCACAGAGTTCCTCATCTCAGCACCAAGACCCAGCTCTACTGAATAGCCTACAAACCCCAGTTTTGGAAGCCTCAGGGCAAACAACAAGTAAGACAGGAACACATCCCACTCATTAAAAAAAAAAAAAAAAGGAAGAAAAAAATGAGACACCAAAATAATATGTCACATATGAAGGAGCAAGGTAAAAACCTACAAGACCAAATAAATGAAGAGGAAATAGGCAATCTACCTGAAAAAGAATTCAGAGTAATGATAGTAAAGATGATCCAGAATCTCGGAAATAGAATGGAGGCACAGACTGAGAAAACACAAGAAATGTTTAACAAAGATCTAGAAGAACTAAAGAACAAACAAACAGAGATGAACAACACAATAACTGAAATGAAAAATACACTAGAAGGAATCAATAACAGAATAATTGAGTCAGAGGAATGAATAAGTGAGCTGGAAGACAAAATGGTGGAAATAACTACCAAGAAGCAGAATAAAGAAAAAAGAATGAAAAGAATTGAAGACAATCTCATAGACCTCTGGAACAACACTATATGCACCAACATTCAAATTATAAGGGTTGCAGAATAAGAAGAGAAAAGGAAAGGGTCTGAGAAAATATTTGAAGAGATTATAGTCAAAAACTTCCCTAACATGGGAAAGGAAATAGTCACCCAAGTCCAGGAAGCACACAGAGTCCCATACAGGATAAATCCTAGGAAAAACACACCAAGACACAAATTAATCAAACTAACAAAAATTGAATTCAAAGAAAAAATATAAAAAGCAGCAAGGGAAAAACAAAAAATAATGTACAAAGGAATCCCCATAAGGTCATCAGCTGATTTTTCATCAGAAACTCTGTGGGCCAGAAGGGAGTGGCAGGATAGACTTAAAGTGATGAAAGAGAAAAACCTACATCCAAGATTACTTTACCCAGTAAGGATCTCATTCAGATTCAATGGAGAAGTCAAAAGTTTTTCAGACAAGCAAAAGCTAAGAGAATTCAGCACTGCCAAACCAGCTTTACAACAAATGCTAAAGAAACTTCACTAAGCAGGAAACACAAGAGAAGAAAAAGACCGACAAAAACAAACCCAAAACAATTAAGAAAATTGTAATAGGAACATACATCTCAATAATAACCTTGAATGTAAATGGATTAAAAGCCCCAACCAAAAGACACAGACTGGCTGAATAGATACAAAAACAAGACCCATATATATGCTGTCTATAAGAGACCCACTTCAGACCTAGGGACACATACAGACTGAAAGTGAAGAGATGGAAAAAAGATATTCCATGAAAATGGAAATTAAAAGAAAGCTGGAATAGCAATACACGTATCAGGTAAAATAGACTTTAAAATAAAGACTGTAACAAGAGACAAGGAAGGACACTACATAATTATCAAAGAATCAATCCAAGAAGAAGATATAACAATTATAAATGTTTATGCACCCAACATAGGAGCACCTCAATACATGAGGCAAACGCTAACCATGAAAGGAGAAATCGAAAGTAACACAATAGTAAGGGACTTTAGCACCCCACTTACACTAATGGACAGATCATCCAAACAGAAAATAAATAAGGAAACACAAGTTTTAAATGACACAATAGTCCAGATAGATCTAATTGATATTTATACAACATTCCACCCAAAAGTGGCAGAATAAACTTTCTTCTCAAGTACACACAGAACATTTTCTGGGATAGATCATATCTTGGGTCACAGATCAAGCCTCGGAAAATTTAAGAAAATTGAAATCATATCAAGCATCTTTTCTGACCACAACGTTATGAGATTGGAAATCAGATACAGGAAAAAAAACGTAAAAAACACAAACACATGGAGGCTAAACAGTGCACTAGTAAATAACCAAGAGATCACTGACGATATCAAAGAAGAAATAAAAAGAAATTTACAAGTGGCTCATGCAGCTCAATGTCAAAAAAACAAACAACCCAATGCAAAAATGGGCCAAAGACCTAAATAGACATTTCCCCAAAGAAGATATACAGATTGCCAACAAACACATGAAAGGATGCTCAACATCACTAATCATTAGAGGAATGCAAATCAAAACTACAATTAGGTATCACTCACACCAGTCAGAAAGGCCATCATCAAAAATTCTACAAATAATAAACGCTGCAGAGGGTGTGGAGAAAAGGGAATCCTCTTGCACTGTTGGTGGGAATGTAAATTGATACAGCCACTATGGAGAACAGTATGGAGGTTCCTTAAAAAACTAAAAATAGAACTACCATACGACCCAGCAATCTCACTACTGGGCATATACCCTGAGAAAACAATAATTGAAAGAGTCATGTACCACAATGTTCATTGCAGCTCTATTTATAATAGCCAGGACATGGAAGCAACTGAAGTGTCCGTCAATAGATGAATGGATAAAGAAGACGTGGCACATATATACAATGGAATATTACTCAGCCATAAAAAGAAATGAAACTGAGTTATTTGTAGTGAGGTGGATGGACTTAGAGTCTGTCATACAGAGTGAAGTAAGTCAGAAAGAGAAAAACAAATATTGTATGCTAACACATATATATGGAATCTAAAAAAAAAAGGTTCTGAAGCACCTAGGGACAGGACAGGAATAAAGGCACAGACATAGAGAATGGACTTGAGGACAAAGGGAGGGAGAAGGGTAAGCTGGGACTAAGAGGCAAGGACATATATACACTACCAAATGTAAAATAGGTAGCTATTGGGAAGCAGCCACACAGCACAGGGAGATCAGCTCAGTGCTTTATGTCCAACTAGAGGGATGGGATAAGGAGGGTGGGAGGGAGACACAAAAGGGAGGAGATATGGGGATATATGTATATGTATACCTGATTCACTTTGTTATAAAGCAGAAACTAACACACCATTGTAAAGCAATTATACTCCAATAAAGATGTTAAAAAGAAAAATACATAGAAACACATGACAATGAAAACACAACAACCCAAAACCTATGAGATGCAGCAAAAGCAGTTCTAAGAGGGAAGTGTATAGCAATTCAATCTCACTTCAAGAAACAAGAAAAATGTCAAATGAACAATCTAACCCTACACTTAAAACAACTAGAGAAAAAAGAACAAAGAAAACCCAAAGTCAGTAGAAGGAAAGATTCATAAAGATCAGAGCAGAAATAAATGAAATAGAAATGAAGAAAACAATAGCAAGGATCAATAAAACTAAAAGCTGGTTCTTTGAGAAGATAAACAAAATTGATAAACCTTAGCCAGATCATCAAGACAAAAAGGGAGAGGACACAAATCAGTAAAATTAGAAACAAAAAAGGAGAAATCACAACTGACACCGCAGAAATACAAAGGATTATAAGAGACTACTGCAAACAACTATATGCCAATAAAATGGACAACCATGAAAAAATGGATAAATTCTTGGAAAGGTACAATTTTCCAAGATGGAACCAGGAAGAATTAGAAAATATAAACAGACCTGTCACAAGTAACGAAATTAAAACCATAATTTAAAATCTTCCAACAAACAAAAGTCCAGGACCAGATGGCTTCACACTAGAATTCTATCAAACAATTAGAGAATAGCTAACACCAATCCTTCTCAAACTCTTCCAAAATTTGCAGAGGGAAGAACACTCCCAAATTCATTCTATGAAGTCACCATCACCCTGATAACAAAACGAGACAAACATGTCACAAAAAAAGAAAATTATAGACCAATATCACTGATGGACATAGATGAAAAAATCCTGAACAAATACTAGCAAAAAGAATCCAACAACGTGTTAAAAGGATCATATACCATGATCAAATGGGATTTATCCCAGGCATGCAATGATTCTTCAATATACGCAAATCAATCAATGTGATACACCACATAAACAAATTAAGGAATAAAAACCATATGATCATCTCAATAGATGCAGAAAAAGCTTTTGACAAAATTCAACATCGATTTATGTTAAAAACTCTCCAGAAAATGGACATAGAGGGAATCTACCTCAACATAATAAAGGTCATATATGACAATCCCACAGCAAGCATCATACTCAATGGTAAAAAACTGAAAGCATTTCCAATAAGCTCAGGAACAAGACAAGGATGTCCATTCTCACCACTCTTATTTAACATAGTTTTGGAAGTCCTAGCCACGGCAATCAGAGAAGAAAAAGAAATAAGAGGACTACAAATTGGAAAGGAAGAAGTAAAACTATCACTGTTTGCAGATGACATGATACTATACATAGAAAATCCTAAAGATGCCAACAGAAAGCTACTAGAACTAATGATTTAATGTGGTAAGGTTGCAGGATACAAAATTAATGCACAGAAATCCCTGGCATTCCTATACACCAACAATGAAAAATCAGAAAGAAAAATTAATGAAACACTCCCATTTACCACTGCAACAAAAAGAATAAAATACCTAGCAATACACCTACCTAGGGAGGTGAAAGACTTGTACTCAAAACTATAAAACACTGATGAAAGAAATCAAAGATGACATAAACAGATGGAAAAATATACCATATTTTTGGATTGGAAGAATCAATATTGTGAAAATGACTATACTACCCAAAGCAATCTATAGATTCAATGCAATTCCTATCAAACTACCAATGACATTCTTCACAGAATTAGAACAAAAAATTTTACAGTTTGTATGGAAACACAAAAGACTCCAAATAGCCAAAGCAATCTTGAGAAAGAAGAAAGGAGTTGG
Organism: Pseudorca crassidens; assembly: GCF_039906515.1. Taxonomy (NCBI): domain Eukaryota; kingdom Metazoa; phylum Chordata; class Mammalia; order Artiodactyla; family Delphinidae; genus Pseudorca; species Pseudorca crassidens. The sequence continues at coordinate 45,276,529 of NC_090305.1, read as the reverse complement.
AGGAATCAGGCTCCCTGACTTCAAACTATACCACAAAGCTACAGTAATCAAGACAGTATGGTACTGGCACAAAAATAGAAATATAGATCAAAGGAACAGGATAGAAAGCCCAGAGATAAACCTACACACATACGGGCACCTAATTTATGACAAAGGAGGCAAAGACATACAATGGAGAAAAGACAGCCTCTTCAATAAGTAGTGCTGGGAAAACTGAACAGGTACACATAGAAGAATGAAATTAGAACACTACCTAACACCACACACAAAAATAAACTCCAAATGGATTAAAAATTTAAATGTAAGACCAGACACTATAAAACTCTTAGAGGAAAACATAGGAAAAACACTCTTTGACATAAACCACAGCAAGATCTTTTTTGACCCATCTCCTGGAGTAGCAGAAATAAAAACAAAAATAAACAAATGGGACTTAATTAAACTTAAAAGCCTTTGCACAGCAAAGGAAACCATAAACAAGACAAAAAGACAACCCTCAGAATGGGAGAAAATATTTGCCAATGACACAATAGACAAAGGATTAATCTCCAAAATATACAAACAGTTCATGGAGTTCAATATCAAAAAAACAAACAATCCAGTTAGAAAATGGGCAGAAGACCTAAATAGACATTTCACCAAGGAAGACATACATATGGCCTAGAGGCACATGAAAAGATGCTCAACATCACTGATTATTAGAGAAATGCAAATCAAAACTACAATGAGTTATCACCTCAAGCCAGTCAAAATGGCCATTATCAAAAAATCTGGAAACAATAAATGCTGGAAAGGATGTGGTGAAAAGGGAACCCTCCTGCACTGTTGGTGGGAATGTAAATTGATACAACCACTATGGAAAACAGTATAGAGGTTCCTTAAAAAACTAAAAATAGAACTACCATATGACCTAGCAATCCCACTACTGGGCATATACCGTGAGAAAACCATAATTCAAAAAGAGACATGTACCACAATGTTCAATGCAGCACTATTTACAATAGCCAGAACATGGAACCAACCTAAATGTCCCTCAACTGATGAATGGATAAAGAAGATGTGGCACATTTATACAATGGAATATTACTTAGCCATAAAAAGAAATGAAATTGAGTTATTTGTAGTGAGGTGGATGGACCTAGAGTCTGTCAACAGAGTGAAGTAAGTCAGAAAGAAAAAATCAAATACCGTATGCTAATGCATATATATGGAATAAAAAAAAATGGTACTGATGAACCTAGTTGCAGGGCAGTAATAAAGTGATAGACATAGAAAATGGACTTGAGGACATGGGGTTGGAGGGCGAAGCTGGGGCGAAGTGAGAGTAACATCGACATATATACACTACCGAATGTAAAATAGCTGGCTGGTGGGAAGCAGCAGCATAGCACAGGGAGATGGCTTGGTGCTTTGTGATAACCAAGAGAGGGGTGGGATACGGAGGATGGGAGGGAAGCTCAAGAGGGAGGGGATATGGGGACATGTGTATGCATATGGCTGATTCTCTTTGTTGTGCAACAGAAACTAACACAGTATTTTGAAGCAATTATACTCCAATAAAGATCTATTTTTAAAAAATTTTTAAAAAGCACATTAAAAATTATGGTATTGTACCTAATGAATGTTTATTTGTCGCATTTATAGAACCCCTTCTGATCAGAGAGCTTGGATGGTATTTTAGTTCCCTCTTCGTCCTTTAGATGGATTTTAAAATAGAAAGTCACTTACCAGTCAATGCATGATGTAGGGATATCCAGGGAATGTGTGGGACAATTTTTTCCTGTTTTGCCTCGTTTTATTGTTCTTTGCCAGTCTGATGTTATTTCTTCAAAGAAGCCCGAGAAAATTCCACTTCCCTCACATACTGGTAAACAGGCTGAACCTCACAGTGTGTTTATTTTTACTTTTACTGCAATTCCACTAGATTTCTCCACACCTTCAATCCATATTACAAATTTTAAAATCCACGAATAAGGACTGTCATTACTTCATCCCTTGTCCCCTCTGTCTTTTGGATGGAGGACTTACTAAGATGTAATACACAGGAAATTTTCATGGTTAGAGCACGTTCTTGTGACTAGGAAGAATTTAGGAATAACCTATTTCAATTATGGCTGTGCTTGTTCTCAGATTTGCAAATATTTCAAGACAGTGGGAGAACAGGTTAAACAAAGGAAACAAAAAACTTGACTATGATAATGATGACCTGACCCTCTTCTCAGCCAGGCTGCCAACAGTGCCCCGTCTCCTGTCAGCTATTTCTTGCCATCCATCCTTCTGTAATTGCCAGTATTTCACTCCAGGCTTTCAGCCTCACCATGCAACATTTGTCAGTGTTTTAATGCTTCCATTGTACATAGGTAAATCAAAAAACCAACATTAGTCTGATTTTTACAGAGATAATGTCATAGCAGTTACACAGATAACTGCATGGCATTTATGCTATAGCAAATTTATATTTTATTAAAACTATGGGTTTAGGGCTTCCCTGGTGGTGCAGTGGTTGAGAGTCTGCCTGCCGATGCAGGGGACGCGGGTTCGTGCCCCAGTCTGGGAAGATCCCACATGCTGTGGAGCGGCTAGGCCCGTGAGCCATGGCCACTGAGCCTGCGCTCCGGAGCCCGTGCTCTGAAACGGGAGAGGCCACAACAGTGAGAGGCCCACGTACTGCAAAAATAACAACAACAACAACAACTATGGGTTTAAACTATAAAGCAATTATACTCCAATAAAGATGTAAAAAAAAAATTTTTTTTAATTTTAAAAATTAAAAATAAGTAAGCTATAAGGTAAAGAAACTCTCAAAACAATCCCTCTTTAATCTCTATTTTGACCTCACACAGAGCAATATTTATGCTATCTAAAGTACAATGGCCACTTCATCATTAAAGCATTTTCGAAAGACTTTTAAAAAAGATTTTTGAAAGTTTCTTTAAAGATTCTTTAAAATATATATTTTTTTTTTTTTGCAGAACACAGGCCTCTCACTGTTGTGGCCTCTCCCGTTGTGGAGCACAGGCTCTGGACGCGCAGGCCCAGCGGCCATGGCTCACGGGTGCAGCCGCTCCGCGGCATGTGGGATCCTCCCAGACTGGGGCACGAACCCGTGTTCCCTGCATCAGTAGGCGGACTCTCAACCACTGCGCCACCAGGGAAGCCCTAAAATATTTTTTTGAACTGACATTCTTTCTAAGAAGGCAATTTGTCACTAGGATGAAATGTAAAGAATACTTGCTTAGATGTCAAAAGACTGGCTGCTATCCTTGGTCGGCTCAAGGTTTTGATTTTGGGTAAGGCACTACCTTTTCTAAATGTCAGTTTTCTCATTTATAATATAAAGATAGTACTGTTATGTCAATGAAATAAAATTGTAGGGAGTATGAGATGATAGAATGCCAAGATTAATCTAATTTATGTTTAAATGGTATCAGAAGGTTTTTTTAAAACTCAGTTTAAAAATAAAGATTAAAAAAGAATGAGAAAGAATAATGATAAAAAATTTAGCAGTTCTCAGTGCTGAGATATATCATTATTTGGGCTATTTAATACCTATTTTGAGGATGCTTTAATAAGCGTACTGAGTCTAGTCATAGAATCTTAGAAATCATAGTTTGAGAAATCCTTATAAGGGCTGTGATAAGCTGAGAAATGACCTCCCCCCACCAAAAAAAAAAAGAAAAAAATTATCCATGTTCTAATCTTTGCAACCTGTGAATGTTATCTTATAGGGCCCCAGACTTGTCTTTGCAGATCTGATTAAGCTAAAGATTTTAGGATGAGGAGATTATCCTGGATTGTCTGTGTGGGCACTGAATGCAATCACGAGCACCCTTATTAGAGGGAGCTACACACAGAAGAGAAGGCAGTTGGACCAGGGGCAGCTGAAACTGATGCAGCTCCAAGCCGAGTGCTGGCAGCCACCAGGAACTGGGAGAGGGAAGAAAGGAATAAGTCCTCCTTCAGAACTCCCAGAAAGGATGCAGCTCTGCTCACATCTTGATTTTGGCCAGGAAAACTGATTCCAGATGGATGAGAGAATAAATTTCTGTTGTCTTAAGCCACTACATTTGTGGTGATTTGTTACAGCAGGCTTTGGAAACTAATGCACGTCTTTTAGTTCTACAGTTATTACTTCTCCTGTATAGGAGGCAGAACTGACCTGCTTTATATGAAACTTTGCCTCATAATAAGCAAGTTATGTAAAGCAACAGACCAAGAGCAGGTGCTTGTTAAGTTTAATTCTTTGTTCTTAAATTCTGTGGAAAAGTGTAAGAACAAGGTTCTGTCAAATGGCTACCTTTCACTGAGAATTTAACAAATTCCAACTACTGTTTTAGATGTTTAATGTGCATTCACTTTATTTCACCCTCACAATAACACTCTAGTCCTATTTTTCCGATGAGAACATCAAGACACTGAGAGGTTATGTAACTTTCCCAGGTCACACAGTGATTGGCAGATGTGGAACTCTAATCCAGGCAGTCAGGTCAGAGTCTATTTTTTATCCCTTATACAACACTGTCTCAATGTAACAGAGCAAGACACAGATGTGATTCTCAAGGGAGTTATAGTCAAGATGCATCAGGATAGAAACAATGTAGATATTTTATCAATTTATGTATTATGTAATACACTCAGTTTTCTGCCAAAAAGAAAAATCACATGTACTCACGTTCCTTTTAGGATCTCATATAGGACAGAGCTACGTGGGTAATGGTTCAGCTGCTGCCCCACCCCCACTCCTAAGGAGACAAGATGCAGAGACACTGGATCTGTCCAGAGCTCTACATGGCATATTTCACAACCCTAACTAAAGTGGCATCAAGCCAGTCCCTTGTCAGTGTGGTCAACAGTGTCTCACTCATCCAATCAATTATTGAGTGCCAACCACATGAAGAACGTGGTCCTGGAGCTTCTGCAGGTGATGCAAATACACACCTCCTGCCCTGGAGGAATTGACAATGTGGCAAGAGATGTGACTGCCATTTTGTGTTTCCAAAGAACCTAATGACCACATGTGTATCCACTTGGTTCTCACTGCTTACCAGAGACCATGGTGAGATCAGTTTTATTTGGTGCCATTTGAGTTACTTCTACTTGTAAGCCTTGCTGGGGGTCTTATTTCCAACACAAACAGAGTTTTTCCTTGGAACATTTAGAATGATATTTTAAGAACAGCTGTTCTAGGGTATCCTGGTCCTATTTTATATTCTGCCTGTAGGTGCTGAGCTATGAAAGTGACACTGTGAAATCGAGAATGCATGTCACCCTGTTCACAAACAGTTCAGCTTCTGTGTTTCTCCCAAAAGAGCTGAGACATAGAAGCATCCAAAGCAGAGTTCTCTCCTGCACTGTCTGTAAGTCTTCAGATCTTGAAATAATAAACAGAAACTTCCTGTATTTTTCCCATGTAGAAGAGAGAAGACTGACATCTCAGTTTTTTTTCAAGACAGTCCAATTCCTCTTTCTCAGAGCAATGTCAGAAAACCTTGACCTGTTTTTTTGAAACTTACTGCATCAGTCATATCTTGTTTTACTTAATATGTGGAAACAGCCCATCCTAAGTCTGGAGAAAAGAAAAATACATTGGACCTCTATAGGTTATCTTTCATCCAACTTTAGAAACATTACCAAAAAGTTCCGAAATATTCTTAAGAGACATTAGGGAAACTATTGCATGCAATTTTTGTGAAAATATTTTTAATTTTTGTATTTTATATTTTTATACAGCAGGTTATTATTAGCCATCAATTTTATACACATCAGTGTATACATGTCAATCCCAATCACCCAATTCATCACACCACCACCACCACACCCCGTGGCTTCCCCCCTTGGTGGCCATACGTTTGTTCCCTATATCTGTGTCTCAATTTCTGCCCTGCAAACTGGTTCGTTTGTACCATTTTTCTAGGTTACAAATATATACGTTAATATACGATATTTGTTTTTCTCTTTCTGACTTACTTCACTCTGTATGACAGTCCCTAGATCCATCCACGTCTCAACAAATAACCCAATTTCATCCCTTTTTATGGCTGAGTAATATTCCGTTGTATATATGTACCAATTCTTCTTTATCCATTCATCTGTCAGTGGGCATTTAGGTTGCTTCCATGACCTGGCTATTGTAAATAGTGCTGCAATGAACATTGGGGTGCATGTGTCTTTTTGAATTATGGTTTTCTCTGGGTATATGCCCAGTACTGGGATTGCTGGATCATATGGTAATTCTATTTTCAGTTTTTTAAGGAACCTCCATACTTTTCTCCACAGTGGCTGTATAAATTTACATTCCCACCAACAGTGCAAGAGGGTTCCCTTTCCTCCACACCCGCTCCAGCATTTGTTGTTTGTAGATTTTATGATGATGCCCATTCTAACTGGTGTGAGGTGATACCTCATTGTAGTTTTGATTTGTATTTCTATAATAATTAGTGATGTTGAGCAGCTTTTCATGTGCTTCTTGCCCATCTGTATGTCTTCTTTGGAGAAATGTCTATTTAGGTCTTCTGCCGATATTTAGATTGGGTTCTTTGTTTTTTTTTTAATATTGAGCTGCATGAGCTGTTTATATTGGAGATTAATCCTTTGTCCATTGATTCATTTGCAAATATTTTCTCCCATTCTGAGGGTTGTCTTTTCGTCTTGTTTATGGTTTCCTTTGCTGTGCAAAAGCTTTGAAGTTTCATTAGGTCCCATTTGTTTATTTTTGTTTTTATTTCCATTACTCTAGAAAGTGGATCAAAAAAGATCTTGCTGTGATTTATGTCAAAAAGTGTTCTTCCTATGTTTTCCTCTAAGAGTTTTATAGTGTCCAGTCTTACATTTAGGTCTCTAATCCATTTTGAGTTTATTTTTGTGTATGGTGTTCCCGGTAATGTTCTAATTTCATTCTTTTACATGTAGCTTTCCGGTTTTCCCAGCACTACTTATTGAAGAGACTGTCTTTTCTCCATTGTATATCCTTGCCTCCTTTGTCATAGCTTAGTTGACCATAGGTGTGTGGGTTTATCTCTGGGCTTTCCATCTTGTTCCATTGATCTATATTTCTGTTTTTGTGCCAGTACAATATTGTCTTGATTACTGTAGCTTTGTAGTATCGTCTGAAGTCAGGGAGTCTGATTCCTCCAGCTCCATTTTCTCCCTCAAGACTGCTTTGGCTATTTGGGGTTTTTTGCATCTCCATACAATTTTAAGACTTTTTGTTCTAGTTCTGTAAAAAAAATGCCATTGGTAATTTGATACGGATTGCATTGAATCTGTACATTGCTTTGGGTAGTATAGTCATTTTCACAATATTGATTCTTCCAATCCAAGAACATGGTATATCTCTCCATCTGTTGGTATCATCTTTAATTTCTTTCATCAGTGTCCTATAGTTTTCTGCATACAGGTCTTTTGTCTCCCTAGGTAGGTATATTCCTAGATATTTTATTCTTTTTGTTGCAGTGGTAAGTGGGAGTGTTTCCTTAATTTCTCTTTCAGATTTTTCATCATTAATATATAGGAATGCAAGAGATTTCTGTGCATTATGTATCCTGCAACTTTACCAAATTCATTGATCAGTTCTGGCAGTTCCCTGGTGTCATCTTTAGGATTTTCTATGCATAGTATCATGTCATCTGCAAACAGTGATAGTTTTACTTCTTCCTTTCCAATTTGTAGTCCTCTTATTTCTTTTTCTTCTCTGATTGCTGTGGCTAGGACTTCCAAAACTACGTTGATTAATATTGGTGAGAGTGGACATCCTTGTCTTGCTCCTGATCTTAGAGGAAATGCTTTCAGTTTTTCACCATTGAGAATGATGTTTGCTGTGGGTTTGTCATATATGGCCTTTATTATGTTGAGGTAGGTTCCCTCTATGCCCACTTTCTGGAGAGTTTTTATCACAAATGGGTGTTGAATTTTGTCAAACGCTTTTTCTGCATCTATTGAGATGATCATAAGGTTTTCATTCTTCAATTTGTTTATATGGTGTATCACATTGATTGATTTGCATATATCGAAGAATCCTTGCATGCCTGGAATAAATCCCACTTGGTCATGGTGTATGATACTTTTAATGTGTTGTTGGATTCTGTTTGCCAGTATTTTATTGAGGATTTTTGCATCTATATTCATCAGTGATACTGGTCTGTAATTTTCTTTTTTTGTAGTATCTTTGTCTGGTTTTGGTATCAAGGTGATGGTGGCCTCATAGAATGAGTATGGCAGTGTTCCTTCCTCTGCAATTTTTTGGAAGAGTTTGAGAAAGATGGGTGTTAGCTCTTCTCTAAATGTTTGATAGAATTCACCTGTGAAGCCATCTGGTCCTGGACTTTTGTTTGTTGGAATATTTTTTTTTAACATCTTTATTGGGGTATAATTGTTTTACAATGGTGTGTTAGTTTCTGCTTTATAACAAAGTGAATCAGTTATACATATACATATGTTCCCATATCTCTTCCCTCTTGCGTCTTCCTCCCTCCCACCCTCCCTATCCCACCCCTCCAGGTGGTCACAAAGCACCGAGCTGATATCCCTGTGCTATGCGGCTGCTTCTCTCTAGCTATTTACCTTATGAACATTTTTAATCACAGTTTCAATTTCATTACTTGTGGTTGGTCTGTTCATAATTTGTATTTCTTCCTGGTTCAGTCTTGGAAGGTTATACCTTTCTAAGAATTTGCCCATTTCTTCCAGGTTGTCCATTTTACTGGCATAGAGTTGCTTGTAGTAGTCTCTTAGGATGCTTTGTATTTCTGCAGTGTCTGTTGTAACTTCTCCTTTTTCATTTCTAATTTTATTGATTTGAGTCCTCTCCCTCTTTTTCTTGATGAATCTGGCTAGTGGTTTATCAATTTTGTTTATCTTCTCAAAGAACCAGCTTTTAGTTTTATTGATCTTTGCTACTGTTTTCTTTGTTTCTATTTCATTTATTTCTGCTCTGATCTTTATGATTTCTTTCCTTCTGCTAACTTTGGGTTTTGTTTGTTCTTCTTTCTCTAGTTCCTTTAGGTGTAAGGTTAGATGGTTTATTTGAGATTTTTCTTATTTCTTGAGTTAGGCTTGTATAGCTATAAACTTCCCTCTTAGAACTGCTTTTGCTGCATCCCATAGGTTTTGGATTGTTGTGTTTTCATTGTCATTTGCCTCTATGTATTTTTTGATTTCTTCTTTGATTTCTTCAGTGATCTCTTGGTTATTTAGTATCCTATTGTTTAGCCTCCACGTGTTTGTGTTTTTTACATTTTTTCCCTGTAACTCATTTCTAATCTCATAGCGTTGTGGTCAGAAAAGTTGCTTGATGTGATTTCAATTTTCTTAAACTTACTGAGGCTTGATTTGTGACCCAAGATGTGATCTATCCTGGAGAATGTTCCATGAGCACTTGAGAAGGAAGTGTAATCTGCTGTTTTGGGATGAAATGTCCTATAAATATCAATTAAATCTATCTGGTCTATTGTGTCATTTAAAGCTTCTTTTTCCTTATTTATTTTCATTTTGGATGATCTGTCCATTGGTGTAAGTGAGATGTTAAAGTTCCCCACTATTATTGTGTTACTGTCGATTTTCTCTTTTATAGCTGTTAGCAGTTGCCTTATGTATTGAGGTGCTCCTATGTTGGGTGCATATATGTTTATAATTGTTATATCTTCTTCTTGGATTGATCCCTTGACCATTATGTAGTGTCCTTCTTTGTCTCTGATAACATTCTCTATTTTAAAGTGTATTTTATCTGATATGAGTATTACTACTCCAGCTTTCTTTTGATTTCCATTTGCATGGAATATCTTTTTCCATCCCCTCACTTTCAGTCTGTATGTGTCCCTAGGTCTGAAGTGGGTGTCCTGTAGACAGCATATATATGGGTCTTGTTTTTATATCCATTCAGCAAACCTGTGTCTTTTGGTTGTAGCATGTAATACATTCACGTTTAAGGTAACTATCGATATGTATGTTCCTATGACCATTTTCTTTATTCTTTTGGAGGTTTTTTTGTAGGTCCTTTTCTTCTCTTGTGTTTCCCACTTAGAGAAGTTCCTTTAGCATTTGTTGTAGAGCTGGTTTGGTGGTGCTGAATTCTCTTAGCTTTTACGTGTCTGTAAAGATTTTGATTTCTCCCTCGAATCTGAATGAGATCCTTGCTGGGTAGAGTAATCTTAGTTGTAGGTTCTTCTCTTTCATCACTTTAAGTATATCATACCACTCCCTTCTGACCTGTAGAGTTTCTGCTGAGAAATCAGCTGTTAACCTTATGGGAGTTCCCTTGTATATTATTTGTCATTTTTCCCTTGCTGCTTTCAATAATTTTTCTTTGTCTTTAATTTTTGCCAATTTAATTACTATGTGTCTCATCACGTTCCTCCTTGGGTTTATCCTGTATCGGACTCTCTGCACTTCCTGGACTTGGGTGGTAATTTCCTTTCCCATATTAGAGAAGTTTTCAACTATAATCTCTTCAAATATTTCCTCTGGTCTTTTCTCTCCCTCTTCTCCTTCCGGGACCCCTATAATGTGAATGTTGTTGTATTTAATGTTGTCCCAGAGGTCTCTTAGTCTGTCTTCATTTCTTTTCATTCTTTTTTCTTTATTCTGTTCCGCAGTAGTGAATTCCACCATTCTGTCTTCCAGGTCACTTATCCATTCTTCTGCCTCAGTTATTCTGCTATTGATTCCTTCTGGCTTATTTTTCATTTCAGTTATTGTATTGTTCATCTCTGTTTGTCCTTTAATTCTTCTAGGTCTTCATTAAACATTTCTTGCATCTTCTTGATCTTTGCCTCCATTCTTTTTCCAACGTCCTGGATCATCTTCACTATCATTATTCTGAATTCTTTTTCTGGAAGGTTGCCTATTTCCACTTCATTTAGTTGTTTTTCTAGGGCTCTATCTTGTTCCTTCATCTGGTACATAGCTCTCTGCCTTTTAATCTTGTCTATCTTTCTGTGAATGTGGTTTTTGTTCCACAGGATGCAGAATTGTAGTTCTTGCTTCTGCTGTCTGCCCTCTGGTGGATGAGGCTAACTAAGAGGCTTGTGCCAATATTTGTGAAATTTGAGAATCTCTTCTCTAACGTCTGATTCCAATTTTCAAGATATGAAAGCATATCAATTTGTGAACACCAAGACAAACATTTTCTTCTCTCTAATACTACACACACTGAAAGGAACTTTTAATTGAGAGACTTTTTGTGTCCTTGCTTCATGAAGAAGTTCTAAAAGCAGCAACCTTTCTTGATGGACCCTTGTGAACTTCTCTTCTTTAAGGCCAACTATCCACAGCTCTCTGTCATATGCCATGAAAGGATGTATGCCATATGCAGAAAGTGACTAACATACAATATTCATATCTGTCCACAAAAATAATTTTGGAGCACTATATGCAAGACAGTATGCTCCATGCTTTCAACATGTAGTAGTTTATTCTTAAGATCAATACACAAACAAATATAAGCCTTTTTCCAAGTTCTTACTATGTGCCAGGTACTGTTTTGTGTGCTTTAACTGTATGATTTCCAATTCCCCAGCATTACTGAGAGGTAGATATTATGTTCCCCGTTTTACCGATGGGAACCTGAAAGGTCCCATGGTCAGTATGTTGCAACGTTAAAACTCTATGCTATGACCCAAGCTCTTGCTGTTTCTCCATATATAAGTAGCATGAGGCAGGGTGTGGCCAGCAGAAATGAGTGCCCAGATACCCATCTAGAAGTCTCTTCCAAGTCCATCAGAGGAGGTCCTGCAAACCTAACAAAATTTACCAAGTGTGCAGCGGAGAAAAAGTTCTCTTTGACTCTCTTAGGGCCACTGGTTCTGAAAATTAAACTAGCAAAGACAGATTCACAGGAGAAAAACATACAGATTTATGCAATATAAGTTTTTCATGATACAAGAGGCTTCCTAAGGAAATGAAGACCTGGAGAAATAGTTAGACCTGATAATTTTATGTGGGGTTTGATGAAGAGGAGGCAGTCTTGGAAGAATGAAGCAGGTTAAGGCGTGTGAGGTAAGTGCAATACACAGGGGAAACTTAGCAAGGCCTGGTTGTTGAGATTCTTCTGAGATAAGGATGCTGCTTTCCTCCAGCTGTAGGGAGAGCACCTCTCACATGTGGGCTTATGACCTGTTTCAGGAGAGAAGGGCAGAGTAACCTTCCTGCATCTGCTATTTTCTCAAACTCCTGTAGCTTTAAATATTCAATATGCCAAGGTGCCATATTTGGGGGTAGAATGTCCTGAACCTCACCAAGTGGAAGGGAAAGCAGTGGAAGAACACCAACTTTAGAGTTACAGTTGATTTTTAAAAAATGGACCAGATGCTTTGTACAGTTAGGCAATACCAACCATTTCTAAAACTACTTGGGACACTGTGAAACTCAGTATGGTCAATTGGCAGGACGCTCCAAAAACCAATTCAAAAATTTGTATATCTATCCATACATGCCCATACACACATACACCCGTGCATGTGCCTACACACATACATGTATTTACAACCCATCCTTTTCAGAACTAGACTAGCCACAGCCAGCAATAGAGATGAAAGGAAATACATGAAATGATCCACCATAACTTCTCCCCCACCACCAAGCTGTTTATCTTGGCAGAATCCCTTGGTACAGAAGTCCTAAATTCCTAGTTCATCACAAAGATCTACCCCAGAAATGCCATTGGCATTTTTCAGGACCAGTAGGGAACCCCTGGTGACTCTTCTCCTATGAATTGTATAAAAATGTGTTCCTTCACAACTCCTGTGATGTATTCATTCAACCTCCTCCATCTCATCTCTAAGTGAGATTATTTATGTCAGAGAATAAATATGAGCCTTCTCTGAGGTGCTAATGTATGCAAAAGTGACAGTATCTCAGACAGGAGGGATGCTCAATAAATTAAAATAAAGATACAGTACCTGCAAGTACAATACATTCCTTCCAAGTGATCATCAGAATTTCTGCATATACCTCAAAAGCCTAATCAGCCTTATGAAAAAGCAACAGTTTAATTAAATATGACTTTGGCGGTGTTGGAAAGGTTCCCCACCTCTTACTATTTCCCCCATTACCTTTAATTCCCCCTAAAGACTCATTCCTTTGAGTTCTAAAGCCTTTTTGGTCTTTAGAAGATTCCTATTAAAATGCACATACCACTGGGGCCTCTATTGGCTGATGGGTAGAGAGAATGTGTGTCAGCATTTCTGCTGTGACAGCTGGCAAAGAATAACACTCTCCAGGAGCAAGTGCAGGACTACTGCCCTGGGGTGACCGTAAAGCCTGATGCTGAGTGGTGTGGAGAGAGAAATAAAGACCAACCTTGCCTATTTCACAATATTGCCCAAGGCCAGCTCTGTTAAATGATCTTATCATAAAGATATCTTGCCTGACAATGTCAAATCCTATGACCCTCGGCTCTGTAATACTCATTCATACTGCTTTCAGGCTGCTAGTCAATTACTGCTTCAGTGCCCTGAATGGTGTCCCAGTTGACCTGAAGGAGGGACCACAGTTCCCTCTACTGACTATGTGAAGAGCATGGCTCATTCCAAAGGAATTGTTTTACACCCGCGTAGAGTCTGACTCTGTAATGTCTGACTTTTACCGGCCCACTGGAAGCTCAATCTTAGTCTAGATGTTTCTCATATGGGTCCCAAAAAAGACACATGTTCTATCACTTTTAAAACAACTGTTAATTTCCTACTATAGCAGGCATTTTACCCACATGCTGTCAAATTCTAACAAAAACGTGCAAGCTAAGTATTATTATACCCAGTATAATATTATTGTATTATTATATATTATTATTTATAGTATATTTATATTTATATTTCTTTATATATATATAAAGTAATATAAATATATATATAAAGTATATTTATATACTTTATATATAAATATAAAAATATATATAAATATATATAAAGTATATTTATAATACTATTTATAGTATTATTATTTATAGTATTATTTATAGTATTATATAGTATTATTATATATTTGATTTGCAATTGAAATCAAAGGTAGAAAAGTGTAAGTCCAGACTGCAAAATTGTTAAGAAACAGAGCTTGAATTTGATGACAGGTCCAAGCATGTTCCAACACACTACTTTGCTGATCTACAAAGGTGGTCTTGCACTCTAATTATTTATACTGCTAATCACCTTCACCATCATTGTCAGACAAGAATTATGGGCCTATTTGTCATCAACAACCACAGCACAGGGAAGTAGCTCCTTAGAGAGAACACAGACTAGTTAGGTATCATAAAGAGATGATCGATAGTTCAAGACAACATATATTACTGCTTAAGTAACAAGACGAACAATAAGGGCTCCAAAAGTTTTTGATCAATAAGAACTCTGAAGATCAGAATAAAAGAAATTAAAAAGACAATCTTTTCCTACTGTATAGCACAGGAAACTATATTCAATATCTTGTAATAACTATATTCAGTATCTTGTAATAATGTATAATGGGAAGGAATCTGAAAAAGAATATATATATTTACGTATAACAATCACTTTGCAGTGCATGAGAAACTAACAACATTGTAAATCAACTATACTTCAATTAAAAAGTTAAATTTAAAAAAGGACAATTTTATTAGCACCCATTAAAATGATGTTGTAGAAGTTTCTTAACCTCAACACCACTGACATTTTGGGTCCCACAATTCTTTAGTGGGGGTTGGGGAGTGTCTGTCCTGCACATTGTAAAATGTTTAGCAGCATCCCTGGCCTCTATCCATTCGATGCCAGCAGGACTCCCCATTCATGACAATCAAAACTGTCCCCAGATATTGTCAAATGTCCCCTAGGAGAGCAAAATCACTCTAGTTGAAAACCTGCTGTAGAAAAATACTTAGAGACAAGAAGAAGTATTATAGTATATTATTTTTAAGTGAAAATGTTTATAAAATAAAGTGCAATATATGATCTAGTTTTATTTTTTGAAAAAATATATAAATGTATACAAAAAATAGAACTTTAAGAACATTGAAATGTTAAAGTGGTCAGCTGGTGGTAAGGTAACAGGTAATTTTTGTTTTCTTCTTTGTGTATTTTCTAGATTTTCCACATTCATTCCAATAAACATAAATTTCTTCTGTAGAATGTTTGACAGCCTAGGAATTCTAGGCATTCATTTATTTTAAATCTACATTGTAAGACAACAGGGAAACTTGTCTAACTCTGAATTCAAGATAAGAAAAAAGGAAACAAAAGTATCCCCTGAGAAATTTAAACTCCAGATTTGTAAATCACACAGGTTTGTAATTTTAATTGTTTCTACTTTTGTGGTCTGGGACCTCTAAACTGAGAAATTACCACAAAAGTCAGTCTTGGATCAGTACTGCCCCCAGATCACTTAATAAATGGAAATGCAAGATTGCTCTGGAGGAATTCTCCCACATCCCAGGCTTCCAGGGGAGAGTTCTACCACAAAACAAAAGTAACAAACAAATATCCCCTAAACTGAGTCACAATCACTTGGGGACAAACCCACCATGGGAGTCAAAAAACAAAAACAAGAGGTTAGAGCTGGAAGACCATGCAGTCACTAAAAAACAACCTGACAGAGAATGTGAAAACAGCACGATGAAGATGATGATAAGACAAGAAATTAACTGCCCTGCCGCAGAGGGTTAAACTGTGAAAACAAATAGGTAATAAGTAATGTTCTGGTAAAAATCAAATGGCACTTCAGGAAATAAAATCTATAGTTGAAAAGAAAATTAGAGACCTAGAAGATAGATCTGAAAAAAGTTACTGCAGCCCAGAGATGGAAATCATAAAAGACAAGTTAAAAATTATGAAAAACCAACTAAGAAAGTCCAATATTTTTTAAACAGGAGCTTCCAGAAAAAGAGAATTGAAAGAATGGGAGAGAGGCAATATTTAAAGAGGTAAGAGCTAAGAATTTTTCCAAATTGATTATATCTATGAATTCTCAGACTCAAGAAGCTCAAGATAAACCAGCTAAAAATCCACAGCCATACACATCGCAGGGAACTGACAGAATATGAAAGATACAACAGCAACTAGATTGATAGCTGATTTCACAAAAGCAATCGTAGAATTTGGAAGGCAATGGGGAAATAACTTTAAAATGTTATGAAAAATAACTGTCAGCCAAGTATTTTATTTCCAGATAAATATTATTCAACAGGGAGCACACACACAAAATTGAGATGAAGACTCAGAGAATTCAGAGTCACAACCACTCACTTTTGCTGAAAGAACTACTAAAAAATGTAGTTTAGAAAGAAGGGAATGAAAGCCAAAATGAATGAACAGGGTGCAAAATGCAAAGAAGAGTAATAAAACTGGTTGATGTATTTCTGTGCAAACAACAATAACAATAACTAACACGAGGGAATGCAAATAAGATGGAACTAAAATAATGGACAACTTCTTTTTAAGAGAACATTCACAATTATTGACCCCTAAAATGCTTTAAAATGTCCAATGACAAGTGGGAGGGATGGAGAAATGAAGAGATAGAGGTAAAACGAATGGAAATAATTCAATAATTATTGAAGCTGAGTGAAAAGCACATGGAATTTGTTATACTTTTCTCTATGCTTTTGTGACTATGTGGAAATTCCATTACGAAAATAATTATGAAATTGAAATATGAGAATAAAGGAAAACTACACTATTTGTGTAATTAGGTAATAAAAGGTCTAAATTCCAAAAAAAGAGAGTTTGGATTAGGAAAACACTAAATAGTAGTCCAAATTTGATCAATGATAAGTGACTTACTCAAGAGAAGCAAATATATAAAGTTTCATCATAGTTTTACAGATAACAGAAACGTCAGCCTAGCAGTTAACACAGTCAGTGGGAGATGTGTGGGTAAAGAAAAAATAGAAAACTGGCATATTTAACCTAGTTTTCTCATTATAGAAACTTGAAGACTTTATTTCAATTCTGTCAACATATTGCAACCAAGTTGATTATTTTAATTGGACAGCTTATTTTTAAAAGTTGGTCAAAGACTTGGATTAACTTATTGTTTGCATTGAATTCCTTAGGTTTTCTTTTTCTTGATTCTTTTAAATTCTAAACACTGAATAGACCAAATTGACAGCATTGCAGATGGACTAAACATTAATCTTTCTTTATATTAAACTGATACAGAACGCATGACTTATGTTTGCTTACGTTCTCCACTGACTTCCTAAATCAGTTCGGCATGTGCATTTTTGGGTCAGTATCTCATATCACGATCTCTCTTTTTGTACCACATAACTCTCAAAAAGCTTGCATGTTCCATCAAATAAAAACATCCTTCATAAAAACTCAATTTCATAGAAAAATAATACAAAGCCTTCAGCGATCATCTCTTAGACTTTTGTTGGAATAAAAACTTGGCCCTGAAAGCTGGTTGTACATGTTTCTGCCTAAACCTGACTAATGCACAAATCATATATTTTTCAGTTTTATAAAAGCAATAATCCATCTAGAACATTGGGAAAAAGCAAGAGTTACTATAGCAAGGCCAACAGCTGCTTTAAAACAAATCTTTCCAGACTAAGTGAAATATTGTTTGTTTGTTGTTTAATATGTGTGAAAAAATTGTCAGGAAATAATCATATTTTATAATAGTTTTGATTTGTGTTTGCATTTTGCAATCAATAACAGCTACTGGGTATGTTTCAATATTGTGCTGATATGATTCTTTTAATCCCTTCAAAATTACAGGAGAAATTTGAACTTGTCATTCTACCTCATTTTTCTTGTATCATTAAGCAAAAATCAATAGGCTTTCCCTCAAAGTTTTTTCTTTACCCTTAAATTCTCCAGTGACTACAAACATGCTTTTTACTGGATAAAGGAGATGTTAATGAATTTTTTCCAGCTTTGCAATCCACTGAAATCCCTGCAATTCATTTTATTGTCTAAAACTGTACTGCTGTGATTTCTGTAAACAGGGAGAAGAGGACAAATTTTTTAAATGTAATAGCACTTTAACCTTGAATGAAATACTTAAAGCACTTCCCTTATTTTTGGTATTAAGAGAAACTGGGAAGGGGGAGGAGAAGGAAAGGAATTGTTTGCACAGTTACTCGAATATCTGTGTTTTTAAAAAATAAAATAAGGCACTTAGCTGAGACTCATTTATAGAAGCTAAATATACTTTCCACCTCTGTTCCTTCATCTCTCTCTTATTTCCTCTGATTTAGAATCAGGTTAAGTTATAAAAAGATCAGCAAACATTTGGCCAGAAAATTAGGCTCCAGGTGAGGAGAATTTTCTCAGAGCTCTAAAAGATTTTCTATACTTGTTGGACAGATACACACAAATAAACAGCTAGAAAAAGTAGGTGGTTTATGATGGGAATCAAATGAGATACATATTGTATAATTAGGATTAAGCAAAATTTTGCATGTAAAACACAGCCTTCAGTATATAATAAGTGCTCAATAAATCTCTTTAAAATGGAGCTCAAATCAGAGATCAGGTCTAGAAAGCCAATT
The DNA here is from genome assembly GCF_039906515.1 of Pseudorca crassidens. Taxonomy (NCBI): domain Eukaryota; kingdom Metazoa; phylum Chordata; class Mammalia; order Artiodactyla; family Delphinidae; genus Pseudorca; species Pseudorca crassidens. The sequence goes on along the minus strand of NC_090305.1, from coordinate 45,258,072 downwards.
TAGGACTTAAATTCAAAAACTTGAAAATCTCCTAACTGCTCAACAGAAGGCTATGAAGATTGACATCACAGGGCCAGGAGCCAACCCAGTTGAGACCACATCAAAGAAGAAAAACAGGAAGTTGAACCACTTCTGTCTCATTTATGCCCCTTTCCCATCAAGGAGGCCCAGTTGTGTTTTTTGTAATAATAATAGATACCACCCTCCTTGCTGGACACTGCGTTGGTCTTTTACGCACGTTGTCCCATGATTTCCTACATCTAGGAATGTAGTGGTGATTGCCATTCTCAATATGAAGAAACAGCTTCAGAGGGGCTCAGTAACTTGCCCAAGGCCACACAGCTAACTGTTAACAAGAAAAGGCTCTGATCCAGCTCTGTTGACTTTCTGGTCAGACTACGTGGACGCGTTTTCATCTCCTGATGCCTCCTCTCCACGCTCACAGCCTTGGTTCAGGATTTCATCCTTTTTTGCCCATGCAGTATCCACAGCATTTTCACCCAGACCCCTCTTTCTAGCCACAGAATTACACAGCAATCCTTCTAACTTGCAAGTGGGATCGTGCCATTCCTCTGCTTAAAGATTTCAGTAACTCCACATAACCCAGGAGGAAGTCCGAGCCTCTGACCTCGCACCTCCCCCCCACCCCAGACATTTCAGTCTGTTCTTACTTTCCCACCAAGCTGGGCTTCTCTCGTCTCCCTGCCTCACCCGGGCTGAGCCCTAAACAGTCCGTCTCACCTCATCTCCTCACTTCATGTGGATAATCCCTGCAGTCCCGTCCGTCCAAGCTCGGGTGCCTCCATCCCTGACTCCCGGCCCTTCCTCACACTCACCGTGTGTCTCTCCGAAGCCCCCATCCCCACCCCACCCCATCTCTCCTCTGGAACCTCAACCGCCACGTGAATGAGCACTCAAGCGCTTACTGTATTGGGGTTCACACTGTGGTGGAATCAGAATCTCACCTGGAGGGCTAGCCAAGACGGCAAACTGGTGAAGGGCAGTATTTGTATTTGTATTTGTATTTCTGTATTTGTATTTCTACCACGTTCCCCGGGGGATTATGACACTGACCAACGTCTGAGAGCCACTGTACTATAGTATCTTAAACTGTTCACTGGAGGTTCCATACGAGTGCGTGTTCTCTCCAACATGATTTTAAAGTCCTAAGGAGGAAAAAGACCTTATTCCTATCCCACCACACCCCTCCATCCTCAGTATCACCCATGAATTATGAAAACTGGAATTCTCTTGTATCAGTTCTTTGCAATTCCATGATTCTTGATAATTTAGGGTAGGGGAGGACAAATGTACCTAATTTAGGGTGCCAAGAGAAGTACCTTGTGGTGAGTGCTATATACCCCCCAATTATTAATTCTACAGTATACTTGTATACATTTATGCTATTTTCCATTTGATACTTTCAAAAGTCTCCTCTGGATATTCTGCTTCTCTGTCAATTTCAATGCTAACAGATATGCATTAATATTCTTACATGTCATGCATACTTTACATCTAAAAATATATTTTACTCAATACTATAGAATAATGTCAAATAAAATGAAAAAGAAACAGATGACAGTACTTTTACCTTCCACTCAATCAGTTAATATTATAAGTGAACTCAGAGCAAAATAAAAAATGTTAGAATATTGGAAATCTATTGATTTGAAATTTATTCACCTGGTAGGATGCTGGGTAACAGGTGGGCACATGAATGTTTATGGAACTGAATATCACACAACAGGATTCTATAATCTAATCATAAAGCTGCAGAGAGGGTAGTAACTGTCAGAGTGCAGCCTCCAGAGAAATTCCCGTCACACTGTTACATATTCAATGCTAAGTTCTCCAGGAAGAAACAATAAGTTCCCTTGGTAACAGGTCCCATCTCTGACAACATACTGCTGGTGTATTCCTCCAGTCAGAACCTAGGTCCTGGCTATTCAAAGTGTGGTTCTTGACCATGAGAATCACCTGGGGGCTTGTCTAAAATGCAGAATCTTGGCCACCCAGTCGAACTGCATCAGAACCTGCATTTTAACAAGGCCCCAGGTGGTTCAACTGCACATTACAGTTTGAGACGCTCTGCCCTAGTACATCGGGCTAAGGATCTAAATAGGACACAAGGGTTTACAAGTCATGAACTAGACTTTGTAAGCACCAGACCAAAATTCAGAACATAACTGAAGTTTTCTCCCGACTCCATTAGAGATTTTAGGAATAATCAGCCAAGTCACAAAGATTCATTGATGTTTATTCTGTGCTACTCAAGCATAGACACCGGGTTCTGACTAAAAGTCCCCAAGGCCAGAGGGCAGGGGTGCCCACGGAAGACGGGTCATGAGGGCGTCTTTCCTGAATTGTTTTGCAAGGGGAGGAAGGAGCAGCTTCTACAATATTTGGCCGTAGATTAAAGTGGATGTTACAACACACAGAATTCTTTACTACAAGTACTTCTTACTGTTCCAAATAAAGTGTTTTTCAGAAAATGTCAAATTTCTGTGAACTCAATAACATTTCTTAAGGATTTTTAAAATCACTTTAAAAATTATTACTTCCACTGCTTTTCAGTGATCAATGTTTTCCTTATACTGTAGCTTTACATTTCTTTTCCAAAGTATCTTCCTCTGAGAGTTATTGAAGAATCTATAAAAAGAATATAACTAATAGACAAAAGCATATCCTCCATAAACAGGTGATCATAAAAACTACTAACACATAGAATGCTTACTATGGGCCAAGAACTATATAGATTAATCTAATTCTTACAACAAAGGTCTGAAGTGAATGCCATAACTGCCCATTGTCCAGATGAGATCACTGTGGCCCAGTTAGCATTATTAACTAATTTGCACCAAGTCACAGAGCCTGTGAGCAGCAGAGCCAGTTCTGAGCCCAGCTCTTCTCCACTCCCCTCCACTCTGGGGCACAAACAGGCATGCAGTAAATAACACATGCTTTGATTTTCTATAGTCCACCTTCATTTCAATGGCAAGCTTCCATCCTGACAGGCTCCTTCTTGGGGCTTCCCCTGTGCACTCGCTCTAACACCGTGAATCCTATGATCACAACGGCGCCCAGCACTGGGGATGCCTCCTGTCACTGGACATCCCTCCACAGGGGTCACTTCTAAATTACCCTGCACCTACCTGTGTGGTCCTATCAGGTTCCCTGGTCTGCTGCTTTTGGGCCACTTGAGGAAAGGGAGAGCTTGGACACAGCCTCCAGGGTGCTCCACAAGGCAGTCTCCCTGAGTCTTGCCAGACCTTGAGTATGATCAAAGCAGAGGGTATTCTTACAACATTTCTTCCTCTGGCAATCCTGTCCCACGCAATAGTTTACGCTTTTGAAAAACAGAACCGGAGTCCTCTGAAACTAACTTTTCCAAGGCAAGGAAAAACAAAGTGTACTATCTGCTTGAATTAGAAAAGAAAACATAAAGAAATATTTGAGACTCTTGTGCAGCCCCACTTGAATCTGAGTCACTAGATAAACAACAATTCAGGGCATTAAAAAGGGAGAAAGTTTGGCTCCATTAAAATTACCTAGACTGACCCTGGGTACCAAGATGTTGTGATAAGCATGGCCTCTTTCGTGCTGGCGTGGAGTGGCCAGGGCTAAGCAAGAGGAAGCGAGGTTCTCTTCTGTGGACATTCTGCGCAAGGTCATTAGGAGAAGACTAGGACCTAAACAAGAGAAATCAATTCAAATACAGCCCAGTTCAGCTGCTTAACCTACTGATGAACCCCAAGTACCTAGGACAGTATCTTCTCCATGGTGCATAATGGAAAACTATTTGAGGTCTGAACGAATGAGTGAACAAGCCAGATGATGTACTGGGACTCTGACATGGGCTTGGTGTGGAAAGGCATAGAAAGACTTGTGGCCTCTACAAAGCTGAAGCCTGGTCATTGCATTGTGCTCAGGAGTCTCAGAGGAAAACAGAAGTCAGAATCAGTACTTTACAGGGCTGGGAAGGAGGCAAGGACACTCTCGTTCCTTCCATGTACAGAACTGTGTTGACTAAGATTCATTTTGGGCTGTGGATAAAACTTCCTATGACAGTGACTTGAGCAAAACAAAAGTTTGTTTCTCTCTGATTTAAAACTTGGGAGGGAGAGAATTCAGAGTTATGTGGTGGATCTGCTCCACAGAACAAGTCTTTAACCTCAAAGGCCCTGGGAATCCAGGCTCTGCCCTGCAGCCCTGCTTTGCATGGTCTCCATGCCCAGAGGCACATTATAGTCACAGATGGCAGCTCTTGGTCCAGCCATCATCCCAGCATTCCAACCAGAAAGGGAGAATAATAAGAAGGATAGGGATATACACCAGCTGTCTCTTGGGGAACATTCCTAGAACTGCCACAAACATTATCCCATTGGCCAGAACTTAGTCAAATGGACACACCCAGATGCAAGGAAGACTAGTAAACGCGGACTTTTTCTAGGCAGTGTGGGTCCTTAAAAGTTCTTTTATGACAACAGAAGGAGGGAATGGACATTGGGGGATAATAGTATTTAGAGTTAGGGTTAGCAAATCCTCCTGCATGGAAGTGGAGTCCAAAATACTAAGAAGGATGACACGAGATTTCTGAAGGCTTTCTCCCCCAAGAGATACTTCGTTCATGTATAACTCACTGACAGCAGTAAAGGCCATGGCTACTACTTAAGCATGTAGACAGAAGCCATGTTAAGTGATAATGATTTGTTGTTATCATTTTGACTATCACATTGACTGCTTACCACATTCCAGTCACTATGCTGAGTAGTTTTTGTCATTATTCCATTTAATCCTTATAACAGCCCTATGATATTGGTGCAAAAACTGAGTCCCCCAGAGGGTGAATAACTTGCTAATAATTAGAGAAAATGGATTGGCTTCTTAGGTATATGCATTGCAAGAGCCTGTACTCTCACACACCATCAGTATATGTGGCCAACCCAAGACTGGATTAGCAAGTGGAGACCCACTCTATAAGATGCAGTCTGTCCATTTGTTCAAATGATGATTTATTTTTTAAAATATCATTTTAAGCACTTATTACCCATGATGTATACTGACCTCTGGGACTAAAATAGGTGGGCAAAAAACTTATGTACAAAACAGAAAATGACTCACAGATGTAGAAAACAAACTTGTGGTTACCAAAGGGAAAGGGGGGGAGAAATAAATTAGGAGTTTGGGATTAACATATACACACTACTGTACATAAAATAGATAACCAATGAGGACCTACTATTTAGCACAAGGAACTATACTCAATATTTTGTAATAACCTATATGGGAAAAGAATCTGAAAGAGAAAATATATATATATATATATATATATATATAACTGAATCACTTTGCTGTACACCAGAAACTAACACAACATTGTAAATCAACAATACTTCCATTTAAAAAAATTCATGAAGCTTAAAGACTTGTGGGAGTCAAGTACAAATCAACTAACACCAAGAATAACTGTGATGACTGCCACAAAATAGGTTTTTATGTTACCATGAAAGCATAGTATTAAAGAATGTGGCCTAGCCTGGTGGATCTGGGAAGACTTCCCTTTGGAAGAGACATTTGAACTAAGACCTAAGGGCTGATGATGAGTAGCAGAGGCTGAAAGTATTCGGGCAAGAAGCACAGCACGTGCGAAGGCCCAGAAGTAGTAGGAGGGTGGCATAATTAAGGAACAGAGACAAGACTGTGTGGTTAGAGCAAAGTGGATGTTGACAAAAGATGAGGCCAGAGGAATGGGGACCTGGTTATGAAGTCCATTGGAAAGACATTGGGTTTTCACCTAAGAACAACTAGAAATCTGTGGAAGTGTTTTAATATGAGGTGGTGGGGAGTGAAGGAGGAGGAGCTGGGAGCCCGACATAATTCATTGTGCACTTTCATGAGGGAAGAGATTTATCTTACTCCCCACTGTATTCCTTACACATAGTAGGCACTAAAAACATATTTATGAGATGAACTAATACATTCATAGATAACTTTTGAGAATATCACTCTGGCTTCAGTGTGGAAAATGCTAATGGGAGTGGGGACCAAGAGGGTGCCAGGGAGGCCAAGGAAGGGGCTATTTCAGAACTAAAGAGAAGGACATGGTGATGGATTGAATACAGCCAAGGGGATCAGAAGGTGCCAGGATAGCTCCTAGGTTTCTGGCATGAGCCACTGGGCAGAGGACAGCCCCATTCACTGAGACTGGGAGAGAAGGGCAAGCTGTGAGGAGGAAGGTCACATCATGTCACCAGACATAGTTTCCATTTATATAACCACAGGCTGTGAATTCTGTCTACAGAGGTAGCAGGAAATAATGAAAATACATCCAAATGAGCCCAAACTGCAAATCTGGAACAAGAAGTAGCCCTAGGTCTCCTGACCTTGTCGAGTTCCCTCAGCTTTGAAAGTCATCACTAGACGTTAAAATAAAACCTTGCAAAACGTTAAAAAATAAAACCTTGCTATGGACACTGTCCCTCAACATTTGTGATGTAGGACACAAATAAATCTGAAAAGTCCGTCTGTGTTGGTTGGACTTATATGGGAGATAAAGCTGTTGAAAGCGAATTGGTTTGGTCCTAGGAGAGGCCGTGAGGGAGTGGTACATGTACAAGTTTCAGGTCTTTTGAAAAATATAAAACACCAACTAGAAGAGTTATCACCTCACCAAACTGTTGTCCTTATTGAGAAACTGCTGAATTACCAGCCAGGTTATGGCTCATCGTACCCCTTTTCACCATTACCCACTCTCTGCCACAACCACAGCGACCAAAAATAGACAGCTCACAGAGTGACTGATTTGAAGCTGCTGATTTGAACAATTTATTCTATCCCAATGGCACTTTGGTTTCATCTCGCCTGAGAACCTTGACTGCCAGACTTGATAATACAGTCTGTCCTATGAAGGAGAACATACAAACCAGTGAGCCAGTAGGCATGAAATAAACTGCTTTCAGAGGCTGGGAGATTATTAGTGTACTTTAAAATTCTAAGTTTACAATCCATATACACAGGAATTCATCTAAAGTAAGATGTGTTGTTAAAATATCTTTAGCACTGGCATCCTGCTTTATCCTTCTGCAGGACCATAATTTCCCAAAACTAAAATCACATGCTGTCCCTGAGGTAAGAATGATTGACATCTTACACTACAGATGGCTGAGCAGATGTGCACCCAGGTATGAGACCTCACTGCAAACTGGCTGGCCAATCAGAGAGGAGCTGAGAACTGCATTCTGAAGCAAAGACGAGTTCTCTACAGGGAGATCAGAGATCCAACTTGCACAGAATTGTCCCACTGTCAACCATGTTGGAATGCAGAATTAGGCTCTCTTTGAGTTAATAAAGTATTGTCCATATCTGCAACTAATATTCCCACCCCTAAGCATCATACAGGGAGCTCCAGTTCAAGAAATCCTTTGGTTAAACAATTTTAGGGGTTATGAGCACAGTCCTTAGAGACAGACCTGACGTTGAATCCCTGCTCTCTCTGTGAAGATGTAGGCAAATTACGTGACTTCAGAATTTTTAAAAATCTACAGTAATCAAGAGAGTCTGAAATTGGTATCAAGATAGATAAACAAGGGCTTCCCTGGTGGCACAGTGGTTGAGAGTCTGCCTGCCGATGCAGAGGACGTGGGTTCGTGCCCCGGTCCAGGAAGATCTCACATGCCGCGGAGCGGCTGGGCCCGTGAGCCATGGTCGCTGAGCCTGCGCGTCCGGAGCCTGTGCTCTGCAACAGGAGAGGCCACAACAGTGAAAGGCCCACGTACCGCAAAAAAAAAAATAGACAAACTGGATAAGCATCTTCACAGAAAATCAAATTTGATTCATACCCCACACCATATACAAATATTATCTCAAAAGGATAATAGACCTAAATGTAAAACTGAAAACTATGAAAGGTATAGAAGAAAATCTTGGTGACTTTGGATTGGGCAACAAGTTCTTAGATACAACAAGAAAGTATGATTGACAATAGAAAAAAAATGATAAATTAGATTTCGCCAAAATTAAGAAAGTTCTGCTCTTAAAAAGATATTCTTAAGCAAATAAACAAGCCACAAACAGGGAGAAAATAACTGAAAAGCACATATCTTATAAGGCATTTTATCCACAATATATACAAAGAATTCTCAAAACTCAACAGTAAGAAAAGAAACAAGCCAATAAAAACTAAACAAAGCCTTTGAATAGACACTTAAGCAAATAAGATATTAAAATGGCATATAAACACATAAAAAGATAGATGCTCAACATCATTGGTCATTAGGAAAATGCAAGCTAAATTCACTTCACCTCTAGTAGAATGTGTAAAATTAAAAATACAGATCATACCAAGTTCCAGTTGAGGATATGGAGCAGTTGGGATTCTTCTGCATTTTTGGTGGAGATGGAAAATGGTTAACGACTTTGAAAAACAGTTTGGCAGTTTCCTAAAAAGTTCAAAGTAAAATTACTAGTGACCTAACCATTCCAATACCAGGTAATTTACTCAGGAGAAATAAAGCATATCTCCATACAAAGACTTGTACATGAACATTCCTAGTAGCTTTATTTGTAATAGGCCCAAACTGGAGACAACGTAATGTCCATCAAAGGTGAATAAATTAAAAAATCCATACAATGAATGCTATTGAACAATAAAAAGGGATGTACTATTAATAAACAACACCACGATAGATGAATCTTAAAATAAGTATCCTGAGTGAAAGAAAAGCCAAGAAAAAAGTAAATACTGTATGATTCTATTTATATAATAATCTAGAAAATGCAAGCAAATCTATATAATCTATGTTATCAGTGGTTGTCAGTTGATTGGGGAGTCTGGGAGGAATGGAATGGAGGGATTACAAAGGGGTACAGGGAAAGTTTTGGGTGTGATAGATATCTTCACTATCTTGATTGTGGTAATGGTTGCATGGGTGTTTATATGTCAAAACTTATATAATTACACTTAAATATGTGTAGTCTATTATATGTTGATTATACTTCAATAACATTGTTACAAAATTCCAACAGCTTTTGGGGAAAATTAAAGGCTGTTTCCAAAATTTATATGAAAAATGCAAAGTGTCAAGTATAGATCAGACAATTTTGAAAAGCAAAATTGGAGGACCTAGCTGGCCAAGATGGCAGAGCAGGAAGACCCTGGGCTCACCTCCTCCCATGGGCACAGTAAAATTACAATTATTTAGAGAGCAACTATCTATGAGAACAAGCTAAAGACTAGCAGAAAAGATTTTCTACAACTAAAGATATAAAGAAGGAGCCACAACAAGATGGGTAGGAGGGGCGGAGACAGAGCATAGTCAAGACCTACATCCCCAGGTAGGTGAAAGACAAATAAGAGAATAATCACAATTGCAGAGGCTCTCCCCAAGGAGCAAGACTCCCAGGCTAGGGGCATTGCCCGGGAAGATGAGCCCCCAAAGAGCCTGGCTTTGAAGGCCAGAGAAATTTGTGTATGAGAGAGCCAGAGGGCTGAGGGAAACAGAGGCTTTGCTCTTAAAAGCATATGCAAAATCTCACATACTCCAAGTCCCAGCACAGAGGCAGTAATTTAAAAGGAGCCTGGATCAGACACAATTGCTGCTCTTGGAGAGTCTCCAGAGAGCCAGGAGGCAACTCGGACTCTCCCAGGAGACACAGATGCTGGCAGAAGGTATTTCTGAGAGCTCAATCTACCACAAGGACACAAGTGCTGGCAAATTCCACTTTGGAGTCCTCCCTCTAGCCTATTACTGTCAGGAGCTTACCCATCCACCAGCAGGCTGGCATCCTCAGGACGCGCACATATATGTGGGCATCCAGCCCAGCCCACCAGCAGGCCAACACCAGCCTGAGGACCCCCAGATTCCACAGCCAGCTGCTCCATGACATGACCCTGCCCACCAGCAGGCTGGCAGCCACCACATGAGGCAGGACCTGGCATCTACTGGGCAGGGGCTAGTCCTGTCTACAGCACCCCACAGTAGTTGGCCTGGCAACAACAGAAGGGCACATGCATCCCACATCGGGGGCACCCCTAACACATGCAAATCTGCTGACCAGAGGGGAGTGTGCTACAGGGCCCCACTGGATGCCTCCTACATAAGGCTATTTCTACAAGATCAGGAAACATAAGCAACATACCTAATACATAGAAATAAACATAGACAATTAAGAAAATGAGGACACAAATAACTATGTTCCAAGTGAAGAAACTAGACAAAACCCCAGAAGAAAAACTAAGCGAGGTAGAGTTAAGTAATCTACCCAATAAAGAGTTCAAGGTAAGGAGCATAAGTATGCTCCATGAACTCTAGAGAAAAATAGATGAACACAGTGAGAAGTTTAACAAAGAGTTAGAAAATATAAAGAACCATGAGTGAGCATGTTCTTATACTCCTACAATAGAGTCTCTCAAGAATGACAAGTAATTTTCAAAGGCTTAAATAAAAATGAGTCTACCATAAGGAAGTTTATTAAAACAGGAGGGAAATTTCAATTGAAAAAATTAGTTGACAAAAATATTTGCTGTGTTCTTTTTGTTGCTCCTGAAGTTAACAACAAGACATGGATGTGAACTTTAAATAGTTTATGGCTTGAATATATATAAATTTTTTAGGCTCTAAGTTAAAATATAATCACTGGCAACACAGAGTCCTCTAACAGATGACACTTGATTATTTATTGGTTATATTACTCTGTCTTCTCCATTTGGGCATTCTTACATTATTTCATCCAAAATCTCTGTGATAGTTAATTACATTCCACATACAGGTAAGTTTACCATGAAGCTAATAAAATTTAATCTCTAGGGCCCCCACCTGCACTGGCTCTTTTAAAATCCTGTTCTTAATTTTGTTATTGTAATTTGTATTATTTTTCTTAAAAAAAATTACTTCAGTTCAGACTCCACAAAAGCTGGAGCTGTTCCCGCTTCCTTAGAAGGGCTTTTTTCCCCTTGGTGAGAGGTGGGGCCATTCTTACTGTGTTTCCTCTGGGGTGAGCTTGGGGCTCTTGTCACTGTTGGTCCCCCTCCTCCTGCAGCCAGAGGCTTTCCCTTTCACTGCTCCTTCCTCTGTGGCTTTCCCTGTGAGGACAAAACTAGTCTTTACAAATCAGATGCAAGCAATTCTTGAAAATGTTTTTGTTGTTTAAATTATGTAGTAATGAGCCTGACAGGTCTCCCTCTCATCCTATTCTATTCTCCAAAGGGAGCCACTGTTCATCATTTGTGTCCATCTTTCCAGATCTTTCTCTGCATTTGCATACATGAATACTTAAAACATTTTAAACTAATATTCTGTTAATAAACAATTATGCTAGGTAGGATGGGAAGATGGCGGAAGAGTAAGACGCGGAGATCACCTTCCTCCCCACAGATACATCAGAAATACATCTACACGTGGAACAACTCCTACAGAACACCTACTGAAGGCTGGCAGAAGACCTCAGACCTCCCAAAAGGCAAGAAACTCCCCACGTACCTGGGTAGGGCAAAAGAAAAAAAGAAAAAACAGAGACAAAAGAATAGGGACGGCACCTGCACCAGTGGGAGGGAGCTGTGAAGGAGGAAAAGTTTCCACACTAGGAAGCCCCTTCACGGGCGGAGACTACGGGAGGCGGAGCAGGGAGCTTCGGAGCCGCGGAGGAGAGCACAGCAACAGGGGTGCGGAGGGCAAAGCGGGGACATTCCCGCACAGAGGATCGGTGCCGACCGGCACTCACCAGCCCGAGAGGCTTGTCTGCTCACCCGCCGGGACGGGCGGGGCTGCGAGCTGAGGCTCGGGTTTCGGTTTCGGTTGGAGAGCAGGGAGAGGACTGGGGTTGGCGGCTTGAACATAGCCTGAATGGTTAGTGCACCACGGCTAGCCGGGAGGGAGTCCGGGGAAAGGTCTGCACCTGCCGAAGAGGCAAGAGACTTTTTCTTCCCTCTTTGTTTCCTGGTGCGCGAGGAGAGGGGTTTAAGAGCGCTGCTTAAAGGAACTCCAGAGACTGGCGCGAGCCGCGGCTAAAAGCGCGAAGCCCAGAGACGGGCGCGAGCTGCGGCTAAAAGCGCGGACCCCAGAGACGGGCCTGAGCCACGGCTAAAAGCACGGAGCCCAGGGACGGGCGGGAGACGCTAAGGCTGCTGCTGCCGCCACCAAGGGGCCTGTGTGCGAGCACAGTCACTATCCACACCCCTCTTCCGCGGAGCCTGTGCAGCCCGCCACTGCCAGGTTCCCGGGATCCAGGGACAACTTCCCCGGGAGAACGCACGGCGGGCCTCAGGCTGGTGCAACGTCACGCCGGCCTCTGCCGCCGCAGGCCCGCACCGCACGCAGTGCCCCTCCCGCCCCCCCCCCTCCCCGGCCTGAGTGCGCCAGAGCCCCCGAATCAGCGGCTCCTTTAACCCCGTCCTGTCTGAGCAAAAAACAGACGCCCTCCAGCGACCTACACTCAGAGGCAGGGCCAAATCCAAAGCTGAGCCCCTGTGAGCTGTGAGAACAAAGAAGAGAAAGGGAAATCTCTCCCAGTAGCCTCAGAAACAGCGGATTAAAGCTCCACAATCAACTTGATGTACCCTGCATCTGTGGAATACATGAATAGACAACGAGTCATCCCAAATTGAGGAGGTGGGCTTCGAGAGCAAGATCTATGATTTTTTCCCCTTTTCCTCTTTTTGTGAATGTGTATGTGTATGTGTATGCTTCTGTGAGAGATCTTGTCTGTATAGTTTTGCTTCCACCATTTGTCCTAGGGTTCTATCCGTCCATGGTTTTTTTTTTAATTTTTTTCTTAATAATTAATTTTAATAACTTTATTACACTTTACCTTCGTTCTTTCTTTCTTTCTTTCCTTCCTTCCTTCCCTCCTTTAGACAACGAATCATCCCAAATTGAGGAGGTGGTCTCTGAAAGCAAGATTTATGATTTTTTCCCCTTTACCTCTTTTTGTGAGGCTGTATGTGTATGCTTCTGTGTAAGATTTTGTCTGTATAGCTTTGCTTCCAACATTTGTCCTAAAGTTCTATCGGTCCCTTTTTTTTTTCTAAATAAGTATTTTTTAATTCAATAACTTTATTATACTTTATTTTATTTTATTGTATCTTCTTTCTTTCTGTCTTTTTTCCTTCTTTCCCTCCTTCCTTCCTTCCTCCCTCCCTCCCTCCCTCCTTTCTTTCCTTCTTGCCTTCTTTCCTTCTTTGCTTCTTTCTTTCTTCCTTCCTTCCCTCCTTTCTTTCTTTCTTTCTTTCTTCATACTTCTACTAATTCTCTCTACTTTTTCTCCCTTTTATTCTGAGCCGTGTGGATAAAAGGCTCTTCGTGCTCCAGCCAGGAGTCAGGGCTCTGCCTCTGAGGTAGGAGAGCCAACTTCAGGACACTGGTCAACAAGAGACCTCCCAGCTCCACATAATATCAAACGGCGAAAATCTCCCAGAGACCTCCATCTTAACACCAGCACCCAGCTTCACTCAACGACCAGCAAGCTGCAGTGCTGGACAACCTATGCCAAACAACTAGCAAAACAGGAACACAACCCCACCCATTAGCAGAAGGGCTGCCTAAAATCATAATAAAGCCACAAACATGCCAAAACACACCACCAGACGTGAACCTGCCCACTAGAGAGACAAGATCCAGCCTCATCCACCACAACACAGACTCTAGTCCCCTCCACCAGGAAGCCTACACAACCAACTGAACCAACTTTAGCTACTGGGGACAGACACCAAAAACAACGGGAACTACGAACCTGCAGCCTGCAAAAAGGAGACCCCAAACACAGTAAGATAAGCAAAATGAGAAGACAGAAAAACACACAGCAGATAAAGGAGCAAGATAAAAATGCACCACACCTAACAAATGAAGAGGAAATAGGCAGTCTACCTGAAAAAGAATTCAGAATAATGCTAGTAAGGATGATCCGAAACCTTGGAAAGACAATGGACAAAATGCAAGAAACAGTTAACAAGGACCTAGAAGAAATAAATATGAAACAAGCAATGATGAACAACACAATAAATGAAATTAAAAGTACTCTAGATGGGATCAATAGCAGAATAACTGAGGCAGAAGAACGGATAAGTGACCTGGAAGATAAAATAGTGGAAATAACTACTGCAGAGCAGAATAAAGAAAAAAGAATGAAAAGAACTGAGGACAGTCTCAGAGACCTCTGGGACAACATTAAACACACCAACATTCGAATTATAGGGGTTCCAGAAGAAGAAGAGAAAAAGAAAGGGACTGAGAAAATATTTGAAGAGATTATAGTTGAAAACTTCCCTAATATGGGAAAGGAAATAGTTAATCAAGTCCAGGAAGCACAGAGAGTCCCATACAGGATAAATCCAAGGAGAAATACGCCAAGACACATATTAATCAAACTGTCAAAAATTAAATACAAAGAAAGCATATTAAAAGCAGCAAGGGAAAAACAACAAATAACACACAAGGGAATCCCCATAAAGTTAACAGCTGATCTCTCAGCAGAAACCCTACAAGCCAGAAGGGAGTGGCAGGACATATTTAAAGTGATGAAGGAGAAAAACCTGCAACCAAGACTACTCTACCCAGCAAGGATCTCATTCAGATTTGATGGAGAAATTAAAACCTTTACAGACAAGCAAAAGCTGAGGGAGTTCAGCAGTACCAAACCAGCTTTACAACAAATGCTAAAGGAACTTCTCTAGACAAGAAACACAAGAGAAGGAAAAGACCTATAATAACGAACCCAAAACAATTTAGAAAATGGGAATAGGAACATACATATCGATAATTACCTTAAATGTAAATGGACTAAATGCTCCCACCAAAAGACACAGATTGGCTGAATGGATACAAAAACAAGACCCTTATATGTGCTGTCTACAAGAGACCCACTTCAGACCTAGAGACACACACAGACTGAAAGTAAGGGGATGGAAAAAGATATTCCATGCAAATGGAAACCAAAAGAAAGCTGGAGTAGCAATTCTCATATCAGAGAAAATAGACTTTAAAATAAGGACTATTAGAAGAGATAAAGAAGGACACTACATGATGATCAAGGGATCGATCCAAGAAGAAGATATAACAGTTGTAAATATTTATGCACCCAACATAGGACCACCACAATACATAAGGCAAATACTAACAGCCATAAAAGGGGAAATCGACAGTAACACATTCATAGTAGGGGACTTTAACACCCCACTTTCCCCCATGGACAGATCATCCAAAATGAAAATCAATAAGGAAACA
The DNA here is from genome assembly GCF_039906515.1 of Pseudorca crassidens. Taxonomy (NCBI): domain Eukaryota; kingdom Metazoa; phylum Chordata; class Mammalia; order Artiodactyla; family Delphinidae; genus Pseudorca; species Pseudorca crassidens. The sequence continues at coordinate 45,242,857 of NC_090305.1, read as the reverse complement.
CAAGCTTTAAATGATACATTAAACAAGATGGACTTAATTGATATTTATAGGACACTCCATCCAAAAACAACAGAATACATATTTTTCTCAAGTGCTCATGGAACATTCTCCAGGATAGATCATATCTTGGGTCACAAATCAAACCTTGGTAAATTTAAGAAAATTGAAATTGTATCAAGTATCTTTTCCGACCACACGCAAGAGACTAGATATCAATTACAGGAAAAGATCTGCAAAAAATACAAACACATGGAGGCTAAACAATACACTACTTAATAATGAAGTGATCACTGAAGAAATCAAAGAGGAAATAAAAAAATACCTAGAAACAAATGACAATGGAGATACAACGACCCAAAACCTATGGGATGCAGCAAAAGAAGTTCTAAGGGGGAAGTTTATAGCAATACAAGCCCACCTTAAGAAGCAGGAAACATCTCGAATAAACAACCTAACCTTGCACCTCAAGCAATTAGAGAAAGAAGAACAAAAAAACCCCAAAGCTAGCAGAAGGAAAGAAATCATAAAAATCAGATCAGAAATAAATGAAAAAGAAATGAAGGAAACAATAGCAAAGATCAATAAAACTAAAAGCTGGTTCTTTGAGAAGATAAACAAAATACATACACCACTAGCCAGACTCATCAAGAAAAAAAGGGAGAAGACTCAAATCAATAGAATTAGAAATGAAAAAGGAGAGGTAACAACTGACATTGCAGAAATATAAAAGATCATGAGAGATTACTACAAGCAACTCTATGCCAATAAAATGGACAATCTGGAAGAAATGGACAAATTCTTAGAAATGCACAACCTGCCAAGACTGAATCAGGAAGAAATAGAAAATATGAACAGACCAATCACAAGCACTGAAATTGAAACTGTGATTAAAAATCTTCCAACAAACAAAAGCCCAGGACCAGATGGCTTCACAGGCGAATTCTATCAAACATTTAGAGAAGAGCTAACACCTATCCTTCTCAAACTCTTCCAAAATATAGCAGAGGGAGGAACACTCCCAAATTCCTTCTACGAGGCCACCATCACCTTGATACCAAAACCAGACAAGGAAAGAAAACTACACGCCAATATCACTGATGAACATAGATGCAAAATCCTCAACAAAATACTAGCAAACAGAATCCAACAGCACATTAAAAGGAGCATACACCATGATGAAGTGGGGTTTATTCCAGGAATGCAAGGATTCTTCAATATATGCAAATCTATCAATGTGATAAACCATATTAACAAATTGAAGGAGAAAAACCATATGATCATCTCAATAGATGCAGAGAAAGCTTTTGACAAAATTCAACACCCATTTATGATAAAAACCCTGCAGAAAGTAGGCATAGAGGGAACTTTCCTCAACATAATAAAGGCCATATATGACAAGCCCACAGCCAACATCATCCTCAATGGTGAAAAACTGAAAGCATTTCCAGTAAGATCAGGAACAAGACAAGGTTGCCCACTCTCACCACTCTTATTCAACATAGTTTTGGAAGTTTTAGCCACAGCAATCAGAGAAGAAAAGGAAAAAAAAGGAATCCAAATCGGAAAAGAAGAAGTAAATCTGTCACTGTTTGCAGATGACATGATACTATACATAGAGAATCCTAAAGATGCTGCCCGGAAAACTACTAGAGCTAATCAATGAATTTGGTAAAGTAGCAGGATACAAAATTAATGCACAGAAATCTCTGGCATTCCTATACACTAATGATGAAAAATCTGAAAGTGAAATCAATAAAACACTCCCATTTACCATTGCAACAGAAAGAAAAAAAATATCTAGGAATAAACCTACCTAAGGAGACAAAAGACCTGTATGCAGAAAATTATAAGACACTGATGAAAGAAATTAAAGATGATACAAATAGATAGAGAGATATACCATGTTCTTGGATTGGAAGAATCAACATTGTGAAAATGACTCTACTACCCAAAGCAATCTATAGATTCAATGCAATCCCTATCAAACTACCACTGGCATTTTTCACAGAACTAGAACAAAAAATTTCACAATTTGTATGGAAACACAAAAGATCCCGAAATAGCCAAATAGCCAAAGCAATCTTGAGAACGAAAAACAGAGCTTGAGGAATCAGGCTCCCTGACTTCAGACTATACTACAAAGCTACAGTAATCAAGACAGTATGGTACTGGCACAAAAACAGAAAGATAGATCAATGGAACAGGATAGGAAGCCCAGAGATAAACCCACGCACATATGGACACCTTATCTTTGATAAAGGTGGCAGGAATGTACAGTGGAGAAAGGACAGCCTCTTCAATAAGTGGTGCTGGGAAAACTGGACAGGTACATGTAAAAGTATGAGATTAGATCACTCCCTAACACCATACACAAAAATAGGCTCAAAATGGATTAAAGACCTAAATGTAAGGCCAGAAACTATCAAACTCTTAGAGGAAAACATAGGCAGAACACTCTATGACATAAATCACAGCAAGATCCTTTCTGACCCACCTCCTAGAGAAATGGAAATAAAAACAAAAATAAACAAATGGGACCTAATGAAACTTAAAAGATTTTGCACAGCAAAGGAAACCATAAACAACACCAAAAGACAACCCTCAGAATGGGAGAAAATATTTGCAAATGAAGCAACCGACAAAGGATTAATTCTCCAAAATTTACAAGCAGCTCATGCAGCTCAATAACAGAAAAACAAACAACCCAATCCAAAAATGGGTAGAAGACCTAAATAGACATTTCTCCAAAGAAGATATACAGACTGCCAACAAACACATGAAAGAATGCTCAACATCATTAATCATTAGAGAAATGCAAATCAAAACTACAATGAGATATCATCTCACACCAGTCAGAATGGCCATCATCAAAAAATCTAGAAACAATAAATGCTGGAGAGGGTGTGGAGAAAAGGGAACACTCTTGCACTGCTGGTGGGAATGTGAATTGGTTCAGCCACTATGGAGAACAGTATAGAGGTTCCTTAAAAAACTACAAATAGAACTACCATATGACCCAGCATTCCCAATACTGGGCATATACCCTGAGAAAACCAAAATTCAAAAAGAGTCATGTACCAAAATGTTCATTGCAGCTCTATTTACAATAAACCGGGGATGGAAACAACCTAAGTGCCCATCATCGGATGAATGGATAAAGAAGATGTGGCACATATATACAATGGAATATTACTCAGCCATAAAAAGAAACGAAATTGAGCTATTTGTAATGAGGTGGATAGACCTAGAGTCTGTCATACAGAGTGAAGTAAGTCAGAAAGAGAAAGACAAATACCATATGCTAACACATATATATGGAATTTAAGAAGGAAAAAAAATGTCATGAAGAACCTAGGGATAAGACAGGAATAAAGACACAGACCTACTGGAGAATGGACTTGAGGATATGGGGAGGAGGAAGGGTGAGCTGTGACAGGGCGAGAGAGAGTCATGGACATATACACAGTAACAAACGTAAGGTAGATAGCTAGTGTAAGCAGCCGCATAGCACAGGGATATCGGCTTGGTGCTTTGTGACCGCCTGGAGGGGTGGGATAGGGAGGGTGGGAGGGAGGGAGACGCAAGAGGGAAGAGATATGGGAACATATGTATATGTATGACTGATTCACTTTGTTATAAAGCAGAAACTAACACACCATTGTAAAGCAATTATACCCCAATAAAGATGTTAAAAAAATAAATTAATTAAAAAAATAAATAAAAGATCCCTCTGTCCAAAAAAAATAAAAAAAACAATTATGCTATGTGTATTTCTTAGAAAAAATTTTAATTTAACAGTTTATCTAGGATATCTTTCCAGTGCATATAGATCTACATCATTCTTTTTTAACTCTGTGATTCCTGGACATGGATGCCTGTTTTCTTTCCCAGGTTAGGGAATTTTTCTGCTATTATTTCTTCAAATAAGTTCTGTGCCTCTTTCTCTCTCTCTTCCTTCTGGGATCCTTATAAGACTTGACGTTGTCCCAGAGAGCTTTTAAAATATCCTCTTTTTAAAAAAATTCTTTTTTCTGTTTGTCTTGGGTGATTTCCACTACTTTGTCTTCCAGATCATTGATCCATTCCTCTATCATATAATCTATTGTTGATTCATTCTAGTGTATTTTTTATTTCATATTTTGTATTCTCCAGCTCTGGCAGCCACCAGAGGACTGCAAACATTCCTCTTCGGAAACTGCTATTATTCCCTTTTTTAATAAGGAAAGTGAGGCTTAGCTTGATTGGGTGACTTACCCAAAGTCGCACGATTGTTGAGTGGTAGAGTCTTGATTCTCCTGTTTCTCAGGCAGACGTCAATACATACGTGTTCTGGGCTTACTTCACGAAAGGGGAAGGAAGAAAGGCTGGGAAAGAAAGGCGAGGAGATGGAACAGGAGGAGATGAGACCCCCATGCATTCACCCTCAGGAAGAGGACCGTTTCCCTGAGGGGTGTTGGAGGAGACCGACCTAGCATTCTTGTTTCAAGAAACCTGCATGCTGAGCAGATCATCAGGGCAGGCCTGGGTACCAAGAGTTTCCCTCTACACGTACTTTGCCTCACCCTCCACCATCTCTCCTCTCTCGGCCACAGGGGCTTTTCTCCAAGGCTGTGCCAGCAATCCTCCCTGGTTCCGTGGTGGTCCATCCACATGGTTACCATGGCGCTGTCCATGGTCCTGGTCCTCTTCATCCTTTTGGCTCCTACAGTGTGACTACTTCCATCTCAAAGGCGTCTCTGATGGGGCTAAATCCAGCCTCCCTAGGGACACGAAGTCTTTCCCCTGAGGGACATCACAGCCTAGGGACGCAGCCTGGAAGTGCCACCCAGGTCTCCTGCTGAGATCCTCTCTCCTGGTCCTCAAAACCATTCCCCTCCTCAGCTCCTCCGTCTGCAACTGGCTGAAGCCATTTCCAAAGACCAGCCTTAGACCCCAGCCACTCTGCTTCAGGCCCAGCCAGGATCCCTGAGGCTTGGGTTCACACTGAGACTCTCACTGTGTGACAAGTCACACCTTTTTTAAATGATATGATAGGAAAAGCATGAGGAGAAAAGACACTGATCTTACCACTCCCTGGGGTAAAGAATATAAAAAGATGACTCAGTTTGAGACAGAAGACCCCAAGTATGGTTTCTGGCTGCCTTTGAGATATCCAGCAGGAGACACACAAAAAGGCAATTAGAAGTCCAGAGCTCTCTGGCTAACTTTCTGTAGGCCCCAGTGTGGAAGTGCATTATTTTCCCTTTTAGCCATTTCCATATGGACAAATAGCTTACAGGACCAAGCCTGTTTATTTCTAGAACTCTATTTGGCCCTAGGAGTAGTTAAGGCCCATGGACTGATTTTAAAACTCTCTGACTTTAAAACAAGTTATTACAGGTGAAGAAAATTATGTCTTTGGAGATCAATGTCTCATTTTCTACTGACCACAATCTCCTTTCTGTTTCACCTGATTTGTACCAAAACATTGGCTTATAAAATATTTAAGAATTCTAAGAATTCTAAGAAATTTCTGAATTCTAAGAAATTCTAAGAAACTTTCACTTGAAAAACTGCTGAGTTAATCCCTAGATATTGCCAACTGGTTAACCTAGTCCCCAGATTCCATGACTAATACCTACTGCTGAAGGGACAATGTTCCAAAGTGGGGAGGGGAGACCCAAAATATGGCTTATTGTGTAAAAAGTTTAAGTTCTAAACATTTGAGATATTACAGAACCATGCCATGGATACTCTGTACATGCATTTTTTTCTGTGATGTTGATGGATTTTCAACCATATCACTTATATCACAGTGGGATAAGCTGTAAAACCAGGTCACAGCTCTAGCAAAAGGAAATATAAGCTGATAAATAACACATAAGCAAAGTATACCAAGAGCGAGTCACCTAGAAATGCCACAGCGATCCCACGGCTGCCAGCTGTGGATCTGGATATGGAACCTGCAGCTCAGCTCGAGGATTTTTCCCATCACCTCCTCGGGGAGAGCAAGCCCACCCTGGTAAGCCCATCTGCTCTCCTCATTACTGACACAGGGAGAAATGCCACCATGAAAAGCCTATGTCATCTGGATCTCCTTCCACTTCACAAATCTCCAAATCTGGCCCAAACCTGCCATGAAGGTCTAAAGCCTACAAACAGTACTTCCTACCATCCATATTATGAAATTGGGTGATTTTTCATGATGTTCTAAAATCCAAAATAAACAGAAAACACAACTACCTGTGTAATAAACAGGATGGGCTCAACTTCCTTTTGTAGCAATTCTCTGTGATGTTTAAGTTAGAGGTGAGATTTTGGCAAAATTCTGATGGCATCATTGACAGAGACCCAGAAATAACCAGTTCCTGCCTTGTTCACCCAACCTCCCTGAGAAAATCTGGACTAAGTGAGTTATGTGCAAAACAGATGACAGGGAATAAAAGTAAAACCTAAATAATAGCTGGGAAAACATCCAATAGCCCCAGTGCAATGACTTTTTGGTAAAAGTTAGATGGGAAAACACAGTTTAGGCTCAAAGACCCAAGAGAGCTCCTAGTTTCCCCACCACCACTCACACGTCCCCACCGTGGTCTAGGATGGTTGGAGTTCCCAGAGCAGGGATGGATGACAGCCTTACCTGCATGCAGAGAGAAGGTGTCTTCCTTCCTAACATGTAGCCCAACAAATGGCCTGACCAATTTGGTTAACAAAAAACCCTCCTTTGGTTGTATAAAGTCAGGAGAGGTCTAGGCTGAGGCCAGTTTGCTGCAGAAAGATGGGTAGAAACCTCCCTCCCAATAGATAGCTCTTATTAGAGTGAAGAGAGGCTTTTTCAAGAAAAATGTATATTAATTCAACCAAAGTGTTATCAATCATCATTTACAGTCAAAATGTTGCCACAAGTGTTTTTCTTAAGTGCTTACCATGTGGCATATTAAGTAATTAACTAATGAGAATATGACAAAATAGGATATACATGCAAGATACTGGGCTGGGTACTGGGGAGAGTACGTCAATAAATAGTCACGTAAGTACTCTCTTCAGAGGACTTACGATCTGGAAGAACAGACAAGAGAATCCATCTATTCAACATGGAATGTGATGAGAACAGTGGAGACCTGAGAACCCAGGTCAGGAGCCCTCTGGGGCTGAAAAATATCAGAGGAGGTGTCAAGGAGGTAGCTGGATTTGAATGGGGCCTGAAAAGATTGGTAAATAGTCTAAAATAAATATTACATATTTCCCCATAGGATTAGTGTACACTCACAACATAAATGGTAGCCATTCTAGGGGGGATATTTTAATCAAGTGAAAGAATAAAGCAAATCACCCACAGTCCCACCAGATTCCAGCTCCTCTGACAGAGCATGATGGGAGGGAGGTCCCTTCGTGAGGAGGGACACATACACAACAAGGCACAGAAGTGGGAAGGCACAAGGAGACATGAGAAAACAACAATAGAGCCAGATTTGCTGGGATGCAGGGGTTACAAAAGGGAGGCTGGAACGGTCTCTGTCCACCCTACAGACCTGAGATACGCACCAGGAGACCTGAAATCCTCCCAGGGGCCACAGCTGTGTTAAGATGCTGCCAGAGAGAGACGAGTTGGACATCCCTGCTCCCAACTTGCTCCAGGCCCATCTGTTCTTGAGGGCTGGGTTCTTCTCAGCTAGGTAGCCAAGCAGCACCCCTTTCTAGGTATCGATTAGTACTTTTAATTTCCTAAAAATTCTGCTTGAACCAGGGAGCCAGAAACTCTGATTCCCTGCAAGGGCCAAAGATACCACAGCAATCTTAAATGGACTGCAGTGACCTTGACCAAGACCAAACCACAGAAATAGCCCAGGGAACCCTGCCCAGAGGTCACACATTAACCAGAGATCTACAAACCCCAAGCCTGTGAACTTGAATAGAAAAAAAAAATGCATCTTTATTTTCGTTAATCTTTAACTGCAACACAGCATTTCCTTCTATTACAAACGAGAGCAGTGTTAACAGTACCCATGACTTTGTCACCAACAGAAAACACAGATATTTTCATATCATATTACAATTATTACTATTAATTCAAAATATTTTATCGTCATTTCAAAATTCATTATTAGACTCATCACTGGATCTTGTTATTAAATGTGTAAAAAAAAGAAGCAGGAAAATTTTTAAAATATTTGGTTAACTGCATTTCATTACAATTAGGCTCTTTTATAATCCTATGTATTTAATGTTATGCATTTAAATACATTACCCTAAGAAAAGTCCACAGGTTCCCGACTGCCAAAGAGGTCCATGGCACTAAAAATTCAGAGCCGCTGGTCATAAAGGAATAAGGAATTGGTCTAAAAGTCAGACTCAGCATCAAATCTGATGAATAGAGGGGACATTGTTCTGAATACAGTGAAGTAGTTCAGAAGGTAACTGGTGAGAAAGGGCGACAGTTGTCCTCTAGGCACATTCTCTAAAAGCGACACTATTTTTTAAGTTAACATATGATGCACTCCTTTCTAAGACTGTGATGAAGGGATCAATAGAAATACAGGATCATAAGATACCAAGAGAAGGCAATCAAAGGTAGCATCTTAAACTCCCATTCCTTCCCTCTCTTATCCCCCCACCCCCTTGGCAATCCTAAGTCTGTTTTCTATATCTGTGAGTCTTTTTATTTCATAGATATGTTGATTTGTATGACATTTTAGATTCCACATGTAAGTGATATGTTATGATATTTGTCTTTCTCTTTCTGACTTAGTATGATAATCTCTAGATCCATCCATGTTGCTGCAAATAGCATTATTTCATTCTTTTTGATGACTGAATTATATTCCATTGTATATATATACACCACATCTTCTTCATCCATTCATCTGCCAAGTTTGGGATTAGCAGAGGCAAACTATTATATATAGGATGGATAAACAACAAGTTCCTAATGTATAACACAGGGAACTATATTCAGTATCCTGTGACAAACTGTAATAGAAAAGAATATATATATATAACTGAGTCACTTTTCTGCACAGAAGAAATTAACACAACATTGTAAACCAACCATACTTCGATAAAATTTTTTTAAAAAACAAACAAAGGTAGCATCTTTTAAAGTATTTGCTTCTCTCTGAGTCAAAGGTCCTAGCCCTGCCTCCTGGCTCAGTCCAGACCCAGGCTTCACCTGGGTACATGTCTGACATAACTAATTTTTGTACTTGCTTCTGTCCAATTGCTCTGGACACATGTGAAACCCTAGATGGGGAGGGGCACTGAGAATGGCAGGGTGGAGGGGTGGCAGCTTATGAATGGAAAGAGCTAGACCATTGAGAACTCTGACACTTATAGGCTCTGACCAAACATCATTCAGAGAGAAGGAATGTTCTCGCAACTCATAATATCATGATCTTGTAGACAAATTGGCTGAAATCTTCCATAAAGGCAGCAAGATCTTAATTAGAGCTGCTCGCCTCAAATTGAATTGCTGGATTAAGCAGGTTGAGAGAACCATGATACTGGGGGTAGAGAGGTGGGGGGCACTGGTGTGGGTGCACAGCATAAAAGGAACTTGTCCTTTTCCCTTCACATGGTCCACTTTGATCACTGCAGGTACCGCAGTCCTGCAGCAGAGTGGCATATGGCATTGGGTTCTTTGAAGCTGGCTTCACCAGTGATTAACTGACCAGCAGAACCTGTGCTGGGAAGAAAGGGAACCTCTGAGTGAGGCAGGGCTGTAGGGCTAAGGGTACCTGTGAGTTCTGCAGAGGAGATGCTGTGACACCCTTCTTCTGCCGACACAACTGTGGGAGACAGCCAGAACTAAGACATACAAGCCACTGAGGATTCTCAGAAACTGACAAGGAGGAGCTATGGGGGAAAAAACCAACTAAATTGTCTTTGGTCAAGGAGTGGGAATCTGAAGAGATAGAAATTTATGTATTACTGTAACTGGCCTCATTTTAGTAATAGGTGGGCAAAACCTATGACTTTTCCATTACACAGTCAACAGGGAATCAAATGTTCAGGTTGTTGGCTCTTGGGACCCAAGTCAAAGAGGGAAAAGAGGATGCTAGATTTCATGCTCAGCTTAATATTACCTGTTCCCCGCTCTCCACTTTTGAGGTGAAGCATCCAGCCTTTTTGGAACCGTGGCATCATGAAAAATCTTACACAAAGAACCTAGGGGCAGGACAGGAATAAAGACACAGACGTAGAGAATGGACTTGAGGACATGGGGAGGGGGAAGGGTAAGCTGGGATGAAGTGAGAGAGTGGCATGGACATATATACACTACGAAATGTAAAATAGATAGCTAGTGGGAAACAACCGCATAGCACAGGGAGATCAGCTAGGTGCTTTGTGACCAACTAGAGGGGTGAGATAGGGAGTGTGGGAGGGAGACTCAAGAGGGAGGAGATATGGGGATATAGGTTTATGTATAGCTGATTCACTTTGTTATACAGCAGAAACTAACACACCATTGTAAAGCAATTATACACCAATAAAGATGTTAAAAAATAATAATAATAAAAGAAGAAGAAAAAAATGTATCAATAGAACTGCTCGCTCCAGGGCTTAGAAAACCATAACATGGCAAATCTTCCTCAAGAGATATAACTGAGGAAAATGGTTCAGAGGACGATGAAGCCAGGTGACTGGAGTTCTGTGAAATGATGCAGTGTCAGTCCATACCTGCCTCCATGTTACTAAGACACCTCCCCATGGTTTGTCCAGGGGAAAAGGATATGAGATCAAAGCTGAAAGAAGGTGCTCCTGTATAGTAAGAAAACAACCATTCCCTTAACTGTATAAATAATTTTTTTAATTAATCTAACATTTGGGGTCTAAAATTTTCCAGCTGAAGTCATAGCTTTGCAAAATATCCAAGTAGGAAGGACTTGAAGTGAACTTTAACAAAGAGAATTCTCCTACAGAGAGTAAAAAAGAATAAGTTTAGGTTAATAGAAACCAAATTAAGTTCTTTATCACTCTTACGGTAATGTCCTCTCTCTGGGATATCTAGTTAAGTAAATACTCTTTTTTGATAATTGGCATTTAAACCCCAAACAATGCAGTGGTAGACAACAGAGGACAAGGACAAACTTGAAGCCCAGAATCAGTCTTTCCATCTGAAGTCTCCTGTGTTTTATAAGAAACAGTGAGGATGTGAGAGATTAAAGACATGAGAAAGAAAGAAATGTAAAATAATTTAACATGTTCTTTAATAATTATGCCTTTTCAAATAGAAGGAAGCTGAGGCCTCGATATTGAGAAAAGTAAATGTGAGGGCATTCCTTTTCCAACATAAATTCTCCCTGTATCCATCACCGAACAGCACTGCTTGAAAATTTAATTGAATATTTTCTATGTCTAGGGAGCTGTGAATAATGGCAACAAGGAGAGTAAATAATAATTCAAGGTCCTTTGCAAATCTTAACTTTCAAGCAAACAGTAACATTCACAATACTTTCCAAGTTGAAATTAACAAATTTAAATTGTCTACGACTTTCAGTAAGCGTACTAACATCATCGTGGTACTGAATGTGGGGGAGAGGGTTTTGGACAAGAGGAGAAGAGACTCATTCTTTACATTTTTCCCTGTGTTTATTGCTCAAGGGCAAAAGACAGCTGTTATTACCAGGGTCTTATCCATGAGAGAGAGAAGCAGACAGATGGGAGGGTCACACCCACTGAGTCTGTGCTGGCCTCTCATCTGACTGGCCAGGCCACGGGCCATCACCATGTTAAGACCTCCACCCTGCCCCATCTTACAACACAGACTTTCATGTTGGATCCAGAGAAGCATTTAATTATATGGCGCAGTGAAAAGAACACTAGTCTAAGAGTCTGGAGGTCTGTGATCTAATCCATACCCCCCTAATAACAGCTGCGTGGCCATGGGTGGTAACCAATTTCCTCATCTCTCAAATGAAGAGGATGCACTAGATCAGGGGTCTACAGACTTATTCTGTAAAGAGTCAAATTAATAAATATTTGGGACTTTGAGGGCCACATGGTCTTTGTCCAACTACTCAACTCTGCCATTGTAGCACAAAAGTAACCACAGATATACATAATCAAAGTGTGGCTATGTTCCAATAAAACTTTATTTACAAAACAAATAGTAGGCTGAATTTGGCCCAAGGGCTGTTAGGCTGTAGTTTGCCAATGCCTGGACAAGATGACTTTTTATATCCTTTCCAGCTCTGAAATCCCATGAACCTTTGATTCTAAAATTGAGGTAGGCAGTTAGTCTTAGCAGATGGGTTTGCCATGCCCAGGAAGAAACAGCAGGCAGACCCAGAAAATGAGGACGACTTGATGGTCTCTGAGCCTAAAAATCCACCCACATCTGGCAGTGCAATAAGGCAAGAAAAATAAATAGACATTCTAAGAATTGAAAAGTAGGTAATAAAACTGTTTCATTTGTGGAAGATATGATTGCGTGTATTCAAGGAGAAAGAGAGAGAGAGAGAGAAATTATCAGAATAAGTAACAAATAAGCTGGTCAGTTATCTATTCATCCCCCATCTATTCCATTTCTCCCTTGTCCTGTACTGTGTTGAAGGGAACAACTTTTTGCAATACTACTTTTGTCCCCTGGCTTCTATCTACACTCATTCAGCCAATGGAAGGGCCTGGCTGAATAGTAGTGGGGGTGGGAGTGGATCCAGGGTGTTTTTCTCTCTGATTTCTGTGGCATCTCAGGGAAATACTGATTCTTTCTAGCTCCTGCAGCACGGCTGTCTATGGTTCCACTTTTGCTGAGTGATGCTGGTCTCTGGGCTTCAGTAATGCTACCTTCTTTTTTAATTCCTCCAGTTTAGAAATGGAAGCAACTTACTGTTTTTTTTTATAATTTGGATGCCCCATTACCTCTCCTCTTTCAATTTTCAATTCCTCTTTCACCTGTTAAAAGTCTCTTATATTAAGTTCTTTCCATATAAAATACTTAAAATAGTTTCTGTTTTTGTGGTTGGAAAACAAGTTGCTATGTAATACAAAATCAATATACAAAAATTAATTTTGCCTCTCTGTAACAGCAACAAACAATTAGAAAATGAAGTTTTAAAAAGATACTATTTGCAATAGTGTCAAAAATATAAAATACCTAGAAATAAAAATAATGAAAGATATGCAAGTCTTCCACACAGAAAACTATAAAACACTATTAAGAGACATTGGAAAAAAATCTAAATAAAGAGGGAATTATTTTTATATAGAACATATAGGTACTAATTACAAAAGAAAATATTGATAAACTAGACTGTATTAAATTTTAAAGCTTCTAGCCATAAAAATACATGATTAAGACAGGGAAAAAAACAAACCATAAGATAGGAAGACATTATATATATATATATATATGATTGTAATAAGGAATATTATATAAAAATAAGGAAAAGACAGACAATACATAATGCAGTAGAAAAAAGGACAAGATCCAAACTTCAAGAAGTAAAAGGGGAAAGTCATAAAATATTTTAAAAGCAAACAGACTGCTAAAGCTTAAAGGAAACATACTGTAGTATTTCTAAGAGGAAAATGAATATCTGAACAAAATTTTTAACACATACATAGAAATTATGTTGAGTGGAGTTCCATATTAGTAGGTAAAAATATGCATATTAGAAAACTTTCAGGCAAAAATGTCTTCGTATTAATCATCAAAGAGAAAGAGAATTACAGAAGTATTGTTTTTTTAAAAGAAAGAAAGAAAAGAAAAGAAAAATGAACAAGAAACTAGAACATAAAGCTACCCAAAGAGTCAATGAATATGTACAGTGGGTGGCCTCATTACTGATGAAAGAAATCCAAATTGAATAACACTATACCACACACAGTATGGCTAAAATTTAAAAGATTGACAATACCTAAGATTTGCAACTCTATCTCATGAACTGCTGGTGGGAGTATAAATCAGTGCAACAACTCTAGAAAACATTTCGTCATTATTTCCTGAAGCTGAATATATCCATGCCACATTTCCCAGCAATTCTGCTCCTGGATATATTCTATGATTTCTAACAATAGAAAACATATATGTGTGCCTCAGTAGACAGACATCAGTTATGATTGCCAAAGACATGGTTCAGCCCAAATGTCCAACAGTAAAAGGATAAATAACGATAAACTTACACAATAGAGCAGTACATAACAGTGAAAAATAAACAAAACACAGCTACATAACACAATGTGAATAAATCTCTCAAAATAATGTCAAGGAAAAGAAGACTGTTCTGGACATGCTTCACTTGCCCAGAAGATCCAATCTCCACCCCTCTCTGCTCATCTCTGTGCTGGGAGCCTGACCAGCACAGATTTCTCCAAAAGGATCTCTTGTTCTCTGGCTTCCGGTCGGATCCCACCTATAAGAAGCAGGAGAGAGGGCAGGAGGACAGAGGAGAGGATGTCCGTTCCTTTGTCTCCCTCTGCCCGGGCGTGGTGGGCGTGGAGGGCATGGGTGGCCAGTCCCATGTTTGCTGCAGAGCAGCTCAACACAGAGACAGGGCTCAGGGTCCGTGTGACTGCCCGCCCCTCAGACCAGTGGCTCGGGAAGTCTCCCCACTCCCCCATTGTTGGTATCAATGCTGTAACCCCCACCTTGTTGATTTCCTTTAATCATGCACAAACCTTGTATATAGTCTCTTTATCAAACTCTTCTAAATCCTCCTTTTGGATATGTTGTTTCCTGCCAGGAATCTGACCCATGCAAAGCCAGACCCAAATGCTTACAAACTACACTGATATAAAAAGAGACAAAACTAAACTACAGCTCAAGGGAATGCATACATAGGTGGTGAAATTATAGAGAAAAAGAAGGAAGAAATTGGCATGAAAGTCAGGAGAGTGGTTAATTTATGGGAAGGGAGGGCATTCTGGGGTGCTGGCAATGTCCTGTCTATCTGGGTGATGGTTCAGTATTCTTTGCTTTATAATAATTTATTAAGCTGTACATTTATGCTTCATGTATTTTTACAGTGTGCTTGCCATTGTTCATGATAAAAACAGATCAGAGAAAAATAAAGTAAGGGGGAAATTTTACTTGACTGCCACATCCCATTAGATGAGCTTCTGTTTTAAGAACACAGATGTCAAGTGTATAATTTAATCAACCTCATACAGTTTGGAGAGAAAAGCAGAAATCCAGACTGTTGAAAACTGTTTCCTCTAATTATAGTGAGATTGAACCAGGAATATCAGTTTACAGGCCTGTAGGTGATCTCGTTGGCCCAGAGAATAGAAGGAAAGGTGAGAACACAGAGAAAGAGATGGAGTGTTTGAGCAAGAGGGCATAGTGACCATGAAAAGGGAAGCTAAAAAGAGATTTCAGAAATACACAAAACCAAGTTTAGTATTGCAAAGGCATGTGGATGCAAAAGGGTACATAACAAATGTATGCTTACATCTGGCCTTGCGTTATTAACATGGAAACAATTTCACTTTCAGTTATTAACTTCTGGATAATCCTCACAATATCTCAATAATTGATAGGTAGGTAGAAAATTCAAAACATTTACTTGCCCAGAACCATAAAAGAAATTTCTAAACAAAGAAAAGTTATCAGAATACCGTCTATGTTAAGTGTGTTTGCTACAGGCAAGCTCGTTCCTTGCCCAAATTAAACATAAAATGCAACATATTGGGAAAATAAATATAGGTCATGGGATGAACGTGGACTATTTCAGTGCAGTCACATTAATGCCTTGTTAAGTCATGGTGTAATCTACTGTGGAGAAGAATTACAGGCTCTAATCTAGTACCACTAGCTACATGTATTCAAATCATGTGGACAGATTACATAAATAACCTACTAGTGTAGTAAGTGACATTCCAAATACTATTGTGCATAGCCTAATAAACCAAGAGACAAACACCATCTCTCGGAGAGTCTCAAAAATTGTCTATTGGCCTAAAAACTTGTTATAAAGTTTAAAAATAACAAAACATGGTCAGGATTATTAAAGCTTCTCTGTTGTGGAGAAGATAACATAGAACACATTTCACTCAGTGGAGGAAGCCTTAGTTCATAGCTGAGTTGGGAAATATCCTTCTGTATTCCTTGGTGGGCTTAGGGTGGTTTAAGTCCTGTGGCCATAGCACCAAACTGGAACACACTCTGCTCTAAAAGCAACATCTCTACATTTGTTTCATTAATCCAAGATATCTTAGGAAGTAGAATTTTTCACAAGTGAATATTTTATCATACTCCTTTGATCCTTCCAAGAGAACTAAATTGCATTCAGGATTTTTAAATGTTGTATAGCAATTTAACTGCCACCTGAAATGCCAGAATTTTATTTACTGTCATTTGTCTTTTTAATTTTTTTTAAATGTTAAATTTCATTTGATTTTGGAATAGATAATATTTGTACATGATATAAAACTCAAATGCACAAGGTGTTCTGTGTAAAATTTCCCTCCCAGGCCTCTTTCTCAGCAACTGGTTCCCAATCCATGAGCCGTCTGTGTAACTGAGAGGCCATCTCAGAAGTCCAGATCTCAGTCTCCCCCTCTGCACTCTGAGATAATAATATTGGAGGACCTCACTTGCTTCTCCATAAAGACCCTTACAAACAAACTCAGAGAGGCCCTCAAGGTCGCTGGTCATGTTGGGAGACGCACCATTTCATGAGAGCAACAAGGCTTAAATGAACTGACCAGCCCAGTGTGGTCACTGGGTCAGTGCGGTCATCACGGACTGGATTATGCAGCATCACACAGGGGTCAGGGTCTTTCTGAATCCTTAAACCCACCTTAGGAAGGTTTTTCCATCAGCAAAGGAGCTTGCTGTATTCATCCCTGTGTTGTCCCATTAAGAAGCGTTACTCTCCCACCACTGTTGACTAAGAACAAGTTGTATAGAGTCCACAAGTTTCCACAAGATCAGTGTTTGTCAATATGGTTGCCCTGGGCATATGTATCCATGTTTGACATTTTACCTACTTCTTGTGGTACAAATTCACAATTTTGTGATGTAAAATGAAGACTATTTCTTACACCAATTTTATTGTTTGGTATTATTGACCTTACCTTACTTCAACAAGAAGGGTGACAGATTTAAATGGGGTGAAATTTGATTGAATTTTCAATGCTCATCAGTCATTGCTAAAGAATGGCTCCCAAAACTTAGGATGCAAAGAAGATAACTTGGAGATTGCAAAGGATACACACCGAAGAGAAGTAATGATTTCCTCTGGGCTGAGAAAGGAGGCTTGAGGATGTATTTTGCATTCTTCTTGCCCATCTGCATTTTTCCCTGAATAAATGTATAATGCTTCTGTAATATGAAGAAATAATCAGCTCTTAAACTATATAAGAATTATTGTTCCCATTTACAGGTAGCAAAACTGAAGCAGTGATGGCTTGAGTGACTTGCCCATTGTACCTCAGAGATTCAGTAGGAAAATGGAATTTCAGATGGGGTCCTCCAGGTCTGAGTCTATTTTTTAGCCCACTGACTTTGCTGTCTTTTATAAGAGTGCTGTATCTTGAAAGCATCTCTTGAAGACACCTCTGAGGTTAATGCCTTAGAAAAACCAATCAAACGTAATGACTTTGATAGAGACCATTTCACATTACTTTTACCAATCTATTTTTCTTGGTTCACGCTCTCAAAAATGTCTAACTTTCCCCAGTGACACTGTTCACACTGATTAGTTTTTAACAACATAGGCAAAGATTTAAGCTGATCATCTATGAGGCGAAAAGAAAATGACAGTAGAATTCAATTCTCTGGGATAGACAGAAAATATGCAATACATCTCCATATTAGGAACCATCAGGACTGCATTACCCGGCAACAACTATGACAGCTAAAGGGGACAATGCTGACAGTCTCATGAGGTCCTTGGAGTAACCTCTCTCCTCCTCCACACCCACTCCACCCCAACTAATCTCCAGACCATTTTTTGTAGCTCTTAAAGTTGTCAATATAAGTGGTTCCAAAGCCCTGAAGTGTGAATTTTGTGGTGAAGAGAAATAGGAAATATGGAATTTCTAGAGGATAGAGAATTCTGGTAACATATATTTAGTCTAATCTCCTCACAGACAGAACATTTAAAAAGACAGAACTTTGACCTCATTAACAGGTGGTGGGCTTTGCTTCTTAAGGATTTGTATTTCCATGGAAAAGTAAAACCATTTGTCTAGTTTACATAATAATTTTTCCAGGAGAGAGGAGTTGGAGTAGAATTGGGGTCTCCCTCAAGTAGAAATGTAGGAAAGGGATCTGTAAGTGATTTACAGCTGCTCTGTCACCCCCTCTCATTAGAGTTGCCATCACTCCTCAAACTTGGGTGTCCCCCTCCTCCAGGTCATTGTTCCCATGAGATAGAATTTGTCTCTACTTCATGTGGCAACTGACCTGCCCCGAATCCAGAGAACTAGAGTAAGATGGATTGAGCTGGTGCGACCTTCCACCTGCCAGGCTACCTGGAGCCAGGGATTAGGTCCTAAGGAGCAAATCAACAGGCTAATTCAGATGTGATAAGTCAGAGATGTTCAGCACATCCCACTCCTCAAGGATGAGATGCAAGACCAACATGCAAATAGGTCCAAGAACATCCTACAGGCCTGACTATGGGATGGAGCTAAGAATCAGGGGCAGGAGAAGAATGGAGAACAGCTGGTCAGAGATGAGCATATAAAGTGTCTGTGCAACTTTGGATCGGGGATTCCATTGCTTGTCTTTACTTTAGCAGTGGACAGAATACCCAGGGTTGCACCTGACAGGCTTAAAACAGATTCTACTGTTTTTAAGAATGTCCTCTACAGCTTCATCTCAAAAGCCAGTAGGAATTGTTAGATCCATGTTCTATGCAAAATTAAAGTGCAGTTATTTCCCCGGAACTCTACTTTTTCTCTACTTACCATGTGTATCAGTCAGACTCTTGGTTGTAAGCAACAGAAGTAGACACTGGCTGCTAAAGCAAAAACATTGTGATAATCCACAGAAATGTTGGTTGGGAGGCCTTGAAACCAAGGCCCAAGGAGGAGCTTGGGCACAATGTCAAAAACCATGGCGCAGATGGCCTACTAATATGGTCCTACCAAAGACTAGAGGAGCCTGCTGTGGCCACTGCCACCTCTGCACCAGTCAGCGAGAAGCTGCACCTGGGCCTGTGTGCTCACACTTCTCCCTCTGGAACAGCTTCTCTCATAGGTATTTCTGATGGCTGAATCCTAGGACACATGCTACACTTTACCTGCAAAAGAGGCTGTAAACTTGAAGTTTGACTCTACACTAAGGATGTAGGACTCAAAAATAGAAACTTCCCCAAATACAGAAAAAACAATTCAGAAGGTAATGGGCAATTTTGACAGGGGTACCAAGATAATTCAATGGGGAAAAATACTCTTTTCAGCAAATGGTGCTGAACAACTGGACATCCACGTGCAAAAGAATGAAGTTGGAATCGTACCTTACTCCACAGGCAAACCTTTACTCCAAGTGGAGCGTAAGTCTAAATGTAAGAGCTAAAACCATAAAACTCTTGAAGAAAACAAAGGAGCAAATCTTTGTGACCTTGGGTTAAGCAGAGCCTTCTTGGATATGGCACCAAAAGCATAAGTACCAAAAAACAAAACAAAACAATAAATAGGATTTCATCAAATTAAAAACTTTTGTCTTTCAAATCATACCATAAAGAAAGTGAAAATTAAAAGATGCTCAGCATTGCTAATTATTAGAGAAATGCAAATCAAAACTGCAATGAAGTATCATCTCACACCTGTCAGAATGGCCATCATTAAAAAGTCTACAAATAACAAATACTAGAGAGGGTGTGGAGAAAAGGGAACCCTCTTACACTGTTGAGAGGAATGTCAATTGGTGCAGCCACTATGGAAAACAGTGTGGAGGTTCCTTAAAAAACTAAAAATAGAACTACCATGGGATCCAACAATCTCACTCCTGGGCATATATTCAGACAAAACTAATTCAAAAAGATACGTGCACCCCAATATTCATTGTAGCACTATTCACAATAACCAGGACTTGGAAGCAACCTAAAGTCCATCAACAGATGAATGGATAAAGAAGATGTGATATATATATATATAATGGAATACTACTCAGCCATAAGAAAGAATGAAATAATGCCATTGAAGCAACATGGATGCACCTAGAGATTATCATAGTGAGTGAAGTAAGTCAGACATAGACAAATATCATATGATATCACTTATACGTGGAATGTAAAATAGGACATAAATGAACTTATCTATGAAAGAGAAACAGACTCACAGTCATAGAGAACAGACTAGTGGTTGCCAAAGGGGAGGGGGGTGGGGGAAGGAAGGACTGGGAGTTTGGGATTAGCAGATGTAAACTATTATATGTAGGATGGATAAACAACAAGGTCCTACTGTATAGCACAGGGAACTATATTCAATATCCTAAGATAAACCATAGTGGAAAAGAATATGAAAAAGAATGTATACATATGCATAACTGAATCACTTTGCTGTACAACAAAAATTAACACAAAATTGTAAATCAACTATTCTTGGAAAAAATAAATTTTAAAAAAAGAAAGTGAAAGATGACACACAGAAGAAGAAAAAGAACTTACAAATCATATATATATCTTGATTGTTTCCTGTTTGCCTGGTGGTAAGGGAAGGATTCCCACCCTAGAGTTACGTGGATGGCAGAACATGCAACACCCAACACAGAGCAGATGAGATAAACAGCAGCTGATGAGCCACATACACTCACAGCCCAGGGAGGAGGACACTTGCCCTGTAGGGCCACACAGCGTTGCACAGAGGAGCAGAGGGAACCATCAGGAGCTCTGGAGCTTAACTTTGTGCCATCAAGAGGGTGGATGTTTTCTGGTTTTGAAGAAAGGATGTGATTGGTTTATTTGAATAATTCCATGGGCCGGCAGGAAATTGAAACCTGCTACCCAAGCATAAGCAGGCACCACATTTGGTCCATTTGACAAGAAGGGTTATTTGGTTATGGGATCTGACACATGGAGCAGAGTTAGGGCATTCAAGGCCCTTTTAATTTTTCCAGGGTTCGAGACAGCACATGATATTGAACCTTAGTTTCACGTCTTACACCACCAGAAGGCACCAAGTCTTACAAGGGACTTGTATCCAGGATATATAAAGAACTCTTACAACTGAACAATAAAAACGCAAATAACTCAGTTTAAAAATGGGTACAGGATTTCAATAAACATTTCTCCAAAGAAGATATACAAGTGGCTGATAAGCATGTGAAAAGATGCACAACATTATTAGCCATTAGGAAAATGCAATGAGATACTACTTCATGCCTACTAGGTTGACCATAATAAAACACACACACACACACACACACACACACACACACACACGCACCCAAACAGTCGGCAAGGAAGTAGAGAAATTGGAGCCCTCATACATTGCTGAGAGGAATGCAAAATGATGCAGCTCCTTTGGAAAATAGTTTGGCAGTTCATCAAAATGTTAAACATAGAGTTACCTGTGAAACAGCAATTTCACTCCTAAGTATATACCCAGCAGAAATGAAAACATATTTCCACACAAAAATTTGTACGTGAATGTTCATAGCAGCATTATTTGTAACAGCCAAAAAGTAGAAGCAATCCACATGTCCATCAACTGTTTAATAGATAAATAAAATGTGGTTTTTTCATGCAATGGAATATTATTAGGCAATAAAAAGAATAAATTATCGATACCCCAACATGGATGAACTTTGAAAATGTGCTAACTGAAAGAAGCTAGTCACAGAGAACCTACTGTATAATTCAATTTATAAGAAATATCCAGAACAGGAAAATCTGTACAGACAGAAAATAGATTATTGGCTGCCTATGGCAGGGGGTGGGGGAGTGTGAGGAGGGACTGCTAATGGTCATGAAGTTTCTATTTGGAGGATGGAAATGCTTTAAAATCGATTGGCAAGATGACTGCACAACTCTGTGAATGTATTAAAAACCATTAAGTTGTACACTTTAAATGGGTGAATTATATGGTATGTGATTTATTGAGATACAAAGTTCTTATTTTTTTAAAAAAAAGGTAATGAGTAGCCTGAATATGACTGATGCAAGTGGTTTAACCATTCTCAAATATCTATTTGAATCTTTTACTTTAAAATATCTTAACAAAATTTGGAAAGCCCTCTCTATGGCTTATTGATTAGTGTATATTCCCTTATAAATCTCCTATAATCTTGTCAAAGTTGTTATTGATGGCAACAGTGAAAAACACAGCAGTTAAGAAGGTAGGTGAGAACTGCAATTTCACTTTTTAACCATCTGGGTAAACAAGATTTGAGGACTAGACTGAAGATTTCTTTTAGAGAAAGAAGGTTAATAGAGACCATCTAAATGAGGAAATTGCACCTCAAAAATGTTAACTAGATTTTCCAAGGTCACACAGCCAAATGATGAAGGCATTGTGTACTGTGGAGGCATAACATAGCATCTGTGGTAGCCAGCTTCCATGGTGGCTCCCAGTAATCCTTGCCTCCTGGCACTTACAACTTAGGTAGCCCCTCCTCTCTTTCCCATCACTCATTCCGGGGGAAGCTCACTGGATGTCGTGATGGCACTCAAGCTACCTATGGGGAGGTCCACGTGTCATGGAACTGAACCTTGCTGATGACCACATGAGTGGGGCTTGGATGCATACCCTCTCCCAGTTGAGCTTTCAGATGAGACTACAGCCCCAGCTGAAAGGTTGATTGCAGCCTCATGAGGCCATGAGCCAGAACCATCCAGCTAACCACTCTGAACTCCTGCCCCACAAAAATAGTGAAATAATAAATGGGTGTAAGATACCAGGTTCGGGGGAAGTTTATTACACAGTAACAGATAACTATATACCATTTATGCTCTTTCCACCCTGAAAGCTACTTCTTATCTGGGAACTGTTAAATATTTACAATGATTTTTCAGGCTGCATGAGTTAAAATCCAAACCCTAGTCACTCTGTTTGGGTAGGACTTTGATTTACATTTCTCCATTTAAGGAGAGGAAAATTAAATATCACAATATTTGAGCAATTTTTTCAATCTGTCTAGGAGATTTTTGCTATTCAATGAGAGCAAGGCACTGCATTTTAAAGTAGGACAACTTCTCAGGTAAATTGTTTCTGCTTTTGTTGCCAAGGTAATTAAATCAAATCATATATGTCCCTTCTGGTGGAGCCTCCAAATATTCATTGAAACAGCCTGGTGCTGTGTACACTGCCTCCTGCTCTCTGTGCTGTCTGTTAGCAATTCCACCCATGTTTCTAAATCCACTCTGATGGAATTTCCCAAGAGCCACCCAATATTACTAACAAACCAAGAGCCAGACAGAAGGAAAAATATGGGAAGAAGTCAGTATATTTTATCCTCCACATTGTGGAAGCAAAACCTACAAGGGGAGAAATGTGTTCCCAGTAAAGTTCACTACTACTTACATCACAGCCCTCCTGGCCTCTCCCCTCACTTACTGGAGACTCCAGCACTGCCTTGGTCTCCTTTTTCCCTCTGTCCGTATCATCCTTCTCAGTGACTTCACTAAAAACATAGACGCTACCCGGCAAGGATTTCCTGTCTCTCCTTCCACCAAACCTCCAACCCACCAGCTTCTGTATCCACAAGGGGACTCCCACCCATGCTCCAATCTGTGGTCAAGATCTCCACGTGTGCTTCACACTTCATCTCCTCTTAAATACTAAAGGATTTTACTGGGTCTGCAATTTCTCCCTCTCTTTATATTAAACCCAGAAGTATATCAATATGTCTTTATATCACGTCTCTGAAAATACTCTCTCTTAACCCCATATCCACCTCTGGCTGCTAGTACATGCCTATGATTTCCTTCCTGGCCAAAAGCCCTCAAAGCAGATGTTGATTCTTGGTGTCCCTGTTTTGCCATGTTTCATTTTTGCCTTAACCCGCCTACACTCGGTCCCTAACCTACAATGGTTCAACTCATCATTTTTCAGCTTTACAATGGTGTGAAAGTGATATGCATTCAGTAGAAACTGTACTTTGAATTTTGATCTTTCCCAAGGCTAGTGATATGCAGTACAATGCAGCAGCTTCCTGTCAGCCACACCACTATGAGGGTGAACAACTGGTACACTTACAACCACTCTGTACCCTCACAAACATTCTGTTTTTCACCTTCAGTACATTATTCAATAAATTACATGAGAGTTTCAACACTTCATTATAAAATAAGCTTTGTGTTAGGTGATTTTGCCCAACTGTAGGTTAATGTCAGTGTGCTGTGTACATTTTAGGTAGGCTGGGCTAAGCTGTGACGTTCAGTAGGTAGATTAGATGCATTTTTGACTTACAGTATTTTCAACTTATGATGGGTTTATTGGGGTGTAAATCCATCTTCTTGAGGAAGATCTGTAGTTAAGTTTTGACTCTATTATTCCATTGATATTACTTTTAGCAATTAATACTAAATACCACATGTTTTGTCATTTCCACTGGACATTTTCCTATCCTCATCTTACTCCATCTCATATTCAATCTGGTAATCACTCTCTCCTTATCAAAATCCTCTCCTCCCTTGCTTCCTAGGACACCACACCATCACACTCTTCCTCCTACCATTCAGGCCACTTCCCCTCAGTCTCCTTTCCTGACTCCTTCTCTTCTACCTGCTTTCTAAATATTGTCATTTCTCAGGGCCCAAGGACATCTCTTCTCTCTCCTGAAAATCACTCATCTACTCCCAACATATGAAAATACCTATAAATGCCAAAGAATCTCATACTTATGCCTCCAGATTCAAATACCCAACTGTCAGCTTGAGAGCTCTACTTGTCATACATATATATTAAACTTCACATGTCTAAGGAATAACTCTTAATTTTCAAACAAATTACTGTCTCAGACATTCCCATCTACCTAGATACTCAAGCCTGAAACTAACTGGGATGTTCTCTGTAATTTCTCCCTCTCCCTGAACCTCCATCCACATGCAATTCAACAGCAAGTCCTCTAGAGCCTACCTCCAAAATATGTCTTGAATCCATGCACTTTGTGTCAAATTCCACCCACCTGTAATACTGCAACACGTCCCTTTTTCAGATTTTTTCCCTCCACTCTATTCCCTATACAGTCGCCAGAAAAATCATCCAGGAACATGACACTTAACAATCTCAATAACAAACTCATAACTCTCTACCCACATCTCCAACCTCACCTATGCCACTCTCCTCACTTGTGAACTATGATCACATGAACTTTTATTTCCTGGAGTAAATCATGGTCTCTCCTGTCTGGGAGCTCCACAATTACCATTATAAATCATAAATCATTGAACAAATCCCAGAGGGGAGGCCACTTGTTGAGTGGGAAGAGCATAATGGTGTATTAATTATCTATTGCTATGTAACAAATGTCCCCAATGTCATTCTCTCTAAAGTGAGCTCTCACCCCTGTCCCATCCACCAGGCTCTTTACCTGATTAGTTTCTTATTATCTTATATATTTTAGATTAAATGTCTCTAATTTTCTGAGCACATCTCAGGTCTCTTATTCTTTCTTTTTATAAGTTCTTTATAGTTTATTTACTTGTCTATTGCACATCTGCCCCTACTAGACTCTTAACCCCATAGCAGATCACCATGTCACTTTTATTCATTCTAAACTCAGTGCCTAGAACAGTGCTCTGAATATATTAAGCCCTTATTAATATTTGTTGAATGAACAATAATGGTAAAGCAATATGAGATTCATAGAATCAAAAATATTCCGTTTAAGAACTGTAAATTCAAAAGACCTTTATAAGCAAACTGGTCATTCTTTTGCAAAAGATACATATGTTATCAGTATGCCTTGCACTTAAGAAGTTTATGAAACACAATAATGCAAAATTACTACATTCCCATTGCCACAAGCCACATATTTGTGAATGTGTGGGTACAAGGTTATGTTTATTTCTTAAAAGTCCTTTTCTACAATTCTAATTCCTGTTTCCAGCACCTTCTAATTTAGATTAAATGGGATCTGTCCCTTCAAACACTCTTGATTCATCTTAGAGTATTTGACCTTAAAAGGCCACCTATCAGAAGCCTAAAAATATCAGCCCCAGATACAGAGGCTTGCTTGTCTCATTTCTTTAACCACTAAATTAAATGATAAATGAAAGCTGCTCTAAGGTTGGGGGAAGGACTATCAGAAGTCTTACTTGTAAAGCAGAATTGAAGTTGAAAAAAGAGGCAGAATGAGACACATTATACAGGCATCAGCAGCCACAGGGGAATCCTGCCAAAAAGTTGAAAATAGATTCTCGAGGGTGACCTTTGTTTTGTTTTTTTGGGGGGGGGGGGTACGCAGGCCTCTCACTGTCGTGGCCTCTCCCGTTGCGGAACACAGGTTCCGGATGCGCAGGCTCAGCGGCCATGGCTCACGGGCCTAGCCGCTCCGCGGCATGTGGGATCTTCCCGGACCAGGACACGAACCCGTGTCCCCTGCATCGGCAGGTGGACTCTCAACCACTGCGCCACCAGGGAAGCCCAAGGGTGACCATTTTTAGTCTATTTTATTTCTTTTTATTACCCTTCCCAGGTAACAAAAACTTCAACTGATATGAACCCTTTTCACAAATGCAGCTTGTAATACGGTCTATTTATAGTCTTATTTTATTTGATTTAATTATTCTCCTATAATTCTCCTGGTATTAAAAGTCCTTTTGATGGTTGTTCTCTTTTCCATTCCAAAGTCATTAATCTCTGTTCCCTACCTGAAGTGAGGGATGCCCTGTGACTGACAGCCTTTTTTATAGAGAGCAGGGAAGGACTTGGCAGCCGTTCCAAAGTGTCAAACGAGATGGCCTGAAGAATGCTGCAGAAAAGTGTCACCAAATGGGGACGTGACGTCACACTAATGAGACTGCCTCCTTGTCGTCCACTAATAAAATTCTCTGATGTGTACCTCTTGAGAGAAAGATTTGCTAGGAGGGAGGTGTGTTGGGTAATTTCTTTTGTACATTTTATATGACTTTCACAGTCTTCAAACTCTCAAAGGCATAGAGATTGCCTTAAAAATGCAAATAATGAGAAGAGATTTTTTTAAAAGACTGTATTATTTTGAATTAAAACACAGTGCCCTTTTGAGAATGATATTATTTTCTAACATCTTGGAGTACCTTCTATACACCAAACTTTTACCACAAAATTGATGCTTTTTATTCATTTCTAAGGTATATCTGAGAGTATGCCAAAATATTAATTTGAACTATGACATTACCTTAGAACATATGATTAGGTATTCAATTCTCTATTCTCTTGTTTCATTTAGTCTCTTGTTGAGTTCAATTTGTTCAATTCAATAGACATTTCTTAAATGCCTACTATGTGCAGGCACAATTTCCAGTACTTAAAACTAAATTAAAAAATTAAGTTTCTCAAATTGCATCTAAGAGACATGAAATAGTTCACAGTCTTCCAGGAAAGAGAGAAAAGTGGGTGATAGTGATCATGAGAGTGTCCACAAGCCTTCATTCCCCTGTGATTTCTCTGGGCCCAAGTCTTTCACCTGAATCCTAATCTGTTTCTTCTAACCCGTTAAGATCTCCCATCTTCACTTCAAAATCAGGGTGCTCAGAACAGATTTTGCCATTCTTCCCAACCCCATTCTAGTTCCCATTCCTAGATTCCTAAATATCAATAATAACCATCAATGAGCACATATATGTGGGAGGCACTGCATTAAGTGTGTTACACAGATTATCTGATTTAATGTTCAAAATATTCCTATAAACTAGGTTATATTATTAGACTATTTTACAAATAAGGAAACCAAGACTTAGACAAGTTAACTAACAAGCCCAAATAACTAGCAAGTGGTAGATGCAGGCAGGTGATGAAAATCAGACTCTAGGGCTATACTGTCCAGCAGCATGTGTGACCACTGGGCATTTGGAATTTGACTAATGCAACTAAGAAATGAAATCTATAATTTAATTTAATTTAATTTAATTTTAAAGACTAATACTTAATTCAGTTATTTTTCAACTATAAACTTTATGAAGTCTAAATACAGATCAAGAATTTCTGATGAAAATTAGCTTCCAAGTTGATATGTGCTGTAAGTGTAAAATATATACCAGATTTTGAAGTCCTAGTATGAAAAGAAGAATGTAAAATATTGATAATTTTTTATATTGACTACATGTTGAAATGACATTTTGGATATATTAGGTTCAATAAAAATATATTATTACAATTAGTTTTACCTATATATTTTTACTTTTTTAATGTGTCTATGAGAAAAGTTTAAATTACAGATATGACTCACAGTGAGCTGGAAGACAGAGTAGTGGAAATCTTAAAGCTGAACAGAAAAAAGGAATAAAGAATAAAAAGAAAGGAAGACAATTTAAGAGACCTCTGGGACAACATCAAGTGTACTAACATTCGCATTATAGGGGTCCTAAAAGGAGAAGATAAAGAGAAGGGGGCAGAGAACATAATTGAAGCCATAATAGCTGAAAACTCCTCTAATCTGGAAAAGAAAACAGACATCCAGGTCCAGGAAACACAGGGAATCCCTTAATAGCCAAGACATAGAATCAATCTAAATGTCCATCAACAGATGAATGGATAAAGAAAATGTGGTATACATATAATGGAATCTTATTCAGTTTTTTTTTTTAAAGAAATTCTGTCATTTACAACATGGATAAACCTGGAAGACATTATGCTAAGTGAAACAAGTCAGACAGAGAAAGATAAATACTGTATGACCTCTTATATGTGGAATCTAAAAAAGTCTCACTCACAGAAGCAGAGAGCAGCACAGTAGTTGCCAGGGGCTGGCAGGAGAGGGGAATGGAGAGATATTGGTCAGAGGGTAAAAAGTTTCAGTTATGCAGGGTGAATAAGTGCTGGAGTTCTAATCCACAGAGTGGTGACTCTAGTTAGTAATACTGTATTATAATCTTAAAATATGTTAAGAGCGTGGATCTGAAATGTCTTCACTACAAAAATATATATATATATTCATATATATGTATATGAGGTGATGGATATGTTAATTAGCTTGTTACATCATTTTAGAATAATTACATTGTGATTATATTTGATACATATAGCAAAACATCGTGTTGTACACTGTAAAAATACACAATTTTTATTTATCAATTATATTTAATAAATGAAAAAATAAATAAATAATTAAAATTTTAACTGCAATAATTTTGGAAGACAGAAAATTAGAGTGGAAGGAAAAGGGGACATAAAAAAAAGCAGTGTCCAGTGAAAGTACTCAGTAAGGTCATAGAAATAAATCCAAAATATTAGGAATGACAGTAAAAGTAAATGGACAAAACCAGCCAGTGAAAAGATAGACAATTTAAAGCTGGTAATTAAAAAAAACAATCCAGCTCTATGCAACTTAAGAAAGACAAATGTTAAAACACCAAGGACAGAGAAAGTTAGAAAGTTAAAGCATGGAGAAACTATCCGGGTAAAAATTAACCAAACTAAAACCAGTGTAACTCTCTATTAATTAAAAAAAAAAAAAAAACCTAGTAGCTCTGAAACCTAGTTGCATGTTGGAATAATTTGGAGAAATTTTTTAAATTACCAATCTCTCACACCAATTAACTCAGAATTTCTAGAGTTTGGAACTGAGCATGGATGTTTTTAAAAGTTCCCTAAGTGATTATTATGTCGGATAAGGATCATAAACTTCTACTTTCAGGCAAAAAGCATTTTTAGGGATGAAGAGATTCACAATATATTAATAAATATATGTTAATACAAATCTTTAACCAGGAAGAAATTAAAATCCTAAGTCAGTATGTAAATAATGATACAACTTCAAAATATGGGTAAAGAAATAATTGGTAGATTCGGAAGAATATTCATACTATAAGATTTTAAACACTATTCTTAGTAAAAGAGAGCTCAAGTAGGGAAAAATAGAGGGATAAGTAACATACTTAGCAAATTTGAACTACTGATATACCTAGAATCCAACACTCAGTAATTAGCAACTACGTAAAGAAAGCACATGGAATATTTACAATATTTATTATCTTGACTTTAAACCAAGTCTCAACAAAACACAAACAAAACTGTGTTACTATATAGATGATATCCTCTTATCAAAATAAAATTAAGTTGGAAATAAAAAACAAAAATATATTTTTAAAATGATGTATTTGGTCATTTTAAAACTTTATATAATTTTTATAAATTTTATATAATTTATTAATCAAATAAGATATAATAATGGTAGTTAGAAAATAGAACTAAGTAATAAGGAAAATACTACACATCCAAACTTGGAAAATGTTGTTCAAATAGTTCTTAGAGAGGAATTTCTAAACTTAAATACTTAAATTTTTAAAAGAAAGTTTAAAACACACTGAAATAAGAATTTATCCTAACTAGTTTTTTAAAAATAAAATAATAAATCTTACTTAATGTTGTTTTGAAGGGATGGTATAATATAATACTAATATCTAATTTGTGGAGACTAAAAATAAGATAGACCTAAAATATTTGACAGTAATTAGATACAAGATACAATAGGCAAAAGGAAGCAAGTAAAGGCAGAAAACTTTCAAAGACAGAAATAAAACTATTTCTATTTGCAGATGAGAGACATATCTAGAAAAACCAAGAGAATCAATGGAAAAGCAATACAAACAATTACAGAATTTAGCAATGAAACCCTAATTTTAATATACAGAAACCAATAGCTCTCTAATGTACAAACAATAGCTAGTTAGAATATATAATGAAAGAAAAGGCAATTTACAGAAAAATAGCAAAGAAAAATACCTTGTTGTAAGATAAAAAGAGATATGCACACTTATATGAGGAAATTTTTATATTATTTCTGAAATATAAAACAGTAGACTTGAACAAATGAAAAGACACAATGTTTTTGAATAGGAAGACTAAACATAAAGATATCAATTCTCCCTAAATTAATCTGTAAATTTACTTCAATCACAAAATAATGCCAGTAAGTTTTTCCACAGATACAGATAAGTTGATTTTAAAGTTAATATTTAGGAGAAACCTTCAAGATGGTAGAGGAGTGAGATGTGGAGATTGCCTTCATCCCCACTAATACATGAGAAATACATCTACATGTGAACAACTCCTACAGAACACCTACTGAACGCTGGCAAAAGACCTCAGACCTCCCAAAAGGCAAAAAACTCCCCACATACCTGGGTAAGGCAAAAGAAAAAAGAAAAAAACAGAGACAAAAGAATAGGGATGGGACCTGCACCACTGGGAGAGAGCTGTGAAGGAGGAAAAGTTTCCACACACTAGGAAGCCCCTTTACTGGAAGAGAGGAGGTTGACGGGGCGTGGGCAGGAAGCTTCAGAGCCACAGAGGAGAGCACAGCAACACGGGTGCAGAGGGCAAAGCGAAGAGATTCCCACACAGAGGATCCATGCCGACCAGCCCTCACCAGCCTGAGAGGTTTCTCTGCTCACCTGCCAGGGTGGGTGGGGGGCTGGGAGCTGAGGCTCCAGCTTCAGAGGTCAGATCACAGGGAGAGGAATGGGGTTGGCGGCGTGAACACAGCCTGAAGGGGGCTAGTGCGCCACAGCTAGCCAGGAGGGAGTCCAGGAAAAAGTCCGGACCTGCCTAAGAGGCAAGAGACCATTGTTTCAGGGTTCGTGAGGAGAGGGGATTCAGAGTACCACCTAAACAAGCTCCAGGGATGGGCATGAGCCACGGCTATCAACGTGGACAACAGAGATGGGCATGAAACGCTAAGGCTGCTGCTGCAGCCACCGAGAAGCCTGTGTGCAAGCACAGGTCACTATCCACACCTCCCCTCCCAGGAGGCTGTGCAGCCCACCACTACCAGGGTCCCGTGATCCAGGGACAACTTCCCTGGGAGAACACACGCCATGCCTCAAGCTGTTGCAACGTCACGCTGGCCTCTGCTGCCGCAGGCTCGCCTCCCCCTGCATTCCGTACCCATCCCTCCCTGTGGCCTGACTGAGGCAAAGCCCCCTAATCAGCTGTTACTTTAACCCCATCCTGTCTGAGAGAAGAACAGATGCCCTCAGGAGACCAACATGCAGAGGCAGGACCTAATCCAAACTTGAACCCCAGGAGCTGTGTGAACAAAGAAGAGAAAGGGAAATCTCTCCCAGCAGCCTCAGGAGCAGCCAATTAAATCTCCACAATCAACTTGATGTACCCTGCATCTGTGAAATACCCGAATAGACAACGAATCATCCCAAAATTAAGTTGGTGGACTTTAGGAGCAATGATATATATATGTTTCTCCTTTTTCTCTTTATGTGTATGCTTCTTTGTGTGATTTTGTCTGTATACCTTTGCTTTTATCATTTGTCCTAGCATTCTGTCTGATATTTTTCTTCTTCTTTCTTTTTTTAATTACTTTTTAATTTTTTAATTTTTAATAAATATTTTTTATTTTAATAACTTTATTATTTTTTCTTTCTTTCTTTCTTTCTTTTCTCCCTTTTCTTCTGAGCCATGTGACTAACAGGGTTGTGGTGCTCTGGGCGGGTGTCAGGCCTGTGCCTCTGAGGTGGGAGAGCCGAATTCAAGACATTGGTCCACAAGAGACCTCCTGGCTCCATGTAAAATCAAATGGCGAAAGCTCTCCCAGAGATCTCCATCTCAGTGCTAAGACCCAACTCGACTCAATGACCAGCAAGCTACAGTGCTGTACACCCTATGTCAAACAACTAGCAAGACAGGAACACAACCCCACCCATTAGCAGAGAGGCTGCCTAAAATCATAATAAGGTCACAGACACCCCAAAACACACCACTGGACGTGGTCCTGCCCACCAGAAAGAAAAGATCCAACCTCCTCCATCAGAAAAAAGCACCAGACCCCTCCACCAGGAAGCCTACACAACCCACTGAACCAACCTTAGCCCCTTGGGGCAGACACCAAAAACAACGGGAACTAAGAACCAGTAGCCTGAGAAAAGGAGACCCCAAACACAGTAAGTTAAGCAAATGAGAAGACAGAGAAACAAACAGCAGATGAAGGAGCAAGATAAAAACCCACCAGACCAAACAAATGAAGAGGAAATAGGCAGTCTACCTGAAAAAGAATTCAGAGTAATGATAGTAAAGATGATCCAAAATCTAGGAAATAGAATGGAGAAAATACAAGAAACGTTTAACAAGGCCCTAGAGGAACTAAAGAGCAAACAAACAATGATGAACAGCACAATAAATTAAATTTAAAATTCTCTAGAAGGAATCAATAGCAGAATAACTGAGGCAGAAGAACACATAAGTGACCTGGAAGATAAAATAGTGGAAATAACTACTGCAGAGCAGAATAAAGAAAAAAAAAATGAAAAGAACTGAGGACAGTCTCAGAGACCTCTGAGACAACATTAAGCGCACCAACATTTCAATTATAGGGGTCCCAGGAGAAAAAGAGAAAAAGAAAAGTACTGAGAAAATATTTGAATAGATTACAGATGAAAACTTCCCTAATATGGGAAAGGAAAAAGTTAATCAACTCCAGGAATTACAGAGAGTCCCACACAGGATAAATCCAAAGAGAAACACACCAAGACACATATTAATCAATTATCAAATATTAAATACAAAAAAATCCAAAGCAGCAAGGAAAAAACACAAATAAAAATAAAAGGGAATCCCCATAAGGTTAACAGCTGATCTTTCAGCAGAAACTCTGCAAGCCAGGAGGGAGTGGCAGGACACATTTAAATGGATGAAAGGGAAAAATCTACAACAAAGATTACTCTACCCAGCAAGGATCTCATTCAGATTTGACGGGGAAATTAAAATCTTTACAGACAAGCAAAAACTAAGAGAATTCAGCACCATCAAACCAGCTCTACAGCAAATGCTAAAGGAACTTCTCTAGGCAAGAAACACAAGAGAAGGAAAAGATCTACAATAACAAACCCAAAATAAATAAGAAACTGGTAATAGGATCATACATACGGATAATTACCTTCAATATAAATGGATTAAATGCTCCAACCAAAAGACATACACTGGCTGAATGGATACAAAAACAAGACTTGTTATATATGTTGTCTACTAGAGACCCACTTCAGACCTAGAGACACGTACAGACTGAAAGTGAAGGGCTGGAAAAAGATATTCCATGCAAATGGAAACCAAAAGAAAGCTGGAGTAGCAATTCTCATACCAGACAAAATAGACTTTAACATAAAGACTATTGCAAGAGGCAAAGAAGAACACTACATAATGATGAAGGGATTAATCCAAGAGGAAGATAAAGCAATTTTAAATATTTATGCACCCAACATAGGAACACCTCAATACATAAAGCAAACGCTAGCAACCATAAAAGGGGAAATCGACAGTAACACAATCATAATACAGGACTTTAACACCCCACATTCACCTATGGACAGATCATCCAAAACGAAAATAAATAAGGAAACACAAGCTTTCAATGACACATTAAACAAGATGGACTTAATTGATATTTACAGGACATTCCATCCAAAAACAACAGAATACACTTTCTTCTCAAATGCTCATGGAACGTTCTCCAGGATAGATCATATCTTTGGTCACAAATCAAGCCTTGGTAAATTCAGAAAATTAAAATCATAACAAGTATCTTTCCTGCCCAAAATGCTATGAGACTAGATACCAATTACAGGAAAAACTCTGTAAAATATACAAACACATAGAAGCTAAACAATACACTACTTAATAACCAAGAGATCACTGAAGAAATCAAAGGGGAAATCAAAAAATACTTAGAAACAAATGGCAGTGAAAACATGATGACCCAAAACCTATGGGATTCAGTGAAAGCAGTTCTAAGAGGGAAGTTTAGAGCAACACAATCCTACCTCAAGAAACAAGACACATCTCAAGTAAACAACCTAATCTTACACCTAAAGCAATTAGAGAAAGAAGAACAAAAACCACCAAAGTTAGCAAAAGGAAAGATATAAATTTCAGATCAGAAATAAATAAAAAAGGAATGAAGGGAAAAGAGCAAAGGTCAATAAAACTAACAGTTGTTTCTTTGAGAAGATAAACAAAATTGGTAAACCATTAGCCAGACTCATCAAGAAAAAAGGGAGAAGACTCAAATCAATACAATTGAAATGAAAAAGGAGAAGTAACAACTGACACTGCAGAAACACAAAGGATCATGAGAGATTACTACAAACAACTACATGCCAATAAAATGGACATCCTAGAAGAAATAGACACATTCTTAGAAAATCACAACCTTCCAAGACTGAACCAGGAAGAAATAGAAAATATAAACAGAACATCACAAGCACTGAAATTGAGACTGTGATTAAAAATCTTCCAACAATCAAAAGCCCAGGACCAGATGGCTTCACAGGCGAATTCTGTCAAACATTTAGAGAAAAGCTAACACCTATCCTCAAACTCTTCCAAAATATAGCAGAGGGAGGAACACTCCCAAATTCCTTCTACGAGGCCACCATCACCTTGATACCAAAACCAGACAAGGATGTCACAAAGAAAGAAAACTACACACCAATATCACTGATGAACATAGATGCAAAAATCCTTAACAAAATACTAGCAAACAGAGTCCAACAGCACATTAAAAGAATCATACACCATGATCAAGTGGGGTTTATCCCAGGAATGCAAGGATTCTTCAGTAAACACAAATCAATCAACGTGATACACCATATTAACAAATTGAAGGAGAAAAACCATATGATCATCTCAATAGATGCAGAGAAAGCTTTTGACAAAATTCAACACCCATTTATGATAAAAACCCTGCAGAAAGTAGGCATAGGGGGAACTTACCTCAACATAATAAAGGCCATATATGACAAACCAACAGCCGACATCATTCTCAGTGGTGAAAAACTGAAACCATTTCCACTAAGATCAGGAACAAGACAAGGCTGCCACTCCCACCACTATTATTCAACATAGTTTTGGAAGTTTTAGCCACAGCAATCAGAGAAGAAAAAGAATTAAAAGAAATACAAATTGAAAAAGAAGTAGAACTGTCACTGTTTGCAGATGACATGATAATATACTAGAGAATCCTTAAGGTGCTACCAGAAAACTGCTGGAGCTAAACAATCAATCTGGTAAAGCAGCAGGATACAAAATTAATGCACAGAAATCTCTGGCATTCCTATACACTAACAATGAAAAATCTGAAAGAGAAATGAAGGAAACACTACCATTTACCATTGCAACAAAAAGTATAAAATACCTAGGAATAAACCTACCTAAGGAGATGAAAGACCTATATGCAGAAAACTATAAGACACTGATGAAAGAAATTAAAGATGACACAAACAAATGGAGAGATATACCATGTTCTTGGATTGGATTGGAAGAATCAATATTGTGAAAATGACTATACCACCAAAAGCAATCTACAGATTCAATGCAATCCCTGTCAAACTACCAATGGCATTTTTCATGGAACTAGAACAAAAAAAATCACAATTTGTATGGAAACACAAAAGACCCCAAATAACCAAAGCAATGAAAGAAAAACAAAGCTGGAGGAATCAGTCTCCCTGACTGCAGACTATACTATAAAGCTACAGTAATCAAGACAGTATGGTATTGGCACAAAAACAGACATATACATCAATGGAACAGGATAGAAAGTGCAGAGATAAACCCACGCACATATAGTCACCTTGATTTTGATAAAGGAGGCAAGAATAAACAATGGAGAAAAGACAGCCTCTTCAATAAGTAGTACTGGGAAAAGTAGTACATGTAAAAGAATGAAATTAGAACACTTCCTAACGCCATACACAAAAATAAACTCAAAATGGATTAAAGACCTAAATGTAAGGCTAGACACTATCAAACTCTTAGAGGAAAACATAGTTAGAACACTCTATGACATAAATCACAGAAAGATCCTTTATGACCCACATCCTAGAGAACTGAAAATAAAAACAAATATAAACAAATGGGACCTAATGAAACTTAAAAGCTTTTGCACAGCAAAGGAAACCATAAACAAGATGAAAAGAACCCTCAGAATGGGAGAAAATATTTGCAAATGAAGCAACTGACAAAGGATTAATCTCCAAAATTTACAAGCAGCCTATGCAGTCTCATATGAAAACAACAAACAACCCAATCCAAAAATGGGTAGAAGACGTAAACAGACATTTCTTCAAAGAAGATATACAGATTGTCAACAAACACATGAAAGGATGCTCAACATCACTAATCATTAGAGAAATGCAAATCAAAACTACAATGAGGTATCACCTCACACCAGTCAGAATGGCCATCATCAAAAAATCTACAAACAATAAATGCTGGAGAGGGTGTGGAGAAAAGGGAACACTCTTACACTGTTCGTGGGAATGTAAATTGATACAGCCACTATGGAGAACAGTATGGAAGTTCCTTAGAAAACTAAAAATAGGACTACCATGTGACCCAGCAATCCCTCTACTGGGCATATACCCTGAGAAAACCATAATTCAAAGAGTCATCTACCACAATTTTCTTTGCAGCTATATTTACAATAGCCAGGACATGGAAGCAACCTAAGTGTCCATCGACAAATGAATGGGTAAAGAAGATGTGGCTCATATATACAATGGAATATTAGCCATAGAAAGAAACAAAATTGAGTTATTTGTAGTGAGGTGGATGGACCTAGAGTCTGTCATACAGAGTGAAGTAAGTCAGAAAGAGAAAAACAAATACTGTATGCTAACACATATATATGGAATCTAAAAAAAAAAAAAAAAAAAGTCTATGAAAAACTTTGGGGCACAACAGGAATAAAGATGCAGATGTCAAGAATGGACTTAGGGACACGGGGAGGGGGAAGGGGAAGCTGGGATTAAGTGAAAGAGTAGCATGGAGTAATATATACTACCAAATGTAAAATATATAGCTAGTGGGAAGCAGCTGCATAGCTCAGGGAGATCAGCTCAGTGTTTTGTGACCAGCTAGAGGGGTGAGATAGGGAGGAATGGAGGGAGGGAGATGCAAGAGGGAGGAGATATGGGGATATATGTATATGTATAGCTGATTCACTTTGTTAAAAGACAGAAACTAACACACCATTGTAAAGAAATTATACTCCAATAAAGATGTGTTATTAATTAATTAATATTTAAAAATAAACAGGCAAGATGGGAAAGTTCTGAAAATCCATTGCACCTCAATGTGAATATAATTAACATCACTGTATTGCACACTTAAGAACTAGTTAAGTCAGTAAATTTTATATGTGTTTCACTGCAATTTTTTTAAAAACAGGATAAAAACACCTTCATCCTGATTGCCACTCAGCATTCTCATCTGACATTACAGATAAAGCCTCTTCTTTAAGAGTATTTATCTAGCAAACTAGAAATACTGATCACACTGAACTTTAATACATTTCTTCTCAAGTGATACAACTGTGCTTAGCACAAAGTGAGTGATCAATAAATATAAATCATAGGTAACCTCCTACTTTCCCTGTAAATGTGTTGTTATCAATAAATCTATATGCATTTCAAAAAAAAAAGGTGAACAAGAAAACCTAAAAAAAAAGATGAAAAAATGAGAAAGGCTAATTCAAATAGATACTAAAATATTATTATAAAACCTCCATATTTAAAATTGTGTGCTATTCAGGAAATCAATGGGTAGTATCAGAAAAACAATGGGTTAAAAAAGACTATCTAGAAATAGACCCAAGTGCATATGTAAATTTATTATGTATTAAATATGGTATCTCAAATCAGTGGGGGAAAATATGAAAATATTAATAAATGGTATTGAGAAAACTGAATAGTCATTTGGAAGAATGTGTCATTGGATCTATATGTCACAACATACACCAGGATCAACTCCAATGAGTTAGATATCTAAATGTAGATGGATGGAAAGGAAGGGAGGGAAGTGGGAGGGGAGAAAGAAGAAAGAA
The DNA here is from genome assembly GCF_039906515.1 of Pseudorca crassidens. Classification (NCBI taxonomy): domain Eukaryota; kingdom Metazoa; phylum Chordata; class Mammalia; order Artiodactyla; family Delphinidae; genus Pseudorca; species Pseudorca crassidens. The sequence goes on along the minus strand of NC_090305.1, from coordinate 45,204,009 downwards.
AAGAAAGAAAAAGAAAGAAAGAGAGAAAGAGAGAAAGAGAGAAAGAGAGAAAGAAAGAAAGAAAGAAAGAAAGAAAGAAAGAAAGAAAGAAAGAAAGAAAGAAAGAAAGAAAGAAAGAAAGAAAGAAAGAAAGAAAAGAAAGAAAGAAAGAAAGAAAGAAAAGAAAGAAAGAAAGAAAGAAAGAAAAAGAAAGAAAGAAAGAAAGAAAAGGGAGGTAGGAAGGAAGGAAGGAAGAAAATGACAGAAGTACTATAATAAGATGTGAGTAAATTCCTCTGCTACCTGGGAGAGGGGAAGAAATTCCTAACCATGACTCAATGTCCAGAAGCAATAAAATAAAAATGGATAATTTTGAAAAGTTAAAAATAAACAATCTTCGTAACGTAAGGCAAAAATAATAATAACACTATAAGCAAAATCAAATGAAAATGATAAATCATGAAAAAATATTTGCAATTTATATCACAGCAGAGCTGATATCCCTAATATATAGTTTCTAAGAAAAGCCAGAAGAAAAATAAAGTAGTTGAAAAATAGTACACCACATACCTATTGGAATGTCCAAAATCCAAAACACTGACAACACCAAATGCTGGTGACAATATGGAGCAAGAGGAGTTCTCATTCATTGCTGGTAAGAATGCAAAATGGTACACCCATTTTGGGGGACACTTTGGCAGTTTCTTATAAAACTAAACATAGTCTTAGCTAAGACCCAACAATCGCACTCCTTGGTATTTACCCAAATGAGCTGAAAACTTATGTCTACACAAAACCCTGCACATGGCTGTGTATAGCAGTTTTATCCATAATTGTCAAAAATTGGAAGTAACCAAGATGTCCCTCAATAGGTGAATGGATAAATAATCTGTGGTACAGCCAGACAATGGAATATTATTTAGTGCTAAAAAGGAATGAGCTATCAAGCCATGAAAAGACCTGGAGGAAACTTAAGTGTATATCACTAAGTAAAAGAAGACCATTTGAAAAGGCTACATACTGTATGATGCCAACTGTACAACATTATAGAAAAGGTAAAACTATGGATACAGTTAAAAGATCAGTGCTTGCCAGAGGTTTTGGGGAGGGATGGATACATAGGCAAGCACAGAAGATTTTTAGGACCATGAAACTATTTTGTATAATAGAATAATGTTGGATACATGTCATGTTACAGAGTATTCATTTGTCAAAACCCATAAAATGTGCAACATCAAGAGGGAATCCTAATGTAAACAATAGACTTTGGATGAAAATGGTGTGTTAATAGCTATCCATTGAAATGAGCAACAACTCTCGTTGAGATGTTGATAGTGGGGGAGGTTGTGTACATGTGGGTACAAGGGTGTATGGGTATTCTATGTACCCTCAGTTTTATGTGCATCTAAAACTACCCTGAAAAATAAAGTCTACTAAAAACTAAGTTAATAAATTAGTAAAATTAATTAGTCTAATATACATGTAATTAGAGTCCCATAAAAGAGGAGTGGCAGGGAAAAATATATTTGAGGAAATAGTGGTTGAAATTTGATGAAAACTATAAAGCAGCAGATCCAAGATGCTCAACAGACTCCAAGAAGAAACATAAAGAGGTACACCATAATCAAATTGCTTTAAATAAATGATAAAGAGAAAATCTTAAGGCTAGAGAGGGGGAAATTAGCACATTATTTATTTTTAGAAAAGATAATTATGACAGCTGACTTCTAGACAGAAACCCTGCTGGCCTGAAGACAATGGAATGATATCTTTAAAGTAATGAAAGAAAAACTTGTCAACATACAATGCTATACTCAATGAAACTAACCTCTAAAAGTGAAAGCAAATGAAACCTTGTTCAGATCAACAAAAACTGAGAAAATCTCACCAGCACCCCTGTACCTGAGCACCCAGAGTAATGAACTACATACCTGCAGGTAAATCTATGAAATCTTAAAACTCAATTCGTTCAGTGAATTAATTTCATGTGTCAGATACTTTGTGATATCTGATACTCTGTGTCAGATACTCTGACTTAGTGGCTCTCAAGCTCGACTACACAGTAGAACTATCTGAGAACATTTTTAAAATTAGAGTTATCCATGTTCCAGCCAGAGCAATTAAGTAAGACAATGAGAGGGGCCTGGCTCTTCAGGTGATTCTAATATATAGGTAGGGCTCAAACCAGCTGCCTAACTTCACCCCTTAAATCCCAGCCCATTTCCAATCTCCAACCTGCCCTGCTGAAAATAGTTGACATACAGGTCAGGCATGTTTTCCATCAGTTAAATAAAAAGAAATATAATGAACAGGGAAAGCCATATGAGGAATATCAAGTGAACAATTTCACACTTCATCTGCCATCAAAATCACAGTTTAAGGTTGTTTGCTTCACCCATTGGGCTGAAGAAACTCCTTGGCCTCTCCTGAGGGCAACATTTTGGATCCTCCAGAACCCACAAGTAAGTCAGTCTTGTGTATGGTTCTGTGTCTTCCAGAGAAAACAAAGGGGAGAAATGGTAGGTCTTTTTATCTCTGTGCTGCCATCTTGACTGCTTTTCCTGTGTTCAAGTTTGCTTTTCTCCTATAGGTTCTTCCTTTGCTGAGTTGACAGACTCCTAACTCTCTGTCATCAGTCCTTCAAGAGCTTCTCTTTCCCATCCACTAGGTGACATATTCTGAGTCACTGACCTGTTAGCAGGGAAAAACAGGTCTCTTTCTTCCAACCTGGCTTAATAGGCTTAGACTTAAGCCTATTAATATAAAACCAAAGTAAATATTTCTTTTCATAGCCCAACATTTATTGTTCCTAGACAAAATTCCTTTTCCAGTAATTTCCACAATAAAAGTACTTTTCTGGGGGTCAAGTCTATGTTAGGTGAATTCAATACTCTGTTATAATCTATACAAGAAGAAAGTATTTCACAACAACAGAAATATTTTAAATCCATTTCATTTCTAATAAAATCTCTGACAATATGGAGTTATCTGTGTCCTACCTTATTTCTTAATAGCACCCCTGCTTACTTTCAAAACCCTCCTACTTTGGATAAATTATGTTTACCTTGTTTGTAGACCAAATGAAGACCAGTTTTCACCAGTGACAAAGAGGAATTTTCCCACATAGCCAGCACTCATGAACGAGCTCATTCACACAGCCTAACCATCCTCCCTGGGCATGGTACCACAACCCGTGAAAAGGCCAAACTGTTACAGCCCCAGTAATTAGAACTAAGACTAAAAGCAATTAATTCTATAAGTTTGAGCTGTTACATTTGATTCTCCTAAAATCGTGTCATATAACTGGGGTATTATGGAGGTTTGTTGACAAAATGAAAATAAGAGTAAGTGTTAAGATAAGCAAAATGAGAAGACAGAAAAACACAACACAGATGAAGGAGCAAGATAAAAACCCACCAGACCTAACAAACGAAGAGGAAATAGGCAGTCTTCCTGAAAAGAATTCAGAATAATGATAGTAAAGATGATCCAAAATCTTGGAAATAGAATAGACAAAATTCAGAAACATTTAACAAGGACCTAGAAGAACTAAAGATGAAACAAACAATGATGAACAACACAATAAATGAAATGAAAACTACTCTAGATGGGATGAATAGTAGAATAACTGAGACAGAAGAACGGATAAGTGACCTGGAAGATAAAATAGTGGAAATAATTACTGCAGAACAGAATAAAGAAAAAAGAATGAAAAGAACTGAGGACAGTCTCAGAGACCTCTGGGACAATATTAAATGCACCAACATTCGAATTATAGGGGTTCCAGAAGAAGAAGAGAAAAAGAAAGGGACTGAGAAAATATTTGAAGAGATTATAGTTGAAAACTTCCCTAATATGGGAAAGGAAATAGTTAATCAAGTCCAGGAAGCACAGAGAGTCCCATACAGGATAAATCCAAGGAGAAATACGCCAAGACACATATTAATCAACCTGTCAAAAATTAAATACAAAGAAAGCATATTAAAAGCAGCAAGGGAAAAACAACAAATAACACACAAGGGAATCCCCATAAGGTTAACAGCTGATCTTTCAGCAGAAACTCTGCAAGCCAGAAGGAACTGGCGGGACATATTTAAAGTGATGAAGGAGAAAAACTGACAACCAAGATTACTCTACCCAGCAAGGATCTCATTCAGATTTGATGGAGAAATTAAAACCTTTACAGACAAGCAAAAGTTGAGAGTTCAGCACCACCAAACCAGCTTTACAACAAATGCTAGAGGAACTTCTCTAGGCAAGCAACACAAGAGAAGGAAAAGACCTACAATAATGAACCCAAAACAACTTAGAAAATGGGAATAGGAACATACATATCGATAATTACCTTAAATGTAAATGGACTAAATGCTCCCACCAAAAGACACACACTGGCTGAATGGATACAAAAACAAGACCGTTATATGTGCTGTCTACAAGAGACCCACTTCAGACCTAGAGACACATACAGACTGAAAGTAAGGGGATGGAAAAAGATATTCCATACAAATGGAAACCAAAAGAAAGCTGGAGTAGCAATTCTCATATCAGATAAAATAGAATTTAAAATAAAGGCTACTAGAAGAGACAAAGAAGGACACTACATAATGATCAAAGGATTGATCCAAAAAGACGATATAAAAATTGGAAATATTTATGCACCCAACATACGAGCACCTCAATACATAAGGCAAATACTAACAACCATAAAAGGGGAAATCGACAGTAACACATTCATAGTAGGGGAATTTAACACCCCACTTTCACCAATGGACAGATCATCCAAAATGAAAATCAATAAGGAAACACAAGCTTTAAATGATACATTAAACAAATGGACTTAATTGATATTTATAGGACATTCCATCCAAAAACAACAGAATACATATTTTTCTCAAGTGCTCATGGAACATTCTCCAGGATAGATCATATCTTGGGTCACTAATCAAGTCTTGGTAAATTTAAGAAAATTGAAATTGTATCAAGTAGCTTTTCCGACAACAACGCTATGAGACTAGATATCAGTTACAGGAAAAGATCTGTAAAAAATACAAACACATGGAGGCTAAACAATACACTACTTAATAACGAAGTGATCACTGAAGAAATCAAACTGGAAATCAAAAAATAACTAGAAACAAATGACAATGGAGACAGGATGACACAAAACCGATGGGATGCAGCAAGAGCAGTTTAGGAGGGAAGTTTATAGCAATACAAGCCCACATTAAGAAACAGGAAACATATCGAATCAACCTAACCTTGCACCTAAAGCAATTACAGAAAGAAGAACAAAAAAACCCGAAAGTTAGCAGGAGGAAAGAAATCATAAAAATCAGATCAGAAATAAATGAAAAAGAAATGAAGGAAACGATTGTAAAGATCAATAAAACTAAAAGGTGGTTCTTTGAGAAGAGAAAAAAAATAGATAAACCATTAACCAGACTCATCAAAAAAAAGGGAGAAGACTCAAATCAATAGAATTAGAAATGAAAAAGGAGAAGTAAAAACTGACACTACAGAAATACAAAAGATCATGAGAGATTACTACAAGTCTCTCTGTGCCAATAAAATGGACAACCTGGAAGAAATGGACAAATTCTTAGAAAGGCACACCTGCCAAGACTGAATCAGGAAAAAATAGAAAATATGAACAGACCAATCACAAGCACTAAAATTGAAACTGTGATTAAAAATCTTCCAACAGTCAAAAGTCCAGGACCAGATAGCTTCACAGGTGTATTCTATCAAACATTTAGAGAAGAGCTAACACCTATCCTTCTCAAACCCTTCCAAAATATAGCAGAGGAACACTCCCAAATTCATTGTACGAGGCCACCATCACCTTGATACCAAAACCAGACAAGGATGTCACAAAGAAAGAAAACTACACACCAATATCACTGATGAACATAGATGCAAAAATCCTCAACAAAATACTAGCAAACAGAATCCAACAGCACAATAAAAGGATCATATATCATGATGAAGTGGGGTTTATTCCAGGAATGCAAGGATTCTTCAATATACACAAATCAATCAACGTGATAAACCATATTAACAAATTGAAGGAGAAAAACCATATGGTCATCTCAATAGATGCAGAGAAAGCTTTCGACAAAATTCAACACCTATTTATGATAAAAACCCTGCAGAAAGTAGGCATAGAGGAAACTTACCTCAACATAATAAAGGCCACATATGACAAACCAACAGCCAACATCATCCTCAATGGTGAAATACTGAAAGCATTTCCAGTAAGATCAGGAACAAGACAAGGTTGCCCACTCTCACCACTCTTATTCAACATAGTTTTGGAAGTTTTAGCCACAGCAATCAGAGAAGAAAAGGAAATAAAAGGAATCCAAGTCAGAAAAGAAGAAGTAAAGCTGTCACTATTTGCAGATGACATGATACTATACATAGAGAATCCTAAAGATGCTACCAGAAAACTACTAGAGCTAATCAATGAAGTTGGTAAAGTTGCAGGATACAAAATTAATGCACAGAAATCTCTTGCATTCCTATACACTAATGATGAAAAATCTAAAAGTGAAATCAAGAAAACACTCCCATTTACCACTGCAACAAAAAGAATAAAATATCTAGGAATAAACCTACCTAAGGAGACAAAAGATCTGTATGCAGAAAATTATAAGACATTGATGAAAGAAATTAAAGATGATACAAATAGATGGAGAGATATACCATGTTCTTAGATTGGAAGAATCAACATTGTGAAAATGATTCTACTACCCAAAGCAACCTACAGATTCAATGCAATCCCTATCAAACTACCACTGGCATTTTTCACAGAACTAGAACAAAAAATTTCACAATTTGTATGGAAACACAAAAGACCCCGAATAGCCAAAGCAATCTTGAGAACAAAAAAGGGAACTGGAGGAATCAGGCTCCCTGACTTCAGACTATACCACAAAGCTACAGTAATCAAGACAGTATGGTACTGGCACAAAAACAGAAAGATAGATCAATGGAACAGGATAGAAAGCCCAGAGATAAACCCACGCACATGTGGTCACCTTATCTTTGATAAAGGAGGCAGGAATGTACAGTGGAGAAGGGACAGCCTCTTCAATAAGTGGTGCTGGGAATACTGGACAGGTACATGTAAAAGTATGAGATTAGATCACTCCCTAACACCATACACAAAAATAAGCTCAAAATGGATTAAAGACCTAAATGTAAGGCCAGAAACTATCAAACTCTTAGAGGAAAACATAGGCAGGACACTCTATGACATAAATCACAGCAAGATCCTTTTTGACCCACCTCCTAGAGAAATGGAAATAAAAACAAAAATAAATAAATGGGTCCTAATGAAACTTCAAAGCTTTTGCACAGCAAAGGAAACCATAAACAAGACCAACAGACAACCCTCAGAATGGGAGAAAATATTTTCAAATGAAGCAACTGACAAAGGATTAATTTCCAAAATTTACAAGCAGCTCATGCAGCTCAATAACAAAAAAACAAACAACCCAATCCAAAAATGGGCAGAAGACCTAAATAGACATTTCTCCAAAGAAGATATACAGACTGCCAACAAACACATGAAAGAATGCTCAACATCATTAATCATTAGAGAAATGCAAATCAAAACTACAATGAGATATCATCTCACACCAGTCAGAATGGCCATCATCAAAAAATCTAGAAACAATAAATGCTGGGAAGGGTGTGGAGAAAAGGGAACCCTCTTGCACTGCTGGTGGGAATGTGAATTGGTACAGCCACTATGGAGAACAGTATGGAGGTTCCTTAAAAAACCACAAATAAAACTACCATATGACCCAGCAATCCCACTACTGGGCATATACCCTGAGAAAACCAAAATTCAAAAAGAGTCATGTACCAAAATGTTCATTGCAGCTCTATTTACAATAGCCCGGAGATGGAAACAACCTAAGTGCCCATCATCGGATGAATGGATAAAGAAGATGTGGCACATATATACAATGGAATATTACTCAGCCATAAAAAGAAACGAAATTGAGCTATTTGTAATGAGGTGGATAGACCTAGAGTCTGTCATACAGAGTGAAATAAGTCAGAAAGAGAAAGACAAATACCGTATGCTAACACATATATATGGAATTTAAGGGAAAAAAAGTCATGAAGAACCTAGGGGTAAGACAGGAATAAAGACACAGACCTACTAGAGAACGGACTTGAGGATATGGGTAGGGGGAAGGCTGAGCTGTGACAAAGCGAGGGAGAGGCATGGACATATATACACTACCAAACATAAGGTAGATAGCTAGTGGGAAACAGCCACATAGCACAGGGAAATCAGCTCAGTGCTTTGTGACCGCCTGGAGGGGTGGGATAGGGAGGGTGGGAGGGAGGGAGACACAATAGGGAAGAGATATGGGAACATATGTATATGTATAACTGATTCACTTTGTTATAAAGCAGAAACTAACACACCATTGTAAAGCAATTATACCCCAATAAAGATGTTTAAAATAAAAAAGAGTAAGTGTTAATAATGCCTATACATTTGATTTCTATCTGTCATTCATATGACAAGCCTGGACCCTCTTGACCCACCACTGCTCTCAGTAAAGCATGCATGTACCCTTTACACCTATCTACCTCTACAGTGTTTACCCTCAGGAGTTACTGACATATGTTTTTCACTTTTCCTGGTTAAAAATTCCACCCTTTACAATTTGTATTCTGTCTTAAACATTGGTAGAATCAATAGCATAAGACAATATCCACTATTACAAAAAGTAAGAGGAAATAGAGTGGATTCACCATGGTTTAACCGAAGTCTTCGTGAGGGTAGCTGGATGAAAATAGGCATACCTTCCACAGTCCCCATAGTGCCAGCTCTGTATCTCTTTCTTCTAACAGAGCCACTCATAAAATCTTCTAAATGGAATTAGTTTCTTTCAAATAACAGATGAATTTACAATGATTGTTTCTACATATCTATTCACCATTAATAAGCTGGACCTTTAACCCAGGCCATCACTGAAATATAGCAGGCATGTCTCTCTAGAAATATACCAGAGTGATGTGCTATATCTATTGACCTTTGCAAATAATCTTGCTTTGTGAATAAAAGGGAATGTTAATTTCCTCAAGAGTAGGAGCTGAGGCAGTTGTCAAAGATAAAAGAGAAAAGGACAGAATAGGAGCAAACTTTAAAGGTGCTCTGGGTACTGAAATAAGGATAGCAAAGGAGATAGGGGACCTTGAGAATGACAGCAAACTAAAATGGGATTTAGAGGTCCCCACGTATAATGTATTCAACGACACTTTTTATTTCAAATGGACAAGCAACAGAGCAGAATTAATGCCGTGTGGAACTCATGGCTGTGCATTGAAATACACCAAGTTACCAAGACTCATGGGAGTTCTGAACAACCCAGGTGAATGTGGCACCCTTTACGGTGTGTCTGACCAGCAGAATACAGATTTGATTTTCTGATCCTTGAGAAAAAAGTACAAAGCAGTCACTTTGAGCTAAGCCTCCAAATTACAGCTGTGGTTCAGCTTGGATTCCTTTTGTAGAATAAAACTTGCTGACTAAGGCAATAAGATTTGATTTATCTTTTCCATTTAATGGTGTTTATCAGACTAGAATTTGTCTCTTGTTACCACTCTGAATACATTGGGCTTTGCTGGATACCTAACTCGATACATTTATTTTAACCTCATTGTGGCTATCCGGAAATGAATGTGCTAATTAATAGTAGAAACCGAAGAATAAACATAGAGAGTAAATGCAAAAGGAGAATATTCTTTAGGAGTGGTGTCCAGCTATATTTTAGACAACTCTCAGTTGGCCAAAAAACACACAAAAAAAAGTACCCAGGGGCTTTCAGCCATGAGGAATCAGACAAAAGAAAAAAAAAGCAGATTGAATGTAGAAATAATTTGTCATTTCAAAAACCTTCCAAAGTGCAATAAAAGACTACTTGGAATCTAATTGAAATGATTCTGGGAATGAAATTACATCAGTGCTTGGTGAAGGCACATTAGGATAATACAGTTGCTTGAGTGAAAAGCTAACGGAGTGCTCAGTTTGGCCTAATGGTGCATGAGGAAGGCACCTTCCAGGGTCACCCACTCCAGCACCACCACAAATCACCATGATGGAGTACACGGAAGACACTAGACTAGGCAGGTCCCTTGCGGTGCACGTCAGCAAGGCCCCCTTTGACTTCAGCTGGAATTACTTGGGATAAGAACAAAAAATAGTAGTGTGTATATGTTATTCCCAACCTCCTAATTTATCCCTCTGTAATAACCTATATGGGAAAAGAATCTGAAAAAGGATAGATAAATGAACACATATAACTAAATCACTTTGTTGTACACATGAAACTAACACATTTTAAATCACCTATACTCCAATATAAAATTTAAAAATTTTTTAAATAAATAACAGCGTTTTGCCAAACTCTCCACAAGCATCCTGTTTCGGCTACTCTGAGGATGAAGAGTGTTTCTCTCTCCCATACAGAAATAAAAGGGCACTCGGCTAACCCCTTGTAAATGGAATGGAAGGTCTGAGCCCTACATTTCTTTAAAATCATTCTGTTTAGTTCAACCAATATTACCTGAACATACCTAAGTACTAGGCACACTCTGTACTTAACATTGGGGATCCTGCAAGTCACAACACTTATTTTCATAAAGTCACTGCATAGTGGGGGATAAATTATAATAACGCAATGTGATTATACTAAAAACATGCATGAAGTCCAGAATGATTTGTTCCATCTGAAGAATTCACACACATGGAGATGCCTAAGGTTCACCCTGCAGATAAGGTGGAGAAAGGTACACCCACCCAACATGGAGAAGGAAGTAACTGGAGTGAATATCCAGACTGCTATTGCCAAGGTCACTGAGGGGGTTATACAGCAAGGGTCAGGTTGCCATCCAGCTGTGGGGGCCTTTTAAGTTTAGACCTAAGCATTAACAGAGACTTCACAATAAAATCTTTGCTTGAAAGAGTTGTCTATTTTCTTTTTCTCTAATTCTTTTCTTCACATTTTCCCTTGAGCCTACTCCAAACAGGCATTTAACTTCACCACTCCACTAAAATAGCTTTTGTCAAGATCACCAGTATCTTTATGTTGTAAAATCCATAGTGAATTTTCAATCCTTAAAAATGTGATCATCCAGCAACATTTAATAGAATTGCCACATCCTTTTTCTTGAAACCCTTTCTTCCTGTGGCTTCTGGGACATCAGTCTCACCTCCCACCTCAAAGACCTGCCTTCCATCTCCTGTGTGGTTCCTCCTCATTCCCTGTCACTCTGTGTCGGAGAGCCCCAGACCTCAGACCTCTGGGCTCCATTCAAACTAAATTCCTAGCATAGCTCACACTTACAAAAAGTAATTAAAAAAAAAAAAAAAAGCTCCTTTTGAGGATGTAAACACATTAAGAAAAAAAAGCATCTAAATGCTGATGACTCCCACGTTTATGCCTCTAGCTTAGACCTCAACAGTGAACTCCAAGTTCGTATATCTCACTGCCTACTAAGCATTTGTACTTGAAGTCTCATAGGAGTCTCAGCCTTACCACAACCCAGAAGAAACTTCTTACTCCTCCCCAACCTGTTACTGCTCTGATCTTACTCACTTCAGTTACTAGTTTCTCCATTTTTCCTTCGTTCATGGCGGAAAACTTGTTATCACCCATGACTCTTTTCTTTCTCTTACATCCCACTTCGAACCCAACACAAAATCTCTTTCAAAATACACCCAGACTCTGACCTCCTCTCAGCACCTCCACTGCCCAAATATTGGTCCAAGTCACAATCATCCCTCACTGAGAATATCGTAACAGTCTCCACAAAGGGTCTCCCTGCTTCTGTTCTTGTGATCAGAGTGATTGTTCAAAAACTCAGATCAGATCATGGCATTCCTCTGCTCCAATCCCTCCAATATCTTCTCACCCAAGTCAGAGTAAAATCAACAGTTTCCTCCCAACTCTGCTACCCTAACCTCACCCCCATTACTTCCACCCACTCTCTGCTCGCTCAGTCTTGGCCACTTGAGCCTCGTTGCTGGTCCTAGAACATGCAGAGCATCCTCCCACTTCAGAATTTTACACATACTCTCCCCTCTGCTTCCAAAGCTCTTCTCTCCCAGAATCGCATGGCTCACTTTCTCACTTTCTTTAGGACCTATTTCAATATCACCTTTGCCACAAGATCTTCCATGATCATTTTTTATGAAAGAGCAACTCCACCCCTTTACTCCAACATTCCTTCTTCCCCTCTCCCTGCTTTTTCTAAATTGCACATATTACCAGCTGACATATTATGTGTTTTTGTGTGTATTTATTTGTCTGCCCACCTCCACCAGAATGTAAGTACTGTGAGGATGAAGACTTTGCCTCTTGTGTTCACTGGTGTACCCCCCAGCTCTCAGAATGGTGCCAGCTGCATAGCGGGTACCTAATAAAAATTTATTGACTGACTGTATGAACAAACAGAAACAGTTCCTAGCAACTGAGTACTCAGAAGAAAGCCAGTTCTTTAGAATGCTATCAATTACAGTTCCTCCAAAGAAGCTAGAGACATACCAGAACCACAGAATTCCAAACAAAACACACACAGACACACACACACACACACACACAAATGCATGTACATACACAGAGTATGTACTGAAATTCTCATAATTGAATACAACTGCAATAACTTATAAGGTCCTCTGATAAACTTTATAAAGTTGCTAGTTTCAGTACCTCATCTTAAGTGTTGTTATATCTTGGACTAGATTTGCACTTGAACCCTATCTGAGTAGTAAGGTCAAGGTTCTACTGCCTTTGGAGAAAAGTTTATACTAACATTTCTTGAAGAATTTTGGGAGAAAACTAGGTACTAAAATTTATGATGTACATGTCCTTCTACTAGGAATTCCATTCTGGGTATATAACCTAGTTTCCTACACTAGGTAAATAACCTAGTGTTCCATGTGTACACAGGGAGAGATGAATGGGAAATGTTTCTTGCAGCATTATTTGTAATAGGGAGAAATTAGAAACAACCTAAATATCTACCAAAGGAGGATGGATGTATAAACTGTGGTCTGTTCATACAGTAGAATACTAAGTGGCCTCCAGAATTAGAGACTTATTTATCAGCTTGAATAAAGCTCAAAAACATTGTTGAGCAAAAGGGCAAGTTGCAGGATGCATACCATATAACACCACTTACCTAAAGCTTGAAAGTGTGTGGCACGATACTATATAGGATTTATGGAGACAAAAGCAGCAGAGTAAAAGTATAAAATGATAAATACCGAATTCAATAAGGTTGTTACCTCTGGATAGGGTGGGATGGAAGGAGGGGCATGGAGGTCTAAACTGTATCTGCAATGACTTTTTTTTAAATTTTATTAAAGTAAGTTGATTTACAATGTTGTGTTAATTTCTTCTGTACGGCAAAGTGACTCAGTAACTCAGTTATACATATATATTGGTATATATATCACAGGATCTTTTTGTTTATCCATCCTATATAAAATAATTTGCATCTGCTAATCCCAAACTCTCAATCCTTCCCTTCCCCCCTCCCCCTTGGCAACCACAAGTCCATGAGTCTGTTTCTGTTTCATAGATATGTTGATTTGTATCATATTTTAGATGCCACATAAAAGTGATATCATATGGTATTTGCCTTTCTCTCTCTGACTTAACAAAGAAAATACTTCTGAAGGAAATGTGTCAAGGTTTTAAGATTTGCCAAAGCTTGGCAGCACTTTTCATTACTTCTCTCTGCTTTCCTATGTGCTTGAAACATTTCATAATAGAAAGAATTCTTTTCCCCAAATTAGGGAAAACCAGATAAAGAGCCCCCTTAACACACTGCAATATTAATGAAGCTCGATTATATTTACAAGGGCATTCCAGGTGGAGAAAATTGTATTTGCATAATTGCTTATTTTGGTAACACTAGTAGTCAGAGTTAAATTATGAAGGATTTTATAAGTCATGCTAAGCAGTTGGAATTTTATTCTGTTGGCAATGGAATGTCATTGAATTTTAAGCAAGGGAGTAACGTGACTTGATTTACATTTTAGTGAGATCACTCTTGGAGCACAATTTGGGGAATAGAATGGAAGACTGAAGTGGATGGGGGTAGTCAGACCAGTTTGGAGGCTTTTACAATGATCCAGGCAGAAGACAAAGCAGTCCTGGACTCAGCTAATGACATGGGTATGGAGAAAAGCAGATGAATGCAAAAGTTTTGGGGAAATAAAGTCAACAGGATTCTGATGGGCAAAGTACAGGAGGATGTCTGGGGTGCCTTTCAAGTTTCCAGCTTATTGGAGTGAGGGGATCATGATGCACTAGGATAGAGAATTAAGGGGAAGCACAGATTTGGGAGTGGCCAGGGAGACAAAGAGTTAATGCATGTTGAATTCTAGCTGTCCTCAGACATCACTGGGGAGGATACACAAGAAGCAGGTGTATCAACAGGTCTGCAGCTCTGGGAGAGAATTCAAAGCTAAAGATACATATTTGGTAAATAGATATTCCACATTCATGGAAGTGAATGAGATCTGTCTGGAGAGTACAGAGACAGAGATTAAGGAGAGAAGAGAACAAAGGAAGGAACTCTGAGATCATACAATTGAATGGGAGATGCCAAAGAGGATCCCACGAAGAAGACTGAGAAGAAATGGGTGGAACTGTGGAGGAAGAATCCAGAGATCATGGGAGGCAACTTCATGCCACGGAGCCTGACAGCTGAAATCGGTCAGCCCAACCCCTCTGCTCTCCCCAGCACTGGAATGATTGACAACTGGCTCCTCCTTGTGAAGGTGAATTTCTCCATTTGGGCTTTGGGTGACTTGAAAGTGGATGTGTAAACCCATGAAGAACATTGGTATGTCGTCAAGAAAAGTCTTAAGGGATCAATTTCCAGATCCTCAAATTCTATATGACCCCTCCTAAAACCGACCTTCCCGGGATTACACTATGCGTTAAACGGTCTTTCCCCACTCCCCTTCAATGGTCACTTTCTTTTCTCTTCACAAAAGAAAGGCATTCTCCTCATGTATACTTGTATACATTCCATAGGATATACAAACCTCTAAAGGGCCAAAGAAACCATTCAAGCTTTTAGTCTCAGCAAAACCTTCCTGACTCAACTGGGCCTTGTGTGTTCTGCGAGCCTGCAGATTTCCGTGAAGGGCTCAGCGTGGCTCTAAAATCCTGGGTTCCACATCTGCCTTTGTGGCCTCTTCTAATCCTCCATATTTCCTGCCACTTATTCCCACGTTCACTTCTGCACAGGCTTTGACCACCTTCATGAGGGTACATCTTGGAAGCTCCTGGCCTCAGCTTCTCTGGTGCTGTGGGAGGGTGGGAGCTCACACAGGTGAAATCCCACAGGTAAGGAAGATAGCTCTCTGCAGGGTGATCCTGGAGCTGTGACTCAGGCAGGTAAATGCTTCTCCCCTTATTCACAGAGAGGTGGTCCTGACACACATTTTGGCAGCAGCCAGGCTTCTGTAGCAGAGGCCAACAGGCAAAGCTCCCTTTCTTGACCCTTCTACCCCTGTCTCACTGTTCCCTGCAGGCAAGCCTTTGTCTCAGGCTCCACTTTAGTGGGAACCCAGGCTAAGAGAGTTGGGATGTTCTGAATTCAGATATTTTGTCAGATGGAACAGAAGGAGTGAGGGCAATTTCATCTAACAACTTCCCATCTCCCATTCCTAGACAACTGCCAAAAAGCAGTTAAGGAGATTGCTTGCTAGGAGAGAAAGCAGAACGTGAAAAGTACAAAAGGCCAGTGACAAACTCAAGGCAAAGGCTCTGATCCTCCTTCCTATCTGTGCTAGAACTAGAATATTTGAGACATGTGGAAGGTACACCAGGAAATCCAGCTAGCTAGGAGGCGCACCATCTCTGCATGTTTTCAGTGAAAAGCATTTGGTGAGAACTCACATATATGCTTTCATGATCTCAAGGAGGAAGTGTAAAACTTCCTCAACCAGTCAGTGTTACAGCTTCAGGTAAAAGAATACATGTGAAGGTGAGTTAGCACCTTATAGTATCTTGAACATTTATTGAGATACGTAGGAGAAACAAGTTCATTAACTTGTACTGAAATGTTACTGAATCCATATTCTCTTGTTTCTTAGTGCAAGCCTCCTGTTTGTTGTCAACGACTCTTACGCTTGTTTATTCATTGCTATTACACCTACGTTAAATTTAGGTTAACTTGATAGAAATATGTTCTTGATTTCACTGTAAATAATGTGTAAAATCATTAATCCACCTCTTACAAGTTCCACACTTACTGGTGGCCCAAGACCTTCTTTTCTTTCTGCTATGAATTTCCACAAAGCAGGTTAATCTACACCCTTGAAGCAGAGCATTTCCTTGTGAATGGAAATAGGGAAAAATGTTCCCCAAATCGATTGATGTAATCGCCCTGAAATTTAGAAAAATTATTCTAATTAATTTATCCTCCTCAGAAACAGATATGCTCCTTAATTCTCTCAAATGTATAAAGATAATTATATTCAACTTGAAATGAAATCATGGGCCTGTGTATAATATTGAAGCATGTGACTCTCTGACCTCCACATATTTTTGAGGCAGTTTGAAATGACGTAGAAAATTTAAATTTAGGTGAATATATAGGTCTCCATTCACAGCCAATGAGAAAAATCCTAAAATACACACTTTCCAGTTTTGTGGAGTTGGTTTTTACTCAGTTGCCATCTAGTCTTAGCTCCATACACAGGAGTCTGTAAATGAAAGAAAAACAGGTATAATTAGGGGGTATTTGATAAGCCTTGATAAAGACTTCTTGGTATATTTCCCAGGAAATGAGAACGTTAATAATTCTAAAGACTAGCTAAAAAATACTGTGACAAGTCAGTACTTTTCTATGTTTTGCCTTGAACAAATTTAAAAATAGGTATAACAGTGGTCAATAGTTAGATTATAAAATATAATTTTTGATATATCACTATGAATCTGAGTATATAACTTGGAAAAATTTTCTAAGAATTGAATGATGTATAAAAATCATTCCACTTTCTTCTGTTTACTATTTAAATAACATCTCTCATGTAACACTCAAAAAAGTAGGAATAGCATTGATGCTTAATCTTGTCTCATTCAAGCAATAAGTTATATTTATCTATGGACACATGACGTAATTAGAAAAAAGAAAATATTGACCTCACAAAGCAATGCAGTTCCCATAAAATTTTACTTTCCAGATTTAATAATCATCATGATCTTTAACAAATATATTGATTTGATAATCATGTATTTAAAATAATTATAACTTATACCAAGACTTCAGCCTTATCTTTTGAGAAAATATTAAAATTTCCATTTATGTACATATTTTTATTGCAGAGAAGTTTGATAGAATAATGCATAAGACTTTTAGCATGAAACTATATTTTGATACAATTCTATGGGGAAACACATATTTCAAGGAGAAAAGATAATGATGGAAAATTTTCATCTGTAAAAGAGCTCACATATGTATTTTTTTGTAGATGATATCAAATCATGAATATCAAATCATTATGAAATTTAGATTTCTTTGTTTACATTAAAAGTTATGTAACAGTTTTGTTTTGTAACTGAAATATTTATTTGTATCAGAAATTACATCCTTTTCAACTGTTTCAATTTATGATGAAAAATTTTAGATGGTTGCATGAAAATACATAAGGGGATACATAGTTTTTAAAAATTTATTTGGCAGTTATGCAGGAAAAAGTATTTGAAGAGCACTATATTATTTTCCACTTGCTACTGTAACATGTTACCACAAACTCAGTGACTAATACACATGTATTCTCACACATTTCTGTAGGTTGGAAGTCTGACATGTGTCTCACCGGGTTTAAAGTAAAGTGTTAGTGAGACCTTCAAGATGGCAGAGGAGAAAGATGTGGAGATCACCTCCCTCACCATGAATACATCAGAAATACATCTACATGTGGAACAACTCCTACAGAACACCTACTGAACGCTGGCAGAACACCTCAGACTTCCCAAAAGGCAAGAAATTCCCCACGTACTTGGGTAGGGTAAAAAAAAAAAGAAAAAACAGAGACAAAAGAATAGGGACAGGACCTGCAACTCTGGGAGGGAGCTGTAAAGGAGGAAAAGTTTCCACACACTAGGAAGCCCCTTCACTGGCGGAGGTGGGGGATGGTGGGAGGGAAGCTTTGGAGCCATGGAGAAGAGCACAGCAACAGGGGTGCAGAGGGCAAAGTGGAGAGATTCCCACACAGAGGATCAGTCCAGACCAGCACTCACCAGCCCAAGAGGCTTGTCTGCTCAACTGCTGAGACAGATGGGGGCTGGGAGCTGAGGCTGGACTTCAGAGGTCAGATCCTAGGGAGAGGACTGGGGTTGGCTGCATGAACACAGCTTGAAGGGGACTAGTGTGCCACAGCTAGCTGGGAGGAAGTCCGAGGAAAAGTCTGGACCTGCCTAACAGGCAAGAGACCATTGTTTTGGGGTGTGCAAGGAGAGGGGATTCAGACCACCACCTAAATAAGCTCCAGAGACAGGCGCGAGCCACGGTTACCAGCGCAGACACCAGAGATGGGCATGAGATGCTAAGGCTGCTGTTGTGGCCACCAAGAAGCCTGTGTGCAAGCACAGGTCACTATCCACACCTCCCCTCCCAGGAGCCTGTGCAGCCCGCCACTGTCAGGATCCCATGATGCAGGGACTTCCCTGGGAGAATGCACGGCATACCTCAGGCTGTTGCAACATCATGCTGACCTCTGCTGAGGCAGGGTCACCCCGCATTCTGTACCCCTCCCTGCCCCTGGCCTGAGTGAGCCAGAGCCTCCTAATCAGACACTGCTTTAACCCTGTCCTGTCTGGGCAGGAACAGACGCCCTCAGGTGACCTGCACACAGAGGTGGGGCCAAATCCAAAGCTGAACCCCAGGAGCTGTGCAAACAAAGAAGAAAGAGAAAGGGAAATCTCTCCCAGCAGCCTCAGGAGCAGTGGATGAAATCTCCACAATCAACCTGACGTACCCTGCATCTGTGGAATATCGGAATAGACAACGAATCCTCCCAAAATTGAGGCGGTGGACTTCGGGAGCAACTGTAGACTTGGGGTTTGCTTTCTGCATGTAATTTGTTTCTGGTTTTATGTTTATCATAGTTTAGTATTTAGAGTTTATTATCATTGGTAGATTTGTTTATTGATTTAGTTGCTCTCTTCCTCCTTTTTTTTATATACAGATTTTTTTTCCTTTTTCTCTTTCTGTGAGTGTGTATGCTTCTTTGTGTGATATTGTCTGTATAGCTTTGCTTTTACCATTTATCCAAGGGTTCTCTCTGTCTCCTTTTTGTTTCATTGTTTCTTTTAGGTTTTTTTGCTTTTTTTTGTTTTGTTTTTTAGTATAGTTTTTAGTGCTGTTATCATTGGTGGATTTGTTTTTTGGTTTGGTTGCTCTCTTCTCTCTTTCTTCTTTTTCTTTTTTTATTACTTTTTAATCTTTTAAGTTTTAATAAGTATTTTTTATTTTAATAACTGTATTTTATTTTATTCTTTATTCCCTTCTTTTTTTCCCCCCTTTTCTTCTGAGCCATGCGGCTGACAGGATCTTGGTACTCTGGCTGGGTGTCAGGCCTTTGCCTCTGAGGTGGGAGAGCCGAGTTCAGGACATTGGTCCACAAGAGACCTCCCAGCTCCATGTAATATCAAATGGCAAAAGCTCTCCCAGAGATCTCCATCTCAATGCTAACACCCAGATCTATTCAACGACCAGCAAGCTACAGTGCTGGACACCATATTCCAAACAACTAGCAAGACAGGAACACCACCCACCTATTAGCAGAGAGACTACCTAAAATAATAATAAGGTCACAGGCACCCCAAAACACACCACTGGACGTGGTGCTGCCCACCAGAAAGACAAGATCCAGCCTATCCACAAGAACACAGGCAGTAGTCCCCTCAACCAGGAATCCTACATGACCCACCGACACAACCTTAGCTACTGGGGGCAGACACCAAAAACAATGGGACCTATGAACTTGCAGGCTGTGAAGAGGAGACCCCAAACAGAGTAAGTTAAGCAAATAAGAAGACAGCAGATGAAAGAGCAAGATAAAAACCCAACAGACCAAACAAATGAAGAGGAAACAGGCAGTCTACCAGAGAAAGAATTCAGAGTAATAACAAAAGATAATAAAAAACCTTGGAAATAGAATGGAGAAAATACAAGACATTTAAAAAGGACCTAGAAGAACTAAAGAGCAAACAAACAATGATGAACAACACAATAAATGAAATTAAACATTCTCTAGAAGGAATCAATAGCAGAATAACTGAGGCAGAAGAACGAATAAGTGACCTGGAAGATAAAATAGTGGAAATAACTACTGCAGAGCAGAATAAAGAAAAAAAAATGAAAAGAATTGAGGACAGTCTTAGAGACTTCTTGGACAACATTAAATGCATACATATTCAAATTATAGGGGTCCAGAAGAAGAAGAGAAAAAGAAAGGGACTGAGAAAATATTTGAAGAGATTATAGTTGAAGAGTTCCCTAATATGGGAAAGGAAATATTATTCAAGTTCAGGAAGTACAGAGAGTAGAGTCCCATACAGCTTAACCCAAGGAAAAACCTTGACACCAAGACACATATTAATCAAGGTATCAAATACAAAGAAAAAATGTTAAAAGGAGCAAGGGAAAAACAACAATAATATACAAGGGAATCTGCATAAGGTTAACAGCTGATCTTTCAGCAAAAACTCTACAAGCCAGAAGAGAGTGGCAGGACATATTTAAACTGATGAAAGGGAAAAACCTACAACAAAGATTACTCTACTCAGCAAGGAACTCATTCAGATTTGACAGAGAAATTAAAACCTTTACAGACAAGCAAAAGCTAAGAGAATTCAACACAACAAAAGGAGCTTTACAACAAATGCTAAAGGAAATTCTCTAGGCAGGAAAGACAAGAGAAGGAAAAGACCTACAATAACAAACCCAAAACAAATAAGACACTGGTAATAGGAACATACATATGGATAATTACCTTAAATGTAAACAGATTAAATTCTCCAACCAAAAGACATAGATTAGCTGAATGGATACAAAAACAAGACCCATATATATGTTGTCTATTAGAGACCCACTTCAGCCCTAGAAACACATACAGACTGAAAGTGAGGGGACAGAAAAAGATATTCCATGCAAATGGAAATCAAAAGAAAGCTGGAGTAGCAATTCTCATATCAGACAAAATAGACTTTAAAACAAAGCCTATTACTAGAGAAAAAAAAGGACACTATATAATGATCAAGGGATCAGTCCAAAAAGAAGACATAACAATTGTAAATATTTATGCACCCAAAATAGGAATACCTCAATACATAAGGCAAATACTAACAGCCATAAAAGAGGAAATTGACAGCAACACAATCATAGTAGGGGACTTTAACATCCCACTTTCACCCATGGACAGATCATCCAAAATGAAAATAAATAAACACAAGCTTTAAATGAGACATTAAACAAGATGGACTTAAATGATATTTATAGGACATTCCATCCAAAAACAACAGAATACACATTCTTCTCAAGTGCTCATGGAACATTCTCCAGGATAGATCATATCTTGGGTCACAAATCAAGTCTTGGTAAATTTAAGAAAATTGAAATTGTATCAAATATCTTTTCTCACCACAACGCTATCAGACTAGATATAAATTACAGGAAAAATTCTGTAAAATATACAGAAACATGCAGGCTAAACAATACACTACTTAATAACCAAGAAATCCCTGAAGATATCAAAGAGGAAATCAAAAAAATTCCTAGAAACCAATGACAATGAAAACATGATGACCCAAAACCTATGGAATGCAGCAAAAACAGTTCTAAGAGGGAAGTTTAGAACAATACAATCCTACCTTAAGAAACAAGAAACATCTCAAACAAACAACCTAACCTTACACCTAAAACAATTAGAGAAAGAAAAACAAAAAAAAAAAACAAAATTAACAGAAGGATAGAAATAATAAAGATCAGATCAGAAAGAGATGAAAAAGAAATGAAGGAAACGATAGCAAAGACCAATAAAACTAAAAGCTGGTTCTTTGAGAAGATAAAGAAAATTGATAAACCATTAGCCAGACTCATCAGGAATAAAAAGAAGAAGACTCACATCAGCAGCATTAGAAATGAAAAAGGAGAAGTAACAACCGACACTGCAGAAATACAAAGGATCATTAGAGATTACTGAAAACAACTATACCCCAATAACATGGACAACCTGGAAGAAATGGAAAAATTCTTAGAAATGCACAACTTTCGAGACTGAACCAGGAAGAAATAGAAAATATGAACAAACCAATCACAAGCACTGAAATTGAGACTGTAATTAAAAATCTTCCAACAAACAAAAGCCCAGGACCAGATGGCTTCACAGGCGAATTCTATCAAACATTTAGAGAAGAGCTAACACCTATCCTTCTCAAACTCTTCCAAAATATAGCAGAGGGAGGAACACTCCCAAACTCAATCTACGAGGCCACCATCACCCTGATACCAAAACCAGACAAAGATGTCAAAAAGAAAGAAAACTACAGGCCAATATCACTGATGAACATAGATGCAAACATCCTCAACAAAATACTAGCAAACAGAATCCAACAGCACATTAAAAGGATCATACACCATGATCAAGTGGGGTTTATTCCAGGAATGCAAGGATTCTTCAGTGAAAGCAAATCAATGTGATACACCATATTAACAAATTGAAGGAGAAAAACCATATGATCATCTTAATAGATGCAGAGAAAGCTTTCAACAAAATTCAACACCGATTTATGATAAAAACCCTCCAGAAAGTAGGCATGGAGGGAATTTACCTCAACACAATAATGACCATATATGACAAACCGACAGCCAACATCATCCTCAATAGTGAAAAACTGAAATCATTTCCACTAAGATCAGGAACAAGACAAGTTTGCTCACTCTCACCACTATTATTCAACATAGTTTTAGAAGTTTTAGTCACAGCAATCAGAGAAGAAAAAGAAATAAAAGGAATACAAATTGGAAAATAAGAAGTAAAGCTGCCACTGCAGATGCAGATGACATGATACTATACATAGAGAATCCTAAAGATGCTACCAGAAAACTACTAGAGCTAATCAATGAATTTGGTAAAGTAGCAGGATACAAAATTAATGCACAGAAATCTCTGGCATTCCTATACACTAATTATGAAAAATCTGAAAGTGAAATGAAGAAAACACTCCCATTTACCATTGCAACAAAAGAATAATATACCTAGGAATAAACCTACCTAAGGAGATGAAAGACCTGTAAACAGAAAACTATAAGACAATGATGAAAGAATTTAAAGATGATACAAACAGATGGAGAGATATACCATATTCTTGGATTGGAAGAATCAACATTGTGAAAATGACTATACTGCCCAAAGCAATCTGTAGATTCAATGCAATCCCTATCAAACTACCACTGGCATTTTTCACAGAACAAGAACAAAAAAATTTCACAATTTGTATGGAAACACAAAGGACCCCAAATAGCCAAAGCAATGTCGACAAAGAAAAACAGAGTTAGAGGAATCAGTCTCCCTGACTTCAGACTATACTACAAAGCTACAGTAATCAAGAGAGTATGGTACTGGCACAAAAACAGAAAGATAGATCAATGGAACAGGATAGAAAGCCCAGAGATAAACCCACACACATATGGTCATCCTTTCTTTGATAAAAGAGGCAAGAATATACAATGGAGAAAAGAGAGCCTCTTCAATAAGAGGGGCTGGAAAAACTGGACAGCTACATGTAAAAGAGTGAAATTAGAACACTCCCTAACACCATACACAAAAATAAACTCAAAATGGATTAAAGACCTAAATGTAAGGCCAGACACTATGAAACTTTTAGAGGAAAACATAGGCAGAACACTCTATGACATAAATCACAGCAAGATCCGTTTTGACCCACCTCCTAGAGAAATGGAAATGAAAACGAAAATAAACAAATGGGACCTAATGAAACTTCAAAGCTTTTGTACAGCAAAGGAAACCATAAACAAGATGAAAAGACAGCCCTCAGAATGGGAGAAAATATTTGCAAATGAAGCAACTGACAAGGGATTAATCTCTGAAATTTACAAGCAGCTCATGCAGCTCGATATCAAAAAAACTAACAACCCAATCCAAAAATGGGCAGAAGACGTAAACAGTCATTTCTCCAAAGAAGATATACAGATTGCCAACAAACACATGAAAGGATGCTCAACATCACTAATCATTAGAGAAATGTAAATCAAAACTACAATGAGGTATCACCTCACACCAGTCAGAATGGCCATCATCAAAAAAATCTAGAAACAGTAAATGCTGGAAAGGGTGTGCAGAAAAGGGAACACTCTTGCACTGCTGGTGGGAATGTAAATTGATACAGCCACTCTGGAGAACAGTACGGAGGTTCCTTAAAAAACTAAAAATAGGACTACCATACGACCCAGCAATCCCACTACTGGGCATATACCCTGAGAAAACCATAATTCAAAAAGAGTCATGTACCATAATATTCTTTGCAGCTCTATTTACAATAGCCAGGATATGGAAGCAACCTAAGTGCCCATCAACAGATGAATGGATAAAGAAGATGTGGTATATATATACAATGGAATATTACTCAGCCATAAAGCGAAATGATATTGAGTTATTTGTAGTGAGGTGGATGGACCTAGAGTCTGTCATACAGAGTAAAGTAAGTCAGAAAGAGAAAAACAAATACCATATGCTAACACATACATATGGAATCTAAAATAAAAAGATAAAGGAAAAAAAGTTCTGAAGAACCTAAGGGTAGGACAGGAATAAAGACACAGGCGTAGAGAATGGACTTGAGGACACAGGGGCTGGGGAAGTGTAAGCTGGGATGAAGTGAGAGAGCAGCATGCACATATATACACTACCAAATGTAAAATAGATAGCTAGTGGGAAGAAGCCACGTAGCACAGGGAGATCAGCTCTGTGCTTTGTGACCACTTAGAGGGGTGGGTTAGGTAGGGTGGGAGGGAGGTGCAAGAGGGAGAGTATATGAGGATATATGTATACGTATAGCTGATTCACTTTGTTATAGAGCAGAAACTAAGAACAGAAAAGCAAAGTGTTAGCAGGGTTGTATTCCTTCATGGGGATCTAGGAGCAAGTTCATTTCCTTGCCTTTTCTGTCTTCTAAAGCCACCCACGTTCCCTGACTCAAGAACCCATTCCTCCATCTGCAGAGCCAGCAACGTGGGCCCAGTTCCTTCTCACACTGCTGTCTCTCTGTCTCTCTCCTGTCTCCCTTTGTGATCACAGTGGACCCACCCAGATACTCCAGGATAATCACCTACATTAAATCAACTGATCATCAACTGTAATTCCATCTTCAGCTTAATCCCTTTCTGCCACAACCTGACCTAACATGTTCCAGGGGCAGGGATCAGGATGTGGACATCTTTGGGGGCATTATTCTGCCTGCCACAACCATTGCTCTCTCATTCCCACCCATTTCTTCATTTTCTGCTAAAACACACCATCAGTTATTCTCTTTCTTTATATTACCAACTCCTTTCTACTTGTTTCTTCCTCAGGAGTAGAGAATACATCTACCTTATTCACCATGTGGCCTATTTGTCATGCATAAATGAATAGATAACAAAAATCATTTAAACAAAGACTTCTGTCCAGTTTGAACTCCCCAGATAATGTCCTACCTCTCTCTACCCCTTCACAGCAATAAATGGATGTTGAATTCTGTCAAGTTCTTTTTCTGCATCTATGGAGATGATCGTATGATTTCTCCTTAATTTTGTTCATGTGCTTTATCACATTGATTGATTTGTGGATATTGAATCATCCTTGTATCCTGGAATAAATCCCACTGATTATGGCATATGATCCTTTTAATGTGTTGTTGAATTTGGTTTGCTAATATTTTGTTGAGGATTTTTGCATATGGGTTCATCAGGGATATTGGCCTATAATTTTCTTCTCTTGTGGCATCCCTGGTTTTGGTATCAGGGTAATGTTGGCCTCATAAAATGAGTTTGTAAATGTTCCTTCCTCTTCTAATTTTTGGAAGAGTTTGAGAAGGATTGGTGTTAATTCTTCTTTGAGTGTTTTGTAGAATTCATCAGTGAAGCCATCTGGTCCTGGACTTTTGTTTGTTGGAATGCTTTTCATTACTGTTTCAATCTCCTTACTGGTGACTGGTCTGTTCAGATTTTCTAATTCTTCAAGACTTCTTCAAGTCTTGGTAGGTTGTATGTTTCTAGAAATCCACCCATTTCTTCTAGATTGTCCACTTTTCTGGAATATAATTATTTGTAATAGGCTCTTTTGGTCCTTTGTATTTCTGTAGTTATCAGAGCATCTCTTTCATTTCTGATTTTAAGTCTTGTCTCCTTTTTTTCAGGAGAATCTAGCTAAATGTTTGTCGATTTTGTTTATCTTTTCAAAGAACCAGCTCTTAAAATCATTTGGTCTTTTCTACTGTCTTTTTATTCTCTATTTCATTCATTTCCATTCTGATCTTTGTTATTTTCTTCCTTCTACTAACTTTGTGGTTTGTTTGTTCGTTACTTTTCTAATTGCTTGAGGTATAAAGTTTTTATTTGAGATTTAAATGTCCTGTTTTTTGATGTAAGCATTTATTGCTATAAACTTCCCTCTTAGAACTGCTTTCATTGCATCCTGTAAATTTTGGTATAATATATTTACATTTTCGTTTGTCTCAAGGTATTTTTTGATTTCTCTTTTGAGTTCTTCTTTTACCCACTGATGGTATATGGCATGTTGTTTAATCTCCAGTTATTTGTGAATTTTCTAGCTTTCTTCTTGTAATTGATTTCTAATTTTATTTCACTGTGGGCAGAAAAGGTGCTTGATAAGATCAAGTTCATTTTCTTAAATTTTTTAAGACATTGTGTAAACTAACATATGACTTATTCTGAAGAATATTCCATGTACCCTTAAGAAGAATGTGTATTCTGCTGCTGTTGGATGAAATGCTCTGTAGATGACTGTTAAGGCCATCTTGTTTAATGTGTCATTTAAGGCCAATGATTCTTTATTGATTTTCTATATGGAATATCTATTCATTTTTGACAGAGGGATATTGAAGTCCCCTACCATTATTGTATGCAATCTATTTCTCCCTTCAGGTCTATTAATATGTGCTTTCTCTACTTAAGTACTTCTATGTTGGGTGCATAAATATTTACAAATGTTGTATCATCTTGTTGGATTGACTGCTTTATCATTATATAATGCCCTGCTTTGTTTCTTATTACAGTCTTTGACTTAAAATCTAATTTGTCTGATACAAGTATAGTTACTCCAGCTTTCATTTAGTTTCTATATGCATGGAATATCTTTTTCCATCTCTTCACTTTCAATCTGTCTATATCCCTACCCAGGCATATGGAATGATTCTCAACATCACTAATCATCAGGGAAATGCAAATAAAAATCACAATGAGATATCACCTCACACCTGTTAGGATGGCTATTATCAAAAAGACCACAAATAACAAATTTGGCAAGGATGCAGAGAAAAGGAACCATTGTACATTATTTGTGGGAATGTAATTTGGTGCAGCCACTAAGGAAAATAGTATGGAGTTTCCTCAAAAAACTGAAAATAGAACTACCATATGATCCATCAATTCCACTCCTGCCTATATAACTAAAGAAAATGAAAACACTAATTCAAAAAGATACATGAACCCCAATGTCCACAGAAGTGTTATTTACAATCATCAAGATATGGAAGCAACCTAAGTGTCCATCAAAAGATGAATGGATAAAGAAGATGTAGTGAATATATATATATATATATATAGAGAGAGAGAGAGAGAGAGAGAGAGAGAGAGAGAGAGAATATTACTCAGCCATAAAAAAGAATGGAATTGTGCCATTTGCAACAAAGTGGATGGACCTAGAGAGTATAATGTTTAGTGAAATAAGTCAGACAAAGACAAATACTCTGTGTTACCACTGATATGTGGAATCTAAAAAATAAAACAAACAAATGTATGTAACAAAATAGAAACAGACTCACAGATATAGAAAACAAACTAGTGGTTACCAGTGAGGAGAAGGAAGGGGGAGGTGCAACAGGGATTTGGGATTAAGAGATACAAGCTACTATGTATAAAATAGATAAACAACAAGAATGTATTGTACAATACAGGGAAATATAGCCATTGTTTTGTAATAACTTTAAATGGAGTATAATCTATAAAAATATTGACTGTCTATGTTGTACACCTGAAACTAATAAAATATTGTAAATAAACTAACTTCAATTAAATAAATACAAGCTCAAACAACAAAAAGTGTACAGTGTGATGATCTGACATACATATACTTTGGGAAATGATTACCATTCTCAAGTTAATTAACTCATCCATCATGTCACATGGTTACCTTTTTTTTTTCTTTGGTGTGTGTGGTGAGAACACTTAAGATCTACTCTCTTAGCAAATTTCAAGTGTACATTACAGTATTACTAACTATTGTCACTATGTTGTTCATTAGATCCCCAGAAATGTTTCATCTTATAACTTAAAACTTGTACCCTTTGGCCCCTATCTCCCCATTTCGTCCATACCTCCAGCCCTACAACGACCATTCTGCTCTCTGTTTCTCTAAATTTGACTTCTTTTCTTTTTATACTATATTTCCTATGAATTTCAAGAAGTCTCAATAAATAAAGGTTATATTTCAGGGTCAAAATTCTTTGGATTTACACCTTTATGAACACTGACTTTTAAAAAAATAAATATAAATCATTAGCATAATTCCAATATATCTACATACTTACTCAAAAGAAGTCTACATAAGGATATTTATTGATGCATTATTTGTAATACAAATACCACAACTGCAGAAATACCACAAATGTTCAAAAAATAAAAATAATTATTGGTAAGCATGGATTTAATATTGCATTTTGTTCCTGTGTTCTGGCTATTTTATAATTGTTTTTTTCCCTCCTTCTCTTGCTCTCTTTCTTTGTGATTTGATGATTTACTGTAGGGATATGTTTATATTCCTTTCTCTTTGTCTTTTATATCTACTATAGGTTTTTTCTTTGTGGTTACCATGGAGCTCCCATAATAAAACACCTTAGACTTATAACACCTTATTTTTAGCTTATGATAACTTACATCTGAACACATTCTAAAGCTCTAGGCCACCCCCCTCGAGTTTTATATGTTTGATGTCACAATTTATATCTTTTTATCTTGTATATACCCTAACAAATTATTGTAGTTATAGTTATTATTGCTACTTTTGTCTTCTAACATTCATACTAGATTTATAAGTGATTAACACACCACCATTACTATATTAAATTATTCTTAAATTAACTATATATTTACCTTTAGCAGCAAAATTTATACTTTCATATGCTTTTCTGTTACTAATTAGTACCCTCTTGTGTCAACTTAAAGAAATTCCTTTAACATTACTTATAAGGCTGCTTAATGGTAATGAACTCCTTCATTTTTCACTTGTCTGGAAAACTCTATATATCTCCTTATTCTGAAGAACATCTTTGCTGGGTAGAATTTTGTGGTTGGCAGTTTTTGTCTTTTACCACTTCGAATGTACTGTGTCACTCCCTTCTGGCCCACAAAATATCTGCTAAAAATTTGATAGTCTTATGAGTATTTCCTGGTACATAACAAGTTATTTCTCTTGTTGCTTTTAAGATTCTCTCCTTGTCTTTAACTTTTGACAATTATAGTGTGTCTCAGTATGGATCTCTTTGGATTCATCTTATTTGGAACCCTCTCTGGGCTTCCTGGATCTGGATGTGTGTTTTTTCCCCAAGTTAAGGAAGTTTTCAGCCATTATTTCTTCAAGTTTTCTCCCCCTTTCTCTCTCTCTTCTTCTAGGACCTCCATAATGTGAATATTGGTCCACTTGATTTTTCCCCATAAGACCCTAAAGCTATCTTCACTCTTTTCATTCTTTTTTCTTTTTCTCCTGTGACTGAATTAATTCCACTGCCCTGTCTTCATGTTGGCTGAGCCTTTATTCTGCTTGATCTAGTCTACAGTTGAAACCTTCTACTGAATTTTTCAGTTCAGTTATTATATCCTTCAGTTCTATCATTTCTGTTTGGTACTTTCTTGTATTTTATATCTCTTTGTTAAAATTCTCACTTTGTTCATGCATTGTTTTTCAGATCTCAGTGGGCATCTTTATGATCATTATTTTGAACTCTTTATTGGATAAATCAGTTATCTCCATTTCTTTAAGGTCTTTTTCTGAGGTTTTATCTTGTTCTTTCATTTGAAATACATTTCTCTCTTCATTTTCTTGATTCTCTGTAGTGGTTTCTGTGCATTAGATAAAACAGTCAACTCTCCCAATCTTGACAGGGTGACCTTGCGTAGGAGATGAAACTTATTGTTCAACCATGCCCTAGCTCCTGGCTGTCTCTCAAACCTTTGTGACTGTCCAAGCTGCCTTCTTTGTTCTTAGTGGCTCCCAGTAGTTGAGGGTGTGCAAAGGTCTTTTAGTGTCCCAAAGGGGGAGGTTCTCATTCAGCACCTAGATTCAGGCTAATTGGAACACGGATGGTCTCCTCAGACAGCAACTTTTAACATATACAATATGCCTCTTTCAGAAGGTGACTGAGAGATGGCTGTTTTTGTCTGTTCCCTCTGCATTTAGCTCTGGGATTATAGAGAGTTAAGAACTGTTTCTTTGTTTGCTTCCATCCCATTGAACCCATGGACACCAGACCCACTGGCCACCAGGGCCAGGTTATCAAGGGATGTGTCCTCTTGGCAGCAGCCATAAACGTGGGGGCACCAGGTATGTGCAAAAGCTCCTTTCAAAGAGACACCAGGGACCTGGGGTGGGGCAGAGGGGGAGCATGAAGAATGTGCCTGCTGGCCTCCCCAGTCTCTGGGGAAGATTGCAGTCATGCCCTAGATGTGTGTTAAATTAGAAGCCTGCCCCTCAGGCCACAGGTTTTAAGATCTGCAAATAGGCCTCTTTCATGGAAATACTTGACATTTCAACCTGCTGCCTCTGTGCTATGCCCTGGTGGCATAGCTGTTTAAGAACTGTGTCTTACAGTTCTTAAACAGTCCTATGGGTAATCCCTCTGGCTACCAGAGCCAGGCAACCAAGGGGTGCATCCCCTGGGTGGCAGCCACAATAGCCAGGGTGCCAGACATGTGTACAAGCCCCTTTACAAGTGATACCAGTGACCTGGAGTGAAGCAGAGGGAAAGCACAAAGATGGTGCCCACCAGTCATCCCAGTCTCTGGGGAAGATTGCAGTCATGCCCTAGATGGGTGTTAAATCAGAAGCCTCTCCCTTGGGCCACAGGATTTAAGATCCGAAAATGGGCCTCTTTCGTGAAAAGACTGGATGTTTCAGTCTGCAGCCTCTTTGCTGAGTCCTCATGAAGCTGTTAAGAACTGTGTCTTAGTTCACAACAGCCTTGTGGGTCTTGGGACATAAACCTCATAAGCTTTCAGAGCTGGATGTTTTGGAAGATCATGTCTCAGGTGAAAGCCTTAAAAGTTGGGGCATCAGATATGGGATCCAAACCCTTCACTTCTCAGAGAGAGCTGAGAGTGTGAGTTCCCTCCCAGTTGTATGCTGCCGTAGCGGGGATGGATTTTTGGTGACATTGTGTCTCAGCCCCTCCTACCATTTCAAAGTGGGTTTTTCTCATTTTCCTGCTGTGTAGAAGTCACTCAGCTTGTTTCTCTTGGAGGGAATTATTCCATATGTTGTTGTAGATTCAGTGTGTCTCTGGGAGGACTGAGTTCAGGAACCTCCTGTGTCACCTTCTTGAACTGAACTCTCCCAATCTCCAGAATTTTAAGAAAATTTTTAACCACTCCCATGTAAGTTCTATTCTAGAGCTAATATTAATCCTTTAGAGAATGTTTCAACATTCAAAGGACATTTCCAATTTCTATAATTGTTTATCAGATTTGTAATATTATGTAAATTATAAGACTTTTATATCCTTATAATTGACTTTTTTCTATTTTCCTTTTGAACCTTTAAACAGTAACCAATTTGTTTGGACATATTAGCTATATTTAATTATAAACAGTTTTTACATATATTGTACCATTTGATCTTACCATTAAAGTAATTTCAGTATGATGTTGCTTTTGAACACTGGAGTCTACACTCTGAAAATGTGTTCAGTAGCCCATAATGTGGGTCCTGAAGACCCAAGGCCGAGAAGCTAGGATCACAGAGGGTATTATGCATGGTCCCCCATGTGAGGAATGCTGTAGGGATTTCTCTTTGGCAGACCAAAGGGCAAGCTTCCTACTAAAGGCATTTATAACATGCTAACAAATAACCATAGGGTGTATTTACAAGATATGTGAGAGAGCCTGACAGGCACAAACTGATGAACATCAAAGACAAGTTAAGTGAGCTATTTCCTATTTACTCATGAGAAACAAACAGCTCTAGTGGAAAATTTTAGGCTCACTGGATTCCATCACTTGAAAAAATCACAGAATTTTTCCCTGGAAATATCTTTAGAGATCATCTAACTCAACATTGCCCCCTTCCTAGTTTTATTTCATACTTCATTTACCCATTTACTGGCACAGACAGATGCCTCTAAATTTCTATACACATAAACATTTATGCATGAATATTCAATTTGAAAGTTACACAGGATGTGCTCATTAGAGATTATGTGACTTCCTTTGCATCTTTCCTCCTTAAAGCTCTAAGGCAATGACCTTTCTTGAGTTAATATTAGAAAAAGCACAATATTTGATTCTGAGAGACCTAAATACTAAGGGAGCACGGAGCTGTGAGACAGAGAAGAGGCAAAACCGTAGCAGGCACGTGTGAGAATCTGAGGGTTGAAGGAGATGCAGAAGGGCCTCCCAGGCCCTCAGTGCATCTAAGAAGATGAGCAGAGAGCTTGCCATGTGGAAAAGTGGGAAAGGAATTGGGCTGCTATGACAGAACCTCAGTTTTAAAAAAATATCATGGTCAACATTCTTTCCAGGTCCAATTGCTCTCATTTGAAGTAAGAGAATTTGAATATCATCCCCTTTGCCTGCCACCACTCTCCTTGCTGAGCAGCAGAGAAAAAGCTGGGGTTGGGGTGGGGATGCAGGGAATTTCAGGTTCCAGTTTCAGTTCTGATTCAAGCTTGCTGTGTTACCTGGAAACAGCCTAACCTTCCTGGCCTCGGTTTCCTCACTTGGTTACTTGAGGTTAGACTAGTGACTGCAGTAAGATCCCTTCCAGCTCAAATACCCTGTGATTATACATGTATCTCCTGACCAAAGCCTTGCCTTAACATAGGCTGCCAAAATGGAATCAGTGAAACTAGAGTCCAGTAGGCTCCTGCCTGAGTGTAGCAGAAGGACCTCAGGGGAGCCCAGCGTCTCCTCTAAAGCTGTCGCCTAAAACGAGGTCCACCCCAGCTCAGTTTTAGAATCTGCATCTTCCACAAGGCTGAAGAGCATGACTGAATATTGCAAATCTGAAATACAACTCATTCACTCTGTAAATACAAATGCCAGGCTCATACAAATGCCAGGCTTGGGTGGGAGCTGGGGGTAAGAAGATGAAAGGCAGGAGGGCAGAGACAACTTGTGCTGTGTGAGTGGCAGAGAGGAGATGTGAGGGAGATCTGGGGAGGCGGACAGATTGGGGAACTTCCTGCAAGGAGTGGGGATTTCCCAGGAAGCCTGCACAGCCTTGGAGCAGGCACAGGAGCATAAGCATTTGTAAGATGGTAACGGGTAAAGAGCATTTGCAGGCAAAAGGAACTGTTTGGATAAAGGGAGAGTGAAGGGCATTGCTGTTTAAAGAAATGCTGGAAAATGTACTAAAGCTAGAATGTAGGGTATCGGATTACAGCTGTAGGCAACAGCCGCAATGGAGAGGTTTTCAAGCAGGAGGTAGAGAGACTTGGATTTGTTTCTAGGAGGGAAATGACAGCAGCTCGGAGGATAGAAGGGGCTGGCGAAAGGCTGGAGCAAGGAGACCAGACAAGGGGCTCCAGCAAGCAGATAACCAGCTCATCCTGGCTCACACCACTTGCCATTTGAAGGACGGTATCTGAATTATATTCACACAGCCATCTGGTTTGGTCAGTGGTAGATACATACAGAGGTACAGAGAGACTTTCCAGAAGCCATCATGAGAATCAGCCAAATCTCTAGACCAACAGTGACAGTCTTGTTACAGAAATAAGACCATCATAATTCTTATTGTACAATTTATTGCAGAAATTCGTAGTATGCTACTGTGCCTGTTGTAACGCACATCCACAGGGGAGACTCCCAGAATGGATGTTCATTTCGCCATCATGGTCCTCTTCCCTCTACTGCTGACCTTGCCTGAACACTGGACATCTGGGCGCTGGGGCATGCTTTGTTAGAAAGTTGACAGATATCATTTCCAGGCTTCGTTTTTGTTTTTGTTTTTGTTTTTACACGGACTATCCAAGATAATTAATTTCATAGAATCACATAAGTATACAGAAAACTCAGGTCTGGAGCAAATAGGAAAATTTAACTCAAGATTCCCATTTCTTCCTACTAGCTTCCACTTCTTATTCTTAACAATCACTCAAAAACCTGATGGTGTGAGACGGCTGTAACCCTGGGAGATATCTGTGAAATACCAAATGAAATGACCCTTTTAGATTTCTACAGCAAGCGAGTCCCTCCCGCACCCCTTGCCTTGGGATCTCATAATGCTCTATGAAAGCAAAGCTCATTAAGACTCCCCTTGTACAGTGGGCAGCATTATTATTCTCATTTCTCACACCGACAAAGCAAAGTAGAGAGATGTTTGCAGTTGCTTGTCCAACTTTGCCATTCTAGTGGCAAAACTAGAAACACAGCTCAGTGATGTGCCCTCAACTACTATCAAACAGCTTTGTACTTTCAAGCAAAGCTGAAGTAACTTACCTAAAACCAGAGTAACTTGCATTTCAGAATGAAAATGAGAATGTGGGCTGCTGCTTCTCACAGGTAACCTGTGTCTTCCCCACCAAGCACCAATAAAACTTCCCGGAATATGCAATCTGATTACTATCTAAACAGACTAATATAACACATTCCAGACCACATCAGCCATGCAAATGTTACTGAAAGAGTCCAACCCATAACTAAAGCGTACCTGCCCCTGACACAGAGGTGAGGTGAGAACAGAGATGACTTTTAAAAAGTGAACACGACAGAGAAAATAAAACAGCTGAAAATGAAGTCATAGATGTGTGTGTGTATAAAACATGTATATGGTATACAAGACATATAAATATGTATGATATATGTTATGGATAATAAATATGTGTGTATAAAATATATATGTGATATATATGACATAAGTATATCTCATATATGTTGTGTGAAACAAATATGTGTTTATAAAATATAAATATTATATACACTTAATCTAGCATATTCATGTTTATAAATAGCATGTCATACATTTACATATTTTATGCATTATATACTTCCACATAAATATATAACATGGGTGCTATATATATTTATATAAATATACTATATGTTTAAATCAGTATATATTATATGTGTTTTATATATATATAAAACAATGAAATTTAAGATACAAAATAGGATGGCTATGTATCAGTAAGTCCATTGAAAAATCTCACGTGAAATCCAATAATATACCTCACAATATTTAATATACAAAAGATTTAATGCCACAGTAGTGGACTGACTTTCTATGAGGAAAGAAGTATGTGAATATTTTTTAAAGATTATTTTAATTCTATAATTATGAAATCCGTACTTTAAAATGTATTTCTAAAATAAAAGAACTGTCATGTTGAAAAATGGTAGTTCAGTTGTTCCGGTAATAGAGAAATGCATTTTGGAGAAGAAAACTAATTTCTTCAAATGAAACAAACATCCCCTTACAAGTGAAAATCTAAGAAGACATGGTAACATGTTTAGGAAGAAATAGTCAGTACATAAAATTTATGTACTAAGGTAGGTACAATATGATATTATTGAAACCTATATGCTATGGTTGAAAAAGAAAGATGGTTTGGAATTTTAAGAACTGAGCTGAAGTGGGGTTTTTTTGTTTGGTTTTAACCACAAGCTAAAGTAGGAAGATGAACACATGACTAACAGAGAGCAACAGGCATCTGAGAAAGTCTAAGTAAAAGTGTCATGTGTAGATATACATTTCTTTCTGGTCTTTACAAAATAGCTTAACAGACTGATACAATATGAATTAAATAAAAATTTAACTTCTTAAATATAGTATACATTTATACCATTTCTAAGTAATAAAATAGTTGTTTCCATCTACAATGTGCAGAATGGCCTTAGAGCCTAAAGTTCTTCTGAATTGTGTCCTGCAGAAGGGTCCTAGAAAATCAGTGGTTGAGTTAGGTTCATTTTCTAGTCTTGTCATATTTGAAATTAGTTCTTCTCCTGAGTTTGTGTCTGAAGTGTGTTGGTGAGTGCAGCTCACATCAGCATCAGCATCTACCTGGCATCTCCACGTGACCAGTCAGCGTTCCCTAAAGGAGAGGAGGAACTCTGTCCTGACACAGGGGGAACTCCTCCCTCCTCACATCCTGCCCTCCTCCCCCTGAGTGAGAGCTGGGAAGGCTGTCCTGTCACACCCCCCACCCCGCCCCCAGACAGCAGTGGGGCAGGACCATCTGCGAGCAAGCTGTCCACCTGCCGTGACACCTGGTGAACCCAGGGTTAGGAATCGCCCCTTCCCCATATGTCCGCCCCCAGAGCCACTCCGAGGCTCCAGAGACATGGAGCCTGCGTCCTTGCAAGGCTCTCCTCCACTGTGCTCCTGCCCATTCTTTGTCACAGTGCGGAGAGGGGAGAGCCGGTCAGCAGGAAACTACCCTTTCTTCATAGGTCTCACTCAGAATGATGCCAGTGCCCTAGTTGTGTGATTCTGTTTGAACACAAATGTCAACTATTCCTGAACTACAGTCTCTCAGGTCATAGATGTTTGTCAGGGTCTCCTTTAGGTTAGGTTCCCAGAAATAGATCTTGAGACTAGGATTTGAGGGCTGGGGGTTTATTTGGAGATGATCCTAAGAAACACGTTGAGAGAGTGAGGGAGGGGGGACAGGAGAGGGAGAGATGCCACTAGAGGATGAATTGATGAGCAAGTCACTGCTGGAGGTCAGCAGGCTCCATCTGCTGGGGATGGAGAGGGCCATTCTACCAGAATGAAGGGGGCTGGGATGGCTCCACTAGCTCACTGTTGCCCTTGTTCAGGGCAGCTTGGTGGGGGGGGAGTGGGGGGGGTTGGTTCTGCTGGCACTTTCAGCCTGTTCTGTAAGTGCCCAAGCTTCTTCCTAAGGCCAGAGAGAGTCCAGAGTGTCTGCCACTAAGTCTTAAATATCATTGCAATTTGAATCTTTCTGAAAGTTTGGAAAACCCAAGGTTTGTCCTTCTCTGCTGGGCTGGATTCTCCCGTTTGCCTCCCAGTTCCATCCTCCACCCCTGCCCTTCTGGTCCTTGGAAGGGGCTCCAGCGCCCATCTGATGCTAGCTCCATGATACTGCAGTACACCTGGTGGTTTCTGTACATCCTTCCCACACCTTGGTTAACAGTTCTTTATTAAAGCTTCACACTAGAGGGAAAATCTCTCCACCTCTACTATGGCAGGTACTAAGTCTAAAGAAAACCCTCCTTTACCTCCAATTCCTTGGCCAATTGTACCTCAACTCCTTTACTCCCTCACTGTGAAAGAATGGCTAACAGTCAGGAAACTAGTTTTTGTACATCAAATTTGCAGGTGTCACAGGGTTTGGAATGTGGATGTAGTTTGTATCTATTGCCTTAGGTCCTCAGGTACAACTGAGGAGGAAATATTACTCTTCTCATTGCTGACACAAATCTGTTCTGAGTCTCAGAAATACCTGTGGCTCAATTTTAACATCTAAAAATGTTAGTGATCTTTTTGTAAGTTTCTTGTAAGCTTCTCATAAGAAGCAGTAGAAGAGGTGATAAAGCTTAGTGATGTGAAGCCAGCACATCTTGGTGTACCTACTGTCTGCGGGACTTTGGGAAAATCACTCACCAGCATTGAAAGGCTGTAACAACATGGATTCATTTTCTGACGTGAGAATTCAGTAAGATAATGTACATAAAGGATTTAACAGAGAAACTGGAACACAGTTAAGTGCCTATTCATTCATTCAAAAATATGTATTAAAAATATTCCATGTATCAGGCACTCCACTAGGTACTGGGTTCACAGTAGTGAAGAAAGTCCCTATTCTGAGATCCTAAAATTGAAAAAGCACATACCAGTTGGTGGTAGGGGATAGAATAAAGGACACAGATGTTCTAGAAAGAGAGTGATGGTGGGGCAGAGAGTAGTCAGTACAGCCTTTATGAAAAAGTGATATTGGAGCAGAGACATGAAGTAAGTGAGTAAGTGACATACGAGGATTATCCAGGCACAGAGAAGAGCAAATGCAAAGAGGGACCTGCTAACCATGTCCCAGGAGTATGAAGGGGCCTGTGCATCCACAGCAGAATGAAAGGAGGGGAGTAAGGAGATGGGGCTAGAGAGGCCATGGGGGCCTGGACCACACAGGCTTCTTCAAGAACTTCCAGTTTGACTCTCATTGTGTAATAGGGAAGAACATTTTGTATTTTATTATAAGTTAATCACTAAAGGGATGTTGCCTATAAGATTAAATTATACATAGTGGCTCATCTCTGGGAACCCTTCCTCCCAGGTAATGAGCGTTAAGCTAAAATACATTTGTTTAGCTCACAGGAAACATCCTGAACAGGTCCACATGTGAATGACTGTAGGAAGGGAGGAATTAACACATCCCTTCCCAGAACCAGGAAATGCTTGAGTTTACTCCCTCCCCTTTTAGTATAAAAGAAGCCTGAATTCTAATTCAGGCAAGATGGTTCTTTGGGACACTAGTCCACCATCTTCTCAGTCTGCTGGCTTTCCAAATAAAGTCACTATTCCTTGTCCCAACAGCTTGTCTCTCAATTTATTGTCCTGTCCTGCAGCAAGCGGTACAAGCTTGGACTCTGTAACAATCTGAGGGTTTTGAGCAGAGGAGAGCCTGATCAGACTTAAGCTCTGACAGGATCACTCTGGCTGCTGTGTTGGGAGACCAGCTGGGTGGCTGTGAATCATCAGAGGACAAGGAGATGGGGCCAGGGATATGGTGAGAAGGGACAAGATTCTGAGCATATTTTGAATTTGATAAGATTGTCTATAAAGTCAGATATAGAATATGAGACAGCGGAGTCTGAGGATGAGTCCAAGTTGTTTAGCCTGAGACACTGGAAGGATGGGGTCTCCACAACTAGCTGGGGACTGAAGTGAAGCAGATGGGAGGGAGAGATTGTGAGTGTAGTTCTGGACAAAAATAAGATGCAGGGAAATGTCAGGGAAGCTGAAGGGATAGATAAGTTGAGGCTCACAAGAATATAGAGTTTATATGATATCTAAAGCCTCGGGACTGGATGATCCAATATGGGACTAATGTAGACAGTTCATTAATAAGAGCATCTCACGTCAAGCAATAAGTGAACATGTGCCTTACAGGAGGCTTCCAGAATGGAATGATTTTTTTCCAAAAATTTGCCCACTTTAGTAAAAAGAGAAAAAAAGAGAGACTCTAATCCAACTATTAAATGCAATGGAAAATGGAGCCACATAGAACATTTGTTGCAATTTGGACAGCCAGAGCACTAATTTTAAATTGTGGTGGCCTGAAGAGTTTAATTACTTCAACTGACAGGATATTGGTTTCCGGATCACTGGAACTGAGCTTTATACTTCTTGAAAACACAACTCGGGTCACGTTAGTACAGGCACCATTATCTGGATTTGACTTTTGACAACACTTCTTTACATATGTATTCTAGAAATTTAAGAATAATGCATCTAGAAATTTATTGGCCAGGCTTAAGGAAAGTAGACACAGCAAGCCCTCTTACAACAGTTTTAATTGAACACTAGATAGGTCCTATAGCTCAGGGATTGGCAAGCTTTTTCATTAAAGGCCAAATAGTAAGTTTTTTCTAGTTTTATTGAGAAATAATTAACTCACATCATTGTATAAGTTTATGACATCAAGCATGATGGTTTGATTTCAATATATTATGAAATGATGACCACAACAGGTTTAGTTAACATTCATAATTTCATATGGATACAATAAAAAGACAAGAAAAAATTTCTCCTTGTGATGAGAGCACTTAGGTTCTACTCTTTTAACAACTTTCTTACATATCACATAGTTAATAGCAATGTTAACCACAGTAATCATGTTGTATGCTACATCCTTAGTACTTGTTTATCTTACAACTGGAAGTTTGTACCTTTTGACTACTTTCCTCTAATTCCCCTTCCCTACACCCCCACCTCTGGCAACCACATACCTGATCTCTTTTTCTATGAGTTTGGTGGAGTTTTTTTTCAAATGGTAAATATTTTAAGCTTTGCAGATTACTTGGTCTTTGGACTACTCAACCCTGCCATTGTAGCATGGGCAGCCACATACAATATGCAAATGAATGGGTGTGGTTGTGTTCCAATAAAACTTCATTTACAAAAACATGCAGCAAGGAATTGGGGGGTGGCCATAGTCTGCCTTTCCCCATCCCCACCCCAAGTAGCTTGCCCTGTCACTATGCAAAAGCTTAGAAAAACAGCTATTTAACTTTATTTTGTTAATAACTTGTTTATAAACTTGTTTATAAACAAATAAAAATATATTGTCTTTGCTCAAGCTGTCATTAAATGTTCAACAAATTTAGCAGTAGGTTATACCAGTTAAAGGTCATTGCATATATGGATACATATTATATATAATATACATGATATAACATATAGATATTTATATATATATTTATGTTTATATATCACTGTGTCTCTTTCACATAAATCTTACCTAGAATGTCGAACACATAGTACATTCTTGACAGATGTTTTATTCACAGTTATTAAATATATACTTATCATGTTTGTATAGTAAATTTAACTTACTGTGAATAAAAAGGATGAACTATAAAAAAAATAAAGGTCTTTGCAATAATTCAAGCAAGAATTGATAAGACAGGGTGGGATCAGTAGGGGTGGTGGAAATGATCACGTTATGGATATATTTTGATGATAGAAGCAACAGAACTTGCAGAATGATTGAGTGTAGGGTGAGAGAGGAAGAATAGAGTTGAAGATGGACCCAAGAATTTTGGTTCACCCAGTAAATGGCAGCTATTATTGCTATGCTCATATAATTATGTTTATATATCTTACTTTCTTAACCTGGCTTCTATAAGCACTCAAAATAAAATACATTTTGCCCACCATTAGATCCCTGTACCATGGATCTGTGGATAAAATACTTTCCATTTTATTGAAAAAAGTATCCCCAAATTATATTTTAGGAATTATATCTGTTATTTATTGTCAAGGATATACTTCATAAGAAACACAGTAGCAGCATGATCATCCTCCTTAAACCAGCCTCCAGTTTTAGTTTTCTTTATTTTTCCTTTAGTGCCTCCTTGGCTGTTAAGAGCACTCAGAGATAATGCACTGATGAGAGTCTTCACCAGAGTGTGATTCCCTGGTGCCCGACTTCTTCCTCTGAGCTCATCAGCAGTCCACAGCACTAGTCCACGCACTCACCAGAGTGACTCATAATCATTTGCATTTTGCTTTGACAGACTGATCATTAGCATAAAGCCATTCCTGCATGACTTTCTGAAGGACACATGAAGATGTTCATGGGCAGTTGAGCCGTGAATTTTATAGAGAATTTAAATTATTCTAAGTTAAACTTCTGGGTCTTGTATTGTGCTCCTTGGCTTAACTGTGAAAAACCAGTTGGACAAGCGAGCCCCATTAAATGACTCAATTTCAGTCTACTGGAAAAGGGAGCCCAGATTGTCAGGTAGGGAGTTATTTACTGAGGCATAACTTCCAGTGAAGCAGCCTTAAGGTCTTGAGAAACTTTGGAAATGCAACTCAGTGGGAGACATCCATCCATTTATTTATTCATTCAACAAGTGTTTCTTTAGGACCTAGGAATTGCAGGAAATATTCTAGATCAGGGGTCACCGACCCCCAGGCCATGGACCACTACCGGTTAGGGACCTAATAGGAACTGGGCTGCACAGCAGGTCAGAGGTGGGCAGGCGAGTGAGTGAAGCTTCATCTGCCGCTCCCCATCGCTCCCCATTGCTTGCATTACTGCCTGAACCATAACCCCACCATCCATGGA
Source organism: Pseudorca crassidens (assembly GCF_039906515.1). Classification (NCBI taxonomy): domain Eukaryota; kingdom Metazoa; phylum Chordata; class Mammalia; order Artiodactyla; family Delphinidae; genus Pseudorca; species Pseudorca crassidens. The sequence continues at coordinate 45,161,704 of NC_090305.1, read as the reverse complement.
AAAATTGTCTTCCATGAAAGCGGTCCCTGGTACCAAAAAGTTTGGGGCCCGCTGTTCTAGATTTTGTGTATATGGAAGCAAACAAGGTGGACAAACTTTGTGCTCTTAAGAAGCTCATATCCCTGAATATATGCTTAGATGATGGTTAAGCCAGACAATAAACATGTAATCAAACAAACAAATAATTTGAGGTACTAATAAGTGCTATGAAGAGCAAGTCATAGAGGACTGGGAGAGAGAGCCCTGAGAATAGGGCCACTTTACATAAGTTGTTTTTGGAGAAGACATTTTTGCTGAGCCCTGAATGATGATTGTTGCTGAAAACTCTAGTAGAAGACTATGGCAGGCAAAGTAAAAGCAAATTTAAAAATCTGACCATGGAAATCATCTGGGTGTCTATGGGGACACCAGGCATTCCTTTAGCCCTTTTGACATTTGCTGACTCATGAATGACCAGTCAAGATGGAGAGGCTGAGCAGAGTTTTCAGCTATCTCATGAGTAAAAGATGAGGTTTAAGGTTAGAGTGGACACTGTCCAAGTTTTCCTGGGACTGAGGTGTTTCCAAGGATGCAGGATATTTGGTGCAAAAACTGGGAAATCCCACGCAAATCTGAAGAAGTTAGTCCACCTTTCAAGGCCCAGTGAGATAAAGGGTCCCCTTAACCCTCCAGTACTCCCATTTTAGATGCCTCAAAAGCTATACCTTTGAATAAAAGAAACCAGAAAAAGGCCAGTTCTCACAAAGATCTAGCCTTGCCCCTGCCCCAGTTACTCTTATATTTTACTATTTTTCCAACTTTATTGAAGTATAATTGACAAGCAAAATTGTAAGATATTTCAAGTGTACATTGTGGTGATTTGATATACATTTATATTTTGAAAGTATTCCCCAACTAGTTAATTAACACATCCATCACTATACATACATATATATTTTTTCAGTGAAAACATTTAAGTTCTACTCTCTTAACAAATTAGCTTATATATAATACTTATATAACACAGTATTATCAACTACAGTCACCATGTTTTACATTACATCCTCAGGCTTTCTTCATCTTATAACTAAAAGTCTGTACCCTTTTACCCACCCCTCCTTATTTCCCCAAACTCCAGCCCCAGGCAACCACTTTTCTACTCTTTCTTTCTGTGAGTTTGACTTTTTTTTTTAATGCCACATAGAAGTGATACCATGAAGAATTTATCTTTCTCTGTCTGGCTTATTTCACTTAGTATAATGTCCTCATGGCTTATTTCACTTAGTATAATGTCCTCATGTCCATCCATGTTGTCACAAATGCAGGATTTCCTTCTTTTTCATGGCTGAATATTATTCCACTGTGTGTGTATACATATATATGGATAAAGAAGATGTGATATATATCATTCAACTGTTGAAGGACCCTTAGGTTTGTTTCCATGTTTTGGCTATTGCGAACAATGCTGCAATTGAGACAGGTTGGGACCTGGAACCCTTTGCCACAGTGCTTGCACCTGGACAAAAGTCTCCTCAAGCAACAGAATACAAAGAAACTATAAGGGACTAAAAATGACTGCATGCATGCACAGCTGGGGCAAATTATGGACAACAAGATACAAAAATACCAAAAAAACCCAACTGCCACTTCTGAGGTGCTGGGAGCAAAAGCAGGGTACTGTGCATGATCCCTGCACCCAGCACCACCAAGGGGGTGGGCAGACCACCCAAGCCACCCCTCCAGCCCAACCGCTGGACCCGCCCCTACCCTCACCCCATATAAGGGACCAGCTCGTCCCCCTCGGGGAGCAAGCAAGGACATCTGTTACTCGTTTTCACTCCCTCATGCTGTAGCATGAGTCTCAATAAAGACTTGCCTGAATTTTTTATCTGGCCTCTTATCAATTTCTATTGATTAAGGAGTCCAAGAACCCTGGTTAATAACATACTTGTGGTGACCATGAAGGGACATTGTCCCCTTCCCAGGAGAGGATCTGAGCACCTCTGGGACCACCAAATACAGCTTCCCCGTGGGTGACAAGCGGTCACCTGAACCTCTTGTTTCAGCATCACCATATTACGTAAGTCTGCCTTCCTGGCCCCTGGGGGGCCTCAGTACCCTCATTCAGGCAATGCCTTCCCCCTCCCCTTTGTCCTTTTTACCCTCACCACTTTCCCTTTCCCCTTTGTCTCTTTCCCTCTCCTGAAATCTTCCTACTTCTCTCTCTGTCCTCTCCTACTTCTGTCCCCTCCTTCCAAGACGGTGGACATCTGGCAGCTACAGCCTCACTCTTCTCAGCTTGCAAGACCTCTGGCCAGCAATGTCACCCTGATGAGTGACAAGCACAGATGGGAGAGGCTCGCCTCACACCATGAAGACCTTGGTCCATCGGTCTCTCCCTGACTGGAGATTTATGAGAGTGATAGAGGTTCAAACCTCATATCGTGTAGTGGCTGGAAGTCTGATCATCCCAATATTCTCACCTTTATCTTCCTGCCGCCAAGAGAAGTCCCGTTGGGAAAGGGCTGAAGCGACAGATTTTGGTATACTGGTGTATGTGTGGGTAAGAGTCCCACCTGTGGGTTAGGGTCCCACAGATAATGTACAACTGGCTGGTTTCTGGGCTTGATCACCCCGGTGGGCAGTGGACAGGGTGCTGCCTCCTTCACCGGTCCTTCCTGGAAGCTCACAGGCTGGTGAATGGACACCTGCAGAGGACGGGTTAAAATGGCAGTCTCTCTCTGTCTCCTTCTCCTTTTCAGGCTTTTCTGTCTCTCCTCCCTTTTCCTCTCCCTCGGTCCTCACACTTACACTCCCATCCCCTTTCATCCTGGAGACTCCCTGTTGGCTCACCATTTTCATGACCCCCCAATACTTTTCTGTTTTGTGTTTCCAACTCCAGCTGGCAGGAGTCCACCTCACAGTAAGACCATCTCTTTGTTTCTTGTTTGTGTCTTTAAGTTTCTGTCGTTGGTACGTATTGGGTCTCAGTCAGTGAATTTAAAAGGATATTTGTTTTATGTAGTTTTGTCTGTCCAACCACTCCTTGAGTCTCTGCCACATTGTGGGCACAGTGGAGCACTTAGGCCTTGAAACGCAAACACAGCGCACATTGCCTGAGACTCCAGTCATGGGTTGCTTGGTAGGACTTTAAAGAACAGGAAAAAAATGAGCTGTATTTAATGGCTTAAAGGAAATTAAGTGCTCATACACATTCTCAAAAATATAAAAGAAACTCATGAGAATACATTTCAGGTTCATGTAACCTGGGAAATACTCAGTATTAAATTAATATCTGGTATTAGAGCTAGCTTAAGCTTGTGGGTTTAATTGATACAGACCTGTATTTAGAGTCATCAACATTAAGTATAATACTTTTATTGTACCAAGGGTTACTGGAAGTCAGTAAGTGCATATTGTTTCTGCTATAAAACTTGTCAACAAGGAAAATCACTTGACATGATGAAACTTTTAAGTAAATGTAACTGAGATAAGGGCTTTTGGGTAAACTCTATAGGAATAATTTGGTTTTGGAAATGTCCATGTAAAATAGTCTCTCCAGATTTTGGTAACTTGAAACTAAATTAAGTTAAATGATAGGAATTCTCTGAATATCCAGGCCATTTCGAGTAAGATAAAATATTGGAACATTAATTGCTAAACAGGCCTACATTTATTTACTTTTGTCTCCTTACAAGAGAGAAACTGAAGATGTTTGGGTTTTTTAGACACGTCTTGTACCACATTGAGGAAAGAAATTGTGCTTTGGGAAGATGCATGTTTCTAGAGGTTATGAGATATTCCAATCAGGAAATGCTGGTATGACAAACAGTTTACAATTACTTGCTTCTTAGTTTTTGCTAGAGATTAATGCTTTAAGGTTAAGAATTATAAGGGAAACATTTCAGTATACAAAGAAAATGGAAAGGATGTTTTTGGTTAAAGAAGGTATAAGAAATAGGAATGGGAAGGTATGCGGGGGAAAAAAGAGGAGGTTGTCCTAGATCTGGTTGTTTCTGAATAAAAACGAAAGTGAGGGACAGGATAGTATGGATACAGAAAATTTTAGGAGATTCGTGAAAAAGGAACATTGGGAAAAGAGTTTTGTACGTGGTCAGGATTTTCTAAGATTGGGTTAAATATAATTAGGTAAATGGATTTTAAGAGTAGACTGGTGCAAGACTGGATTTGGTTTCTCTCTCTCTTAAGAGAACAAAGTTTTCTTGGAATGCTGCTTTTGATAACAAATTGTGAGAATTTCTTTGCCTTAAAATGGAGGGACCCTGACACCCTGGAGGCTACTGGATAGTGCTTCCCCAGAGTTTTTGAGACAGCCCACATCTTTCTGGGAATGCATTAACAAGGGAGCTGAGGGAACTGAGCCTTGAGAAGAGAACTCTGCTACAATATGTTGATGATTTATTGATAAGCAGTGAGACAAAGCAAGATTCAGATCAAAATACTGTTAAAGTCCCAAACTTTCTGTCAGGAAGGGAATATAAAGTCTCCCCAACCAAGGCTCGGATCTTACAGCAACGGGTTCAGTATTTAGGATTTGTTTTGACCCCAGGGGCACGAGCCCTAGCCATAGACCAAAAACAGCAATTAGTACATTACCATCTCCAACCACAAAGAGGCAACTCTGAGGCTTTCTCGGGGTGGCTGGGTTCTGTCGTATCTGGATTCCAGACTATGGCCTTATTGCCAAACCCTTATATGAGGCTCCAAAGGGAGAAAAAAGGGAATCCCTTTAATGGAATAGGGACCACCAGCGGGGCTTTGAGACCCTAAAGACAGAGTTGAGTAGAGCACCAGCACTGGGGCTTCCAAATTTGGACAAGCCCTTTATGTTATACTTTCACGAAAGGTCAGGGATAGCTCCAGGAGTCCTGACCCAAAAGCTGGGACCAGATCAGAGACCAGTGGCTTACTTTTCAAAACAACTGGACTCAGTGGCCCTGTGATGGCCAAGGTGCCTTTGGGCAGTAGCAGCCACAGCCCTGTTGATTAATGAGACTTCCAAGCTCACCCTGGGACACCTCTTAGATGTGTTAACCCCTCGTCAGGTAAAATCTGTGCTAGATGTCAAAGGACATCATTGGTTGACCAGAGGAAGGTTAACAAGGTGTCAGGCCCTCCTAATGTACACCCCAGACATTACCTTAAAGGTGTCCCAAACTATAAACCCAGCAACTGTGCTTCCAGCAGTCAAGAGTAGACTTACTGCATCGGTGTATAGAGACCATAGAACAAACTTACTCCAGCAGGCCTGATCTAGATGAGCCTCTTGACAGCCCTGAGGTCGAATGGTTTACTGACAGGAGCAGTTTTATAGAGATGGGAATCCGGAAGGCGGGGTATGCCATAATTAGTCTAGTTGAAGTCATAGAAGCCAAGGCCCTGCCACCCCCGACATCAGCCCAGAAGTCTGAACTAATTGCATGAATGAGAGCTTTGCAATTAGGGAAGGATAAGAAATTACATATTTTTACTGACTCTAGATATGGGTTCCACGTGTTACGTGCTCATGCTGCCATTTGGAAAGAAAGAGGGAGGTTAACCACTAGAAATACCCCCATAAAACATAAAGATTTGATTCTGGCTCTTTTAGAAGTAGTGCAGCTTCCAACTCAAGTAGCACTAATCCACTGCAAGGGCCATCAGAGGGATGGCTCTTTTGTGAGCCAAGGGAACAGCAAAGCTGATCAAATTGCAAAACAGGCAGCTTGATTGCAGGAAGCTGAACAAGTGATTGGCCCCCTGCTCTAGTGATTGGCCCCCCTGATCTCCCTAGCCTTCCCTAGTATTCCTCACAGGAACAAGAAAATGCTGAGAAATGGGGCTATGAGAAGGGAAGAACAGGCTGGTATTAAAAGGGATAAGGTTCTAATCCCTGAGGCCCAACAATGGAAACTCACTAAGAGCTAACATGATGCCACCCACTATGGGAGGGATGCACTACGGGACTTGGTGCAAAAGGCTTTTTCAGGGAAGGGGCTTAAAAGAACAGTAAAACAAGTAATGCTTGCCTGTGATTTATGTGCCCATAATAACCCACAGGCCCATCCAATTCCCCCTTAATTACTCAGGCCAATTGAGTGCTGAGGGACATATCTGGGGGAAGACTGGCAGTTAGATTTCACCCAGATGCCCCCATGATCAGGATATAAGTATCTTCTGGTGTTTGTCGATACTTTCACAGGATGGGTTGAAGCCTTCCCCACCTGATCTGAAAAGGCTATGGATGTCTGTAAGTCCCTTTTAAAAGAAGTAACTCCTCAGTTTGAACTTCCAAAGTCCCTCCAGAGTGACAACAGGCCCTCTTTTATAGCCAAAATCACACAGGGACTCACGACAGCCCTAGGGATAGACTACAGGCTACACACCTCTTGGCACCCCCGGTCCTCAGGGAAGGTAGAGAAGATGAACCATACTTTCAAGAAAACCTAGCAAAGCTCTGCCAAGAAACTCATGCACTCTGGACCAACTTGCTTCCTATTGCACTCCTCAGGGTCCGTGTAGCCCCCAGGAGTGGTCTGAGGCTTAGCCCATTTGAAATGACCTATGGGAGGCCTTTTCTTACTACTGACATTCTACTAGATGAGGAAGTGAGCCAGGCCCTGAGATATATTATTAATGTAGGACAAGTTCAGAGGGCAATCCAGGACTATGCCACTGCTAGTTCCCACTAAAAATACAGGGGAAGGAGCAGTTCCTTCACAGATAAACCCCGGGGACCAAGTTCTTCTTAAAACCTGGAAAGAGGGGTCCCCCCAAGATCAACTATTGCCAAAATGGAAGGGCCTCTATAAAGTAATTTTAGCCACCCCTACTGCTGTCAAACTGCAAGGGATATCTAGTTGGGTACATTTGTCCAGACTAAAGCTTTTACCTCCAGAAACCCCGCAGGCACCATTGACAGATAAGTAAAATGATGTAGTGGGTTGGCTCCTATTTGCCATTCTTGCTGTTGTACTCTTGCTTGCATTCTGACGATTTGCTCAGCCACCCCCACCAGGGAAGGAGCTCCTTTGTCTGTGCTGGGTTTAAGGGAAACACTCCACACAGACATGCTCCTCTTATTGACTCTTTCCACCTTCCTAGTCCCTGTAACTAGAGGATAATGGTAGGAAAACTCATTTGTCAACAGTTCCAGAATCACATCCGAAGGGGAACATTGAAAAGAATGCTGGATACACCATCAATACCCCCAGCTGGCTACTGGCCCTCCTCCTGCATTCCCCTGAACCTGTCAGTTCCAATGGTAATTAACAATCTAAACTGGGGACAATTGCCACCCCCTTGACCTCTGCTGGTCACACTTGCACCTTCCAGGGCTATTCCAATGCTTTAATCTGACTCCCCCATACAACTGGACCTCAGGCATGGGGTATGGCTATGTGAAACTGCACAAACAGCATTTGTTTCACATGGCTGAGAACCCACCAAGGTATAATTACACCAGATATCCTACGACCTTACCCACTGGTGCCCTATTTCAAACTGTGGCCCCATCCCCCTAAATAACATGGAAGGGGAATGCAAATGGTAGGAAGGAAACATCCCATCACCTAGTCAATACAGCTTAACCCAACTGTGGGATACCAAACAAACAATGATCTGGCCTATCGAGTGTGACCCTCTGATGGTGCCAGCAGGATTCTACACAAGCATCTTGTTAAAAATATTGTAGAGTTTTATACACTTAATTATCAACAGAATGGTCTGCTATCCCTTAATTATTTAAGTACTAAAAACAGTTATGTCCTTCAAGGACTGTCCGCTCTTAACCATGAGACAGACATTCAGGTCTGCACACCTGTAGGGTGTGTTTTCCTCTGCAGACACCCAAACCATCCTATGTTATGGAATTACAGCCAGGCCCTGTTCTTTCCCAACCAAGATATGGCCTATAAACGCATTGATAATGTCCATTTCACAGACAAGTACACTCTAGAGATTATAGGGATAAGAGGGATTTTCATCTGTAACAGGACCACTCTAGCTCACCACTGAACCTGGAGAGCACTAGGAATGATCTTGGCAGGGGTAGGGCTGGCCATAGCACTGGCAGCTCCACAGGGAGGCTTTACCTACCATGAAACAACCCTGAGAAATCTCACCAGATAGCTTGCTTATATGACGAAACAGACAGGGCAGGCTTTAATGGGACTTAAGATCTCTCTTGTTTCTTTGGCTAATGTAGTTCTTGACAATTCTCTAGCTCTTGGCTACCTTCTGGCAGAACAAGGCAGAGTTTGTGTGGTAACGAATACGTCCTGCTGCACCTGGATCACTGCAACAGACAGGTAGACCATTAATATTAAAGAAATATACGCCCAGGCAGAGTGCCTTCACAGCCTGGAGAGGGGCAAAACCGCCTCCCCTGTCTGGTCAACAGTTAGGGAAGTCCTCCCAAAGTTAACCTGGTTCCTTACCTTTCTAGGCCCTTTAGTGGCTATTGCTGTTCTCCTTTTTAGCCCTTGTTTGTTTAACCTTTTGCTTAAGTTTGTGTCTTCTAGGCTCCAACAATTTCAAGTAAGGCTCATGATGGCTCAAGGAATTCAGCCCATTCCAGCGGAGGGTAGCCCAGGACCCTACACGTTCTTAGAACAGTCAGTGAGGGACTTCTACACCTCCAGGGTGGGCTAGGGTCTGCAGCCCCTGTCCAGCAGGAAGAAATTTCAGAAGAAGAGACCTTCAGCCCCTTGACCTTTAAGAATAAGGGGTGCAGAATTCCTCAGGGGGGAAGGAGACAGACTGGGACCTGAAACCTGACCCTTTGCTGCAGTGCTTGCACCTGGACAAACACGGGCGTGAGCAAGGTCACCTATTACTTGTTTTTTCTCCCTCGGGCTGCAGCACGAGTCCTAATAAAGCATTGCCTGAATTTCTTATCTGGCCTCTTGTAAATTTCTATTGAGTAAGGAGTCCAAGAAACCTGATCGGTAACACAATAATCATGAGATTGCAGAGATCTCTTCGATATCCTTTTTTTTCCCCTTTTATTTATATACAAAAGCGGGATTGCTAGGTCATATGGTAGCTTCATATTTTATTTATTTTCAGTGTTTCACATTTCTATTTTTTAAAAGTAGGAATGTCTTGACAGCACCCACCATCCCCACAGGAATATACGGATGAACATATGCTCGCAGGTACACACGTGCCTGGAAGTGGAAAACAGACATCAGGCAACTACCTCCCACCCCAGAAACCCTAACTGCAGACCCTGCCCCACATACGCACCTTTCCCTTCCTCCCACTGTGTCTGGCCTGCACAGGTAGCTGATGTGAGTCGTTAAGACGAAACTTCCGTGCCGCCTACGTGTAGCTACATCTTTGCCTCCAGGAGTTGGAAAAGAGGAGGACCTTCTGGCTAGTAAAGAGCACTCCAAACAGCTGTGTGGGCTCTCAGGTCCCCTGACAGCTCCTGGCTGGGTAAGCCTCTGGGCACCGAGCCCAGCACTTGCCTCCCCTTTGGTGTAATCTGGGCACAAAAGGAGCTGTGCCAGGGCCTGCTTCCACCAGCAGTAAGGGCTTCCAGGACTGGTGGCTTTGTTTTTAAATAAGCAGTATGGAGATTGCTTTCCCTGGTGGCTGCACCAGTTTACATCCCCACCAACAGTGCACAAGGCTCCCCTTTTCTCTATATCCTCACTAGCGCTTGCTCTCTCTTGTCTTTTATTTTCTTGTTTTTTTTCTAAACATCATTTCCCTGATGATTAGTGAGGCTGAGCACATTTTCATGTACTTATTGACCATTTGGAGGCCTTTTTTGAAAAGGTCTCTTCCGTTCCTCTGCTCATTTTTTAGTTGGGTTGTTTATTTCCTATTGAGTGTATACATTTTTATATATTTTAGATATTAACCCCTTATCAGATATATGGTTTACAAATATTTACTCCCATGCTGTAGATTGCCTTTTGATTTATTAATTGTTTCTTTTGCTATACAGAAGTTTTTAGCTTGATGTAGTCTCTCAGTCGTTTGTTTTTGCCTTTGTTGCTTGTGTTTTTTGGTGTCCTATCCAAAACAATCATTACCAGGATCAAAGTGAAGATTACCACCTATGTTTTCTTCTAGGTATCAGGTCTTAGGTTTAAGTCTTTAATCCATTTTGGGTTAATTTTGTGAGTGGTATAAGATACGGGTTCAATTTCATTTTTCTGCCTGTTGTTATCTAGTTTTCCCATAACAATTTGCTGAAGAGAATAACCTTTCCCCATTGAATGTTCTTGACTCCCTTGACAATAATTGACCATATATGTGCGGCTTTATTTCTGGGCTCTTTATACCATTCTATTGGGCTATGTGTCTGTTTTTATGAAATATCATACTTTTTAATTATTATAGCTTTGTAATACAGTTTGAAACCAAGAAGTGTGTTCCTCCAGCTTTGTTCTTCTTTCTCAAGATTGTGTTGGCTATTTGGGGTCTAATGTGATTCCATACAAATTTTAGGATTGTTTTCTATTTCCATGAAAAAAGCTAATGGAATTTTGATATGGATTGCATTGAATCTATAGATGGCTTTCGGTAGTATGGACACTCTACAATATTAGTCCTTCTTATCCACAAATGTGGAATATCATTCCATTTGTTTGTGTCTTCTTCAATATCTGACATCAAAGTCTTATAGTTTTATTGTACAGATCTTTCACCACTTGGTTAAATTTATTTCTAAGTACTTTATTATTTTTGATGTCATTGTGAATGGGATAGTTTTTTAAACTTCTTTTGCCAGTGATATATGTATGTTGACTTTATATCCTGTACCTTTACAGAATTCTTTTTTTTTTTTTTTTTTTTTTGTGGTACGCAGGCCTCTCACTGTTGTGGCCTCTTCCGTTGCAGAGCAACAGGCTCCGGATGCACAGGCTCAGCGGCCATGGCTCACGGGCCTAGCCGCTCCGTGACATGTGGGATCTTCCCGGACTGGGGCACTAACCCTTGTCCCCTGCATCGGCAGGCGGACTCTCAACCACTGCGCCACCAGGGAAGCCCTCTTTTTTTTTTTAGTTCCAACAGTTTTTTGGTTGAGTCAATAGAATTTTCTATATATAAGATCATATCACCTTCCAGTAATGACAATTTTACTTCTTCCTTTCCAATTTGGTTGCTTTTTATTGCTTTATCTTGTCTGATTTCTCTAACTAGGATTTTCAATCTATGTTGAATAAGAGCAGTGGGAGAGGACAACCTTGTCTTGTACCTGAAAGTTTTCAAGCTTTCACCATTGAGTATGATGTTGGTTGTGCACTGGTCATATATTGGTTGAGGTATGTTCCTCTATACCCAATTTGCTGAGGGATTTTTATAGTGAAAGTATGTTGTATTTTGTCAAATGCTTTTTCTGTATCTATTGAGATGCTCATATGATTTTTGTGTTTTATTCTATTAATGTGGTATATCCCATTGATTGATTTGTGTATGTATCCATTCTTGCTTGCATCCTAAGGATAAATCCCACTTGGTCATAGTTTGATCCTTTTAATGTGTTGTTGAATTCAGGTTCCTAATATTTTGTTGAGAAATTTTGCATTTATATCATCAGGGATAGTAGTCTCTAATTTTCTTCTCTTGTAGTGTCCTTATCTGACTTTGGTATCAAGATAATGCCAGCCTCATAAAATGGGTTTGAGTGTTCCCTCATCTTCTATTTTTTGGAAAAGTTTGAAAAGGATTAGCATTAGTTCTTCTTTAAAAGTTTGGTAAAGTTCGCCAGTGAAGCCATCTGGTCCTGGTCTTTTCTATGTTGGGAGGTTTTTGATTACTGATTCAATCTCCTTTCTGGTTATTGGTCTGTTCTTATTTTCTGTTTCTTCATAATTGAGTCTTGGTAGGTTGTATATTTCTAGGAATGTATCTTTTTCTTCTAGGTGGGCCATTTGTTGGCATATAATTGTTCTTAGTAATCTCTTATGAGCCTTGGTATATCTGAAGTATATATCATTTGTAACGTCATTCATAATTATCATTTGTATATCATTTGTAATGTCTCCTCTTTAATTTCTTACTTCATTTATGTGACTATTCTTTTGTTGTTGTTGTTAGTCTAACTAAACGTTTGTCAATTTTGTTTATCTGGTCTAAAAACCAGCTCTTAGTTTTATTGATCTTTTCTATTCTCTTATAGCCTGTACTTCCTTTACTTCTGCTCTGAAATTTTTTATTTTCTTTATTCTGCTAACTTTGGGCTTAGTTTGTTCTTTTTCTAATTCCTTGATGGATAAAGTTAGACTTTTTTATTTGAGATTTTTCTATTTTCTTAATACATATTTATTGCCATAAACTTCACTTTAAGAAGTACTTTTGCAGCTTCCTATATGTTTTGTGTTGTGTTTCCATTTTCACTTTTTTCAAGATATCAATTTCCCTTTTGTCTTATTCCTTGATCCGCTGCTTTACAAGAGAGTGTTTTTTAGTTTCCATGTGCTTTTAAATTTTCCAGCTTTAGTCATGTTGTTGATTTCTTGTTTCATACCATTAAGGTCAGAAAAGATACTTGGTGTGAATTCAATCTTCTTAAATTTTCTGATACTTATTTTATGGCCTGTTACATGATCTGGTCTAGAGAACAGTCTGTGTACTTGAGAGGAGTGTATATTCTGCTGCTGCTGGAGAGAATGTTTTATAAATGTCTGTTAGGTCCATCTGGTGTAATGCACAGCTCCAGGCTAACATTTCCTTGATGATTTCTTGTCTGAATGATATATCCATTGCTGAAAGTGGGGTGTTTAAGTCCTACTATCATTGTATTTTTGTCTATTTCTCCTAAAGATTTGCTAGGATTTGCCTAATATATTTACATGCTCTGATATGGAGTGCATATATATTCACAATTGTTTTTTCTTGATGAATTGACCCCTTTATCATTATATAATGACCTTTGTCTCTTGCTACCATTTTTAGTTTAAACTCTATTTTATGATATAAGTAGCTACCCAAACTTTCTTTTGGTTTCCATTTCTCATGGAATATCTGTTTCCATCCCTTAGCTCTGAAATTACATGTGTCCTGAAAGTGAGTGTCTTGTAGAGAGCATATAATTGGATCTTGTTTTTTTAACCTATCATGAAAGTCTGTGCCTTTTGACTTCTGAATTCAATCCACTTACATTTAGAGTAATTATTGATATGTAAAGGACTTATTACTGCCATCATATTATTTGCTTTCTGGATGTTTTGTATTTCCACTGTTTATTTTTTCCACTGTTTCTGCTTAGCTTTGTGAATTGGTGATTTTCTGTGGTGGCAAGCTGTGAAAACTTTTCTTTATCTTTTGTGAATCTATTATAGGTTTTGCTTTGTGTTTACCACAAAGCTTACATAAAATATCTTATAACATAACACAGTCCACTGTTAGCTGATATACAAAAATATTTTATTATACTTTTATAATTTTTGATTACATTCAAAAATTCTACCCATTTACTCCCCTTTTTGTGTTTTTGATTCACAATTTACTACTTTTGTATTCATTAACAAATTACACCAGGTATAGTTATTTTTAGTACTCTTTACCCTTATACTACAATTAAGTGATTAACACTATTACAGAATTAGGATTTTCAAAATCTGCCTGTGTGTTTAGCTTTACCAGTGTTATGTATATTTTCTAACATTTTCATGTTACTAATTAGAGTCTTTTTATTTCAGCTTGAAGAAGTCCTTTCCTCATTTACTTTTTAAAAATTTTACTGAAGTATGGTTCAGTATTTTACAGTATGGTGTTATTTTCAGCTGGACAGGAAAGTAATTCAGATATATATATATTCTTTTTTTACATTCTCTTCCATTATAGGTTATTAGTAGCTATCAGTATAGTTCTCTGTGCTGCACAGTAGGTCCCTATTGGTGATCTATCTTATATACAGTAGTATGTATATTTTAATCCCAAACTTCCAATTTATCACTCCCCACCTCCACTTTGGAAACCATACATTTTGTTTTTTTAATCTATTGAAGTATAGTTGATTTACATTGTTGTGTTAATTTCTGCATAAAACAAAGTGATTCAGTTATATATATATAATATATAAATACATTACATAATAATATACTGTATATATTTTATATTATTTATTATAAATGCATAATATAATATATAAAATATAATACAGGGTATATAATAAGATAATATATAATATTATTATTATTTATTATTATATTATATATAATATATTATTATATAATATATTATTTACTATTTATATATTATTTATATATTTTTATTAGTATATTTCTTATATATTATGTATTTTTAATAATATAATTTATATATTTTTATTTCTATATATATTCATTATACATTATTATAATATAATATATAATGCATATTATATAATATATAGTTATATACTATTTATTATATAATTACATAGCATTTATTAGTATATTATATATGTATCAAATATAATATATTAATATATGTATATTATATCATATTTATATGATATATTATGTATATATAATATAATATATTATACTTATAAATATATAATTTATATATTTATATATATTATATAGTAACATAATATATAGATATATTATATATTAATGTATATAAATATATATTAAATATGTAAAATATAGTATATATTTAAATTATATATTAAATATATACTATATTATATATATTATATATTTATATTCTATATGTTTATATATAGAATATATATTATACATATTTATACATAAATATAATATACATAGTATATTTAAATATAATAGATAAGATTTGTGTATTATATATTTATATATTATATAAAGTATATATTATATAAAATTTATATATAATATATTTTATATAATACATTATATATTATATGTATTTTATATAATATATTATATATTATATAAAACATATAACATGTATGTTTTATACATAAAATTAATACATATTATATGTATTTATGTGTATGTATGTATTATGTATATATGTATGTATATATGTATAATAAATACATATTATGTTTTATATATTATTTATTATATATTTTATATATTATAATTAATATTTTTATATTACATATTATATATTGTATATGTAATTATATGTGATATGTTTAATATAATATACATTATATCATATATATTATGTGATATATGTCATATATAATATGATAAAAATATATATTGCATATTGTCTATTATATATTATATAAAGCATATTATATATTACATATATTATATATATTTATATATAATATATACATTACCACGTTTATCACAGGATATTGAATATAGTTCCCTGTGCTATAAAATAAGACCTTGTTGTTTATCCATCCTATATATAATAGTTTGCATCTGCTATTCCCAAACTCCCAGTCCACCCATTCCCCAACCCCCTCCCCCTTGGCAACCACAAGTCTGCTCTCTACGTCTTTGAGTCTGTTTCTGTTTTGTAGATATGTACAGTTGTTTTGTATTTTTTTTATTTTTCTTGTGTGTGTTGTATTTTAGATTCCACATATAAGTGATGTTAAATGGTATTTGTCTTTCTCTTTCTGACTTACTTCGCTTAGTATGATAATCTCTAGGTCCATCCATGCTGCTGCAAATGACATTTTTTCATTCCTTTTACTGACTGCTTAATATACCATTGTATATATATATATACCACATCTTCTTTATCCCTTCACCTGTTGATGGACACTTAGGTTGCTTCTATGGCTTGGCTGTTGTAACTAGTGTTGCTGTGAGCATCAGGGTGCATATATCTTTTCAAATTATGTTTTTCTCCAGATACATGCCCAGGAGAGGGATTGCAGGATCATATGGTAGCTCTATTTTTAGTTTTTAAATGAACATTCATACTGTTCTCCATACTGGCTGTACCAATTTACACTCCCATTAACACTATAGGAGAGTTCCCTTGTCTCCACACCCTCTCCAGCATTTACTGTTTGTAGATTTTTAGATGATGGATTCTGACCAGTGTGAGGTGATACCTCATTGTAGCTTTGATTTGCATTTCTCTAATGATTAGTGATGTTGAGCATCATTTCATGTGTTTGTTGGCAATCTGTATATCTTCTTTGGAGAAATGTCTTTTTAGAGCTTCTCCCCATTTTGACTGGATTGTTTGTTTTTTGATATTGAGCTGTATGAACTTTTTGTATATTTTGGAGGTTAATCCCTTGTCTGTTGCATTGTTTGCCAATATTTTCCTTCATTCTATACGTTGTCTTTTTGTTTTGCTTATGGCTTTTTTTTTGCTGTGCAAAAGCTTTTAAGTTTAATTAGGTCCCATTTGTTTACTTCTGTTTTTATTTCCATTACTGCAGGAGACAGATCCAAAAATATATTGCTGTAATTTATGTCAAATAGAGTCCTGCCTATGTTTTCCTCTAGGAGTTTTATAGCATTCTGTCTTACATTTAGGTCTCTAATCCATTTTGAGTTTATTTTTCTCTATGGTGTTAGAGAATGTTCCAATTTCATTCTTTTACATGTAGCTGTCCAGTTTTCCCAACACCACTTATTGAAGAGACTGTCTTTTCTCCATTGGATATTTTTGTCTTCTTTGTTGTAGATTAACTGACTGTATGTGCGTGGGTTTATTTCTGGGCTTTCTGTTCTGTTCTGTTGATGTATATTTCTATTTTGGTGCAAGTACCACACTGTTTTGATCAGTGTAGCTTTGTGTTATAGTCTGAGGTCAGGGAGCCTGATTCTTCCAGCTCTGTGTTTCTTTATCAAGATTGCTGTGGCTATTCAGGGTCTTTTGTGTTTCCATAAAATTTTAAAAATTTTTTGTTCTAGTTCTATGAAAAATGTTACTGGTAATTTGTTAGAGATTGCATTGATTCTGTAGGTTGCCTTGGGTAGTACAGTCTTTTTGACAATATTGATTCTTCCAATCCAAGAATACGATATGTCTTTCCATTTGTTTGTGTCATCTTCGATTTCTTTCATTAGTGTTTTATAGTTTTCAGAGTACAGCTCTTTTGGCCTGTTAGTTTTATTCCTAGGTATTTTATTCTCATTGATGAAATGGTAAATGGGATTATTTCATTAATTTCTCTTTCTGATCTTTCATTGTTAGTGTATAGAAATGCAACAGCTTTCTGTGTATTAATTTTGTATCCTGCAACTTTACCAAATTCATTGATGAGCTCTAGTAGTTTTCTAGTAGAGTCTTTAGGATTTTCTATGTATAGTATCATGTCATGTGCAAACAGTGACAGTCTTACTTCTTCTTTTCCAAGTTGGATTCCTTTCATTTCTTTTTCTTCTCTGATTGTTGTGGTTAGGACTTCCAAAACTATGTTGAATAAAAGTGGCAAGAGTAGACATCCTTGTCTTGTTCCTGATCTTAGAGGAAATGCTTTCAGATTTTCACTGCTGAGTATGATGTTAGCTGTGGGATTGTCATATATGGCCTTTAATGTTGCAGTAGTTTCCCTCTATGCCCACTTTCTGGAGAGTGTTTGTCACAAATAGATTTTGAATTGAATCAGAAGCTTTTCCTGCATCTATTGAGATGATCATATGGTTTTTATTCTTTGATATGTTAAAGTGGTTTATCACACTAATTTGTGGATATTAAAAAAATCATTGCATCCCTGAGATAAATTCCACTTGATCATGGTGTATGATCCTCTTATTGTGCTGTTGGATTCATTTTGCTAGTATTTTGTTGATGATTTTTGAATCTGTTCATCAGTGATATTGTTCTGTAATTTTCTTTTTTTTTGTGGTAACTTTGGTTTTGGTATTAGGATGATGGTGGTCTCATAGAATGAGTTTGGAAGTTTTCCTTCATCTGCAAGCTTCTGGAATAGTTTCAGAAAGGTAGGTGTTAACTCTTCTCTAAATGTTTGATAGTATTTGCCTGTAAAGCCATCTGGTCCTGGACTTTTGCTTGTTGGGAGTTTTAAAATCACAGATTCAATTTCAGTAATTGTAATTGGTCTGTTCAAATTTTCTATTTCTTCCTGGTTCAGTCTTTGAAGGTTGTACTTTTCTAAGAATATGTCCATTTCTTCTAGGTTGTCCATTTTATTCATGTAAAATTGCTTGTAGTAGTCTCTTATGATTCTCTGTATTTCTGTGGTGTCATTTGTAACTTCCCTTTTAATTTCTAATTTTATTGATTTGGGTCCTCTCCCTTTTTATCTTGATGAGTCTGGCTAAAGGCCTATCAATTTTGTTTATCTTTTCAAAGAACTGTGTTTTAGTTTCATTGATCTTTTCTATTATTTTTTAGTCTCTATTTTGTTTACTTCTGCTTTGATATTTATGATTTCTTTCCTTCTACTAACTTTGGGTTTTGTTTGTTCTTCTTTCTCTAGTTGCTTTATGTGTAACATTAAGTTGTTTATTTGAAATTTTTCTTGTTTCCTGAGGTAAGCTTGTATCGCTATAAGCTTCCCTCATAGAACTGCTTGTGTTGTGTCCCATAGGTTTTGGATCATCATGTTTCCATTTCCATTTTTCTCATTTTTAAAATTTCCTCTGACTAGTTCAGTTATCCATTGGTTGTTTAGTAGCATATTGTTTAGCCTCTATGTTTATGTTTTTTGCAGTTTCTTTCTTGTAGTTGATTTCTTTTTTTAAAATAGATTTATTTATATATTTTTTAAAATTTTGGCTGCATTGGGTTTTCATTGCTGTGCCTGGGCTTTCTCTAGTTCCGGTGAGCAGGGGGCTACTCTTCATTGTGGTGTGCAAACTTCTGATTGTGGTGGATTCTCTTGCTGCAGAGCATGGGCTCTAGGTGCTCGGGATTCAGTAGTTGTGGCACACGGGCTTAGTTGCTCCACAGCATGTGGGATCTTCCCAGAACAGGGCTCAAACCCATGTCCCCTTCATTGGCAGGTGGATTCTTAACCACTGAACCACCAGGGAAGTCCCTTGTAGTTGATTTCTAGTCTCATAGCATGGTCAGAAAAGATGCTTGATACAATTTCAGTTTTCATAAATTTACCAAGGCTTGCTTTGTGGCCCAGCATGTGATCTATCCTGGAGAATGTTCCACGTGCACTTGAAAAGAATGTGTATTCTGCTGCTTTCAGATGGAATGTTCTATAAATATCGATTAAGCCTATCTGTCTAATGTGTCATTTATGGCCAGTGTTTCCTTATTGATCTTCTGTCTGGTTGATTTGTCCATTGATGTAACTGAGGTGTTAATAATAACACACTATTATTGTGTTGCTCTCAATTTCTCCTTTTATGTGTGTTAACATTGCCTTATATGTTGAGGAGCTCCTATGTTGGGCGCATATATATTTACAATTGTTATATCTTCTTCTTGGATTGACCCCTTGATCATTATACAGTGTCCTTTGTCTCTTGTAACAGTCTTTAAAGTCTATTTTGATATGAGTATTGCTACTGCAGCTTTCCTTTGATTTCCATTTGCATGGAATATCTTTTTCCATCCCCTCACTTTCAGCCTGTATGTGTCCTTACGTCTGAAATGGTCTCTTGTAGACAGCATATATATGGGTCTTGTTTTTGTATCCATTCAGCCAGTCTATGTCTTTTGTTTGGAGCCGTTAATCCATTTACACTTAAGGTAAATACCAATATGTATGTTCTTATAGCCATTTTGTTAACTGTTTTGGATTTGTTTTTGTAGGTCTTTTTTCTTCCCTTCCTCTTTTGTTGTCATCTCTTGTGATTTGATGACTATCTTTAGTGTTATGTTTGGATTCCTTTTTTTGCTTGGGTGTGTTTCTCTATTATAGATTTTTGGTTTGCAGTTACCACGTGGTTTTGGTATAGCAGTGTATATATTTACAAGATTGTTTTAAATTGCTAATCTCTTAATTTCAAATGCATTTTCAATATCCTGCATTTGTACTCTCCTCATCTCATGATTGCTGGTTTTGATATCATATTTGTGTGTGAATGGTTTCCTACCTTAGAGTATGTTTGCCTTTACTGGTGGGCTTTCCCATTCGTAATTATCTTTTTTCTAGTTGTGACCTTTTCTTTTCTGCCTAGAGTAGTTCCTTTAGCATTTGTCATAAGCTGATTTGGCAGTCCTGAATTCTTTGAGCTTTTGCTTGTCTGTAAAGCTTTTGATTTCTCCATGGAATCTAAATGAGAGACTTTCTGGGTAGAGTATTCTTGGTTGTAGGTTTTCCCCTTTCATCACTTTAAGTATACTGTGCCACTCCCTTCTGGCCTGCAGAATTTCTGCGAAAAATCAGCTGATAAGCTTATAGAAGTCCCCTTATATGTTATTTGTTGCTTTTCCCTTGTTTTTAATATTTTCTCTTTATCTTTAATTTTTGTGAATTTGATTACTCTGTATTTCTGCATGTTCCTCCTTGGGTTGATCCTGTATGGTATTCTCTGTGCTTCCTGGACTTGGGTGACTGCTTCCTTTCCAATGTTAGGGAACTTTTCAGCTTTTATGTCTTCAGATATCTTCTCAGGCTCTTTTTCTCTCTGTTCTCCTTCTGGGACCCCTATAATGTGAATGTTGTTGCAGTTAACGTTGTCCCAGAAGTTTCTTTAACTGTCCTAGTTTCTTTTCATTCTTTTTTCTTTATTCTGTTCCATGGCTGTGATTTCCACCACTCTGTCTTCCAGCTCACTTATCCGTTCTTCTGCCTCATTTATTCTGGTAATGATTCCTTCTAGTGTACTTTTCATTTCACTTATTTTGTTGTTCAACTCTGTTTTGTTGTTCTTTATTTTTGCTAATTCATTGTTAAAAACGTCTTGTAACTTCTCACTCTGTGCATCCATTCTTTTCCCAAGTTCTTGGATCATCTTTACAATCATTACCCTGAACTCTTTCTTGAGTAGATTCCCTAGCTCCATGTCACTTATTTGTTCTTCTGGGGGTTTATCTTTTTCTTTCATCTAGAACATATTCCTCTACTGTCTCATTTTGTCTAGACTTCTATTTGTATTTTTATGTATGTGGAAGGTTAGTTCTGTTTCTTGGTCTTGGAGAAGTGGCCCTGTGTAGGGGGTGTCTTATGTGTCCCAGCAGTACACTCCCCTCTCATCACTGAAGGGCCAGGGACCAGCTAGTCCCAGGGTAGCTTCTGACCTGTGTTTGCAGACTCAGTTCCACAAGCTGTGGGACTGTATATTTCTTGCCTCTGGTGTCTGTCCCCTGGTGGGTGAGGCTGGTCTAGAGGCTTGTGTAGGCTTCCTGATAGGAGGGACCAGTGCCTGCCCACTGGTGGGTGGATTTTGGTCTTGGCCCTCTGGTGGGCAGGGCCATTTCAACGGATGTGTCTAGAGGTGGCTGTGGGCTCAGGAAGTCTTTAGGAAGCCTGTCTGTTGATGGGTGGACTGTGTTCCCTCTCTGTTGGTTGTTTGGCCTGAGGCATCATAGCACTGGAGCCTAGAGACTGTTGGGTGGGGCCAGGTCTTGGTGCTAATTTCCCAAGCAAGATATTAGCCTTCATATTAGTACTCCCGGATATGTTCACCACCAGCTTTTATGTCCCAAGAGAGAGCCACATCCACACACACCCCCCTCCCTAGGTGATTCTCCAAGGCCAGCAGGTAGGTCTGGCCCAGGCTCCTATGACATCACTGATTTTGCCCTGGGTCCCAGTGTGCACAAGACCTGTGTGTGTCCTCCAAGATTGGGGTCTCTGTTTCTCCCAGTCCTGTGGAACTCCTACAGTCAAGATCTGCTTGCCTTCAAAGCCAAATGCTCTGGGGGCTCCTCCTCCTGATTCCAGACCCCCAAGGCTGGGAAAGCCTGATGTGGGGCTCAGAACTCTGACTCCCATTGGAGAACTTCTGTGTTATAATTATTCTATAGTTTGTGGGTTGTCCAACCAGGGGTAAGGGATTTGATTAGATCACGAGTGCATCCCTCCTACCATCTCATTGTGATTTCTTATTTGTCTTTGGATGTAGAATATCTTTTCTTGTAGGTTCCAGTCTGTTTTATTGATGGTTGTTCAGCAGTTAGTTTTGATTTTGCTGTTCTTGTTCTCATGGGAGGAGGAGAGCTCAAAGTCTTCTATTCTGCCATCTTGTCTTCTCTCCTAGTGAACAACCCTGAGGGTGGACAGGGTAGCACCCACTGTGTAGTCTGTCAGGTGTCTCATCCCACTTGGGAGCCTCACCAGCAGCTCTGCTGTGAAGCCTTTCACATTTATTTCAAGGCAGGTAATAGTGATGTGAACCCTCTCTACTTTTATTTGTCTGGGAAAGCCTCTGTTTCTCCTTCATATCTGAAAAATAACTATACTGAATATTCATGGCTGGGACTTTCTTTCAACACTTTGAATATATCATTTATTTACACTATCCTGGCCTGTACAATTTCTGCTGAGAAATCCACTGATAGCTAGTGGAGGTTACAATCATTTTCTCCCTTGCTGCTTTTAGGATTCTCTCTTTGTCTTTGATTTTTGAAGTTTTATTATAATGTGTCTTGAAGAAGTTTGTTTTACATGGGGATAAAGGAGTGATCTATTAGCTATATAAAACTTGGATGTCCAAGTCAACCCCCAGGTTTGGGAAATTTTCAGCTATTATCAGTATTTCTTTAAGTAAACTTTCTGCCCCCTTTTCCCTCTCTTCTCCTCTGGTACTGCAATTATTCTAATATTTGTATGTTTGAGTTTCCCATTGATCATGTAGACTTTCTTTGTTATTTTTTCATTCTTTTTGTTGTTGTTGCTCTCCTTTGACTGAGTTATTTCAAAGTACCTATACTCAGTGATTCTATCTTCCGTTTGGTCTGTTCTGCTGTAGATGTTCTCTATTGCATTTTTTATTTCATTCATTGAATTCTTTAGCTCTAGAATTTCTGTTTGGTTCTTTTTCATGATATCTATCTCTTTGTTAAACTTTTCATTTGGTTTGTGTATTCTTTTCATGATTTTATTTAATTGCCTTTCTGTGTTATCTTGTAGCTCATTTTTAATTCTTCATCAACTAGATCACAGAATTCCATGTCCTTGAGTTTGGTTATTAGAGGATTATTATCATGTTTTGGTTATCACATGTTTCCTTGATCCTTTGTGCTCCTTGGAATTTTCCACTGTTGTTATCACAATTTGAATGAGCAGACATTTCTTCAAGTCTTTACTGATTGTCTTCGGGGGAGATATTTTTCTTTGGTTTTGCTTATATCTGAGATTTTCTCCAACCTAGTATGGATATGCCTGCTCCACACTTCTTATTCCCTCTTGTGACAAAATTCTTATGTTTTTATGTCTTTTTAATGTTTACAACTCACTAGGTTGGCTACCTGAAACCTCTCTTTATTTTCCAGAAGTTGGACTATGGCTCTGATTTGTGATTTCTGCCATGCCCACAGAACCTGGCCTGATATTCTGATCACATTCCCTATTTACTGGAGCTCATTCTCATTGCTGCACTCAGGAGCATGCACAAGGAGCTGGCCACAGAGCGGGGGGATGTGTGGGTTCAGCACTCAGGGTGTTGGGAATACCCACAGGCCATGCAGGGAGATCTTTGGGTGGAGATCTTCCAGTGGTTCATGGGAGGGCTTCCTGCAGGAGTCCTGAACACAGACAGTAGGAACCATCCCTTTTTAATGCTCTTTGATATTCTTATCTGCCTCTTTTCCTATCCCCTCCCTACCCTAGTCATGGAGGTCCTGCCATAGTATTATGGGTGTTGCTGAAGAGGAACTTCAGTTGCTTCACGCACAGCTGTGGTAGCTGGACATTCACGCACTTCTCTCCTTTTCCCTACAAGAGAGATCACCACCATTAGCTGGTTTAGCCCTGCTCTGTGTCACCTTGAGAAAGAGGCAGCACTGGCAAAGTTCCTCTTACCCTCTTCAGTACAGCCACACTCATATTTTTTTGTTTGCTCTGACAGAGTGCTAGAATATCTCCTCAGGCAGGCTGGACTTCTACAAAGCCTCTCTTGTTCATAGCTGTCTGTCCAGGTCAGCACTCTCCAGGTTTTCCTCAACCATGTCCAGGAGGGGTGGGGTGAGCTCACCAGCTTCTACTGTTTCTGTGGATGAAATTCCTCCTAGGCCCCTTGGAGTATGGTGTTAGATCCTGCAACTTTCACAAAGGTGTATTTACTTTGGGATGGATGCCAATGTTTTGTCGTTAAAAGGGGAACAAAAAGGAGAGACATCTTACACAATCCTGATGTTAGTATCACACCCCCTGCCCATTTTTTAATCAGACAGTTTTGTTTTTTGCTATTGAGTTGTAGGAGTTACTAATATTTTTGGATATTAACCCCTTATCAGATACTTGATTTGCAAATATTTTCTCCTTTTCCATAAGCTGCCTTTTCATTTTGTTGATGGTTTCCTTTGCTGTGCAGAAGCTTTTTGTTTGATGTAGACCCACTTATTTATTTTTGCTTTTGTTGCTTTTTGCTTAGGGTGTCAAATCCAAAAAGATCATTGCCAACACCTATGTCAAGGAGCTTATGCCTATTTTCCTTCTAGGAGTCATGGTTTTTGGTCTTTTTTCAAGTCTTAAAAACATTTTGAGTTGATTTTGGTGTATGGTGTAAGATAGGGTCTAGTTTCATTCTTTTGCATGTGCCTGACCAGTTTGGCCAACATCATTTATTGCAGAGACTATTCTTTTCCCATTGTGTATCCTTAGCTCCTTTCTCATAAATTAATTGACCACATATGCATGAGTTTATTTCTGGGCTTTCTATTCTGTATATTCTTCACTACTTTGTCATAAATTAAATGATCATATATGAGTGGGTTTATTTCTGCTCTGTATACTGTTCCATTGATCTGTGTCTCTGTTTTTAATGTCAATACCATGCTGTTTTGATTATTATAGCTTTGTAATATATGTTGAAAACAAAAAGTGTGATGCATCCACAATTGTTCTTTCTCAAGACTGTTTTGATTATTTGAATCTTTTGTTGTTCCATACGAATTTTAGAATTGTTTTACTACTGTGAAAAATGCGATTGGGATTTTGATAGGGATTGCACTGAATTTGTAGATCGCTTTGGGTAGTATGGACATTTTAACAACATGAATTCTTCCAGTCCATGAGCACAGAATACCTTTCCACTTATTTGAATCTTCTTCAATTTCTTTCATTAGTGGCTTACAGCTTTCAGTGTATAGGTCTTTAATTTCCTTGGTTAAATTTATTCCTAGGTATTTTATTCCTTTTAATGCCATTGTAAATGGGATCTTTTTTAAAATTCCTATTTCTGATAGTTCATTATTATTAGTGTATAGAAACATGACAATGTTTGTATATTGATTTTGTATCCTGCAAGTTTACTGAATTTATTTATTAGTTCTGACAGTTTTTGGTGAGTCTTTTGGATTTTATATGTATAATATGAAGTCATCTGTGAAGAGAGACAGTTTTATTACTTGCTTTCTAATTTGGATGTATTTTATTTCTTTTTCTTGCCTGACTGCACTTTCTAGGACTTCCAGTTTTATTTTAAGTAGGTGTGGTGAGAGTGGGCATCCTTATCTTGTTTCTGATATTAGAGGAAATGCTTTCAGCCTTTCATCATTGAATATAATGTTAGATGTGGACTTGTCATATTTGGCCTTTATTATGTTGAGGTACATTCCCTCTATACCCAGTTTATTGAGAGCTTTTATTATCATGAATGACTGTTTTTTTAAATGCTTTTTAAGCATCTATTTGATTTCTATTATTAATTTTGTTAATGTTGTACCCCATTGATTGATTTGTGTATGTTTAACCATCCTTGCATCCCAGGGATTAATCCCACTTGACCATGGTATATAATCCTTTTTAATGTATTGTTGAATATGGTTTGCTGTTTTGTTAAGGGCTTTTGCATCTGTGTTCATCAGAGATATTGGCCTGTAGTTTTATTTTCTTGTAGTGTCCTTGTCTGATTTTGGTATCAGGGTATGCAGGCTTCATAAAATAATTTTGGAACAGTTCTCTCCTCTTCTACTTTTTGGAAGAGTTTGACAGGAGTTGATATTAGCTCTTCTTTAAATGTTTAATGGAATTCACCAGTGAAACCATCTGGTCCCAGACTTTTTTGTTTGTTGTGACATTTTTGATAACTGATTTAATCTCCTTACTAGTTATTAGTCTGTTCAGATTTTCTATTTCTTTGTGATTCAGTCTTGGTAGGTTGTATGTTTCTAGGACTTTACTTCTTTTAGGTGGGTTGTTTGTGAACATAAAATTGCATATAGTGGTCTATCATAATCCTTTGTATTTCTATGGTATCAGTTGTATTGACTCCTCTTTCATTTCTAATTTTATTCATCTGAGTTCTCTCTCTTTCTTCTTGATAAGTCTAGCTTAAAGTTTGTCAATTTTGTTTATCTTTTCAAAAACCAGCTACTAGTTTCATTGATTTTTTTCTATTTTTATTTTAGTGTCTATTTCATTTATTTCTGCTGTAACCTTTGTTATTTCCTTCCTTCTTAATTTTGAGCTTAGTGTGTCTTTTTTTCTAGTTCCTTGAGATGTAAAGTTAGGCTATTTACTTATGCTTTTTTGTTTCTAAATGTGTGCATTTATAATTATGAACTCTCTAATTGCTTTTGCTGCATCCCATGAATTTTGTTATGTTTTATTTCCATTTTCATTGGTCTCAAGATATTTTTAATTTCTTTTTGATTTCCCATGTATTGTCCAGGAGCATGTTGTTCAATCTACACATATTTGTGAATTTTCCAGTTTTCTTCTTGTAATTGACTTCTAGTTTCATGCCATTGTGATCAGAAAAGATGCCTGATATGATTTCAACCTTTTAAAATTAATTAAGACTAATTTTATGGCCTAACATACCATCTTTTTAGGAAAATGTTTCACGTGAGCTTTAGATGAGTGTGTATTCTGCAGCTGTGGATGAAATGTTCTATACATGTCTGTTAAGTTTATTTGGTCTAATATGTTATTTAAGTATAATAAAAGTGGGACATTGAAGTCTGTTAATACTTGCTTTATATATTGAGGTGACCCTATGTTTGGTGCATAAATATTTACAAATATTATATCCTCTTGTTGGATTGACCCCTTTACCATTGTGCAATGACCTTCTTTTGTCTCTTATTACAGTCTTTGTCTTAAGGTGTACTTTGTCTGATATAAGTAACACTGCCCCAGCTTTCCTTTGGTTTCAATTTGCATGGAATATCTTTTTCCATCCCTTAACTTTCAGTCAGTGTGTATCCTTACATCTGAAGTGAATCTCTTGTAGGCAGTATATAGTCTCGTCTTTTTTTTTTTTTAAATCCATTTAGCCACTCTATCCTTTAATTGGAGAATATAGTCCATTTACTTAAAAGAATTATTAGTAGATATGGACTTATTGCCATTAAAAGATTATTTTCTATCTGTTTTGTAGTTCTTCTTTTCCTTTCTTCTTCTCTTGCTATCTTCGTTTGTGATTTGATGATTTTCTGTTCCTTTCTCTCTCTCTTTTTCTTCTGGGAGCCCAGTGATGCATATATTGGTCTCTTTTGATGATGTCCCATAGATCCCTTAAGCCATCTCAACTCTTTCTTTTTTTTCTTTTTTTGAATTTTTTAAAAATTTTAAATTTTATTTTTTTTTTTTTGGCTTTTGGCTGCATTGGGTCTTCGTTGCTGCGTGCGGGCTTTCTCTAGTTGCAGTGAGTGGGGGCTACTCTTCGTTGCAGTGCACGGGCTTCTCATAGCAGTGGCTTCTCTTGTTGCAGAGCACAGGCTCTAGGCGTGCAGGCTTCAGTAGTTGTGGCATGCAGGCCCAGTAGTTGTGGTGCATGGGCTTAGTTGCTCTGTGGCATGTGGGAGTTTCCTGGACCAGGGATCAAACCCATGTCCCCTGCATTGGCAGGCAGATTCTTAACCACTGTGCCACCAGGGAAGTCCCTTTTTTTTTTTAAAGTGCATCAAATCTATACTTTATTTACAAGCAAACTGAAACTGAAGCATTAATAAATTTTGTTTTCCTAGAAATTTAGCACTATTATCCTTGGACAATAATTGCTTTGCTTAATACCTTTCGGTATTTCACAATATTGGGCAACACCTTAATTTCAAGATGCTTAGCAATAATAATGTTATTAATAATATAACTTAAAATTTCACATTTGCTATGTTAAGACACTTTATACAATATCTATTATCCATAACTTTATTAAGATATAATTGACATATAACATTGTGTTACTTTCAGGTGTACAATATAATGACTTGGTATTTGTATATTGCAAAATGCTCACCACAATGAGTCTAGTTTATATCCATCACCACTCAAGTTACAATTCTTTTCTTATAATGAGACCATTTAAGATCTACTCTCTTAGCAATTTTCAAACATACAAGATTATTGTTAACTATAGTCAGCATGCTGTACATTATATCCTGATGACTTATCTATTTCATAACTGGAAGTTTATACCTTTTGACAACTTTCAATAAAACTATTGACCACCCACCCCCTGCCTCTGGCAAACACCAGGTTTGTTCTATCTATGAAGTTCAGGGGTTTTTTTTTTGAGAGTCTTCATATAAATGATATCATATGGTAATTGTCTTTGTCTGAATTATTTCACTTAGCGTAATGCCCTCAAAGTCTGTTCATGTTGTCACAAATGGCAATATTTCCTTTTTATGGCTGAATAATATTCCATTGTATATATATTCCATGTTTTTCCTATCCATTCATTCATCATCGATGGACACTTAGGTTGCTTCCATGTCTTGGCTATGGTGAATAATGCTTCAATCAATGAACAAGGGGATGCATAGATTTTTTGAAGTAGTTAGCGTTTGGATTGTGTTGGGGCCTATGGCTAGTGTGTCAAATTAAAATTATGCAGATTTGACCTGCTGAATAAGGAGGCACAAACTAGTCACATGGGGTCAGAAGGGAGCTCCCTCAACATCCAGGCTCCCACCTTGGGAATGTGAAAACTCCAGCACCATTTTGATTGAAGGCACAGTTCCAATACACTCATACAAAGAAATAAATTTGTTACTTACAGATCCCAGAGATGGGGGGAGGGGGTACAGTGAGCTGGAGGAAGGACTGTCCTTGCCAGGTCATGAGCAAGTGAGAGCTGGAGAGCAGGGGAGCAACATCTTATGGCGTGGTTGGCGCAGCAGACAGTAACTTTTTGTGGGCTCAATTCTAAGTGGTTATTTTTAAATGTGTCTCAGGAAAAGCAGAGCAGGAACTTGTGGCAGGAATCCTAAGTGCCGGTCTTTATCTAAATGTCCAGACTCTGGGTGTAAGCAGGGCTTTCACGTTGCAAAATGCCTAGGCAGCAGCTAAGAATATCTGTGTTCTCAGCACAATTGACCCCATGATGCCTGGGCTTTAGTCTAGGAAAAATCATGGGCACTGTCTGGTTGGTGGAGATATTAAAAGCCACTGGTCAGGTTTTGGCACCCAGTGTATAAAACATTAGAGAAAAACCAAAGTGCTAGTCAGCAATATCAATAGACAAATGATAGTCTAAAGTCTTGTCCATAACCATCCCTCCCATTTGTCGGGGTCCGGCCAAGAAATAAGTCAAAGACGTTTGTAAGCTAAGGTAGATATTTGAATAAAAACAGGTGAGATTATGGAATACTTTTACTTGTTGGTCCATCTGTAGTAGATTTGTCTGAATTTGTCCAGAATTATCAATATAGGAGCAGCAGGCAGTGCCCTTTACAGCACATACACCTCCTTACTGGGCCAGTCAGTAAACTAGAGCTAAACCATTATCCAAAACTTTCTGTGCTAAAGAATCATGCTGTTACTACACATTATTATCCTGCTGGTGAGAGAATCAATGGTAAAGCATGGTTTGCTTGTGGAACACACATTTTGCATCTCTAGTGTCTAAATTTGCATCAGGATCACACACATTCTGTTGTGTGGGCTTTGCAAGTTTGAAGTGAAGGGTTTCACACTTGTGTCCAAAGGTTAAAATCTGTAGTTTAACACCAGTGTTCACTGTTTAGTTGTTCCTTGTGAATATTATATTGACCAAATTTGCAGCATGTAGAGAATACCTTCTCTGCAAGACAACTGAAGGAGATGTGGGCACCACACCCATTTTTCAGTCTGCCCTTAGGGATCGTGGGTTCTTAAGATAAAAGTTTCAGGGAGAAAATAGAGTCTCCTTATGGTCCTCTTTCTCTCTCTCACACACACACACACATACAACTTGGGACTTACATTGCCTGTAAGGCTCAATAAGTAAATTGGGGAAGATGGAATTTGTCACTTTGCTTAAAGAAACATAATTATTTTAAAATGACAAATGGTCCCTTTGCCAATAAATGATTTATGTCTTAGCAAAAAAACAAAACAAAACAAAACAGAATCATGCTGTTCATTAAGGCTGGGCTTCAGTGTCCCAGTCCAGTGCACTTGGCCAGGGCAGCTCACAGGTAGGGGTTGGCCCATGCAGCAGCAACTAACCCATCTCGTGAGGGCCCATAGCAGACCTACTCCCAACATAAGGGGGATGAACACCACACACTTTGACATGAGGGGCCAGAAAGAGAGATGGATTGGGGGTCCCGTTCAGTGATTTGTGAGGGTCATCCCAGGGAGACTAAAGTGCACTGGTGTGAACAGACAGGACTCCCGGAGGGCCTGCATGGAGGCAGAGGCATTGGAGTTCAAGGGGAGAAGTGCAGGTGGAGAACCACATGTGTGTGGCAGCCCCAGGTCCCAACCCACAGGGGACACCAACTGCTTGATCGGGAAAGCCCAAGTAAGTTGGGGTTCCCCCAGGGTGGCTGGACCTGGAGGCCCCAGGACGATGGGGATTGTGCTCCTTGGGATAAGGTGTGGGTGACACTCCTCAAGGAGGTGTTGGTGCCGGGCAGATACAGAGGACTGTAGAGGGAACGTAAGGGGTCTTGCCAGGTGCCACATACTGTGTTGCAAAGTGTCCTGTGTGGGAGCAGTTGGGCACCACAGAGAGCAGCCACCAAGTGATAAGAACATGTGGGGCACCTTCTGATGGGCAAACAGGAGCAGGGTCAATAAATCAGCCAGGTGGCCCACTAACTAGGGAAAAGAAACAGCAATTACAGAGGCCCTGAAAATGAGCTCTGGTTTCTGCCCATTGTATAAACTAAGAAGACTATTCTATTAGAGGGTTTGAATGGGAGGATTGTGAAGCCCTGAGTGGTGATGGTGGGAAAGGGTCCTCCGGGGTGGTGTAGAGAGGTGGCCCTGGGGCTGTGGTCCTGGAGGGTGTGGGGGGCTGTGATGGTGGCAGCCTCTGCAGCCCGGGAGGGGGTCCTCCCAACAGAAATTAACTTACTAACCCCCAGGAGGGCGTATAAGGCAGACCAGTCTCATGGGTGTGGTGTGGGCAACAACTAGATGAAGTGTTCCAGGGGCGCCGTGAGGGTGTGAGACTGGACACAGACCTTGGCCTTCTGCAGCTCAAAGGTACATGAAAGAGCAGCCTGGAGGTCATGGTACCAAGTCACGCTTGAGAGGCAAGCCTTGTGCTGAGCAAGGGGGCCTCGGGGTAAACACAGACTGAACTTTGTCAGCAGGGAACTTAGATAAACGAGTGTTCAGTTAGGCACCCAAGTCCCAGGTCTGCCCGCCATCCTCACCCACCACGTCTTCTGCTGCAGTGAAGGTGGCAGAGGCTGCTTTCGGGGTGCAGCTGTGTCCTGCAGCATCTAGGCTGGGGCACAGCCATGGCCAGCGTTGTCCTAGGTGGAGGGGGTGGCTGCACCCAGAAGGGGAGCTGTGGGGCTCAGGGCTCTAACAGGATTGTTGAGATTTGGGCTGCTCTGATTCAGGTTTGCTCGCACCATCAGTAGGATCTGTTGGTATCACAGCATTTCAGTGAACTTGGGAGGTCCTCAGGGGGCACATCTCACAGATGATTGGGCAGTGTTCTCCTCGAAGGTATGAGGTCTCCATCCATAAATAGTAAAGTTTGGAGACATAGGTGCAGACTTGGTTTAAGGAAAATGTAGTTATATGGTCCTGACAAGCTAGTGCTTGGTGCTATGTTACCAGAGATGGTAACATAAGACTATCAGTCAATTTGAGTTGAAATTAGGGCCAGGTAATGGCCAGTGCCCAGAGGTCAGGATGTGACTGTTTGGGCAGGACTGGTGGCCTTCAAGCATTTGTGTCATTGCACCCATTTAAGATGGGTCACAGCTCACTGGTGGCCTCCTCCAAGAGGGGTCAGGCCAAGTGTTGTGGTCCTGTCACCACGATGTCATTTTCTAATGTTGCTGGTGCCAGCCAACACTGACTGCCTCTTTTGCCCTTTAGAGATTCACACCACTCCCTCAATGGGTCCAGGTACAATTACTTCCCCTTCTTGTTGGAAAGTACATTTAGGATAAGTGAGCTAAAGCCACTGCGTATTGGAATTTCAGCTGGAATTTATTTGCATATCAAGCAGGTAACTGTGGTCCAGCAGTAGCGTGGTGGTGTGAGGACAGCGGTGGCCATATGGCCTAGAGTTTGAAGTGGTAAGTGCCTCTAAGCAGCAGGGAAGTCCAGCTAGGAGTCCACTTAATGCCCTATAACTTAAGGAGCAAGGATTTTGGAAGACCACTGCGGTGTTCAGTAGCACCTGTGGCGTGCAGCTGGTGTGGCAGGTCTGCGCTGTGCCCTGTGTGTGGTAGCCAGCTGAGAACAGCCTCTCTGTTTGTGACAGTCCTAGGGACCCACAGATGCGAGCTCCACCAGCCACCAGAGGAGGTGACCAATGGTTTTCCCCTGGGCAGCAGCCACAAAATCCAGGGCCCCAGACACAGGTACCAGCTCCCCCAAGAGATACTGGCGCTCTGGAGCATGGCAGAGGGAAGGGTGGAGATAGTGCCCAGTGCCCTCTGAGACCTTGGAGAGATTACAGGCAGTCCATAGAGGTGTGTTAATTAGAGGCCTTCCCCTCAGGCCACAGCTGTGAAGATGAGCTAACAGGCCCCCTTCACAGAAAGACTGGGCATCTCTATTTCCTCTCTGCTGTGCCCAGGGTGTGGTAGTCAGTTAAGAACCTTTCTCTGTTACAGACCTGGGGACCCATGACTGTAATCCCTGCTGACCACCAGACCCAGGTGATCTGGAGGGTCCCTTGGGCAGCAGCCACAAAACACAGGGCATGAGATGAAGGTCCAAGCTCCTTTCCAGGAGACACCTACCAGCTGGAGAAGGCAGAGGGCAGTGCAAAGATGGCACCCACAGGCCTCTGTCTTTGGAGAGTATTTCAATAGGCTCCTAGATGTGCGTGTTAAATTAGATGCCGGCCCCTCTGGCTGATGCTTTAAGATATACAAGTAAGCCTCTTTCACAAAATGTCTGGGAACTTTTCACTCAGCTGCCTCTGCACTGGGCCCTGAGATGGGTGAGTCCACGTGAGTCCTTTAAGGGCTGTTTCTCAGTTCCCCATAGCCTTGTAGGTCTTGTGGACACAAGCTCCCTTGGCTTTCAAAACTAGATGTTTGGGGGACTTGTCTCTCAGTCAAGTTGGGGTACCCGATGTGAGGTTCAAGCCCTTCCTTCCTCAGGGAGAGGCTCAGGTTTGTAAGTTCCCTCTCAATTGTTGGTCATGGCACCAGGTTGGTGTTTATGGCAAAATTGTGCCTCAGCTTCTCCTACCCACTTCGATGTGGGATTTTTCTCATTTAACCAGAGTCAGCCAGCTAGATTTTGGAGTTCTTTTCAGAGGAAATTTTTCCATATGTAGCTGTAGATTTGGCATATACAAGGGAAGAGGTGAGTTCAGAACACTCCTATGTCACCATCCTGAACCTGACTCCTATCTCTGCTTTTTTTCATTGTTTCTTCTTGCTTCTCTGGTTGGATGAATTCCACTGCCCTGATTACATGTTCACTGATCCTTTCTTCCCACTTGATCTAGTCTGCTGTCGAACGGCTCTATTACAGTTCAGTTGTTTTCTTCAGTTTTCTGATTTCTGTTTGGTACTTTTCTTATGTTTTTTAACCATTTGTAGAAAATCTCACTTTGTTCACACATTGTTCTTCAGACCTTGGTGAGCATCTTTATGACCGTGATTTTGAAGTCTTTATCAGGTCTTTATCACTTATCTCCATTTCATTAAGGTTTGTTTCTGGAGTGTTATCTTGGCCTTTTATTTGGAACATATTCCTCTGTTTCTTCACTTTTCTTGACTCTCTGCGTTGATTTCAATGCATCAGATTAAACACCCACCTGTCCCAGTCTTGACAGAGTGGTCTCCTGCAGGAGAAAAACCTTATCATTCAACCCAGTCTCACCTTTCAGTTATCTCTCAAACCTTTGTGATTGTCTAAGCAGACTATTTTATTTTAGAGGCTCCCAGTAGTTGAGGCTGTACCAAAACCTGTCAGTGTCCCAAAGAGGAGTATCTCAGTCAGCACCTAGATTTAGACTGAGTGGAAACCAGACCCTCTGGCAGAAGTTATCAAGTATGCATATAAACCACTTTCAGGGAAAAACCAGGAAATGGTGATTTCTTTCTACTCTCTCTGTGCTGAGCCCTGGGGATACAGCTGGTTAAGAGCTGTTTCTTTGTTTATTGAAGTCCTGTAGGACCCAGAAGTGCAAGCCTTCTGGCCACCAGAGCCAGGTGATCAAAGATTGTGTCCCTTGGTGGCAGCTACAAAACCCAGGGCCCCAGACATGTGCACAAGCTCCTTCCAGGGTGTGGAGGAAAAATGTCACCTGCCATATCAATAAACAAAGGATGTTGCATCCTATATCCTGTATGAGAGTCCCATACAGGATAAACCCTAGGAAAAAACACACCAAGACACATATTAATCAAACTAACAAAAATTAAATTCAAAGAAAAAATATTAAAAGCAGCAAGAGAAAAAAAAATAACATAGGAATAACCTATGGAATAACAAAAAATAACAGAGGAATCCCCATAAGGTTATCAGATAATTTTTCAGCAGAAACTCTGCAGGCCAAAAGGGAGTAGCAGAATATACAAAAAGTGATGAAAGAGAAAAACCTACAACCAAGATTACTCAACCCAGTAAGGATCTCATTCAGATTTGACAGAGAAATCAAATGCTTTTCAGACAAGTAAAAGCTAAGAGAATTTAGCACCACCAAACTAGCTTTACAACAACTGCTAAAGAAACTTCTCTAAGCGAGAAACACAAGAGAAGAAAAAGACCCACAGAAACAAACCCAAAACAATTAAGAAAATGGTAATAGGAACATACCTATTGATAATAACCTTGAATGTAAATGGATTAAATGACTGAACCAAAAGACACAGACTGGCTGAATGGATACAAAAACAAGACCCATATATATTCTGTCTACAAGAGACCCACTTCAGACCTAGGGACACATACAGACTGAAAGTGAAGGGATGGAAAAAGATATTCCATGAAAATAGAAATCAAAAGAAAATTGGAGTAGCAATACTTGTATCAGATACAATAGACTTTAAAATAAAGACTGTTGCAAGAGATAAGGAGGGACACTACATAATGATCAAAGGATCAATCCAAGAAGATATAACACTTATAAATGTTTCTGCACACAACATAGGAGCACCTCAATAAGTAAGGCAAATGCTAACAACCATGAAAGGAGAAATTGACAGTAACACAATAATAGTAGGGGACTTTAACACCCCACTTACACCAAAGGACAGATCATCCAAGTAGAAAATAAATAAGGAAACACAAGCTTTAAATGACACAATAGACCAGATAGGTTTAATTGATATTTATAGAACATTCCACCCAAAAGTGGCAGAATACACTTTCTTCTCAAGGGCACATGGAACATTCTCCAGGATGGATCACATCTTGGGTCACAAATCAAGCCTTGGAAACTTTAAGAAAGTTAAAATCGTATCAAGCATCTTTTCTGACCACAATGCTATGAGATTGTAAATTAATTACAGAAAAATAAACTGTAAAAAACACAAATACATGGATGCTAAACAGTGCACTACTAAATAACCAAGAGATCACTGAAGAAATCAAAGAATAAATTAAAAAATACATACAAACAAATGACAATGGAAACATGATGACCCAAAACCTATGGGACAGAGCAATAGCAGTTCTAATAGAGAAGTTTACAGCAATTCAATCTAAACTCAAGAAACAAGAAAAACCTCAAATAAACAATCTAACTCTACAGTTAAAACAACTAGAGAAAGAAGAACAAAGAAAACCCAAAGTCAGTAGAAGGAAAGAGATCATAAAGATCAGAACAGAAATAAATGAAATAGAAATGAAGAAAACAAGAGCAAAGATCAATAAAACTAAAAGCTAGTTCTTTGAGAAGATAAACAAAATTGATAAACCCTTAGCCAGACTCATCAAGAAAAAAAGGGAGAGGACGCAAATCAATAAATTTAGAAATGAAAAAGGAGAAATCACAACTGACACCGCAGAAATACAAAGGATTCTAAGAGACTACTACAAACATCTATATGCCAATAAAATGGACAACCACAAAGAAATGAACAAATTCTTGGAAAGGTACAATTTTCTAAGACTGAACCAGGAAGAATTAGAAAATATAAACAGACCTATCACAAGTAATGAAATTGAAAATGTAATTAAAAATCTTCCAACAAACAAAAGTCCAGGACCAGATGGCCTCACAGGTGAATTCTATCAAACATTTAGAGGAGAGCTAACACTGATCCTTCTCAAACTCTTCCAAAAAACTGCAGAGGGATAAACACTCCCAAATTCATTCCATAAAGCCAACATCACTCTGATACCAAAACAAGAAAAAGATATAACAAAATAAGAAAATTATAGACCAATATCACTGATGAACATAGATGCAAACATCCTGAACAAAATACTAGCAAACAGAATCCAGCAACACATTAAAAGGGTCACACACCATGATCAGGTGGGGTTTATCCCAGGGATGCAAGGATTCTTCAATATATGCAAATCAATCAATGTGATACACCATATTAACAAATTAAGTAATAAAAACCATATGATCATCTCAATAGATTCAGAAAAAGCTTCTGACAAAATTTAACACCATTTATGATACAAACTCTCCAGAAAATGGGCATAGAGGGAACCTACCTCAACACAATAAAGGCCATATATGACAAACCCACAGCAAGGATCATACTCAATGGTAAAAAACTGAAAGCATTTCCACTAAGATCAGGAACAAGACAAGGATGTCCACTCTTGCCACTCTTATTCAACATAGTTTTGAAAGTTCTAGCCACGGCAGTCAGAGAAGAAAAAGAAATAAAAGGAATACAAATTGGAAAAGAAGAAGTAAAACTATCACTGTTTGCAGATGACATGATACTATACATAGAAAATCCTAAAGATGCCAACAGAAAACTACTAGAACTAATCAATGAATCTGGTAATGTTGCAGGATACAAAATTAATGCACAGAAATCTCTGGCATTCCCATACACCAGCAATGAAAAATCAGAAAAAGAAATTAAGGAAACACGACCATTTACCATTGCAACAAAAAGAATAAAATACTAGGAATAAAGCTGCCTAAGGAGGCGAAAGACTTGTACTCAAAACTACAAAACACTGATGAAAGAAATCAAAAATGACATAAACAGATGGAGAAATATACCATGTTCTTGGATTGGAAGAATCAATATTGTGAAAATGACTATACTACCCAAAGCAATCTACAGATTCAATGCAATCCCTATCAAACTACCAATGGCATTCTTCACAGAATTAGAACAAAAAATTTTACAGTTTGTATGGATATACAAAAGACCCCAAATAGCCAAAGAAATCTTGAGAAAGAAAAACGGAGTTGGAAGAATCAGGCTCCTCAACTTCAAACTATATGACAAAGCTACAGTAATCAAGACAGTATGGTACTGGCACAAAAACAGACATATAGATCAATGGTACAGGAAAGAATGCCCAGAGATAAACCCATGCACATATGGGCACCTAATTTATGACAAAGGAGGCAAGAACATACAATGGAGAAAAGACAGCCTCTTCAACAAGTGGTGCTGGGAAAACTGGATAGCTATATGTAAAAGAATGAAATTAGAACACTCCCTAACACC
Organism: Pseudorca crassidens; assembly: GCF_039906515.1. Classification (NCBI taxonomy): domain Eukaryota; kingdom Metazoa; phylum Chordata; class Mammalia; order Artiodactyla; family Delphinidae; genus Pseudorca; species Pseudorca crassidens. The sequence continues at coordinate 45,123,814 of NC_090305.1, read as the reverse complement.
ATACACAGAAATAAACTCCATATCGACTAAAGATCTAAATGTAAGACCAGACACTATAAAACTCTTAGAGGAAAAACACTCTTTGACATAAACCACAGCAAGATCTTTTCTGATCTACCTCCTAGAGTAATGGAAATAAACACAAAAATAAACAAATGGGACTTAATTAAACTTAAAATCTTTTGAAGAGCAGAGGAAACCATAAACAAGATGAAAAGACAACCCTGAGAATGGGAGAAAATATTTGCAAATGAAACAACAAACAAAGGATTAATCTCCAAAATATACAAACAGCTCATGGAGCTTAATATCAAAAAAACAAACACTCCAATTAAAAATGGGTGGAAGACCTAAATAGACATTTCACCAAGGAAGACATATAGATGGCCAAGAGGCACATGAAAAGATGCTCAACATCACTAATTACTACAGAAATGCAAATCAAAATTACAATGAAGTATCACGTCATGTCAGTCAGAATGGCCATTATCAAAAAATCTAGAAACAATAAATGCTGGAAAGGGTGTGGTGAAAAGGGAACCCCCCTGTACTATTGATGGGAATGTAAATTGATACAGCCACTATGGAAAACAGTAAGGAGGTTCCTTAAAAAACTAGAAATAGAACTACCATATGACCCAGCAATCTCACTACTGGGCATATACCCTGAGAAAACCATAAGTCAGAAAGAGACATGTACCACAATGTTCATTGCAGCACTATTTACAATATCCAGGACATGGAACCAACCTAAATGTCCATTGAAAGATGAATGGATTAAGTAGATGTAGCACATATATACAATGGAATATTACTCAGCCATATAAAGAAACGAAATTGAGTTATTTGTAGTGAGGTGGATGGACCTAGTGTCTGTCATACAGAGTGAAGTAAGTCAGAAAGAAAAAAATACCGTATGCTAACGCATATATATGGACTCTTAAAAATAATGGTACTGATGAACCTAGTGGCAGGGCAGAAATAAACACGTAGACATAGAGAATGGACTTGAGGACACGGGGCAGGGAGAGGGAAGCTGGGGCTAGCATTGACATATATACACTACCAAATGTAAAATAGATAGCTAGTGAGAAGCAGCAGCATAGCACAGGGAGATCAGCCCAGTGCTTTGCAATGACATAGAGGAGTGGGATAGGAAGGATGGGAGGGAATATCAAGAGGGAGGGGATATGGGGATATATATATGCATGTGGCTGATTCACTTCGTTGTACAACAGAATCTAACACAGTATTGTGAAGCAATTATACTCCAATAAAGATCTATTGAAAAAAAAAAAAAGCCCAGACTCTTGCATCTTCCCATACATAGAAAAGTGGTAAATTAATTAACTTGAGATGTCAGGTTTTCTTTAATTAATAGTAATCTTTTTATATTCCACCTACTTTTTTTGTGTGTGTTTTGGGGGGTTTTTCTGCAAAAGCTCCTATATATCCTGGCTCCTCCCTTACCTCTTTGGAACCATCCTTCAGAGCTGAGAGGCTGCCTCCTAGGCTTGAAGTCCTCAGTATATCTGCTGAATAAAACATAATGCTCAACTTTTAAAAAAATTTTATTTTGAAGTATGGTTGATTTACAATGTTGTGTTGGTTTCAGGTGTACAGCAAAATGATTCAGTTATAGGTATTTTTTTCAAATTCTTTCCCCTTATTGGTTATTACAAAATTGAGTATAGTTTCCTGTGTTATAGAGTGGGTCCCTGTTGGTTATCTATTTTATATATAGTAGGGTATTTATGTTAATCCCAAACTCCTAATTTATCCCTCCCCGCCTTTCCTCTAGGTAGTCGAATTTGTTGGCATATAATTGTTCATAGTATTCTCTTATGTTTTTTTGTATTTCTGTGGTATCAGTTGTGATTTCTCCTCGTTCATTTCTTATTTTGTTTATTTGGGTCTTCTCTCTTCTCGGTGAGCCTGGCCAGAGGTTTGTGAATTTTGTTTACCCTATCAAAGAACCAGCTCTTAGTTTTATTGACTTTTTCTATTTTTTTAAAAATCTCTACTTTATTTCCTCTCTGATCTTTATTATTTCCTTCCTTCTGCTGACTTTAGGTTTTGTTTATTTTTCTTTTTCTAATTCGTTTAGGTGGTATGTTAGGTTGTTTATTTGAGATTTTTCTTGCTTCTTGAAAAAGGCCTGTATCGCTATGAACTTCCTTCTAAGACTGCTTTTGCTGCATCCCATTGATTTTTCATTGGGTTGTGCTTTCATTGTCATTTGCCTCAAGGTATTTTTAATTTCTTCTTTGATTTCATCACTGACCTACTGGTTTTTTAGTAGCATGTTGTTTAGTCTGCATGTAATTGGTTTTTTCTTGTTTCTTTTTCAGCAGTTGATTTCTAGTTTCATGCTCCTGTGATTAGAAAAGATGCTTGAATACTTCTATACTCTTAAATTTGTTGAGGCTTGTTTTGTGCCCTAGTACATAGTTAATCCTAAAGAATGTTCCACGTGCACTTGAAAAGAATGTGTATTCTGCTTTTTTGGATGTAACATCTTGAAAACATACCAATTAAGTCTAATTGTATCATTTAGGATCTCTGTTGCCTTACTGATTTTCTGTCTTGAAGATCTGTCCACTGATGTGAGTGGGGTGTTAAAGTCTACTATTATTATATTCCCATCAGTTTCTCCCTTTATGTCTATTAGTATTTGTTTTATGTATTTGGGTGTTCCTATATTGGGTGCATATACGTTGATGAGTGTAACATCCTCTCCTTGTATTGCTCTTTGTATCAGCATATAGTGTCCTTATTTATCTTTCTTTATAGCCTTTGTTTTAAAGTCTATTTTGTCTGATATGAGTATTGTGACCCCCACTTTCTTGACATTTCCATTTGCATGAAATCTTTTTCCATCCCCTCACTTTCAATCTATGTGTGTCCTTTGCCCTAAAGTGGGTCTCTTTTAGGCAGCATATTGTAGACTTTTTTTTTTTAATTCAATCTGCCACTCTGTCTTCTGATTGGAGTATTTAGTCCATTAACGTTTAATTACTGATAGATATGTATTTATTGCCATTTTAAACGTTGTTTTCCCATTGATTTTACATTTCTTCTTTGTCTCTTTTTCTTTTTCTTTTTGTGGTTTGATAATTTTCTTTTGTATTATGCTTGTGTTCTCTCTATGGCTTTTCTGAACGTACTGTATGTTTTTGATTTGTGGTTAACCTTTTTCAAGTATGTTAACCCCGTCTTATATCTAATTGCTTTAGACTGGTAGTCACATAGGCTCAAACACATTGTAGAAAAAAAAATTCTACATTCTCTTACACTCTTCCCCCACATTTTATGATTTTGTTGTCCTCTTTTACAACTTTATGTGCATCCTTTTGATGTTCATTGCTTTTACAGAAATGTTTTTTTTTTTTAAATCTGTGTACTGTCTTATTTAAATGATTTACTTTCCAATTGTGATGTTCTCCTTCCTATAGCTTCTTACTTTTCTATTTAGAGAAGACCTTTCAATATTTCCTTTAGGATAGGTTTAGTATTGCTGTATTTTAGTTTTTGCTTGTCTGAGAAATTCTTTCTCTCTCCTATTCTAAATGATAATCTTGCTGGGTAGAGTATCCTAGGTTGCAGATTTTTCCCTTTCAGGACTTTGAGTATATTTTGCCACTCCCTTCCGGCCTGCAATATTTCTGTAGAGAAATCAGCTCATAGCCTTATGGGGGTTCCCTTATAATTAACTATTTCTCTTGCCGCCTTGAAAATCCTCTCTTTATCTTTAACTTTGGTCATTTTAATTATAATATCTTGGTGTAGGTCTGTTTGGGTTCATCTTGTTTGGGATGTTCTGTGCTTCCTGTATCTGGATATCTGTTTCCTTCTTTTGGTTTGGGAAGCTTTTAGTCATAATTTCTTCAAATACATTTTCAATCCCCTTTTCTCCTTCTTCTTCTGGGATACTTATTATGCATAGATTGGCACACTTTATATTATCCCATAGGTCTCTTATATTGCTTTCTTTCTTCCTTTGCAATTTGGCTTTTTGTCTGCTGTCCTGAATGGGTGATTTCCATTATTCTATCTTCTGAATCACTTACTCATTCTCCTGAACTATATCATTCTGCTATTCATTGCCTTTAGTTCAGCTTTTGTCTCAGCAAATAAGTTTTCTTATTTTTTTGGTTCCTTTTTATAGTTTCTAGTTCCTTTTTACAATAATCTGCCTTTCTATCAATAGCCTTTCTTAATTCCTTCAGTATTTTCATTATCTCCCTTAAACTTGGTGTCAGACTGAAGAGGTCTGTTTCACTTTTTGTTCTTTCAGAGGAACTCTCTTGATATTTTTTTTTTAATTGGGAGTGGTTCCTCTGCTTCTTCAATTTACTTATATTTCTCTTACTCTATGAGTTTAGGAGAAACAATTATCTACTGTGGTCTCGGAGGGCTATTTTTATGTAGGAGCCTCCCTGTGTAGCTTGTGTGAGTTTAATATTTTTGGTGCGAGGGCTGTTTTTAGTATGGATGCCTGCCACCTCCTTCCTCAGCATGTGCTGGCCGTTATCCCCTTGATAGAGGTTGTGAGTGGTGTTGTAGTGACCAGAGTCTGCACTGGATATTGAGCAGGGCCTCTTCTTTGCTCTGTGGTTGTCACAGCTCTGTCAGGGGGCAGGGTCTGCTCCCTCGTTGTTGGAGCAGCTCCAAATCTGTTTCTGAGCTGAGGCATGAGGTAGGCAGGACTGGAGCGCTCCTGCTGGGAGAGGATCCACTGACAATTCCTTCCCCGGAGTTGTCTACTGGGGAGTGTGCTCTGTGGTGCCACCTGTCACCTGTTGTGCGGGCTCACAAAGTACACTGTTGTCGGCTCTGCTCTCGCCCTCACCTCAACCATGGGAATGTCGGCAATTGGACCTGATGTCCCTCAGGCATTGTTTTCAGAAGGCCACCAACACAGATCCGCCGAAGTCAGGTCCCAGGCCTGTAGTAGTCGTGCACCTGACTCACCATGGGATCTGTGGAAGCAGCCCAGCCGTGGCCCAGTCCCTGCGTGCACACACCACAAAGCCCACAGCTGTTAAGGCCAGACGCGTTCCAGCTGCGGGGGCACCCATTGTCTGCTTGGATGTCCCGCAGGTGCTGAATTTACAAAGCCAGTGGTAGAGGTGTAAATCTGCAGCTTGTGCAGCCATGGGAAGATTTCCGCCCTGATTTCCTAAGTTGTGCAGCCCCTAGGGCTTCACTATGATTTCAGCCCCGCCTGTGTGCGGGGAACCTGCTGGCACCTGATCCCAGAGCCTGCTGAGGTGGTGGCTGGCACGGGAGCCCACCGAGGCAGCAGCTAGGGCGTGGATGCCTGGCCAGGCAGCAGCTGGGGTGTGGGCACCTGCCAAGGTGGTGGCTGGGTTGTGCACTCCCAGAGCCCATGGAGGTAGGGGCCAGCATGTGGAGAAAGAGGCTGTTATGGCACGTCCTGCCCCTCCCTTCACGTGGCACTTTGCTTCTATAGAGGGCCCAGGCTTCTTCCACATACACCGTCGGTTACAGTCATACCACACTCAGCTCCTTCAGGCTGTCTCTGCACAGCCTACCCCAGTCCTCTCCCTGGGATTTTCCTCTTAACCCTGACTCCAGCACCCAGCCCCTACCCATACCAGTGGATGCGCATCTCAGGCTGGGGCACACAGGGAGGTGCCCTGCACTGTCTGTGCAGGTCTCTCTCTGTTCTGCCTGCCCAACAAACCAATTGTTGCACTTTCCTCTAAGCCCCTGAAGCTCCCTTTCTGTCCTGGCTGATCTCCCTGCCAGCGACAGGGTTTTCCCAGATGCGAGAACCTTTCCTTTTTTTCAGCTCCCTCTCAGGGACGTAGGTCCCATCCTGCTTCCTCTCCCCCACCCCCACTTTCACCCTACCTGGTTACGTGGAGATCTTCCTTGTCCTTTCAGGTGTTTGAGGTCTTCTGCTGGTGTTCAGTAGGTGTTCTGTGAGAACTGTTCATTTGTAGACGTATTTTTGATGTATTTGTGGGAGGAGGTGAGTTCCACGTCCTTCTACCCTGCCATCTTGATTGGAGCCCCCACAGATTCTAAATTAAATGCATTATTTGCTGAATTTACTTTCTCTCCATGCTTTCAGTGTAAAAATTCAAACACACTACTATACATAAAATAGGTAAACAACAGGAACCTACTACTGTACTCAACATCTTGTAATAACTTATAATGGAAAAGAATCTGAAAAAGAATATATGTATAACTGAATCACTGTGCTGTACATTTGAAACTAACCCAACACTGTAAATTAACTATACTTCAATTAAAAAATTCAAAAAACCAAAACCCCTCAAAGAGCCTCATAGTTCCATTATGGTGAATGAATACCTAGAAACACAGGGCTGAATTGAAAAATCCATCATGCATTTATTAGCAGTGCTGTTTCACTACCTTGTCATCAACGTTCAAAAACAGTCTTGCATCTAAAGGCTCAGGGAAAATACAGAAGCTCTATGTACAGACATATTCTTTAGCTTTTGATAAGGTTCTACAGTGATAATTCTTGGAGAAAATAAAATGTCATGAAGAATGGACAAAGAAAGCTTATGGGACAGAAAGCAAACTCAATAACAGGAAATTGTATCACTTTTGTCAGGAAGGTGAGATAAGTGGGAAGGTAATTTCCTACAGGTGACAAGATTTCCATAGCATCACAGAGCTAATTGCCTACAATGCCAATTAGAGTGAAAAGCCTTAGACCAGGACAATGGCTATCTGTCAAAAAGAAGCTCCATACTGAAAAGGAGGCCAGACGTTCTGGGTAAATAAGTGATTACCTGCATATAAGTTAGATATCCTTGTGAGAAACACTACCTCTGGGCAGACAGTGTCTTTGGGAAGCCCATTCCCAGGTAATGCTGTGCACCTTCCAGGGCACCTGACAACCAAACCCGCACACCTGTTCAAAACGCACCTTTCGCACACAGTGCTCCTGTCTGTGCGTTGAAAGGGCTGCGCCTTCCTCTGCAGCAGGGCCCTCCCTGACTGTTCAGTTTCCTCTGGGAGCAGCGCCCTGCCTTCCTGGCTCCCTGCCAGCCTTCTCTCTCCTCCCTTTGCCAACATTAGAAAAGAAGTTAACAAATGGATCTAATTACCACAGTGGTTTGAGGCTTCTCGACTTTCTTTCCCTTCCAGCTGTAAAGATGTCCTCAGACCAAGCTTCATGTTCAGCACGGCTGTCAACTCTGTTTAATGCGCACTTAAATTTAATGTCAAGCCGATGCCTGTGGAAGACCTTGATTAAATTTGCAAACAGCAGACTAACCAAACCAGAATTTGAGAGTTGTCTCATTTCGCCTTTCAAGCTTAAATCCCAGTTTTCTTTTCTTCTTTGCAAAGAATTACAGAAGTTTGCTTGCAAAGACCCTGAGTATCAGTAAGGCAGCAAAGTGTAAGAAGCAAATGCTCCTCATGCTTTTACAGAGAGAAATCCCTCATCTTAAAATTCCGTATGAATTAAAGATCCTTCCCATTGCTTTATTCTGCTCCCCCTCATTCAAAATCTGTGACTATTCACTTTCACAACTATAATAAGTATTCCTAAAAAGTTTACTTAAAATCTTCCTAGTGTTCTTTTATGCACATTGCAATTAGGAGTTTTATACTGTCTTGGCAGAGTGAAAAACAAAATGAAAGAAATGGGATAGAATCTCCACAAACAATGTCAGTGCTTCTACCAGGTGCAAATTTCCAACCTGGTCTCTGGCTTCGACTGTCTCTTCTTTTGTCTCTGACAATCGTACAGCCTCTCCTCCTTGAAGAGGTAATAAAAGACCAGAAGTTAAAAGATCCGGAAGGCCCATATTCTTTTTCATTGGCTACTGTTTTGAAAAGAGGCTGCTGGCTTTTGATTTTTCTTTTGAGTTCTTCCTACATCATCTGATTCAAACAGGTCTTTCAAAGAAAACAATCAAAATTGTCTAGACCTGTGAAGCATGAAAAATAAATTGCTTTTTCCAAGTCCACAAACCACCAGAAAGGCATTAATGTCTATCTTCTTACATAAACCTCTAACCCCTATCCTCTAATTTACACACTTCACAAAATATTTATATATTCTTCTGTATAATATATGACAGGAGATCAAGCCTTATTACAAAGAAATGGAACTGGTAATACAACTAATATTTAAACTAGTGTTATTTTGGAGTTTGACTAGACACAAAACATTCAAGTTCTTGAGGCTGCTAGGATAAAACAGTCAACTCAGACACATCTGCTTGCTGTCGAGGGCTCTGAGCTGTTAGCTGGTGGGCACACAGGCTTCAAGAAAGGAGAACGTGCGGCAGGAGAAAAAGAAAGCCTTGCATTGTGCCAGATATGAAATACCCTGTCCTAAGATTTCTCACTGAGCTACAGTAGTAAGACTGCTGCTTGTTTTTCCCTTCTAATACAACAGAGACCTACCTTTCTATGCTTGGCTTTCCATCACTAACTTAATTCTGTGGTTAAAACAGCCACATGAAGCACTTGTTCTTAACATTAAAAAAAAAAAAAAAGGGCGTGGTTTTGCAGTCCATGGATGAAGTGGTCGGCAGTCATTAGATTCCTGCTGAGAATTATGCATGATACAAGGAATAGCAGATGGTTTCAGAAGGGAGAGATTTATAGAGGTAATTTGTAGTGGAATAACACTATTTTCTGAACTAGGTAATAATTCACAAAAGACAAGCAAAGGTTCAGATAATATCTCATTTAATTATATGTTACTAAATATTCCAAGAAATCTTTGCTCAGCAGCCTAAGATAAAAACCTGATGAGCTGACATTTTTAGGTTCTGATGCTCTGACCCTGTTTAAATCCTTTTCTCATCGCTGCAGTTTCCCACAGGACTTACAATGTAGTTCTTCTAACAGTCCAGTTCTCTGAATGCAATACAGTGTCTCATGTGATTCAAGAGGATAAAGGGCAAAAAGAGTGGATATATGTATACGTATAACTGAATCACTTTGCTGTACACCTGAAACTAACACACTGTAAATCAACTACACTCCAATAAGAATTAAAAAAAAAAAAAAGAGGATAAAGGGCAAGTGCCCTTTTTCCCAGGAAAAGAGGACTGCATAGAATGGTGTTTTTACATAACCCAAGGGAGTAGGCAAGGACAGGTTACATTTCAACCTGGGTCTCCCCTCTACAAGTCCAAATCCTCTGGGTGAGTGAGCAGAGCCCACAGGGAGGAAATGTGTCAGATCAGGGCCTCTCCAGGCACACGGTGCGTTAGTCACTCGCCAAGGGCAGACAGAGAGCAGGGTGCTGATCCAGTGCCCCTGGGACCAGCCACAACATCCACCAACTCCACTGCTGGCACCAAAACAGGCATTATTACAAATATGGGAATATTCACCACTGAAGCTGATGAATTTACCAAACCTACTTGGCAGTTCACAGCAACCACAGAAGCAATGAGGTATGGAAGCTAGGGGTGGAATGAAGAAACACTGCAGACTCTCCTTAGAACCTCCTCACCTTAGTGATGGGCTGTTCTCCCCGAGTGAATGGAGACGACAGTGGATAAGGAGGACCATCACTTTATATAATAAAATCCTTCTATTTGTTAACAGTATGACTGTACACATTCTGTTTCTCTTAATTCCTGAGTCACAACTCACTTCAGTAAAGTTTGCTACCACTCAAAGGGGTAAAAATTCTCCTTGCTGATGTGGAATAACCTCAAATGACCAACTCAAGAGAAAAAGGAAGAACAGTTTAAAATCTTCACTGGTGATTTGGCAATACATTGCATATTCCCAAATACCACTTTAAAAGCTGAGGTAATATCTCCTCTGTTAAGGCATAATATGACTCACAATTACACGCAGACACACTCATTATACATTTTGATATTTATTAACAGAAATGGTCTAGAAAAGGCCTGGGTCAACATTACAGTGGTAAGTGTTAAAATAAAAGCTGTTCTTAGTCGTACTGTTTCTAGGGGACTGTAACCAGTCCAGAAAGCTGTTTTAAAACGGGACTTAAATCACACCATTCAAGCGTTGGATTTCAAAAGAAATTCTTCCTCTTCTCTTTTGTCACAGCAAAATATACGAGGTCTTTGTTTTTACCTGCAAGGTGGCCCTCCGTGAAGTGCGTAAACGTGTGGATGGATGAAAGGGGGTCGGGTGGAGGGAGAAGGCAGACAAAAAAGAAAAAGATAAAATCGTAAAGTAGGAAATAAAAACTAGTGAGGAAGACAGGCTACCAACTGCCCAAGAATCGTTCACTGAAGCAACTCCTCCAGTCCCTCCAGATCCATTTCCAGAGAGGAGTTGAGCGAGGCCAGAGCAGATGACGCATCCTTGCTTCTCTGGACACTCAGTTTGGATTGGGGCGTTTCTGGTTGGACGGATTCCTTCTTGAAGTCTTTACCTCCACTGAGGATCCGCTGGCTCTCAAAAAAGAACTGGTTTGGATGACTCAAAGAAAAGCCACAATCATCTACCTGTACAGGCAAGCAAATGTGTATAACATTAATACGTAACAAAAGTACAAATAAAGGGACGTCAAGAACCGCCCAGACCTCATTCAAAACCTACTCAATACAGGAAACACAGATTCTCGTTCAAAACACTCAAACCACTGCTTACATGATTTCACTCACAGGGAGTTTCAGCCACCGCCTGACAGTTACGAATCTTGCGCTCTACGTCCAGCCCAGACCCCTTGCACTTGGCTCTGCTTCCCCACCCAACTGCTACCTGCCACCTCAGACGGCTCAAAGGCACATCCAAGCAATGCCTGGCATCTTGTTGGCCAATAAATATTTTTTTTTAAAAAAAGAAAAACACGAAAAAAGGAGGGAGGATCTTTCCAGATGAGTTGGGTTTGGAAAGATGAGAGAGTGAAAAGCTGGGATAATGAGGTCCAGGGTGAATCAAGCAGCAGGATCCCAGGGGCAGGGTGAAGAGGAATGTCTAGGGAAGCAGGTAGTGCAGGTGGGCTGCTGTGAAAGGCACAGAAAGAGGGTAACAGGAAATAAGGCTGCAAAGACAGGCTGGGGCCAGACCACGGAGAGCCTTGACAACCAGGGTAAGTAGCCTAGACCTAATTTTGTAGGCATCACAGAGTCACTAAAATTCCTTAAGAAGGGAAGTGATGCGATTAAAGATATGTGTAATCTTATGGTAGATTAAAATGGATTAGCAGGGAGTTAAAAGTTACCGTCACAGTTCAGGATGAACCTTCTTAACAGGTAGACCCATAAACAGAAACAAGGTTTTTTCTAAAACTTACTTCAGAACCTCAGGATTCTCTTGATTCTCTTTAGTCACTTGTTGATACATGTTGGATCAATACTTTTTTTTTTTTTTTTCTTTTTGCGGTACGCAGGCCTCTCACTGTTGTGGCCTCTCCCTGTTGTGGCCTCTCCCGTTGCAGAGCACAGGCTCTGGACACGCAGGATCAGTGGCCATGGCTCACGGGCCCAGCCGCTCCGTGGCATGTGGGATCTTCCCGGACCGGGGCACGAACCTGTGTCCCCTGCATCGGCAGGCGGACTCTCAACCACTGCGCCACCAGGGAAGCCCCAGACCAATACTTTTATAATAATTCAGTGTATAGCAGATTGATAGTGTACGCACTGATTTAAGAGTTACTACTCAGATCACTAAGAACAATTTTTTACCTGCTACTATGCTGCTTAATTTCAAAATGTTTCCTGAATGTTTTATCTAGGATTTTTTATTAACAACGGAGTCATTTGTGAACTTCTTCATTATATTGTTTTTCACCCAATTCATTAAAAAACTGGGAGATTCAATATAAAGTTTGCATTTTACAAAGTGTTCCATGAAAAATAAGTTTATTGCCTAGCACGTTTCAATCAGAAGACTTTATGGTTTTTATAAATAGAGAATATTAGAGATTGGAAAGATGTAGGGAATACTTTAAACTGGATCTTCTCCATGTACAGACTAGGAAACTGAGACCCAAAGAGATTTTTTACATGGTTTAGGCAAAGTCATAGAGCACTAGAAACTGGATCTGTCTGAATTAGAATTCAGGCCTTTAGCTCACTTAGTTCCTCTGAAATCTGTTTTAAGAGGTTTTATGGAAAGTCAAACAAACTTACAATTATATCATTATAAATATTATTTCTAGAGATAAACTTGTCTATAAAGATTATAAAAAACACAGTGGTGTCATTTCATGCAAAAAGAAGCTAGCACCTTTTGTGATACTTAATTACGTATCGGGTATTTTCTACACCTTGCTTCAAGTTGTTAAAAGTGTCAATATATCTATCACAGAAGATGACTCTGTGGATTAAAGTGAATGATTAGATTTCAGTGTGGACAAAATGAAATATGGTAATCTTTATACTAAGCCTCAGTTTCCTCCCCCATGAAATGGAGGTAATAATAGCAGCTATGTCATAGGGTTGCTATGAGGAAAACCAAAGAAATAGGAGTGTAAAAAGAAAGAGTTGTTGGTTCTATGAAATCTAAATTAAATGCTTGGAAAGACTCAGGAAAGGCAAGTTGCTTAAAACAAAAGAAAACAAAACCGAACTTCCCAAAAGATAGGGAGAAAGATCAGATTGCTTTGTATTATAATTAAGTTCCTTTTCCACTTTAAAGAAACCAAAACTGGAAATTGGTGATGGTGTAGTATGCATATGGTTTTTGAAAAAAAATGAAATCAAATTCCAATCCCAAACCTACATTCAAACAAAAGACCCTGCCCTTAATATCAAAAGATTAGTAAACAAATGGCATTCAAATGTTTTACCTTTAAAATGTAATGTTTAAAAAATACATTTTTTTATGACTGTCCATTTTAATTAATACTTTTAATAACCAACTAAAACAATGCCAGGGGTCTTGAAATGAGGGCCTATAACCATGGTTCTGTATGATGTCATGTTTTTCAATTTCTCTCTTAGGTCTGCAATCACCATTTCTTAACTCATTTTGTTAAGTAAGCTCATTTTACCAAACATCTATTAAGATGTCTGGTAGCATGATGAACTTATGAAGAGTTTCCTTCTGTTTACTGGATTGTGTTTCTTCTAGGATGGGTTCTTTCTTTTGAGTGTTTTCCTTCTTTCACTTTTATTTTTGCCTGAAGGAAGGTATCTTTCATTTTGCTCAGGAAAATAAAATTAGGGATTTTTAGGGAGGAAGGGGAGAAGCATAAACCAAATAGAATGAAAATAGATTTTACTTTAAAATTATTTAGTAAAAAGAATAGAGAAAGAGATTTACCCACATCTAAATGCCACATTTATTATTGCTTCAAAGTCAGCAGCTCTTTCCTTTACTCCTCATTAAAAAAAAAAAAAAAAGGAATATTCAGTTTGCTTCATTCTAGATATGGAAATACTAAGTGAGAATTTTCACAATTTTGTCTGATATGAATCTTGTTTCTTTCCTTGCCTTTTTTCTTGTTTGGTTGCTATGGTGATGTTTTTTCTTTGTGGTTGATGATTTTTTTATTATGTTTTGTACATTTTGTTAAATAATGGGAGAGGGAAATTCTGTGATGCATCTTCATTCTGTCCTGTTATCTTGGAAGACCCACAGTACCATAAAGAGCTAAAACAAGACTGGTAGAAGAAAGAAGTAGGATGGAGCCCTTTATAGGCTACATTATAAATTTTGGATTTCACCTGAAGAGCGATGGGGAAGGCTTTTAAAGTTTTTTTTAAAAGCAGGTTACTGAAATGATCAGGTTTTTCTGTTTTAAAGATCACCCTAGCAGCTGTGTGGAGGGGAAAGAACTGGGCCGGTGCATGTGTGCAGCTGCTGGGAAAGGAGTCAGGAAGGCACTGCAGTGAGTGACCCGCATGAGAGACGGTGGGGCTCCCGGCTCAGGGTTTTAACTGATCTCCACAATGATCCTGAGTGATGATTACAAAGCTTAAATGTACTTGGTATATACCGTTTAAGATTGCAGGAAAATGTGTGATAGATTTTAACAAGATTTTTGTAGAGATTTCTATGGTGAAAAGAGAATTATGCTCAGCTATTTGCAAAATAAGTATTCAGAATGACTCAGCACTTAAAGAGATCTATTTCTAAAGAAACTATTTTCAATTAAAATCCAGAGTTTAATCTACACAAGGCCTAGTGTTTTCATTTACAAATGGAGTATGCCAAAAGAAAAAAAAATTCACTTCAATATAAAACATTGTTCCCTAAAAATACTGAGGGAAACAGATTTCAAGCAGGCCAACTTTTGATATCTACCAAGTGAATCTCTCTCAAACATGAGCTTGGAATGAGCATGTTCTGCACACAATGACCTTCACACAAACATAGGTCTCATATTTCTGCCACAGAAAATGCGGATTTTGAAGGACTGGAAGCAATACTGTTTTACCTATGGGATGTTTGGGTTTTAATCAAGAGGTTTTGCAATGACACCTTATAATGAGGCAGCTGGTCTTACCAAAAAAGCCATGTGGAACCACTGCAGCACTGCTGTAAATGTTATCAGTTAACTGGTTCATTTTCAAAACTTTCATTAAAGTGAGTTTAATCACAGAGGCCTCAAGAAAATAAACATAGGAGGTTTTTTTGGGGGGGGGGGAGGAGAATGGCAGCAACATGAAATAAAAATAGATTCTATTTTTAAATTAAATTAGAAAAAATAATAAGCAAAGAGACATATTCACAACAAAAAATCTATAGTGAGACATCTAGTGGATGCAAACAGCCTTTTTATTCCCTTGATTTATATGTGGCTTAAAGTAGACTACTTCTATATGTGGGAGGATTTAGACATATGTCTTTTTAATATCTTCATTAATCTAAGGCAAGTTTTAAAAATTGCCTATAGTAGTAATACTCTTGCAGGAATAATCAATAGGAGAGATGCTACAAAAGCAGATTTGAGAAATAAAAAAGCACTTCTTACTTTTTAGTGATGTCACAAACTCAGTGTTTAAATCTAATTTTCATATCTTCTCTAAAAAAAAGGTAAGAGGTTGAATAAGAGACCTCAATTTGTTAAAGTTCTGAGGCTTCTTAATTAAAAGGGTCCAAAAATAATTAAGAACACATATTAAATTAAAACTCTCAAGCTGAGCAAGCAAATTAAAGAATACAGTCTACAAGGGAAAGAGTTTGCAAAGATGATGCTGAAAATACCAAAGAGATGTGGCTTATCTGTTGAGATTCCTATTCTGACAAAACTGATGAGAATTTGTTGTTTACTACTATATTGATGTTTAGTCCTTTCAACTGTGTGAAAATAAAATTTTTATGTTTTTAAATAAAAACACTATTTTCAACAGTTAGGTGTAATAGTAAGAGGACTGGACCCAGGGGCCAGACCAGACCAGGGTTCTGGCTCCAGACCTCCCACTAACTAGCTGTGGTCCCTAGGGCATCATGCAGAGTCACTAGGCCTGTTTGTTTTTCACCATAAACTATGAAGGCTGCATCATGAATCTAGACAGGAAAATACTAATGGCCTCCACAGCTGTTATTACAAATACAGTCCCAGGTTTTACAGAACAGCAGTCAGGGTTAGATCATGAGCTCTAGATGAGGTCCTCGACAGCCTGGTTCAAATTTAAGCTCCACTCCTTAGGACCTTAGGCTCTCAGCATCTCTAAGCTTTGTCATGATGGGGATGCAAATCGTGCCCAGCTGTGGTCTGCAGTGTGGACCAAAGGAGCCAGTGTGTCCAGAGCACTAACTGCTAGGCCTAGCACATGTGAAGGGTTCTGTAGGTGTTGGCTGATATTACCATTATTATTTTCATTATTATCAGTGATGTTATATTTTTGGTATGAAATATGTAAGAAATTCTGCAATTATATAACCACGAAAGAAAAGTTATTTCATGAAAACTAGAAAACGTAAAAGTGATTATAAAACTTAGCATACTATGGGGACTTCCCTGGCAGTCCAGTGGTTAAGACTCCGTGCTTCCAATGCAGGGGGCACGGCTTCAATCCCTGGTCAGGGAACTAAGACCCCACGTGCTGTGCGGCGAGGCCAAAAAAAAAAAAAAAAAAAAAAACTCAGCACGTCGTGGTAGCTGATGATGAATTCAATACATGCAGCATCTTTTTTGGGAAGGTCACGAATCCCTTTGAAACCTGATAAATGCTCGACTCCAAAAACGCACATATGTACTTAGAGAAAAAAATGTTTCAAGAGGTGCATGGACCTCTGGTGCATTCTTGGCTGTCTTTCCTGGGTTAGGAAGCCATGAACAGGACCAGTACTTGCAAACTGGGGGTCTGTGAGCTAAGTCGACCTGCAGATGTGCTGTTGGCCTGCACACGGCCTTAAAACTTGTCAATGTGAACATCTCTAACAGCATGACTTCTTCAGTGGTGTTCATCTCAGGTAGTTTCACTTTTTTGGGTTATCTTCCTGACCCCTGCAGGCCTCTGAGTTTGTGACCTACGCTTTACACCTCTCAGGACCTACTAGCAGGCCTTTTGTATAGGAGGCTGGCAAGAAAACAACCAAACACATTTCCCTGACTCTCTTGCAGCTAGGGGTCCACTGTATAACCTAGGTCGCCATGCAGATAAACACAAGACTTGAGAACTAGATTAGGGTAACGTGAGTTGGCAACCACAAGTAAAAGCATCCAGTTTTCTACAAGAAAGATGGCAAAAGCCTTTGGTTCTTCTGGACAGCTGAAGCCAGTGTTCCAGACCTACTCTGAGAAGTGGTTACCTAAGGCCTGTGGGTCCAGTCCGGCCCAGAATTTGCTCTTGTAAATAAAGTTCTACTGGGACAGAAGCATGCCCGCACCTTCACACACCGTCTAGGCTGCTTTTGCATGAGAGCAGCAGATGGAAGCAGCTGTGACAGGGAACACGTGGACCACAAAGCTTCAAACTTTCACGACCTGGCCCTTCACAGAAAGTTTGCCAACCCTTGGTCTTATCCCTAGCAGTGGAGTGGTGGGTGGCAGCCATAGTAAGATTTTCTCAGGATGTAGCTTCTCTTAGTTACAATATTCCTGGTTCTGTAGCATCCAAGCTTAATTCCCTGGCCCTTCTATAAGCAACCTCATACTGTGTAATAATTCCCTTTCCACTGAAAACAGCTAGAGTGGTTTCTACTGCTACAGCAAAAAATCCTAAATGAAACACAGAGTAACAAAAGACAAAGGATCAGGTTATAAAGTTTAAAAATTTACTTACATTATGTGTCATCTCAAAGAACTTCTGACAGGCTAGATGGTAATGTGTCCCTTTTACTAAATCCAAAATCTAAAATGAAGGGAAAAAAGTGAAAGAAAAATTAGAAATTAAATTTCTAAACCACTGTAGCTCCTGGTTGCCAGCCTTTTCATAATCTTCATTCCAGATAGGAAATGCATTAAATCATGTAGCATGCTGTACCCCTGCAGCCTGGACACTGTGATAATGTTGACATCATACAGTAGCTGTTTAGGTTGGCATTAAACCACTGATGACAAGAGATAGTAAGTGATCTTGCTGACCTACCAAATGTGAATTTCAGTAACTTTACCTTGACAACAAGATGAAAACAGATCCTAGTATTATGACTTCGACAGTTATTGTCAGAATATCATATTGCAACATCTCTTCCAAAACTGTAGATATAAATCTAGTAATCTAAATGGTTGCTGCATGAAGCAATAAGTATACTATTTAGATTTTTACTTTCCACATTACCAGTTTATACAGATACAGCATAAAATACAGCTGTGTGTCCATCAGAAAAATTTAATGTAAACCCGTTGGATGAGTATCTGTGGAGAGGGAATGCTTTTGCCTTCAATCAGATTTGCCCTTTTCTGAAATGAAGTTATTTCTAGTAAAGCTCAGCAGAATGTGAGAGTAAATAGTCTATTCTGACCACCTATTAGGAACATCATCCTATCTTTTGTAAATACAATTTGCTTTCCAATTCTACTTCATGTAATCTCTTCAGAACAGCACAAACTCCCATCCTTCTCAGTAGACTGCAATAACAGTTGAAATTCGTAAAGTTTTATCACCTTTATCACCTCCCCTGACAAATAAATAGAATATATATTTGGCCTGTTCGTAAAACACAGTAAAATGCTGAAATTAACAGACAGCCTCAAATGAAGGAAAAAATAATTCTGGAGAAATGTTAATTTCTATCCCTTTTCAAAAGGCTGACCTTCCTATGACAAAAAGAAATGTTCATGAAGTCTCAAATTCTTGCTATCCTCATTATTGAATATAGCTTACATCTTTTAACAGATACACACAAAAAATTACAGTGCAGAATGGGCATCACATTATACTGACAAGAGTATGCTTAAAAGAACTGTTTTTCTCTGACTGTCTTACAGATTACATTTCTAAATTTCAGGTTACATTTTATTAAATCCTACATGAAAGACCTGTGTAAATGCCAACCAATCACAGCACCCAGGATTCTGCCTGTCTGCCTATTTGAACTGTCTACTTTTCTTGAATTATTACAGCAAAAGTGAAAAATAAATCAGTTTTAAATGAATGACTATAAACTTTTAAAATGAAGAAAGTCACAAAGTTTTTAAAGTAATTCTAACATTCTGAGCTCATATTCGCCTATGTTTTTAAACATAGATAATTCAAACTGTGCTGAGATAAACTTGCAGTTGAGTACTGGCAAACATCAGTGATACCAAGGTATGAATATCTATGAATTACAATTTTGGAGAAGCAAGGTCTTCAAACATAAACTTAAGTTTAAATGATGCCATAAATTACCTGAAGAGAAAATGAATTCACAGAAATAGACAAAAATCCCAACTGTATGGTATGTAATAAACTCCCTTTATTTAAAAACAAAACAATGAATCTAACATCTTATTCTGTGTATATACATTTCTTGTTTATATATATACACATATATGGTATATTTAGATATCTTCCTTGCAAAATAAATATGTAACATTATATATAATAATCTAATATATATGTTTGGGAAACATGCTATAAAGAAATACTTATAAGAACCATACTAATAAAAATACCTAGTTGGGTGACATACACATATACAAAAGTTATTATGGGAAATTGACAGAGAAGCCACAGAATGTGAGAAAAGCTGATGTACCTTGAAATTTTAGGTTCCATCAAAAATGTAAATTTAGATTAATCACACAACAATCCCCTCTCCACCCCATCCCCTACTCCACTCCAGAGACTAGGCTCTTCCTTAAGGAAAATCATTCACTTTTCCTCTGACATTTTTCTTCATCTTTCTAGGAAGAGTTTTTATTTGAAGTTGTCTTGCAAATTCATAAATAAATCATTTGCCTATCTATCCTTAAATAACTTCACCTATCATGTTGCAGCACATTTGAGTGGATGAAAGTTTCTGCACCGATGTAGAGGTGTAATGGGGAAAAGAGGCAACAGGGTGTTTTTCACTGGCTAGGAAAGCTGTTCAGAGGAAGATAAATTGAGTCCCAAGGAGAAGAGAGAGGGAAGAAGAAAGATAGCAACTAACAGGTCAGGGAGACAGTAAGTGAGCCAATAGGAGAAACATGAGAGAAAGACTGCTCTGAGGTGACTGGGTATTACTAGTAGGGACTGTCTTCATTTCTCAGATGAAAAAATATACCCTCTTAAAATAGGGGAGTGTGTCTGTCTAGTGTGGGCCATTTAACTGCAGAAAGAATTAAAAAATTGAAAAATCATATGCAACTGAATGATCTTGTTTTCCTTAAGAGAGTTTTTCCTTAAAAAACTTACATGTTTTAAATTAAGATAGAACTTCCCTGGTGGCGCAGTGGTTAAGAATCCACCTGCCAATGCAGGGGACATGGGTTTGAGCCCTGTTCCAGGAAGATCCCACATGCTGCGAAGCAACTAACCCTGTGTGCCACAAATACTGAGCCTGCACTCTAGAGGCCGCGAGCCACAACTACTGAGCCCACATGCCACAACTACTGAAGCCCACGCGCCTATAGCCCATGCTCCGCAACAAGAGAAGCCACCGCAATGAGAAGCCCACGCACCGCAACGAAGAGTAGCTCCCGCTCACCGCAACTAGAGAAAGCCGGCATGCAGCAATGAAGACCCAATGCAGCCAAAAATAAATAAAATAAATAAAATTTTAAAAATAAATAAATAAAACACAGATAGAAAATGAGAAATATTACTAAAAAGAAATCCAACAAATAAAAATACATACTTTAGTTTCCCATTATGATCTACATTAAAGAGATACAGGAAAAGACAAGGAAGGGTCTTGGACACTGAATGAGGTTTGGTTTTCCTGAGTGGAACAGGGAGCTGCTGCAGTGCTCTAAGCACTGGAGTGAAGCGGACGACTCACATTTTCACAGGATGTTCTGCCTGCTGTGCTGGGGGCGGGGTGGAGAGTGAGCTCATTGCAAGAGTCTAGGGGACAGACGAGGGGGGCCTGGACCAGGTGCTGACAGTCGTTGTGGGGAGAAGGGGTGCAATTAGAGATAGAAGCATTTCCCACTTTGTGGCCATGGGCTGTTTTTGAAAAACAGCTGTTCTATGTGATAACACTCCACAAGGGCCTGTCCCCCCATGTTCTAGAGTAAAGAACCCTCTCCCTACCCCAACTGACTTCCTAAATAAAATGCAGTAAGATGCCCACATATCAGTAGGAACTAACATGTAAAATAAATGTAAAACACCACAAATACCGCTTACTAGTCGCTAGGCAACGTGATGAGTAAGAGTGTGAGGCCTCAAGCCCCCTGGAGTCAGCACCCACCCCCTGCTGACTTCAGCCTTTGCACTGGTGAGTCTGCCGTCTGCACACAGCACAACTGCAGACCACCCCTGCACCTTCTCTTCTTAAATTTTCTGATACAAACACCCCGGCAAACACTGTATTAAGATATCCCACAGGTACGTCCATTTTGAGGATGGTGCTGGTGCCATGTGCTGATGGTTGGGTGACTCCAGGGCAGGAAAGACAAAGCTAACAATCGACAGGAAGGGAAAGGAGAAGTGGGGTGTGAGCAAGACACTAAAATGTAGTTCGTCAAACAGGAGCAAAAACCGAAATGTGGCAATGAAACACCAAAAGCCAAGAAGGACAGATGTCCGGAGGGCTGTGTAACGGAACTTGGAGTCAAAGCTTCAATTCTCTGCGATATGTCTAAACAGCCCTGGAAGAACTCAGAGACACTGAGAAGGCTGACTGCCAACTTGGCCGGGCTGACCAGGGAGGGGTCTACAGTAACGTCTGAAACGCCTGACAGCTGTGATCACTAAGCCATCCTTCCTTCCTGAAATTCAGGGTCTTAGGAAGAGTTGGTCTCATTCAGAATTTAAATTTTTTGTGTAGTCGTAATTCAAGTGACCTTTTTTTAAAGTGCTAAGTTTTAACAGAAGAGTCCGTGTCCCTGGGCTGTGGACAGATATGCCGGACTCATAGCCAGATGACTGTGAGCTTGAAGAGATGTTAGGTTCAACCAGAAGTGGTATGCTTTTCTTTGAAGCTGTAATTTTTCTTTTATGTTTTCTCAAGAATGAAGAAATACTGGATGTGGTAATATTTTACGATGTATCAATGTTGAACTTACCTACCTAACCATGTTTTTTAAAATATGCTTTGCTTGGGGGGCAGGGGTGCATAGCTAGTTAGTTCATAATGTGCGTGTTTACATATATTTTTTGTGTTAGTCATATATTGAATATGACATTAAAATTTTTTTAAGAAAAAACACTTTGTAGAAAACCCAGAATGAGGAAATAGGCAGTAGTGCTTTTGGACAGTGTTTGTCTTGCCAGCAGAGGTCCTGAAGGGCCAGCTCCCCAAGGCTGGGGGCTCAGAGGCAAGACTGGCCAAAGGGAGGGTTCGAAAGAGAACCGGAGAGACAAACACATATACACAGAGTGGAAAACTCTACAAGAAGAAGGAATATACGGAGATAAGAGAAGATAAATAGGATGGTGAAAGAAGCAGGTGGGAGGAAAGTGTAGAAAGCCCAAGAAATGTGGTCAGTGAGACAGAGCCACTCTGCATGGCCCGTAGATGTCACCACGCAGCCCGCAGCCTGCAGCTGTGCTCACCCAGCAAGGACACAAACTCCCTCCAGCCCCCACGGTCCTTCTGGAAGAGCCACAGCACACCACAGTTTCCTCGTGAACCAGCATCAATACCAAACTAACAGTTCTTTAAGGAGGAAAGCAAATCAAGTGCCAATTCCGATTCCTAAGCTAGAAGTTTCCTAATTAGGCTTTAGAAAAATATAATTAGACAATCTGAAGAATCTTATCAAATAAAGGCTTATTTGATGAAAACAAAAGATTATTATTTAAAGGAAAATTCCAGTGAAGGTCTAAGCATATTGCTCAAATGGCAATTCGAATTTGGTTTTTAATGCCAATATTTCCAGGCTAAAGTACAAAATGTGAAGCTTAACAACTGTTCTAATACATCAGTAGTCAAAAGGCTAAGAAAAATTAAGAGGAATAGTGGTATTAAACTACTATATTTTGGTAACTCATATTCTTTAACTTTTTTCTCTCTATATCTTAAACTACTTATCAGCTGACTAAAGTCCATCAAGAAGAATATTAGTTTTTCTTTTGTTTTTTTTTAACAATGCAGTTTGTCATCTTTACAAGAAAATGTTCATCATATTTGTATTTCCTAAGTTTGGTAAAATCATTAATTACACTTCATCGACTATTTCATCCTCAAGGCAAATTACTCTTTGGTTTTGAATCCCAATTAAGTGGCTAATAACCAAGATATCCTTGCAGGGGAGGGGCAAAGAGCAAATAAGGTGACAGTTTTCTCATTTGATTGGTGACAGATCACAGCCGTTGACAAACATATGCGATACAAAGTACTGGTGGGAAATGTTATATTTATACTTATACACACACATATATACGTATATGAAAATAGAAATATAGATAACATTTTATAACTTAGAGCCACCCTTCCTTCTCCCTTCTGATGCTCATACTCTCAGCCACCGAGACGTCCTCTCCGCCTTTGCTTCAGCACCTGCCATGAGGTCCAGATGGTTCTCTGGCGGCAGAATGCAGCCACCTGCCCATCCTGGGCTGCAGGGAGGAGACGCTGACCTCACCAACCAGACACGCAGCTCAGCTGTCTCTAACTCAAGGTCATGTTCTGTTTTATTTAAAAGTGATAACAAGCTTGTTTCTTCCTAAAAAATCAACCTTTCAAGAGGAGATATTTGCTGATATTTTCCCGCTCCATTTCTAATTTTCATTTCGAAGGTGAGAGAAAACACAGTTGTGATGTAGAGTCTGGAACACTTTTGATCTTATTACTTGGCCCCTGTCTCTCCCACAAAACTTACAACTCTGTTGTGACCTTCACCTACTGGGGGGTCAGGGGCAAGTTTCCCACTCATGAAGATGTGCTTTCCTTCGTTTAAAACATTATGTGCCAAGAATTTTTCTGAGTCACTCTTCATTGTCTATAAACATAGCTATCCAAATAAATTGATTCTACCTCCAAAGGTCTTTAAAATTAATCTTTTCCTCTCCATTGTTCAGGCCCTGATCAATCCCTTTTTATTGCAAAGCTTCCTGATTTATCCTTTCCTCATTCAAGACAGCTTCTGAACTGCCACCATAGTAACTAACTTTCCTAAAACCCAGATCTAACCCTGGCATTGCTGGCTCCCAGACTCCTCATCGTGGTTCAAAAGGCCACAAACCATCAGGCCACAGTCCCGCCTCCGCTCCCACCCAGGACCCTCCTGCCCACCTGGCCCCTGGGTCCTCACACTCCAGTCCAGCTTCTCCCAGGGTGTATGGTTTGGAATTTTAGTTCACAAAACTCCTGTGATAACGCAGAGGGTTTTCTTGTCTGATGCACTGTTTGATTTGGTTTAGTCCAGAATTGTTTAAGTTTCTTCAGGGCAGGACTTACCAGGGTGGTGTTTCTCAACTAGTCTGTCTCCAGAACCTGTTTTCATAGATCTCACAGGACTAGGGCTCCTCAGAACACGCCCTGGCGCCTTATCTGAATGTGCTCACCTCCCCTGAGTCTCACTCTAGTCCTTCTCCTGTCTAGCCTTCTCTCATCACACTGAATTTCTTTACTGTCTGTCTCCTCCACTGGAGTATCACCTCTGAGGAGGAGGGGCCTTGCTATTAGTTCATCACTATATTCCCAGGGTCCTGAATGGTAACTGGAATACAGTCACACCTGATCACATTTGCTGATATTGAATGGATGCTCCCCCTTCCGCCTGATAAGCCTGACTCCCTCCAGTGGGGAACTCCTACCCCACCTTCACACCCAATGCAAACGTCACTTCCTACGTGAAGCAATCCCTGATGTCACTCCTCCCTCCTCAGCAGATCTTCCCCCTCTGGCTCTTCAACTAGCATTTAGAATAATTTTTTAAAGCACTTCTCCTACTTCATTATAGTTAATTATGTCTTGTAATGCCACTCAACTAAGAGCTCTAACACAGCTTCTTAAATCTTTTTGTTTCCAGACTTGAACATAACGGAAAACTCAGCAACATGGACGGTGCTCGGGAAATGTTTATTGAGCCATAAAATAAATGTTTTTCCTCCCCAAAGAAACTTCATTCTGTTTGAATCCATCTTAGAGCACTTTTACCAGAGCCTTTGCAATTAGACAGTTGATTTCCATTTCTCTTTCTCTCTTTTTTTTATTGGTGTAGCACCACAAGAAAAAAATTACTAACTTAATTTAGTTCTTCCACAGGCTTTAAAAGGGCTTGAGAGGTTTCTCCACTCATATCTGAGGACACTTTGGAGAAGAGAGCGACACCACTCCATCAAATTAACTGGAATCCAAATGCAGAAATCTGCCATCGCTGTGTATAGTTTACACAAACAGGAAAACATCCCGGTCTGTGTACACAACAGCCCCTGCCCGCACCTCTCAAATGAGCTTTCAGACTATGACCGAGTCAGTTGGTCACTCTCTCACTCCATCCACGCAGCCCACATTCACTTAGCCCCTTGAAGGGACTCCAGGATTGGGTTTATAGAGATGAAAGATACCATTTATGTCCTCGAGGAGGATAAGGCTACAAAGACAGTCTGGAGGGGAGGACAGACAAGGGAACAAACAGTACCAAACAGGTGTTGACCTGATACAGGAGAACACAGGACGCTACAAGAAGGGGAGGGGAAAGGGCTCAATATGAGTTTCAGGGGAGAACAGAACCAAGTGGTAACAACGAATCACAAAGATGAAGATAAAGAAAGGGTCAGGGCAACCCAGACACGGGACAACATGCAAAGGAGGCACAGAAACTCCAAGCAAGATGCTTGGGGACGGGAAGAATATAAAGTATATTAGAAAGATGACCTGGAATCAGTGTGAAGGACTTTCGGAGGGAAGAGGGACTGTGGACAATGGGAAGAGAGCAGAGCAGAAGGGACAGATTCAAGAGTCCTGGGAGTGGTCGTGGATGTTGTCCTGACTTCCGGCTTGAGCATCTGGTGCTGCACTCGCTCTCCCCAGAGGCAGAGTACCACGGACATCGCCCACTCCTCAGGACCAGGGCATACTGTCTCCAGGCTCAGAAAGTGCTGACAACTGAGAGCTGGCAGCAGTCCCGTTGACTGGGGAAAGCCATCTTCCCCAGAGTGGCCTGACCCAATGACCAGCCGACGATGCAGCACGCTCCTATCAAGGACCAGTCACAGCTCCCTGTGGACCAGCTAGAGACCACGTCCCCTTCTGCTCTGTCCTGCCTGCTCCTTCCCTGACAGGTGCTGACCCTGAGAGCACTCCCCAGCAAACGTCCTGCATGCAAACCCCACCACAGTGAACCAGGCCCCGATAAAGTGCAAGTTGTGTTTTGCTTGTTTGTTTGGTTTTGCAGGGAGAGGGATGGGAATCAGGTGAGGAAGAATAAGGTCTATAACAACATCTTATACACCTGCTCTGTCTGTATCAGATATTGTTCTGGTTATTTTACTTAATTACCAGCTCTCTAAATCTGTTTTTCACATATATATGCAAACACATGCGAAAAAGAATGCTTATAGCAATTTTTTAGGCCTTTGAGATGCCTGGGAAAATCTGATCAAAACTGTGACCCTCCCCAGTTAGAAAAGTGTGCCACACCTCATAAATCCTGAAATGTCCTGCAAGTCAGCTAAATTCTAAATAGAAGAGAGGCTTTCTGAAAGGCATATAACACTCAAGTTTAATAATCATACTACATTACTCCCTTATTTTTATCCACAATATAGATACCCTAATATTGAAAATGTCCCACTGTCTTTTAACTTACTATATTTGAATAAAGGTTTTGAATCATTAAAAATACCTCCAACATTTGGGTTAAAGGGTTTAAGCTTTAGGGGAACATAAACAACTAAGTGAACTTGGAATAGGGGAGGGAGAGAAAGAGAATGCTGAGGAGAGGACGGAGGGAGGGAAGGCAAGTGAGAATCCTGTCAAGTCTGCTGGGAGGGGCAGACGAAAGTGCGGCCAGACCGCAACCCCACAGTCTACTCACTAATCACAACTGTGCAGCGGGTATCCTATTTTTTTGCCTAATATAAAAGCTTGCCACTTCAGAATCACTATGTCCTATGATCTTATGGAAATGATGAAAAAGATTTATCCTTGACTTAATAGTTATTTTCAAAGATCTTACCTATAAAAGGAGATGTAGCCTATTTGCTTGAAAACAGAAACTAAACTAGAAGAAAGAAACTAAACTTAACATCTGTCACTCAAATGAGGTTTTTTCAAGGACTGGAAGATTGAGAAAAAAATAACTACACATGTTTACATATAAATATAGGGGTGTGTGTGTGTGTGTGTGTATATATATATATATATATATATATATATTCAAAACAGAAACTTCGTCTAACAAAAACTACATTGTAAATTGATGGTCAACACTACCAAAAAGTCTGAAATCGCTTTTTTTTTTTTTGGCTGCACTGCACGGCATGTGGGATCTTAGTTCCCTGATCAGGGATTGTACCCACGCCCCCGTATTGGAAGCACAGAGTCTTAACCACTGGATCACGAGGAAAGTCCCCTGAAATGGCTTAACGGTAAGCAGACTGAGAATCTGAAACACTTGCTTTATGAAAAAAGATTAATTACTCAACTTTCTGGATACTTTAAGTTTGCTTTTCTAAAAAAAAAAAGGTGGGGAGGGTCCTCTGAGAGAATAGTCTATAAAACTGATCATGAAACAGAACTAAGCTAGGGAGAATAGTTTTTTGTAGGGAGAATAGTTTTTTGTCCATAGATAGGCAGGTAGATTTTATTATAAGTATTATAAATGACAGTTACCATATGCTACTGAATGAAATTCCTCTACAGATACCAGCAATTTTTTTTATGAATGAATAAATAATAAAATAATTATAGAAAGATACATAACTATAAATAGAGTACTGAATTTTCTTTTAATAAAGACTATGTTTTCCATTTTAATGCAATTTTAATGAAAGTAAACTTTCATGGCTTTGGCTAACAAATGGAGTGTTATTTGACTTTCAAAGTGATTCTTCTTTGAATCACCTTGACAATATTAAATAATCTTCAAATGACCATTTATCTCCAGCCTAATGAAAAGGAAAGATATACACAGAAATCAAGTTAGATATTCAGGGATTTTTATGATAAAGCCAAAAATGGAACCATATCCTCCTGACACCAATTCTAAAGCTCAACTTCCCATCTTTTCCTTAATGCTGCTCTAAGATTTACCAAGAACAATGTACACATTTTCAACTACATCACCAAGAAAAGCAAAGCTAAGTGCAGCAATTCTCATAAATGAGAAGAGATGCTCGTGGAGATGAAAGACAGAAAAGCTGCTCTTGAGAGCAGTTGCTGTTCATAAAGTAATGGACAGATGGATACCATCATCTACTGATAAGTACTCTTCATACCCCTCACCTAAGAAAATCACAGGAGCTTTAGGTAGTTTAGATTTATATGAACACTGAGTAAGGAGTCGTTGAGATTTATCTTTGCCATAAAATTTTCTTGACATAGTGCTACTTTTAAGTCTTTTAAACTGTCCATTTTGAAAGATTTCTTCATTAAAAGGCATTTACCAGTTTTAGATTGAATATGGTCACTAACTTTTTGAGAATGTTTGGACTGTGAAAAAGAGAGGTTAACCAACCTCTCAAAAAGCATAAAGGCCATACATTTTTACATATTTCAAGGTTTTAATATCACTATTAATTTTTCGGGAAGCACCAATTAGATTTGCTGTTAAAATAATCATTAGTGGTTATGCTGAGTAAGTAACTAAAACACTTTCTCTTCCTCTCTTAAAAAAACCCACTAAAATGAAAAATAAAAAGACAGTTTAAACAATATTCATACAGAAATATACTTGTAAATAATGAATCATTTAATAAAAAACCTGAAAAATGAGTAGCTTTATTTTTACTCATTTATGGGTCAACATGTAAATATTGGCTGTAATAGGTCAAACACAACTGTATGCTAGAAGCAAATATGATATGGAAATAGAACCTAATCACTCTAATACTCAATAGTCTCAACTATTTAGAGCAATACTCTGCAATGGAAATATGAGTAACATCTGTAATTTAAAATTTTCTATAGCTACAATTAAAAAGGTAAAAAGAAACACGAAATTAATTTCAATAATACACCTTGTTTAAATAAATATTGTTTACTGTCATTTCAACATGTAATCAATATAAAAATATCATACTAAGATATTTTACAATGCTTTTTCATGGTAATTCTTTGCAACCTGGCATATATTTTCTACTCACGGCAGGCGGTGTGCTGGAGCTGACCCCACTGGCTTGTGAGAATGGACTGTGCACAACTCTTCCCAAGTTAGGGTTTGTAACATCACTTTGGTAGTTTCACATCAGTCCAGTAGGAGTATTTACACGACAGAAATCAGCAAATGACATAAGTCAAGGCTTCTTTCCCCCAGAGCTGGTTTACCAATACACCACTGCCTTCAGCACATCTCAGTGAGGACCATCCACATTTCAAGTGCTATACCATCACTGCATGTAGCTAGTGGCTGCTAGTGGACAGACCAGGCACACACAAAGAGTCAGACTTCCAGAGTTAGCAACTTGGAATATTTGAAATGTCCAGTTTTCTAGAAATTATTACAAAGCTTGGGAAGAAACAAGAAAGTAGGGTCAATTCACAGGAGAAACGAATACAAACTGGTCCCAAGGAAGCACAGACATTAGACTCATCAGACAAAGACTTTAAATCAGTTGTCTTAAATACCCTCAAAGAGCTAAAAGAAACCATAGACAAAAAGCTAAAGGAAAGAAGAATGATGTCTTAACAGAGAGAAAATCGCAATAAAGAGAATAAAACTATAAAAAAGAACCAGAGAGAAACTCTGGAGCTGAAAATTATAGCTAAAATGAAAAAGTAGCCAATTTCAGCAGGCGGAAAAAAGAATCATCAAACTTGGAAGTAGATTGGTTGAGATCATCCAGTCTGAAGAGTAGGAAGAATAAAGAATGAAGAAACATGCACACAGCCAAAGAGACACGTGAGACACCAGCAGGTGCACCAACAAATGCACACGGGACACCCAGGAGGAGGGGACAGAAGGGTATAAAGAACAGTTGAAGGAAAACGGCTGAAAATCTCCCTGACTCGATACAAGACATACAACTACACATCCAAACAGCTCAACAAACTCCTAGGAGGACAAAACACACAGAAACACATTATAAAGAAACCACTGAAAGAGACAAAAGAAAACATGGATAGGAGCAAGACAAACCACTCTTCACTTACCAGAAACAGCAAGAGTATCAGCGGCCTTCTCAGCAGAACCCAAGGAGAACAGAAGGCAGCACGGTAACATATTTTGCTCAAAGAATAAAGCTGTCAACCAAGATTCATATGCCCTTTAAAAATGGAGAAATTAATACATTCCCAGATAAACAAAAGCTGAGGGAGTCTGTTGCTAGTAGACCTGCCCTA
The DNA here is from genome assembly GCF_039906515.1 of Pseudorca crassidens. Lineage (NCBI taxonomy): Eukaryota > Metazoa > Chordata > Mammalia > Artiodactyla > Delphinidae > Pseudorca > Pseudorca crassidens. The sequence continues at coordinate 45,093,931 of NC_090305.1, read as the reverse complement.
CAGGAAATATTAGAGAGAGTCCTTCAGGCAGAAATGTAAGGTCACTAGACAGTTCTTGAAAACCACACAAAAATAAAGGACACTGGTAAAGGTAACTACATAATATATAAAGGCCAGTATTACTGCATTTTTGATATGTAAGTCCTCTTTTTCTTCCAATATGATTTAAAAGGCAAATGCATAAAACAATAACTATAAATCAATGTTAATAGGCACACAATGTATAAAGATGTAATTTGTGACAACAACAACATAAAGGGGGAGGGACAGAGTTAAACAGAAGCAGAGGTTTGTATACTACAGAGGTTAAGCTGGTACTAACTGTCGTAAGTTTAAGAGGGTAACTGCAATCCCCAGGGTAACCAGTAAGAAAATAAATAAAAATACATATACAGAAAAGGAAATGAAGAGAATTCAAACAGTACACTGCAAAAATATCAATCGCAAAAGAAGGCAGTAATAGAAGAACTGAGGGACAAAGGGATGTGACCCACAGAAAACAGCAAAATGACAAAAGTGAATCCTTTCTTATCAGTAATTATTTTAACTGTAAATAGATTAAACTCTCCAATTGCAGAGGATGGAAAAATGCCTGAAATTACATAATCAAACTATGTGCTCTCTATAAGAGACTCACTTTAGATCCAAAGACAAAAATAGGTTGAAAGTGAAAGGATGGAAAAAGATATTCAATGAAAATAGTAACCAAAAGAGAGCTGGGGCCATACTAGCAACAAGCAAAACAGATTTTAAGTCAAAAAATGTTACGAGACAAAACAACATTATATACTGATAAAAGGATAAATCTGTCAGGAAGATGAAACAATTACAAACATATACGCACTGAAAAACAGAGACCCAGAATACATGAAGGAAAAATCGAAAGAACTGAAGGTAGTAATAGACAGCTCTACAACAACAGTTGGAAACTCTTTCATAAATGGGTAGAACAACTAGACAGATGAGCTACAAGGAAAGAGGACCTGAACAACACTATAACCAACTAGACATAACAGACAATATGGAACACTCCATCCCAAACAGCAAAATACACATTCTTCTCAAGTGTACAGGGAACGTTCTCCAGGATAGATCATATGTTAGGTGACAAAATAAGTCTTAATAAATTTAAAAATACTGAAATTATAGAAAACATCTTCTCTGATCACAGTGGGATGAAATAAGAAATCAATTACAGAAAGAAAACTGGAAAATTCAAAAATATGTAAAAATTAAACAACACATTCATAAACAACCAATGGGTCAAGGAAAAAAGAAAATTAAAAGGGAAATTGGGAAGTACTTTGAGACACATGAAAACAAAAATACAACACACTGAAACTTATAGAATATAGAGAAAACTGCTTGTGGGGAAATTTCTAGCTGTAAACACTACAATAAAAAACAAGAAAAATCTCAAATCAATAACTTAACTTTACACTACAAAAAAAAAAGAGCAAACTAAACACAAAACCAATAGAAAGAAGGAAATAAAGATTAAAGTGGAGATAAAATAGAGAAGAGAAATACAATAGAGAAAATTAAAAAAAAAAAAACACCCTAAACTTGGTACTTTGAAAGGGTCAACAAAATTGACAGAGACTGGGCTTCCCTGGTGGCGCAGTGGTTGAGAGTTCGCCTGCCGATGCAGGGGACACGGGTTCGTGCCCCGGTCTGGGAAGATTCCCACGTGCCGCAGAGCGGCTAGGCCCGTGAGCCATAGCCGCTGAGCCTGCGCGTCCGGAGCCTGTGCCCCGCAACGGGAGAGGCCACAACAGTAAGAGGCCTGCATACCACCCCCCGCAAAAAAAAAAATTTGACAAAGACTGACAAAGCAAAAAAGACACAATAACTAAAATCAGAAAAGTGGGGACATTACTAACGACTTAACTGAAATGAAAGGGATAAGCGAAAACTATGAACAACTTCACACCAACAAATTAGACAGCCTAGATGAACTGGACAAATTCCTAGACATACACACATTACCAAAACTGACCTAAGAAGACAGAAAATCTGAACAAACCTGTAATAGGCAAAGAGACTGAGTATTTAAAAACTTCCCAACAAAGAAAAGCCCAGGACTAGATGGCAGCCAAACATTTAGAGAAGAATACCAGTGCTTCTCAAACCCTTCCAAAAAAGGAGTGAGCACTTCCTAACTCATTCTATGAGGCCAGCATTACCCTGATAGTAAAGGCAAAGAAAGACATCACAAGAAAATTATAGACCAATATCCCTTATGAATACAGGATGCAAAAATTCTCAACAAAATACTAGCAAACCAAATCCAGCAGCACACTGAAAGTATTATAAACCATGACTAAGTGGGATTTATCCCAGTGAAGCAAGGGTGGTTCAACATATGAATATCAATCAATGTATATACGACGTTAATAGAAGGAAGGACAAAAACCACATGATCATTTCAGATGCTGAAAAAGTATCTGAAAATATCCAACACATTTTCATGGTTAAACACACACACAGAATAGAAGGAAACTTCCTTAACATAATGAAGGGCATTTATGAAAAACCTATGGCTAACATATCCTTGGTGAAAGACAAAAGTCTTCCCCCTGAGATGAAGAACAAGACAAGGATGCCCGCTTTCACCACTGCTATTCAACAATGCACTGGAAGTCCTAATCAGAGCAATTAGGCAAGAAATAAAAAGGCATCCAAATGAAAACGAAAAGGCAAAACTATACTTATTCACAGATGACACGGTCTTATATACAGAAAAAATCCTATAGAATCCATTAAAAAAACCTATTAGAACTAATAAATGAACTCAGCAAAGTTGCCAGATACAAGAACAACCCAAAGAAATCAGTTGTAGTTCTAACACTAGTAGTGAACAATCAGAAAAGAACACTAAGAAAAAGTTCCATTTACAACAGCATTCAAAAGAATAAAATGCCTATAAATTTGGCCCAGGAAGTGAAAGACACGTATGCTGAAAACTGCAAAACATTGCTGAAAGGAATTAAAGGCCTAAACAAACATAAAGAAATCCCCTGTTCACAGACTGAAAGATAATATTGAAAGGATATCAATACTACCCAAAGCAATCTACAGATTCAACGCAATCCCTATGAAAGTTCCAATGCCCTTTTCTACAGAAACGGAAAAGCCAATCCTCAAATTCATATGGAATTGCAAAGGACTCTAAATAGCCAAAACAATATTGAAAAAGAGGAACGTGAAGTTGGAGAATTCAAACTTCCTGATTTCAAAACCTACTACAATGCTAAAGCAACCAAAAAAGTGTTATATGGCAAGAAGAGAGACATACTGACCAACACTATAGAATCGAGAGTCCAGAAATAAACCCATATAACTAGGTCCAGTGAAGTTTTGACAAGGGTGTAAGACCATTATGATGGGAAAAAGGTCTTTTCAGTAAATGGTGCTGAGACAACAGGCCATCCACATGAAAAAGAATGAAGATGGACCCTTGTATATCACATCATATATAGAAATTGACTCAAAATGGATTGATGACCTAAATATAAGAGTTCAAACTATAAGACTCCTACAATAAAATATAGGTGTCCATTTTCATAACCTTGAATTTAGCAATGGGCTTTTAAATATGACATCAAAACTACAAGTAACAACCAACAAGAACAAAACATACTGGATTTCATCAAAATTAAAAGCTCTTGTCCATCAAAAGAAACTGTCAAAGAAGTGTTAAGACAACCTACAGAATGGGAGAAAAAATTTGCAAACTGTTATAGACTGAATGTTTATATCCCCTCCAAAATATGTATGTTAAAATCCTAACCCCCAATGTGATGGTACAAAGAGGTAGGGCCTTTGGTAGGTGATCAGTGCTCTATAAGAGAGACCCCAGAGAGCTCTCGCCCCCTTCTGCCTCATGAGGACACAGTGAGAAGATGACCGTCCATGAACCAGGAGATGGGGCCTCAGTGGGCACTGAATCTGCCAGCACCTTGATCTTGGACTTCCCAGCTTCCAGAACCATGAGAATACATCTGTTGTTAGAAGCTATCCAGCCTATGGTAACTTGTTATAGCAGCCAAAATGGACTAAGACAGAAATCAGATATCTGATAAGGGTCTAGTATCCAAAATATATAAGGAACTCTTAAACTCAATAACGAAAAGACAACACAATTCAAAATGGGCAAAAGATGTGAACAGACATTTCTCCAAAGACGACATACAAACAGCCAACAAGCACATGAAAAATAATGACAGCATTAGTCATCGGAGAAATGTAAGTAAAAACCACAGTGAGGTACCACTTCACACCTATCAGGATGGTGTTATGGGCTGAATTGTGTTCCTTCAAAAAGGGCATGCTAAAGTCCCAATCCCTCCTGCCTCAGAACAGGACCCTATTTGAAGACAGGGTCTTTACAGAGGTAATGAAACTAAAATGAGGTCATCAGGGTCGGCCCAAATCCAATACGACTGGTGTCCTTACAAAAAGAGGAAAGAGGACGCGCAGAGGGAAGACGATGTAAAGACACAGGGAGAACGCCACGTTAAAATGAAGGCAGAGATTAGGGTGATGCACGTACAAAGCGAAAGACGCCAGCAAACCGCCAGGAACCAGGAGAGGCCTGGAACAGATCCTCCCTCACAGCCTCAGAAGGAGCAAAACCCGCCAACACCTTGAGTTCAGATTTCTAGCCTCCAGAACTATAGACAATAATTTTTTTTAAGCCACTCATTTTGTGGCACTTTGTTACAGTGGTCCTAGAAAACTAACACAGATGGTTATAACTGAAACAAAAGGGGATTACAAACGTTGGCAAGGAAGCGGAGAACATATAAAACCCTCACAACACAGCTGGTGGGAATGTAAAATTGTATCACCTCAGTGGAAAACAGCCTGGCAATTCCTCAATTAGTTAAACACAGAATTACGTTATGACCCAGCAATTCTACTTTTAGGTGTATACACAAAAGAACTGAAAGTAGGCACTCAGACAGATACTTGTATGTGAAATGTTCACAGCGGTGCTCTCAGACCATACAGCTGAAATGGGGAAACAACTTACTGTCCATCAAGGGGTGAATGGATAAACACACAATGGAATACTATTCAGCCATAAAGAGGGATGAGGTACTGATAGATCCTACAACAAGGAGGAACCCTGAAAACACGCTCAGTAAAAGAAGCGAGACACAAAAGGTCACCTGTTGTATGACTCCATTTACATGCAATCCCCAGCATGGACAGATCCATGGAGACAGCAGGCTGCCAGGGCTGGGTGGGTTACTTCCCAGGGACCGGGTTTCACTGGGGTCACGAGCTGACTGGTGGTGGTTGCACAACACTGTGAATGTACTAAGCGTACTGAATTGTATGCTTTTAAATGGTTAATTTCATATCATGTGAATTTTACTTAAATAAAAAAAAAAGTAACGGGTACTTTTGAAACCCTGTTACCAACTGTAATTTATACTCTGAGCTATTCTATCTTTATTTCATATTATTTGCCAGTGTTTAAATAATGTATTAAACATATTCCTAAATGTAGGTACCCCCATATCATTATTCACCTCACAGTAAAGGCTTTCCCTGAAAGAAACCAAAAAGAATTTCAACTGAATTAACAGTAAAAAGAAAAATAAGAAAGGAAAGTGCTGCAGAGGAACAGAGCTCTGTAGCATCAGGGCCACGGGGCGCATGGGTCCCACCTTCTCCAGTGTTGCTTTGAGGTCTGAACCCCTCATCACAGGATGACAGGGTGGCGAGAGCCAAGGGAAGCCCAGTCCACTGTGTAAAGCCCCCATCCCAGCCCTTGGCACAATCGCGCAGTGCAGACCAGAATATAAAACCAGAAAGGAAGTCCTGTGTCCAGTGACAGACCAAGCACACCTCTCACTTCTACCTAATAAGAGAGAAAAGCTACTGAGGAGTAAAAGCATTCACAGATTACAACAAAAGGTGTTAGCTCTACTATGACACATAGTACAAAGAACTATCACCTTTAAAGGTACTCTGTGGGCAGCAATTACTGTTCTTTATTAAACTGTATGAGAATTAAAGATATGTCATATGTTATTCAGCACAGTAAAAAGACAACTTTACTAGTAAGAAAGGATATAGCACACTGTTCCAGGCGCCAGTGAAAAAACTGCAATCTGAAAATTTCAAGTGTGTCTTTTCACAACAAAAAAAAACACAACCTCTTCAGAGAAATAAACGTATTTAAGATCATTTAGAGATTTTATTCAATATTCTGAATGCAGATTCTTAAAATGTCTGTATCTTAAAATATTAGTATTTCATCATAAAATTGCAATTTTTATGCAAAGGGTGAAAGCAAAATGAAAAGTAAAGACCAAAACTCAAGACACCTAAATTAGGCGGGAACTACTGACAGATATGGTTAACTGAACAAACTAGCAAAGCACTGCAAGGATTATTACCTCACTGGAAATTCTTAAAAGAAATTGAGCTTAAAATGCATACCAGTATTTTAAGGAGGAAAAAGGGAAGGTGCCAATAAAAAAACTGGCCAATACAGCTTGTAGACATACTTATTTATTCATTTGGTCACCAGCTTGGTCAGTTAAGAGAGGATTTTCCAGGGTCTCAAATCTCTGAACATTTTACAAGCACAGAAAACAATGGCCTTTGCTCCAGATCACTGTTTCAAGGATGTTCCTGTAACCAACAGCCTTACATACAGAACCTTCCACTGAACGGAACTGTAGGCATGCGAACTGTCCAAGAGGAAAGATCCAGAACCCCACACTCGGAGTTTCTCTCCTCCGAAAGAACCCACTGCACAGGCCACAGTACCTGGCCTTCCTCACGCTGCTCTGTGGGAACTGGGGCTCTGGGAGCTGACACAAGAAAACGCTGATATACTGCTACTGCTACAACCTTCAGGTCCTGCCATCATCCGTGAAATTGTGGCAGCTAAGTTCTCAGGTAGCAAGGAGGACAAAATCTCAGACCTTTCACAGCCCTTAACATGGACAGGACACCACGGTAGGTAGTGGGAGGACAGAGGGATAAAGGTTAAAACCCTCACATCCAAAGACCTCACATCAGCTCTTACTACTGCTATTACCACCTACCCATTAGGCACACACCACTTAATTTATACTTCATACATGAGACTGTCCCATTCAACCTCTAAGCCTGTGGAAGTGAAAAATAAGTTTTTTAGTATACAAAGCAGCTAATTACTAATATCAAAAGCTTCCACACCACATTTCTTCCCTGCTTGGTCTGTTCCCAAGATGCAATTACTTTTCATCATTTCCACTTTGGGCCATATATTTAGATTGTTGCCTATATAATTCTAAATTACATGCTGATATTTTGGGTTCTTTATTTATTAACTTAACCTATTGAATTCCTGCTATGAAAGATGAGTAACTGGCTCTTTATGCTACCACTTACCTATTCTCTTTTTTTCCATTAAAAAAGGTATAATTTTCATACAGTAAAATATTCCCCCTTTAGTGTATAGTTCTGCAAAATTTGACAAATTCAGTCATGATACCACCTCCACAATCAGACTGAACATTTCCATCACCCAAATGACCTCCCATCCCTTTGTAACTAACACCTCCTCCATTCCCAGCAATCACTGTTTTCTGTACGTATAGATTTCTTTTCCAGAATGTCACATGAAAGGAATCATACCATATGGCTTCTTTCACCTAGCATGATGCCTGCTGTTGGGTATACCAGTAGTCTGTTCCTTTTTTATTGCTGAGTAATATTCCATTGCATGCCTATAGGCAGCCTCAGAGATGCTGTGGGTTCAGTTCCAGACCACTGCAATAAAGCGAGTATCACAATAAAGTGAGCTACAAATTGTTTGGTTTCCCAGTGCTATTAAGTGTGTAATAGCTATATGCCTAAAAAAAACAATGCACGTCTTAATTTAAAAATACTTCATTGCAAAAAAAACCACTAAACATCATCAGCTTTCAGCAAGTCTTAATCTTTTTGCTGGGGGAAGGTCTTGCCTCGATGTTGGTGGCTGATGACTGATCAAGGCAGTGGTTGCTGAACGCTGGGGTGGCTGTGGCAGTTTCTAAAAATAAGACAATGAAATCTGCCATGTCAACTGACTCTTCCTCTTGCAAATGATTTCTCTGTAGGATACAATGCTGTGTGAGCATTTTACCCACAGGAGAGCTTCTCTCTAAACTGGAGTCAGTCTTCTCCAACCCTGCTGCTGCATTATCAACTAAGATTATAGAATATTCTAAATCCTTTGTTGTCATTTCAACAATCTTCACCAGGATTATATTTCATCTCAAAAAACCACTTTCTCTGCTGATTCACAAGAAACAACTCCTCATCCATTCAAGTTTTATCATAAGATTGTAGCAATTCAATCACACCTCTGGGCCCCACTTCTAATTCTAGTTCTCTTGCTATACCCACCCTATCTGCAATTACTTCCTCCACTTAAGTCTTGAACCCCTCAGTCATCCATGAGGGCTGGAATCAACATCTTCCAAGCTCCTGTTAATGTTAGTATTTTACCTCTTCCCATGAATCATAAATGTTCTTAACAGCATCTAGAATGGTGAATTCTTTTCAGAAGGTTTTCAATTGACTTTTCCCAGATCCTATGCAGCTATAGCCTTACAAAATGTATTTCTTAAATAAGACTTGGAAGTTGAAATTATTCCTTGTCCATGGGCTGCAGAGTAGATGTTATGTTAGCAGGCAGGAAAACAACATAAATTTTATATATCTCCACTGGAACTCTTGAGTGGTCAAGTGCATTGTCAATGAGCAGTAATAATTTGAAAGGTATCTTTTTTTTTTTTCCTGAGCAGTAGGTCTCAACTGTGGGCTTAAAATATTCAGTAAACCATGCTGTAAACAGATGTTCTGTCATCTAGGCTTTGTTGTTCCATTTACAGAGGAAAGGCAGAGTAGATTTAGCATAATTCTGAAGGGCCCTAGGATTTTTGGAATGGTAAATGAGCACTGGCTTCAACTTAAAGTCACCAGCTGCATCAGCCCGTAACAAGAATCAGCCTGTCCTTTGAAGTTTGGAAGCCAGGCATTGACTTCTCTTCCCTAGCTATGAAAGTCCTAGATGGCATCTTCTTCCAATGTAAGGCTGCTTCGCCTACATTGAAAACCTGTTGTTTAGTGCAGCCATTTTCATTCATTATCTTAACTAGACCTCTTCTGGATAACCTGCTGCAGCTTCTACATCAGCACTTGCTGCTTCACCTTGCACTTCCATGTTATGGGGACGGCTTCTTTCCTTAAACCTCATGAACCAACCTCTGCTAACTTCAAACTTTTCTTCTGCAGTTTCCTCACTTCTCTCAGCCTTCACAGAATTAAAGAGAGTTAGAGGCTTGCTCTGGATTAGGCTTTGGCTTAAGGGAATGTTGTGGCTGGTTTGATCTTCTATCCAGAGACTAAAGCTTTCACCCTATCAGCAATAAGGTTGTTTCACTTTCTTATCATTCATGTGTTCACTGCAGTAACACTTTTAATTTCCTTCGAGAACTTTTCCTTTGCATTCACAACTTGGCTAACTGTTCGGTGCAAGAGGTCTAGCTTTCAGCCTGTCTTGGTTTTTGACATGCCTTCATCACTAAACTTAATCTTCAGATTTAAAGTGAGATACGTTTGACTCTTCCTTTTACTTGAACACTTGCAGGCCATTATGGGGTTATTAACTGGCTTAATTTCAATATTGTTGTGTTTCAGGGAAGAGGGAGGCCAGAGGAGAGGAAGAGAGATGAGGGAATGGCCGGTGAGCGGAGCAGTCAGAACACACACAATATTTACTGATTAAGTTTGTCATCTTACATGGGCGCAGTTCGTGGTGCCTCCCAAAATTACAATAGTAACATCAAAGATCACCACTCACAGATCACCCATAACAAATACAATAATAATGAAAAGGTTTGAAATATTGCAAGAACTACCAAAATCTGACACAGAGATACGAACTGAGCAAATGCTGTTGGAAAAATGGCACCGACAGACTTGTTTGACGCAGGGTTGCCACAAACCTTCATTTGTTAAGAAAACACAACATCTGTGAAGCACAAAAAAGTGAAGCACAATAAAATGAGGTATAACACAATTTGTTTATCCAACCACATGCTGAAGGACACTGGGTTTTTTCCAGTTTGGGGGAATTAGAATAAAGCCACTATAAACCCTTATGTACAGGTTTTTGTGTGGACTTAAGGCTTTTATTTCAATGGTATAATTATCTAGTAGTGGTGTAACTAGCTCAAACAGTATGTGCAAATTTAACTTTATAAGAAATTGCCAACTGCTTTCACAACAGCTCTACCATGTGGGCTCCCAGCAAGAATGAGACTTCCAGTCACTCTGCATCCTCACCAGCACTTGGTATTGTTAGGTTGTTTTTTTTTTAATTAGACCAATTCTAATTGACGTATACTCTTAAAATTGCATTTCCCTAATACCTAATGCTGAACGTTTTTTTCACGTGTTTATTATTCAAATATTTGGTGAAATGTCTGTTCAAACTTTTTACTCACTTAAAAAACTGTTTTCTGATTATTGAGCTTTGAGAGGACTTTATATCTTTATAATTCTGGAGATAAGTACTTTATGAAATACATCATTTGCAAATATTTTTCTTCCAGTCTATGGCTATTTTATTACTCTCTTAACAGTGTTTCTGCAGACCAAAGTTTTAATTTTGATAAAGTCTAATTTATCAACATTTTCTTTTACTGAACATACTGAATCCAAGGTTATTCAGATTTTCTTGTTTTCTCCTAGGTTTACATTTAGATCTATGACCCACTCCAAATTAATTTTTTTAAAGGTATGAGGTATGTGTCTAGGTTTTATTGTTTGTTTTTTTTCTGACATATGGACTTTCAGTTTTTCTACAACTACTTGTTGGAAAATATTCTTTTCCGATTGAATTGCTCTGGCACCTTTATTTAAAAATCCATTGCCCATATATATGTGGGTCTGTTTCTGGACTTTTTATTCTGTCCAGTTGATCTCTATGTTTTTCATTTCCCTAGAACCACACTGTCTTGATTACAGTAGCCCTACAGTAAGTCTTGAAATTAGGTAGTGTGTACCTCTAACTCTGTTCTTTGACTGTTTTCATCAATGTCTCAGCATAAAGATCTTGCACATATTCTGTAGATAAATACATATAAAAAACATTTACATCTTTTTGGTACTATTGCATATGATAATTAAAAAATTTTAAATTTCCAGTTGTTTTTTGGAAGAAATATAATTGATTTGTGTATACTGACTTAGTAGCCTGCAATTTATTAGTTATAATAGCATTTTGGTAGGTTCTTTGACTTTTTTTTTCATAGATAATCACATTGTCTGAGATTAGAGGAAGGTTTTCTTTCTCCCCTTCTAATCTGCCTTCTATTTCTTTTTCTTCCCTTACTGTACTGGTTACAGTCATAGAACGTACTTTGTCTGATTTCAATTCATTTCAACTTTGTAATGGATTTTTTAAGACCAGGATGTGACCTATGTGGGTGTGTATTCACCTGCTGTGGGGCAGTATGTTTATAGCTCAAGTCTTCTACATCCCTACTCGTTCTCTGTCTGCTTATTCTAGTTATTACTGAAAGAGGAGTGCTCAAGTCTCCAAATGTAACTGTGGATTTGTCTGGTTCCCCACTCATTTCTCTCTCTTCTTACTGTGTGTGTGTTTAAGCTACGTTGTTGGGGTATGAACACTTAGGATTCTGATGTCTTGCTGGTGACCTGACCTCCATGTTTTTCTCTTTTGGGGGAGGGCTGAGGAATAAATGCAGGACTGCCCATCATCTTTGGCTTTATCGTTGTTCAGTTCCGGTCTTCCTAAGATACCAAGCTCATTCAAAAAGGATGATGAAATGTGATCCTATAAATACGCTTCTTTAAAAAGTAGGTGATGCCAATTAAGTCATAATTATCTCTCTTCTGATCATCAAAATTCTAATTATTAAGATCTAAGTATTTCTTAATGTTGAAGGTATCTTTTTCAAGTAGTTTTTCTCTGAAATAAAAGTAGCTCCATTGAGCCTTACATTGCATTTAAATGCATTTAAATGATATTTTTCTTGACTGTCTTTCAGTATTTTAACATGCACTTGGAGTTTTTAAGCTCTAATTTGCCCTTATGCCAGCCTGCAACTAAGTACTCATCAAGATGTTTTACATGGATTTTTCATTCATCAACTTTCTTCCCTTTAGAACACAGCTCCTGAGCTGGCTTCACTCTATTGAAAAGCCACGCAATAAAGACATTAAATGAGAGCAAAATATTATTTACAGCTTGCGCACATGCACTCTGCATCTGTGTTCATCTCAGACAAAAAGTTACAATGCAGGTCCAAAGGATGACGTGGAAATTACTATCACAGCAACTAAGTAAGGAATCTACTTGTGGATTGAGCATAAATGGAGGAATGCAATGGAGTCAAAGGTAAGAGTGTACATACATAGTCACTACTGTTAAATAAAAGCATTACTCTTCTTGATAAACATGATAATAGCCTATATTTTTTAAAAAGTGATTCTTCATGAAGTGCCCATCAACAGATGAACGGACAAAGAAGATGTGGTACATATATACAATGGAATATTATTCGGCCATAAAAAAGAATGAAATATTGCCATTTGGGACAACATGGATGGACCAAAAGAATATTATACTAAGTGAAGCAAGTCATACAGAGAAAGAAGAATACTATATGACTTCATCTATACGTGGAATCTAAAAAAACAAAACAAATGAATGAACAGAACCAAACAGAACCAGAGTCATAGATACACAGAACAAACAGGTGACTGCCAGAGGGGAGTCGGTTGAGGGGAGGAGAGACACAGATGAGGGAGATTAAGAGGTACAAACTTTAAGTTATAAAATAAATGAGTCACAGGGATGATGCGTACAGTGTGGGGAATATAGTCAATAACTATGTAATATCTTTGTGTGGTGACAGATGGTAACTAGAGTTATCATAGTGATTATTTGAAAGATAAAGAAATATCGAACCACTATGTTGTGTACCGGGAACTAACATGGCATTGTAAGTCAATTATACTTCAAAAAGCAAACAACCAACAAATAAACTCATAGAAAAAAGGGTCAGACTTGTGGTTTTCAGAAGTGGGTTTGTGGGAGGGGGAACTAGATGAAGGCAGTCAATCAAAAGGTAGAAACTCCCAGTTATAAGATAAATAATTACTGAGGATGTAATGTAGAACATGATAAACATAATTAACACTGCTGTGCATTACATGTGAAAATAAAGAGTTTTCATTACGAGGAAAAAATATACTTTTTTCTGTTTCTTTACTTTTGTATCTATATGAGATGATGGATATTTGCTAATCTTACTGTGGTCATCACTTCATGATGTATGTAAGTCAGAGCACTGTGCTGCACACCTTATACAGTGCTGTATGTCAATCTTGTCTCAAGAAAACTGGAGAAAAAGAAAAAGAGCAAAGGGGTGTACACTGTGGTCATGATGTAATGGAGACATAAGCTAATTCTGCTCGGTTAGAGAGGGATTATCTTTGTTTCTATCTTTATCAAGCCCACCCTCTCTGATGGGTTCTTTTCTCCTCTTCCTACAAACAGGCTCAGGTCTCCTCTGGCCCCAAACACGCAAACAAACCACCCACGAGGCTTACGCTGATAGCGCCAACACCCCTTTCACTAGCACCTTCCGTGAAACATGCTCACTGTCTGCAGATCCAAGCCACTGTCTCATTCGCTCATCTTTAAGTGACTGTGATCTTGCTCTGGTTTCCCCCAGGACACTGACGCCTCTCACCAAATCCAGTCACCTCTCCTCAGTCCTAATCCCACCCAGTCCCTCAGCTACGCAGGACCCTGTGGTCCACACCTCCTCTCACACTCCTCTCCTGACGTTTGTACACTGCACTTTCCTGAAGTACTCCCTCCCTCTCCCCCCATTTCTGCTCTGTCCTTCTACTGCCTGACAAAGGGAAGCATCAGCCAAGATTCTGTTCTGAGTCCTGGCTTTTGACTCCCTACCCCCTCTTCTCCATTATTTGTTCTCCTCTCCCACAGAAAACTCACGATAATCAGCTCTAAAGTAAATTGGGGTTGAGAAGAAAACGTGGAGTCCGAAGGCCTGGCTTCCATTTCTGTTTCTACTGACTTAGTTGCTGTGCACCCAAGGGCATGTAACACCCCACAACTCCACAAAAGTGAAGAGATCTCTTCTAATGTCCCTTCCAATCCCACAGTTCTACAATTCTAACCCTAAAGAACATCAGATTTGCAGCTGGAATTTGTCTAATGCACTGACAAATCCACATTCTGTCTGCCATTTAACTGTCCCAGCTCCAAACCTAATCTCTCAAACCAACAACTTCTTTTAGGTTGCCTATTAATGTTGATGTACTGGTGCCACCAATACCGTAAGCTTGAAATCCTAGTAATCCTATACACTTACCATCTTTTATTCACACTTTCTCTCTTTTTAACCACCCCCATACACTCAAGGCCTAAGTCACAGAGCATCTCTTCCAGGAAGTGATCCTCAGCCTCCCAATGTGGTAGCCATCCCCCATCTTCAGAAGAGCCGAGACACTCTATGTGTGCCTCTTTCATTACACTCGGCACATGTTTCCCTCCAGATTCTGGTTATGAAGGAGCAGGGTTTATATCTGAATCTTCTTAGCATTTGCAAAGAGCACCTTGAGCACTGCCTTCCCCAGAGGACAGAAAAACCATAAGATTTGAACTGAATTGACTAAACTCAATATATACTCTGGATGCAGCAGAAGCAGTAGAGTTTTCTAGAATAATTTTTTTTTCAAGAAAAAAAAATTGATATATAATGATTTAGATGTTCCGGCTCTAAAACAGATATTGTTCTTTTTCAGCTAAGGAAGCAGAAGCTCCTCTTGAACTCCTTCAAAATCCAAGCCAACTTACAAAGCACACTAGAGACAGTATGTCTGTGAGGTCACAAGTTTTTTAAACGCATGTTTATTAAACGATATACTCTTAAATATTTGGTTTTACATTTGAGCATTTCTTTTTTTATCTAAGTGGTTTACGAGGCAAAGTAGTCTGATAAACTGTTCGACCTGATGAACTATCCTCGGAAGTGTGGATCTGATGTAGTAAATGAGAATGCCCAGCCAGTCCATACTGCGTTATCTTCTCCTTCAACTTCCCTACAGCACAAAGTCTCCAAAATGAAATATGATATCATTGATTTTCAGCTTCATTAATAAGCTTAAATGCATTCCTCTAAAAATTTTTTTAAAATGCCCCCCATTGAGACAGTAAAACAAATTGAGAGGAAAAAAAAAGGTTTTCAGCTTCCGTTATTACGTAAAAATGCAGCCTAGCAGACAGAAGAACTAGAATTTCCAAGGAGTCTAAAGCAGAAAAGCCAAAGCTTTGGCTTAATTCACCCAGAAGATAGGATGTTTGGCGTGAGGCCCAGAAGGTAGTACAACGTGTCACTGCAAGAACATGACATGAAACTGAAGGGTCTGTCCACTGTCTCATTGCTGAGGCTGCAGGGCAGGGTCCGACCTACCTGGCTGATCCCTGAGGGAGGGATCTTGTACGCCTGCAGCTTCTGTCTCAGCAGCTCGGGATCACTGTGCCGGAAGGGGCACCCTGACAACGACAAGCAGCACAGCAGCAAGGTTATTCACCCGGACGTAATACACCACCACACTCGAAAGACCGTCTCAGCGCCCCTTAATTGTCTAACAGCTTATTAATAAAAAAGTTAATTGCCCATGGGTGCAACTGCTTTCCTCTCTTTATCTAAATGACGACTGAGCTGTGCGGTTACCAGGGCACTACAGCCTCAAGACTTACATAAAACATTCCAGCATTCTCAGGCAAGGCTGCCCACTCACTAGAAGGAGGAAGCAGTTTTAATTATGCTACTAGCTAACAAGCAGAGATAATCACCAAGTAGCTATAAAACAGTTTAGCTAAAAACTTTATGCAATCTCACATTTTTTTCTAGTTTAAAAAAATTACATAAAGGCATAAAGGAAGACAGATGGTGTAAACAAAAAGAAAAACGTGCGAACTCTAAGAAATATAAAAATCTCACATCATTTTCACATGTTAATTTTATGCCTACTTCCCAAAGAGTAGAATCCATATAAATTTAAAGGAATCCCAGATGGACATGAGATGACAAATAGGAAACTGCTTCATAGAAAAACAACTTATAGTAGGTACATGTAATCTCTATATTATTTCATGAGAAAAATATGGATGGACTACTAAAAAATATGCATAAATAACACAGAAGAATTGAAATGTAAAAGCTGCATTAGGCCAAAATTTAGGAAATTTTAGGTATTTTAATAAGAAACTGTAATGATAAGTCAACATACTTAATTTAAAATTTAATACAGGAAACCAGATAATTTTTTTCAGTCATACAGATGATGGACCTGTAAGTTAATTAGAAACAACTGTGCATTTTTAATGAAATCAATGGAAAATTGGTCGCAGCAAAAATAATGGAAAAACAGCCTAGATGCTAAACAAATGTGTTTAACCAAAAGTCTTAACTACAAGTAAAAGCATCCATGATAACACTGGATCCCTACAAATTATGAAAGTCACAAAATTCACCGTAGTATATAGTTTATTAAGATCAACACTGTAATGCCATTTAGTACGAGGAAGTGTGACGAGCAGCTGTACAGCACGTAGTTAAGAGTCTGGAGCTGCCCTTCCTGCATCTGAATCTCACTTTACCGGCTATGGGTCAGGGGACCATGGGCACGTCTCGTGTCTTGTTGTTGATTCAGCTTCACTGTCTGTCATGTGTGGGAAATACACCCGCAGAGTTCCTGTGACAATGGAGGATAAAGCCCTTACACTCTCTCGGCTCGTAGGAAGCACCCAACATGGGTTAGCCAACATTATTACTCTAAAAAAAGTCTGATGATGAAATGGCAAAGGGTCCCAATGAGAAACAAATGAGGCTTAGTTAAGCCCAGAATTATTAAAGGACACCAGAAAGAGACAGATTAATTGAACTGTCCAAATTTCATTTGAAATAATGGCTATACCTGTAATGAAAAGGATCAGAAAGGGCAAAGCCAAGAAGAAACTGAAGATTGACAAAAAACCAGAGGTCACAAAAAAGTCTTTCAAAGCTACGCTCACAAGAAGAAGAAAACAGAAGAAACAAACCACCTCAGGAGCAGGGAAGCTGGTGTTATTTTGACAAATGACAGAAAGAAAACAGAACTTGACAACTCCTACTTTGTTTCTATCTTCCACATCAAAGGGAACAATCTTCCAAACTGGAAAGGGCTGAACTCACAGGTAACTTAAGATGAAGTGGATGTAGACACAACTAATGCTGATTCCAGCAAAGTGTTGAATAGAACTTCCCAGCACACATTTGTGGAAAGGATGGATAAACAGTCTGGAATATAGTTCTACCTACATCAACTCTGACTGGCTGAACAACACCATTCCAGGCAGTGCTGGTTAATGAAATATGTCAACCTAGGGGCTACAGAGCTTTGCAAACTACACAAATCTAAAAGGATAGAGACTTCTGGTTTCCAGTCTGGCACAGAAAGAGCTTAGAAGTTGTCACTCCATCCTAACAAGTAAAAAGCTGAACAGGGCTTCCCTGGTGGTGCAGTGGTTGGGAGTCCGCCTGCCAATGCAGGCGACACGGGTTCGTGCCCCGGTCCGGGAAGATCCCACATGCCGCGGAGTGGCTGGGCCCATGAGCCAAGGCTGCTGAGCCTGCGCATCCGGAGCCTGTGCTCCGCAACGGGAGAGGCCACAACAGTGAGAGGCCCGCATACCGCAAAAAAAAAAAAAAAAAAGCTGAACAGACTGAAAAATCAACAACTCCTCTCAGATCTGTCAAAGAAATGAGGTCACAGGGCAAACCACTGCCCCCAAAATTGGAGGGAGAGGCAGACAGAGAGAATCACAACAAACCAGAGCAGAAATCTCTGTAGGAACCAGCACTGGGGTAGGGAAACCTAACCTGTAACTGACAAATTTCTGGAGTCTCTGTGTGGACACGTCTGAGAGTTAGAAGCTCCAGGGAGACCAGTCAGAGGAGGGCTACACTTTGTAGCTGAACTTCAGGGGCTCTACCAGGTGCTCACAGTGAATAACAGAGAAATCCCCCTCATGCTCTAGCACGGGGGTAAGCAAAGGTACCATTTTAAATACTCTGGAGTACTCTGTTCCTCTTAGTAAGGCTGCCCTCAGGAGAAACTATTTTACCAGAGCCTGGCCTACCTGGGGGAAGAGAAATGCGCAGCTCCAGCCTCCTGGGGCCGTCCTGTCCCCCCAAAGGGAGGAAGCTGAGAATCACTGTTGACGTTCACAGCCCACAGCCACAGGGTCACTAAACACTGAGACCCAATTACCCAATCCAACACTATAGACACCCCCCTGCTCACCACCGCATCACTACAGACCTATGTACTGGAGTTTGTCACGTCTACCTTTCAACAAAAAATAACAGTGTGAAGAGACGGAAAACGTGTCAGAATTAGAGCCAGATAAGGCAGGGATACTGGAGTTATCAGACTGGGAATTTAAATTAACTATGATTAATATGCTGAGGGCTCTACCGGAAAAAGTAGACAACATGCAAGAACAGATGTGTAATGTAAGCAGACAGATGGAAATTCTAAGGAAGAATCAAAAAGAGACGCAAACACTGTAAGAGAAATGAAGAATGCCTTTGATGGGCTTATTAGCAGACACAGCTGAGGAAAAGATCTCTGTGCTTGAGGATATGTCAATAGAAACTTCAAAACCAAAAAAACAAAAGGAAAAACAACAAGAACAGAATAGCCAAGAACTGTGAACAACTATGAAAGGTGTAACATATGAGAATGGGAATACCAGAAGGAGGAGAGAGAGAGAAAGAAACAGAAGCAATAATGACAGAGAATTTCCCCCAAATTAATGTCAGACACCAAACCACAGACCCAGGAAGCTCAGAGAACACCAAGCAGGATAAATGCCAAAAAAAGGCAGCTAGGCATATTATATTCATACTTCAGAAAATCAATAACAAAGAAAAATCTTGAAAGAAGCCAAAGGGGAAACACCTTACCTACAGAGAAGCAAAGAAAACAATTCTATCTAACCTATCCTCAGAAACTGTGCAAGAAGAGAGTGGAGTGAAACAGTTAAACTGTTGAGAGAAAAAAAATCCCTCAAACCCAGAATTCTGTACCCTGAGAAATTCTCCTTCGAAAGAGGAGAAATAAGGATTTTCTCTGACAAAAAAAAATTCAGGTAATCTGTTGCCAGACCTGCAGGGCAAGAAACATTAAAAGAAGTTCTTCAAAGAGAAATAAAATGATACAAACCAGAAATTCAGAACTACCCAAAGAAAATTTGAACATCAGAGAATGATAAGGAAAGGTAATACAAAAACTTTTATTTTCCTTATTCATAAATAATCTGACAGATAACAGTTTGTTCAAAGTAATGGGAACAGTGTATTCTGTTATGCATGTTTATGTATATATCTGTGTGTGTTTATATATTCTTAGATATAAATGAAATGAATGACAGAATGATACAGGGAAGTAGAAATATTCATTATTATAAGGTACTTGCATTACTTATGTGTGATGTGGTGATTTGAAAAGAGAGTTGGATTAGTTGTACACATATAGTGAAAACTCTTTAAAAAATAAAACTAATTTAAAAAGTAACAAAAGAAGTACAATAGATATGCTAAAAAGAGAAAAAAAATGGAATCATATAAAATGCTCAGTTAAAACCACAAAAGGCAGAAAATGTGTGTAAGACAAAAACAAAGAATAAGGGCAACAAATAAAAAACACTAACAAATATGGCAGCCATTAACCCAACTATACCAATCATTACTTTAAACGTCAGTGGTCACCAATTAAAAATAGATTGTCAGAATGGATCAAAATCAAGACCCTACGGTATGTTGTATACAAGAAAGCCACTTTAAAGACTCATGGATTGAAAGTAAAGACAGAGAAAGATACACCATGCTAACACAAATCAAAGAAAGTGGGAGTATCTATGTTACTTTCAGACAGAGCAGTGTTCAAAGGATGGGAGTTTATGCAGGATAAAAAGGGGCATTACATAACGATAAGGGGTGAATACTCCAAGAAGACATCACCATCCGTAATGTGTATGCACTTAACAAAAGAGCATCAAAACACATCAGGGAAAACCTGACAGAATTGCAAGGAGAAGTGCTGGCTCCACTGCTGGACTCCACCTCCATCAAGCTGGACAGATCCCGCAGATGGAGAATCTGCAACAACACAGTGAGCTCACGAGCACCATCATTCCGGGACAGAAATGATATCCATAACTGGCTACACCCAACAGCGGCAGACAGCACATCCTCAGCTCATAGGGACAAGCCCTCTGCTGCGGGCCGTGTTGACATGGGGACAGCTGAGCAAATGTGGGGCAGAGGGCACCCGGGAACTCTCTATACCTCCTGCTCAGTACTGCTGTGACCCTAAAACTGCTCCACAAAACTACAGCTTATTCACTTAAAGAAAGGGTAGATCAATGTGTCTAAAAAACAACACGAGCTCGTTGAGTGTTTGCTAAGTACAGTGGTCCCTCAGCATCCACAGAGGACTGGTTCTGGGACCTGCCTGGGATATCAAAGTCTGCAGGTACCCAAGTCCCACAGTTGGCCCTCCGTATCCGAGGTTCCACATCCTCAGATTCAGCCAACCTCGGATCGTGTAGTACTGTATATATTTGTTGGAAAAAATCTGCGTGTAAGATGGACCCACGCAGTTCAAACCCCTGCTGTTCAAGAGTTAGCTGTGTATTATTTTCTAGCTGATAGAGTTTAAATTAAAAACAAAGTAAAACAAACAGAATGGACCAGAATAAATAAGATACAAAAACAGGAAGAAGAAATATAAAATCCTGTCTTTAAGCTAATAAAAATCAACTAAGTAAGTGCTGAGTGTGAGGACCTGGAAACCGACAGAACCATTGGGAGCTTCACTTGGCCAAGCTCAGTGTAAGTTACTCCCTGGTGTGGCCACTGGGAAAAGCTACAGACTTTCTCACCGCAAGTATCTGGTCAGTTGTTTTCAAAGTGTAGAAGACATCAAAATCACCCAGAGAACTAGCAAATAAATCTGAGTTTATGCGTCTGAGGGTGGAGCCTGAGTCTGTATTTCTAAAAGCTCCGTAAGTGCCTGACACAAGCGGTGAAAACCGCTCACTGTGTGTTCCAGGACTGGCCACCTTTGCCATCTACTAAATATGAATGCTCTGGACACATGAAGCATCTTTCTTAAAATTCCATTTGAGATTTTTTGGATCTTTAACAGCCTGCAAGTGTGTGATCTTCTAAAAAAGAATTTCATTTAAGATGAAATTAAAACAAGAAAAAGTTTTGACACATATTGCAGTCAGCTTTGGTAATCTAGAAAATTTAACTAATATGGACTATTAAGTCATCCTCTCACATACCAGACAAGTGAGGAGCTTTTCAAGGTATGCTCAGAGAACTATTTTAGAAAAAAGTTGTTAAACTCAGAAATCTACAGAAAACAGATTAACTTTCTTTTTAACCTACAACTTAGGCAAATTGATAGATGTTTGAAACTGTGACTTGTTAAATCCCTCAATCTTTGTTAATCAGATGATAGTAATGAGAATAAAACACACTCTCCCTCAGTAGTCTTTGAAAATTGATCAATCTACTGTTCCAAAATTCGAGGCACTCAATTTTTAAAAGCTTTGAAGAACTCGCATCAGCCTTCTAAGACACATGCAGAACAGGAGAAAGAGAATAGCAGGTGAAGGGGACGGAGGACTAAAGAGCCCAGTCCAGCACAAAGTAGAGCACAGCAGAACCACTTTCTTGTGCTGACCCAGCTCAATAATAAGACATACCACTAGAAGCTAGTGGAGCTCTGGCTTGACCTGATGACCGACACAAGCTACAAACCCGTTCCCCTTAGTAATGCAAAAACCATTCCACTGTTTCAGTGTTTCCTACAGAGCTCCTGGGTTCCTGTACATCACAGACACATCCAGAGGAAGCACTTACCATGATAATCCCCTTGGCTTGGTGGATTGGTTAGGATAATCTTCAGGCAACTGTAAGGCGTATAGTCTGTCCTCTTGCCTTCCTTTCCAAAGCTATGACGGATGTTGTAAGAGTAGCCTTTATCAAACTGATGAGAGGAAAAAGAAAGAAGAGACAAAGTAAGCCAGCATTGTACTGGTGGTGTCAACAGTGCCCACTGGAATCGAAGAGTACAAAGTGATTTTTCTAAAATAAATTTAGCATTCACAGGCAGATGTACATTTATACCAATATAACATTTGGGTCCTTTACAGGTTTTTAAAGGTAAAAAATTTAAAGGAAACACATTTCTCAGGTTAGAGACACCTTATGTTTATATGTTTAAAGATGAGGATAACCCTTTCCTGAGAATAATCATCGATTTGCTCATTTCTTGGTTTGATTCCAAAGATCATGCTAGATGTAAATCATCTTCTCTACTCCCTTTATCCTAGTCTTCCCTGAATTCCCACATCCTGCCTATTCTACTTTTGAAGTGTCTCCTAACTAATTAATGCCTTCCTCTGGATTTTCACTATACAAAACAAGCAGTCAGCAAATGCTTGATGAAGGAACTACTGTGATTACCTCCTGCCTGGAATTCCTGACTCATGTTCAAAATGCAAGGTAATGGCAATAGGAAGGACTCTGAAATGGGTGGGATAAGAAGAAAAAACGAACTCATATTTATTGAAAGGCTCAGTATAGTGGGTCTAAGCTATCTAATACTTTCAGGAAAGCAGGACAGAGAATCAGAATAAGAGATTGGAAAATACTGTGGGTTTTTATGGGTGAGATTTTTTCATTTAAGTATAGTTGATTTACAATGTTGTGTTAGTTTTTGGTATACAGCAAAGTGATTCAATTATATTTATATATATTATATTCTTTTTCAGATTCTTTCCACTATAGGTTATTACAATATATCAAATATAATTCCCTGTAGTATATAGTAGGTCCCTGTTGTTTAGGGGTGAGATTTTTAAATTTGAGGCTACAATTTACATTTAGTGAAATGCACAGATCTCAGGTCTACAGTTTGATGTAACACATACCCGCATTAAGAGACAGCATGTTTCCACCATCCAAGAGGCCCCCTGAGCCCCTCAGCATTCTCAGCATTCTTCCCCGCCCTCCACACCCAGAAGCAACTATTGGTCTGACTTGTGTCACCGTGGCTTTTGCTATTCTATAACTTCACATAAATGGAATTGTACAGTCTTTTGTTTTTGTTTTCTGCGGTACGCGGGCCTCTCCCGCCGCCGCGGCCTCTCCCGCCGCCGCGGAGCACAGGCTCCGGACGCGCAGGCCCAGCGGCCATGGCTCACGGGCCCAGCCGCTCCACGGCATGTGAGATCCTCCCGGACCGGGGCACGAACCCGCGTCCCCCGCATCAGCAGGCGGACTCCCAACCACTGCACCACCAGGGAAGCCCTGTACAGTCTTAAGTATTTTGTGTCTTTTTCATGTCTTTTCATGTTTTTGAGATTGATCCATGCATCACATGTACTGTCACATGTACCAGCAGATTGTTCCACTGTATGAATACACCAGGTAGTTTACCTAGTCTCCTGCAGATGGACACCTGGGCTTTTCCAGTTTGGGGCTGTTATCAGTAAAGCTGCCATGCACATTCTTGCAGATGACTTTTGTGGACATTATTTTCATTTCTCTCAGATAAATACGCAGGAATAGAATTGCTGCTAACCATTTTCCAGAATGGCTGTACTATTTTATACCCCATCAGCAATGCATGAGAGTTCCACATTCTCCCCAAAGTGTGGTGGTGTCAATTTCATTCATTTTAGCCATTCTAATAGATGGGTAGTGGCATCTCATTCTGCATTTCCCTGATGACAAACACTGTTGAGTACTTTTTCATGTGCTTTCTTGGCTGTGATATGCCTTATTTTGTAAAGTGTCTGTTCAAGTCTTTTTAGAATCTGGGTTGACAATTATTCCATTGAAAGAATTCTTCATATATTCTGGATACAAACCTGTTAGGTGTTACAAATATTTTCTCAGTCTGTGGCTTGTCTATTTTCTTGATGTTACTTTTTGACAAGATGAGCAGATGTTTTTATTTTTGATGAATGCTAATTAAATCACGTTTTTATGGCAGTGCTCCCTGTGTCCTCTCTAAGATAGGTTGCAGAGATATTCTGTATTGTCCTTTAGAAGCCATAATGTTTTAGCTTTTCAGTCTAGGTCCTGATTCATCTCGAGTTAATTTTCATATGTTCTCTTTTTATCCCCTGTACGGAAAGAAAAATATTTTTCCCTCTACCCTCCTAGGTTAAATGGCTGGGGCCCATGAATCAAACTGATAAAAGACAGATTAACAAGGAAAAAACCCCCCACTTAATTACATTTGTACATAAGTATATGTACAAAGAGATACGACTCCAGGAGGTAGGCTGATGACTGAAGCTTAAACATCATCTTAGGCTAAATCAAGGAAAAGGGGTTTAGGGATTCTGGGTTGGGGAAGCCAGTTCTGAGAGGGGGGAGGGGAGGAAATACAGGGTAAATAAGGGTTGGCTTGTTCTGCAGATAAGACTTGGGTAGCTTTCTTCCTGGTACAGAGATAACATTACAAATGTAAATTTCCTTTATAAGAGGGGAAATTTATACTGTATCCTTAGGCAGTTAGGGGAGGAGAGAGCTTTTCCTGCATCTGCTCCTCCTTTAGCTCAAAATAATCCTTATGCCTGCCAATTGGAAATTGTCACTTGCCATCTGCCTCTACAAGGATGAGGTCCCTGGCCACTGCAGTTGCTGACCTTCAACACCGCTTGAAAGGAGTTCAGGGCTGAGATCAGGAAGGAGGCACTCTGTGCTCTGGTATAACTGTGAAAAAGCCTTCAGATAGTTAGATACTTTCAGGTAAAGATTTTATGAGCCTAATTTTATGAGCCTAATTTCTTGCATCTTCCTCGTGATGAGCAGCAACCTTCTGCTGAAATGTGTGCTTGACTGCATGTACCCCTGTCACTAAAATCACATACATACTGACCTTCCCCCCTTACCTCTTTGGAGCAGTTCCTCAGAGCTATCTGAGAAGCTGTCTCCCAGGCTATAGTTCTCATTTTGCCCCAAATAAAACTTAACTCACAACTCTCACATTGTGCATTTTTTTCAGTCAACATGCCAAAATAGCGTTATTTTGGATGGCATATCCGGTATCCTTCACCCCCATGTGAACTGGATAACACTTTTTCTAACACCATTTATTGAAGATATTTTATTCCATTGCTCTATAGTTCCATACTTTTGCCGATGCCACACTGTTCTCTTTACAAAATCTTTAGAATAAGTCTCAAATTCAGATAATGTAAGTCCTCCTGCTTTGGTTTTTTTCAATATTATTTTGGCTATTTTATGTCCTTGCATTTCCATAAAAATTTTAGAATCAGTTTATCAATTTCTACTTAAAAAAAAAAAAAAAAGACTGCTGGAATTTTCAGCAGTCAGTAGCTTACAGTTTCATAACTACCTATCTGCCCACAAGCAATCTACAACCAGGAAAACAAACGGCATTTCAACAGAAAACTTTCAAGAAAGAAAATTTTCAAATTACCATTAAATTTCACTGGTGAAAACAAGAATGTTAAAAGTTCCAGCAAACATATTTTATGGACAACTTCTATTTGTTTAGTCATAAGCATTAACTATAATCAATCTCCTTGTGCAAACTTTTAGGTATGAATTGAATTTAATTAGACATAAGATTTCTGTACATTCATCTGAAAACACTGAAAGAACTTTTTGGTCAGCCATTATGTTAAAGTAATGAAAAGCTACTCTCTCTAAAGGAAGAAAAGCGATAATTATTATCTTTCCCCTCCCTTTCCTTTCCAATTTACTTCCCGCTTATGTGTACATATGTCTAAAATTTGGACCTTACTAAGCTTTCGGGCTATTCACGTATTTATCATACAAACTGTCTTCTCTAGTTTTCAGACTGGCAAACTCTTGAAATATTGTGTAGAAGGTACATTTATTGGGTAATGTTTTTTAGGGAATACTTACTTTCCAGGTGTCCACATTCACAACTCAAAGGAACAACTGTAAGGTTCACATGGGAAGAGGGGGTGAGAACCAGGTGGAAACACTCTTTTCCACCTTGGCTCCTCCATTCCACTCCAGCCAGCAACGGGAAATGCCAGAAAATCAACACCAGGCCTGAAGGTGGTTGAGTGGAAGCTGGCAACCTTCCAAATTAGTCCCGTGGCACTGCAATCTGCATTTCTGCTCAAGTCAGCAGCAAATCATTTTCAGGGCCACTATGTTACCAGTAGAACTCAAGAAACATGATAAAGCAGGCGCATCCTCATCCTGCTCCTACCTGTCTCTTTCAGAGTCTCCCTCACAAGTCTGCCTCCCACCCCAGCTCCACCTGGGGCCCAGCGACTGCATCTTATTACATTTTTTATAGTATTTACACCCAAATCCTCTCAGAGGTCATGAGTAAACCTCTAACTGTCATGAGCAGTGCATGGTCTTCCTTAGAAGAAAGTCTTTCCTACCAAGAAAAGCCCGCAGACCAAGTATTACTCCCACTGTCAGAACATCAAAACCTGCCTTTCATAAGTCAAGCTTAGCTTGCACAGTAAAGTGAGAATGGTTGCAAACCAAGTGCCCTTCAGAGAGAGATTTATATTCAAAAAGGAAAATCTTGACCTAAGTGAGGCAAAACAACCATATATATGTGGGCAGAGAACAGGGTAAGGATATGGTAATTTTTAACAAAGACATTTTCAATCCTTTTTTGGTGAGTTGTTTCCTACTCACAAGAATTTGGAATTCTCATTTACATATTTAAAAACACACAGAGGGCAAGTCTGCCAACTACAAAGGGCCCTCCTTCAATGCCCAGATCCAGCATCCCACACATCATCACGAGGGGCCCCAGGAAGTTTAGTTGCCACAAGTGCCAACAGGAAGGCACAGCTCAGCAGCAGGGCCACACGTGTAAACAGACCTGTACTTGGGGAAGGGCGCGAAACCACCCATGGTCTCTCCTTGACACACATTCTTGCTGACTCTCCTACAGCTTGTGATCATTGATTATCTCTTCTCTTGTCACTTCCCTAAAGCTTTACTTACAATGTTAATAAGCAGAATGCATGCCATAGGCATTTAATACATAATGCCCACCCTTTAAATGCTTACTTACGAAATTACTCAATTATTTGTAAAACTAATTTTGTAATCAGTCACCTACAGATTGCAAATACTTCTCTTTAACTCTTAACTTTAACCACAGTTTAACTCTTTGAGGTCACTGAAACATCATATACATTCTAACCAAACAACACACTGAAGGAGACTTAGAGACCAAAGGCTGATAGTTAAGACAAGGGCTTTAAGTCAAATACCTGAGTTTAAATCTTGTCTCTACCACATGTTAGCTGTGTGACCTTGGGCAGGTGACCCATCATCTTTATAACAATTCCCTTACACAGTATATAAAAATAAAGGAGTAATACTTCATATGCAGGGTTGGTGTGAAGATGAGCTAATAGCTCATCTTCATAAAGCACGTGGCATAGCTTCTAACACAGAATAAGCTTTGAATTGAATATATTTTTGAGTTATCAATATCAGAAAAACAAACCAATCAAAAAAATGGGCAGAAGACCTAAACAGACATTTCTCCAAAGAAGACATACAGATGGCCAACAAGCACATGAAAAGATGCTCAACATCGCTAATCACCAGAGAAATGCAAATCAAAACTACAGTGAGGTATCACCTCATGCTGGTTAGAATGGCCATCAGCAAAAAGTGTGAAAACAACAAATGCTGGAGAGGGTGTAGAGAAAAGGGAACACTCCTACACCGTTGGTGGGAATGTAAACTGGTGCAGCCACTATGGAGAACAGTATGGAGGTTCCTTAAAAAATTAAAAATGTTCATATCCTAATCCCTTTCCATGGAGAACATTTTCAGTTCTAGACTCGAGAACATGCATATTTTTCTTTCCTTCAAATTTCCCCTGAGGCAGCGTCACGCTAAAATTTTAAAATTTGGATTCCCCACTTTGTTAGAAAATAAAAAATACTGAAATGCTAAAAATCCACAGAAAAAGTATTGAATAAAATGATCCTATGTAATTTTATAAGGTAGTTGATTAAGCAGATCACTTTCAGTGGAGCCAAATGATCAAAAGAAAGATCAGCTGTGTATCAAAAACCTGCCATAATCCTCAGAGGGAAGTGGAGAGCATTGTGTTCATGAACGCAGGTGGTGTGGGGTTAGTGGGTTGGTATGTCTCTTTCATATTCTGCTATAAGGACTATACCCAAATGGACTCAGAAGACAAGACTTGAGGATCTTCTGTGACCTGGGGCTCTGTGATCTCCATCATTCTAACTGTATCTATTCATTCAGATATTAAATAAAGAACATCATTTCTAAATTCCTAATGGAGAATTTAGTACAATTGTACTACTGTTTTTAGCAATAAAACCAAAATTATGCTTAGTGATGTTTCAATAATAATAGCTTACATTTACACAGATCTTTAGTGGTGACGAAATGATTCTTCTTAGACCCTTTACTACTTGTAAGGTATGGAAGTTAGGTATCCCTATTTTATAAATATGCAAACTAAGATTTCAAGAGGTCAAATGATTAGTTATTTCAATTACTTAGTAGAAAAGAGATGGAATTTAAAATCTTACTCTTTTACTTTCTAGAAACTACTACAAAATTATAAATGGCAGAAAATTAATAAATAAATACAGGCAACTGTCAGTTATCCATGGCAAACATGCATCTGTAGGCTGCTTCCCTGCTGTCACTCAGTTGCTTCAGGGACATCTGAAAGTCACACTGAACCACAGTTAAACAAAATGTTTCTGATTCTACTGTATACCAGGGAAAAGAGTCTACTCTCAAAGAAATGGTAACTCTAACAAGCCACTCACATAGCATTTATTTAGTTCCTAATTTACCATGATTTTAGAATCATTAAAAATGATAAATTTGAAGTTAACCATCTGAAATGAAGAAACACTAAAAAGTATTTCATCATGCTTCCAAATTACCAGGTACTTTTTTTAAAAAAAAAAAAAAAAATCTATTTATTTATTTATTTTGGGCTGGGTTGGGTCTTCATTGCTGCACGCGGGCTTTCTCTAGTTGCAGCGAGCGAGGGCTACTCTTCCTTGCGGTGCGCGCAGGCTTCTCATTGCAGTGGCTTCTCTTGTTGCAGAACACAGATGGGCTCTAGGTGCGCGGGCTTCAGTAGTTGTGGCATGTGGGCTCAGTAGTTGTGACTTGTGGGCTCTAGAGTGCAGGCTCAGTAATTGTGGCGCACAGGCTTATTAGTTGCTCCACAGCACGTGGGATCTTCCTGGACCAGGGCTCAAACCCATGTCCCCTGCATTGGCGGGTGGATTCTTAACCACTGAGCTACCAAGGAAGCCCTAGGCACTCTTGATATTTGTCCCCTCTACCATTCTAGGTGGCACATGACAAGGAACTGGGGTACAAAATCAGGGAAAAGGGGGTATGAAAGCAGAGAGGAAGGATGCAGTACACAGCATCGCTCACCTCCCTGGCACCTGGACCTGGAGTTTCAGCAAATGTAGCTTCCTCATCAGTCGGAATTTAAGAGCTGGAGCAGGCATCAGTCAGCATCTAATGCAGCCCTGAGGGTGTAGGAGAGCAAGGAGCAGGGGGTTTAGTCCTCAACCACAGGGTGAATGAGGGAAAGAACCCTTGTCTCCGCACTGCCTACTTTGTGTACTTCTCGTACAGGCTGTAACCAAGGCCAGCGTGAAGCCTAGCAAACTGCAGCTGTTCATGAGGCTGAACCACTGAGCATCTTCCTTGTACATGTGCTCATCAGATCGCCCCACCAGAGGACCAAAAGCAAATCTTATATTGACCATTCTGTTAGTTTTTAGTGACAAAGGAGAGTTGGCAAATTCCCATCGCTAACTACCATATCTTAACATTATTTAAATAGAGGCCTTGACAATTCAACCGAGAGGAGATGGGCTGGGAGAATCATGAGGTGGGCCACTAATCAGCCTTTAATAACCTTAAACAACAAGGCCCTACTGTACAGCAAAGGGAACTATATATTCAGTATCTTGTAATAAACCATAATGTAGAATATGAAAAAGAATGTGTATGTGTATACATACATAAATATAAAAAACCGAATCACTTTGCTGTACACCTGAAACTAATACAACATTGTAAATCAACCATACTTCAATTAAAAAAAAAAAAAAGATCTCCAACTGTTCAGACAGTTTGCCTGATACTAGGAAAGGACAGATTAGTGATAGAATTTTCAGCATCCCACCTGAAACGCCTCTTTTAGAAAATCTGCTCTATTCACTGGTATGGATGCCACCAACATAACAGTGAATGAAAATTTATTAAAATTCCAAATATAATTTCCCAACATTTGAAGACAGAAACCACAGACAAACCTTCATTCACTAAAGTAAAAGCATTTACTGAATCACATACTTATAGCCTAAAAGACTAAATTTAATAGCCCTTAAAAGGTGGCCAACTTAGTCTCTATCTCACTGGTAGCTAAAGAGCCAACATCAAACAAACCCCAACAGAAAAGCAAAGAAGCAGGCTGCCTGATGCTCTGGTCCAAGACCAGCTGGCTCAGCCCACATAAACTGGTCTTTTCACTCACTGGAAACAAGAGAAGCAAACTGAAACCATTGTCGAAGCCTGCAATCAGCGACCACACAGAAGTGAGCTGATGAGAGCTTTTCATTGCTCAATGAAAGGCTCCCTCTTCATAGATATAGTACTAATCTTTTACAAACATTTTGAAATCAAAATAAATGTACATTTATTTAACTTCTGCTAGATTAGTTTTATCCTATTTACTCATTTTCCCATATTTAGTTTTTGTCAAAATTTTTTTCATACTTTGCTTTTCTACATTACGTTATCCACAGTGTTAGTATTTTCTAGAACTGAATTTCTATTATGACAGAATTTTAAAGATCTAGCTTTATCATTAAAAAGATGTCTCAAGATACTGCTTATAACCTATTGTGCATATTATGTGCAATAAATCTAAGGTTCTGAAGAGCTGCCAGGATGACTGCAAAAATATAACTATTACATCTTAACATCTTACAGATGTTAAGAAATATCTAAATATTTTTATAATAAACACTTAAATATTTACATACATAGATATATTTCATTGATATCTTTCTGGGTGCATAAAGGTTTAGAAATGTCATATATTCCTGGTAGAGTACACCTTTTATCAACATATAGAAATATAACTGTTTTCCTGTTTAATAGTTTTCTCTTGTACTGCATTTTGTACAATATTAATATTTTCACTCCAGTTTTCTTTTTGATTCCACTTGCTAGTACTCCCCTCTCCACCTTTATTGTCAATCCTTCTGCATCAGAAAGTCTTGTATGAATAGCAAATGGGTAACTGGCTACCCATGACCACCCTCTAGTGGTTACTCAGAGCATATGAAAACACTTTTTCTATCAATGTCAAAAATGAACCAGACTCTCTACAAAAAAGACAAGATTTTTAGCACACTCTTACTTCCATCATAATTATAAAATTAGCTCCAGCATAATTAAGGATTAAATGATTTTCCCAGAGTCACAATAATACCAGTTAATATTTCACTTGTTCGATTCTATGTCATCTTCTAATCATCTAAGTTTGGCTACATAACAGACAACCAAAAGAAAAAATTACATTGGATTTTTAAAGTAAATATATTATAGAATATCTCATTCCCTGAAATGACAAAGGGCATGAAATAAAGTTTTAATTTACAATGGGAAGCCAGATTTTTCCTCTACAATTTCAGGGACAAAAAGAAGATGAATATGGATCTGTTGCCTCCTGTTGTAGACAAGTGTTTTCTTTCTTTTCTAAAGGTTAGAGGGAATCCCCTAAGGCTGCACCTGGATATCAAAAGAGAAATACACGAAATATTCTATGAAGAGTTATTAAAAGGTATTTTGAGGGACAGAGAGCTACTTTATTTTTCAAGAGAATTAACAAGGCATTTTGGGGTTTTTTTGTTTGTTTTTTTACATCTTTATTGGAGTATAATTACTTTACAATGGTGTGCCAGTTTCTGCTTCACAACAAAGTGATCAGTTATACATATACATATGTTCCCATATCTCTTCCCTCTTGTATCTCCCTCCCCCCCAACCCCCTTCCCACCCCTCTAGGTGGTCACAAAGCACCAAGCTGATCTCCCTGTGCTATGCGGCTGATTCCCACTAGCTATCCATTCCACGCTTGGTAGTGTATATATGTCCATGCCACCCTCCCACCCTATCACAGCGTACCCCTCCCCCTCCCCATAACCCCAAGTCCATTCCCCAGCAGGTCCGCGTCTCCATTCTCATCCTACCCCCAGGTTCTTCATGACATTTTTTTTTCTTAAATTCCATATATATGTGTTAGCATACAGTATTTGTCTTTCTCTTTCTGACTTACTTCACTCTGTATGACAGACTCGAGGTTCATCCACCTCATTACAAATAGCTCAATTTCGTTTCTTTTTATGGCTGAGTAATATTCCATTGTATATATGTGCCACATCTTCCTTATCCATTCATCCAATGATGGACACTTAGGTTGTTTCCATCTCCGGGCTATTGTAAATAGAGCTGCAATGAACATTTTGGTACATGACTCTTTGTGAATTATGGTTTTCTCAGGGTTTGCCCAGTAGTGGGATTGCTGGGTCATATGGCAGTTCTATTTGTAGTTTTTTAAGGAACCTCCATACTGTTCTCCATAGTGGCTGTACCAATTCACATTCCCACCAGCAGTGCAAGAGTGTTCCCTTTTCTCCACACCCTCTCCAGCATTGTTTCTAGATTTTTTGATGATGGCCATTCTGACTGGTGTGAGATGATATCTCATTGTAGTTTTGACTTGCATTTCTCTAATGATTAATGATGTTGAGCATTCTTTCATGTCTTTGCTGGCAGTCTGTATATCTTCTTTGGAGAAATGTCTATTTAGGTCTTCTGTCCATTTTTGGATTGGGTTGTTTGTTTTTTTGTTATTGAGCTGCATGAGCTGCTTATAAATTTTGGAGATTAATCCTTTGTCAGTTGCTTCATTTGCAAATATTTTCTCCCATTCTGAGGGCTGTCTTTTGGTCTTGTTTATAGTTCCCCTTGCTGTACAAAAGCTTTGAAGTTTCATTAGGTCCCATTTGTTGATTTTTGTTTTTATTTCCATTTCTCTAGGAGGTGGGTCAAAAAGGATCTTGCTGTCATTTATATTACAGAGTGTTCCGCCTATGTTTTCCTCTAAGAGTTTGATAGTTTCTGACCTTACATTTAGGTCTTTAATCCATTTTGAGCTTATTTTTGTGTACAGTGTTAGGGAGTGATCTAATCTCATACTTTTACATGTACCTGTCCAGTTTTCCCAGCACCACTTATTGAAGAGGCTGTCCTTGCTCCACTGTACATTCCTGCCACCTTTATCAAAGATAAGGTGACCACATGTGCGTGGGTTTATCTCTGGGTTTTCTATCCTGTTCCATTGATCTATATTTCTGTTTTTGTGCCAGTACCATACTGTCTTGATTACTGTAGCTTTGTAGTATAGTCTGAAGTCAGGGAGCCTGATTCCTCCAGCTCCGTTTTTCGTTCTTAAGATTGCTTTGGCGATTCAGGGTCTTTTGTGTTTCTATACAAATTGTGAAATTTTTTGTTCTAGTTCTGTGAAAAATGCCAGTGGTAGTTTGATAGGGATTGCATTGAATCTGTAGATTGCTTTGGGTAGTAGAGTCATTTTCACAATGTTGATCCTTCCAATCCAAGAACATGGTATATCTCTCAATCTATTGTGTCATCTTTAATTTCTTTCATCAGTGTCTTATAATTTTCTGCATACAGGTCTTTTGTCTCCTTAGGTAGGTTTATTCCTAGATTTTTTATTCTTTTTGTTGCAATGGTAAATGGGAGTGTTTTCTTGATTTCACTTTCAGATTTTTCATCATTAGCGTATAGGAAGGCCAGAGATTTCTGTGCATTAATTTTGTATCCTGCTACTTTACCAAATTCATTGGTTAGCTCTTGTAGCTTTCTGGTAGCATCTTTAGGATTCTCTATGTATAGTATCATGTCATCTGCAAACAGTGGCAGCTTTACTTCTTCTTTTCCGATTTGGATTTCTTTTATTTCCTTTTCTTCTCCAACTGCTGTGGCTAAAACTTCGAAAACTATGTTGAATAAGAGTGGTGAGAGTGGGCAACCTTGTCTTGTTCCTCATTTTAGTGGAACTGCTTTCAGTTTTTCACCATTGAGGACGATGTTGGTTGTGGGTTTGTCATATATGGCCTTTATTATGTTGAGGAAAGTTCCCTCTATGTCTACTTTCTGCAGTGTTTTTATCATAAATCGGTGTTGAATTTTGTCAAAAGCTTTCTCTGCATCTATTGAGATGATCATATGGTTTTTCTCCTTCAATTTGTTAATATGGTGTATCACGTTGATTGATTTGCGTATATTGAAGAATCCTTGCATTCCTAGAATAAACCCCACTTGATCATGGTGTATGATCATTTTAATGTGCTGTTGGATTCTGTTTGCTAGTATTTTGTTGAAGATTTTCGCATCTATGTTCATCAGTGATACTGGCCTGTAGTTTTCTTTCTTTGTGACATCCTTGTCTGGTTTTGGTATCAAGGTGATGGTGGCCTCGTAGAATGAGTTTGGGAGTGTTGCTCCCTCTGCTACATTTTTGAAGAGTTTGAGGAGGATAGGTGTTAGCTCTTCTCTAAATGTTTCATAGAACTCGCCTGTGAAGCCATCTGGTCTGGGCTTTTGTTTGTTGGAAGATTTTTAATCACAGTTTCAATTTCAGTGCTTGTGACTGGTCTGTTCATAATTTCTATTTCTTCCTGGCTCAGTCTCCTAAGGTTGTGCATTTCTAAGAATTTTCCATTTCTTCCACGTTGTCCATTTTATTGGCATAGAGTTGCTTGTAGTAATCTCTCATGATCTTTTGTATTTCTGCAGTGTCAGTTGTTACTTCTCCTTTTTCATTTCTAATTCTATTGATTTGAGTCTTCTCCCTTTTTTTCTTGATGAGTCTGGCTAATGGTTTATCAATTTTGTTTATCTTCTCAAAGAACCAGCTTTTAGTTTTACTGATCTTTGCTATCGTTTCCTTCACTTCTTTTTCATTTATTTCTGATCTGATTTTTATGATTTCTTTCCTTCTGCTAACTTTCGGGATTTTTTGTTCTTTTTTCTCTAAATGCTTTAGGTGCAAGGTTAGGTTGTTTATTCGAAATGTTTCCTGTTTCTTGAGGTAGGCTTGTATTGCTATAAATTTCCCTTTTAGAACTGCTTTTGCTGAATCCCATAGGTTTTGGGTCTTCGTGTCTCCATTGTCACTTTTTTCTAGGTATTTTTTTATTTCCTGTTTGATTTCTTCAGTGATCACTTCGTTATTACGTAGTGAATTGTTTAGCCTCCATGTGTTTGTGTTTTTTACAGATCTTTTCCTGTAATTGATATCTAGTCTCTCAGCGTTGTGGTCGGAAAAGATACTTGATACAATTTCAATTTTCTTAATTTTACCAAGGCTTTATTTGTGACCGAAGATATGATCTATCCTGGAGAATGTTCCATGAGCACGTGAGAAAAATGTGTATTCTGTTGTTTTTGGATGGAATGTCCTATAAATATCAATTAAGTCCATCTTGTTTAATGTATCATTTAAAGCTTGTGCTTCCTTATTGATATTCATTTTGGATGATCTGTCCATGGGTGAAAGTGGGGTGTTAAAGTTCCCTACTGTGAATGTGTTACTGTCCATTTCCCCTTTTATGGCTGTTATTATTTGCCTTATGTACTGAGGTGCTCCTATGTAGGGTGCATAAATATTTACAATTGTTATTTCTTCTTCTTGGATTGATCCCTTGATCATTATGTAGTGTCCTTTTTTGTTTCTTCTAATAGTCTTTATTTTAAAGTCTATTTTGTCTGATATGAGAATTGCTACTCCAGCTTTCTTTTGGTTTCCATTTGCATGGAATATCTTTTTCCATCCCCTCACTTTCAGTCTGTATGTGTCTCTAGGTCTGAAGTGGGTCTCTGGTAAACAGCATATATAAAGGTCTTGTTTTTGTGTCCATTCAGCCAGTCTATGTCTTTTGGTGGGAGCATTTAGTCCATTTACATTTAAGGTAATTATCCATATGTATATTCCTATTCCCATTTTCTTAATTGTTTTGGGTTCTTTATTGTAGGTCTTTTCCTTCTCTTGTGTTTCTTGCCTAGAGAAGTTCCTTTAGCATTTGTTGTAAAGCTGGTTTGGTACTGCTGAACTCTCTCAGCTTTTGCTTGTCTGTAAAGGTTTTAATTTCTCCATCAAATCTGAATGAGATCCTTGCTGGGTAGAATAGTCTTGGTTGCAGGTTTTTCTCCTTCATCACTTTAAATATGTCCTGCCACTCCCTTCTGGCTTGTAGGGTT
Organism: Pseudorca crassidens; assembly: GCF_039906515.1. Taxonomy (NCBI): domain Eukaryota; kingdom Metazoa; phylum Chordata; class Mammalia; order Artiodactyla; family Delphinidae; genus Pseudorca; species Pseudorca crassidens. The sequence goes on along the minus strand of NC_090305.1, from coordinate 45,057,371 downwards.
TCTGCTGAGAGATCAGCTCTTAACCTTATGGGGATTCCCTTGTGTGTTATTTGTTGTTTTTCCCTTGCTGCTTTTAATATGTTTTCTTTGTATTTAATTTTTGACAGTTTGATAAATATGTGTCTTGGCGTATTTCTCCTTGGATTCATCCTGTATGGGACTCTCTGTGCTTCCTGGACTTGTTTAACTATTTCCTTTCCCATATTAGGGAAGTTTTCAACTATAATCTCTTCAAATATTTTCTCAGTCCCTTTCTTTTTCTCTTCTTCTTCTGGAACCCCTATAATTTGAATGTTGGTGCGTTTAATGTTGTCCCAGCGGTCTCTGAGACTGTCCTCAATTCTTTTCATTCTTTTTTCTTTATTCTGCTCTGCAGTAGTTATTTCCACTATTTTATCTTCCAGGTCACTTATCCGTTCTTCTGCCTCAGTTATTCTGCTATTGATCCCATCTGGAGTATGTTTAATTTCATTTATTGTGTTGTTCATCGTTGCTTGTTTCATCTTTAGTTCTTCTAGGTCCTTGTTAAATGTTTCTTGCGTTTTGTCTATTCTATTTCCAAGATTTTGGATCATCTTTACTATGATTATTCTGAATTCTTTTTCAGGTAGACTGCCTATTTCCTCTTCATTTGTTAGGTATGGTGGGTTTTTATCTTGCTCCTTCATCTGCTGTGTGTTTTTCTGTCTTCTCATTTTGCTTATCTTACTGTGTCTGGAGTCTCCTTTTTGCAGACTGCAGGTTCGTAGTTCCCGTTGTTTTTGGTGTCTGTCCCCAGTAGCTAAAGTTGGTTCAGTGGGTTGTGTAGGCTTCCTGGTGGAGGGGACTAGTGCTTGTGTTCTGGTGGATGAGGCTGGGTCTTGTCTTTCTGTTGAGCAGGTCCACATCTGGTGGTGTGTTTTGGGGTGTCTATGGACTTATTATGATTTTAGGCAGCCTCTCTGCTAATGGGTGGGGTTGTGTTCTTGTCTTGTTAGTTGTTTGGCATAGGGTGCCCAGCACTGTAGCTTTTTGGTCGTTGAGTGAAGCTGGGTGCTGGTGTTGAGATGGAGATCTCTGGGAGATTTTCGCCTTTTGATACTATGTGGAGCTGGGAGGTCTCTTGTGGACCAGTGTCCTGAAGTTGGCTCTCCCACCTCAGAGGCACAGCACCGACTCCTGGCTGCAGCACCAAGAGCCTTTCATCCACACAGTCTGTCCCAGGCTGGGCGTAGACACACAAAAAGAAAATCCTTGAAGCTCACTTCTTCTGATCAACAAAGAAACAGCTGTATGATCAGTGGGCATCCATCTGTGTGCTTCCATCTGTGGCTTCTTTTGCACTTGTACCAAGTGGATCTCCTGAGTCTGCCACACAGTGGCGTTATGACAGCTGACAGGTTACTTAACTTCTTAGAGCCTCTCCTTGAAAACGGAGATATTAACATCATCTGTCGGAGAGTTGCATCTGGGTCTCCAGCTCTGAGTGACCGTGAATATTTCTTCTAGCTTGGACTTTTCCTTCTCCAAGATTCAGCCCACAGCGCCTGATCCACAAAGTTGCCTTGGACTACAGGGTTTTCATTTCATTCTCCTGAGGAGCCTCTCACTTCCGCTGCTGCTAAGCATCTTGTGGTGCCAGAGAGGATGAGCTCAGAGAGCATGGGGCCTGCGGAGGGGCACCAGGACCAACCTGGGAGAGCGCCTGATAGCCAGAGCTGGAACAATGTGAGCAAAAAAGTGAACACCAATAGTAATGAATTGCAGCCAGCAAAGTGCAATGTATAATTCACAGAGTAATGGACATGTACTGATATAAACAACTGACTAAATAAACAGGGGAAGAAGACACAGCTTTTCCTTACATAAGTATTCAAACTGATAAGTGTAGAAGGACAGGGAAAAAGAAAATAACACTTAGAACATCATACTAATAATAGCTGCTGGCAAGATCCACCAAGTGATGCTAAAATTAGTGGGGAAACAGGATATTTACATGGTCTACAATATCTCCCCCAAGACAGTTTGAGAAGCAAATAGTAACTACAGTGGAGAAGCCCAGCAGATAGCACCTGACCCAAGTGATCAAGGTTAATACCACCAGTAATAAATTATGTTGATATCACATGCCCCTGATACGTTGCAATCAGGAGGAAGCATCACTCCTGTGGGATTCTTGCCAACAATGGATAATTTCAATCTAAACATAAATAAACCCAAAGCGAGAGATACAGTAAACAAACCCAAAATGAGAGATAAACTTACCAAAAAACTGCCCACTTCCCTGCAAAAACATCAAGGTCGTGAAAGACCAGGAAAGACAGAAACTGTCCCAGGTATGATCCTGGGTGGGACCTCGAACAGCAAATAGACGTTAGTGAGAAAACTGGTGACATCTGAACAAAATCTCCAGCTAACAGAGTTTAGCTCTCTGATTAATCTCCAATTAACCAACGTTAACTTGTTGGATTTGATAACTGTATAACAGTTATGTAAGATGTTATTTCCAGGGGAAGCTGGGTGGCACATGGAACTCTTGGTACCATTTTTGCAATTTGTATATCTAAATTTTTTTCAAAATAAAGTTTATATACCAGGCAATGGACTAGGCATAACATTGATTATCTCATTTGATTCTCCTAACAATTCTGCAAAATTAGTGTGATTATCTCTATTTTACAGCCTGGAAAATTGAGATTTGGAACTATTAAGTGAAATGTTCAAACGCACACAGTAAAACGTTGTGTCAGGACTGAAGCCACTTTATGAGTTGCTCAGTGTCCATGTACTTTCCATCATGTTATGATAAACACATGGAAATGCTCTTATTTACCCAGGAAACACAGGTCATCTCCTCTGAAACTAGATTAAAATTTTTAAATGTCAACAATGCTAAAAATAGCAGAAACTATTTTTAGAATTTAGTGTTAATTTTCAATTTGCTTAAAAATATATGGCATTAGGGAGAAAAAAAAGGGTTTCTACCATAATACTAAAAGGCAAATGTCTATTTAAGTAAAGCCATTTTAATCTCCTGTAACACCTAGCAAGTCTTGCAGAACTCCACAAACTACATTACACCGTTATGCTTCCCAACATGAAGTATAACAAAGGGTGGTTGGTTATAAGGGTCGTTCAACTTTAACAGGCACAGATGTTTTCTTAACTAGTTCACAGGTATCTAGCATGGAAAACTCAAGTGAATTTTCATACTTATTTCAGTGGGTTTTTTCCCCTGGCAACATTATACCATTTACGTATATAACCATAAAAGTATTATTTAATACAAAGAAGAAGGATATTAAACTCCAGGGAAATATCAGAGAAATAATTAAATATTCACGATGAAGGAAAAACTTCCCTTTTCCCCCTTTTATTGATATGTTACAGGCACCACAGTAATGATAAGTTACTTCATCTTGTGAATTATGACTAAGAATCAGAATTAAAGTCTCAAAACAAAGTGGGTGCTTTTTCAGAACCAAATGTAACTAAACTGAATTACTGCTGGATGGCGTCCTCAGCAATGCGGGAAGACAGCTCTGTCAAGGCAAGACTATGTAAATCTGCTGTATGGCTTCAGGTCATGTTTGCCTCTAACTTTGATGTGACATCTCATTAAGAGACTATTTATTTTGCCCTGCTGGGACATGCCAACAGGAAAGGACAACAAGACAAACCAGGAAGATGCATTTTTTTCCCCAATTCCATCAACTTAAAAAATTTTAAAGCACGTATTTTTAAATGTTAGAAGATGCTTTAAACAGCCCAACAAATCTCATCTATTCATTTGCAGGAATTTAATTTGAAAATGAACCTATGAATGATATATTACAATGGACACGGTCAACTGAACAGCTGGGCAAAGATGAAATCAGGTAGTTTGATACAGTGCAACACAAAGTGTTTTGGGTTTCGTTCAAAACAAGATTTTAAGTCTGTAGTAGCTTAATCAAGAAAAACAAAAACAAAATCAAAAGGCATACAGATTACATTAAACTATGAATATGAAAATGGCTATTATCCATATTTTATATGCAATTCTCACCTCTTTTAAACAGTGAATTTTCAAACCACTCAGTGATTATTATGTCATTTATTTTCACCACATCACTGAAGTATGTAAGAACAGTTAACGTATTGCATTTCCTGATGGATATCTGAGTTCCCCAACTGCAAACCTGAAACCACAACCTAGCTCTGTTGATCCCGATCAGGAGCACGTTCACTGAATCCTAACACGTCTCAGCCACTCACCATGTGGAGTGAGGGACACAGAACAGCCTGGCCCAAGGTATTAGAGCAAACACATTACAGTTGTGTTTAGCGGCCTACCAGGCTCCATTCTTATGACTGGGTACATTTCAAAATTCAACACATAAAAATCACCATTTGGTGCTATAGAAATTACTGTCTTATTTGTTGGCTCTATTATCTTAACAGAGAAAGAGAGAGAGAGAGAGAATCTTGAGCTAGGTCACAGATCCATGATCCTTCTGGCTGTGATTTCTACCTACAGGGCAGACCACATAATATCTAGGTGTACTGTTTATTCACCTATTTGGCATCTGAGTGGAGGCATAGTGAAGGCAGTTAGATATCCTAGATAAAGATAGGTCTGGCTGGAGAACCCATTAGAATGTCAACTCCATGAAGGCAGGAATGGTGTCACTTTGCTAACTTCCGTGCCTTCAGCTCCCACAACACCTGGCAAATGCCAGAGGCCCTGTAAATACTAAGTGGGACCAAATGCAATTGCTATGACATTACATATGTTTGTTCTATGTAAATGGCAACTTAATATGGTTCCATCTAATACTTATCAAACAGATGATAAACTATAATTTTTCATTTCCATCTGTCTTCTGGGCATGAGCTAGAAAAAGAATGGC